>NC_058369.1:60757817-61360317 GCF_018350175.1 Felis catus
TGTACTAGTAGAGATGTTCAGAGATGAACAGACAGAGTCTCTTCCCTTGGGGAATTCACAGTCTGAGAGGCAAAAATATCCCACCTAATATAGCACAATGACATAGTTAAGAGGTGTTGGGGGATTCCAAGGAAAGAGGCTGAGGGGCATGTGCTTGACACTTCCCAGGGGAGGACAAGCCTGAGCAGAGGCTTTAAGGGAGTCATTGCAGAGGGCAACCACTGCAGGGCAGGACCAGGTAGGAGGGCTGACCTTGCTGCAAGGTGTGGTCTCTGAAAGGGATGGCTGAGTGGCAGCACAGGTGTTGGTGGGATTGTGGAAAGAAGGTGAGGTTCCTAAACTCCAAAGTGATTTGTAGTATCTATAGTATGTCTTTGTGGGGTCAGTCTGCGAGGCCGGGCGATGGCCCTCCACTCTGGGAAGTGAGGCAGTCAGGGCTTGGCCAGCCCATCATACGGGCCTCTGAGACTGTGGGGGACAGTGCAGCGGTGGAGCAGGGGGCTGGGAAGGATTTGAACTGGGGCTGCTGCCTCCAGGCTGAAGGCCATTTGGGGAAGACAAGGACTGGTTGGGAACGAAGGATGGACGGTATGATGGCAGAGCAACAGCAGGAAACTGGAACAGGCATGAGGAAAGCTGTGGGCAGGGTAAGGCCCTCCTTGTGCCCCAAGCCTGCTACAATGGTCCATCCATGTGCCTAGAATCACCCCCTGCTTGTGATTTGTCCTGTTAGAACATTAATGGTAACAGTAAACATAGTAGCGGGAAACATGAATTGAACCCTTGCTATATGTGAGGCACTAGATGTGAGGACTTTACATGGATTGCTTCCTGTCGCCCTCAACCTTTTGAGGCAGGTACTAACATTAACTCCACTCTACAGATGAGAAGACTGAGGTTCACATCTTTCCTAAGCTCAGCTTGTGAAATTATTTTTTTTTAACTTTTTTTAAATTTATTTTTGAGACAGGAGACAGAGAGAGACAGAGCATGAACGGGGGAGGGTCAGAGAGGGAGACACAGAATCGGAAGCAGGCTCCAGGCTCTGAGCCATCAGCCCAGAGTCCGACACGGGGCTCGAACTCACAGACCGCGAGATCGTGACCTGGCTGAAGTTGGATGCTTAACCGACTGAGCCACCCAGGCGCCCCTGAAATTATTTTTTTAAACTTAAAAAATTATTCATTTATTTTTGAGAGAGAGAGAGAGAGAGACAGAGAGAGAGAGCAGAGCGAGGGGCAGAGAGAGAGAGTTAGGATCTAAAGCAGGCTTCAGGCTCCAAGCTGTCAGCACAGATCCTGATGCAAGGCTCAAATTCACGAATCATGAGATCATGAGCTGAGCTGAAGTTGGACGCTCAACTGACTGAGCCACCCAGGTGTTCCTAAGCTTATGAAATTATTAATCCCTTGCATTAGTCAGCTGGGACAGCCACAACAAAGTACTCCAGACCAGGTGGTTTAAACAACAGACATTTATTTCTCAGAGTCCTGGAGCTTGGAAGTCCAAGCTAAAGGTGCCAGCACAGTTGGTTTCTGGTGCCTTTACACTGGGTCCTCACATGGCCTGTTTTCTGTGGGTACAAGCAGGGAGAGAGAGAGATGAGAGATGAAAAGAGAGCACTCTTGATTCTCTTCCCCCCAGTTGTGAGCATTCCAGTCCTATAGGGTCAGGGTCCCACCCCATAAGACCTCATTTAACCATTTTATAAAATTTTTTACACATTTATTCATTTTTGAGAATGAGAGAGACAGAGTTTGAGCAAGAGAGGGGCAGAGAGAGAGGGAGACACAGAATCTGAAGCAGGCTCCAGGCTCTGAGCTGTCAGCACAGAGCCCAAAACGAGGCTCAAAATCACAGATCGTGAGATCATGACCTGAGCTGAAGTCAGATGCTTAACCAACTGAGCCATCCAGGTGCCCCTCATTTAACCTTTATTGCATCCTTATAGATATTATCCTCAAGTACAATCACATTGCGCATTAGGACTTTAATATACAAATTCGGGTGGGGAACAACACAACTCAGTCCATAAAATCCACTAACATTTTATCATTTACAAATGTATTTTGTGTCTATATATCTTAAATTTCCATCCCAGGACTACAGTTTTGGTATAGTATCTCTTTGTAAAGCTATTCACTGACAAAAGTTCAGCCAGGCCTGTGGACTCCCAAGGCAGCACTCTGGGCACTTCTAGATGCCCATTAGTGAGGGGAAGAGAATGGGGCACGAGCTAGTTTGCAGGATTTGGTGCACACTGCCTGCCACTTACCAAGGCCCTGAAGAATGGGTCCTGTGTCCGAGCATTGCAATTGTCCTTTGGAACTTAGCTGGGGCTGCCCCCTTTGCAAGAGTGCTATATTCTCGCTATGGTTTCTTTACTATTCAAGTCAACTGATAGTTGCCATTTATCCTCATGCTTTTGATGGTTTATTTTTCCTGCATTAGAGGTAAGTAGAAAGTAAAATGTTTCTTATAAGTATATTGACACGAGATAAACCCACCTCAAAATTTACAGAACCCAGGGCAAGATTACAAATGGAGGCCCACAGGGGCACCTGGGTGGCTCAGTCAGTTAAGCGTCCGACTTCGGCTCAGGTTCCTGGGTTTAAGCCCCGCATTGGGCTCCGTGCTGACACCTCAGAGCCTGGAGCCTGCTTCACATTCTGTGTCTCCCTCTCTCTCTGCCCCTCTCCTGCCCATGCTCTGTCTCTCAAAAATAAAAGTAAGTAAAAGTTAAAAAAACACACACACAATTGTGAGCCCCACAAACCATATGTTTAAATACATATGCAAATAAAACATAGCTGTAAAATAGAGTCTATTCTGTTTTCTGGCCTTGACAATGTACTTCCATAGCAACCTGGGAAGCCAGTTCAAATGTAGAATTCTTGGACTCTTGTATAAAGACACAGGGCATGCTCCACAACTGGTTCATTCTCTGGGTCACTGATCTGAGTATATATCCTAGCAGTGGGCTTAGAGCCATTCAGAATTCCCAGGTCTGGGGAGCTGGAGCATCATCTGGAAAGTTTAGGGCAGGATTATTGGCTACCAGTAGACATGAACCCTCTTTCCTTGGGGAGTGCAGGAGGTGCCAGAGGATGGCTGGCCCCCAGAAGCCTAGGTGGGTAAGAGGTGTGCAGGCAGTACCCAACCCAGATATAGGGCAAGACACCTGCTGAAAATCAGGGTGTCTGTAAACCTATAGTATATAGATATAGATAGATAGATGATTAGATATAGATATAGATACAGATATATAGATATAGATAGAAAGATAGATCTATATAGATATATAGATATATATAGATATATATAGATATATCTATGTAGATAGATATATCTACGTAGATATATATGTTTGACAAAGATATATATATCTTTGTGTTTAGCATGCAGATTTGTCTTTTGCTGAAATAATATAGCATAGAACTAAATCTTATTAAATATCTAGCATCCACTTGCCCTTGTGTTTCCATTCATTTTGGACTTTTGTCTGGTTCCACTCATGTTCTGGCTCTGTGAGCATGAGAAGGTTTCTGGCAAAAACCATAAGGGTGAAATTTGCCTGAGGCTGTGTGCCTCCAAAATCTCTCATCCTTCTTTAGATGTTGGTCAGAAGAGGCCAACAATTAAGACTGTTTTGAGTCAATTAGGGAAAATAGAACTGGACGGGGTATTGCTAACTTTGTTGGGTGTGATACTGGTATTCTGGGGATGTTTGAAAAAACAAACCTTAATGATTAGAGAAACATACTCAAGAATTTAAAGGTGAAATACGTCTGCCGGAATGCTTTAAAAATTACTCTGAGAACAACAAAACAAACAAACAAACAAAAGGTGTGTGTAGGGGGATATAGACAGGAAAAAAAAAGGTCAAGAGGCAGACCATGATAGAAGCTGGCCTATCAGTGTGTGGGACCATTTTATTGTTCTACTTTTGCGTGAGTAAACATTTCTCATAATAAAGAAGTTAAACATAAGAACAAAATGGTATCCTGGAGAGCTGATGGAGCTCTGGCTGCAGGCGAAGCAGCTGTTCCTTAAGAATGGCTGGTCTTCACACACCCTTTACAGATGGGATCCTCAAGCCCCCATTCCTCCTGGGTGGTTTCACAGCCCTAAACTCGGTTTCCTTCTTTGTAAACTAGGCCTCAGCATATGACCTCCCCGCAAGGGCTGTTGCCAGCATTGAGCATTGACTGCAACAAAGGAGGAGAGGAGCTTGGCACTCTCAGGAAGTGTTCAGTTTTACCCAGCCTGGAAATGACTTCTGGCTACACTTGTCCCCACCACAAAGTCCAAACTCCTGGGCCCGGGGGTGGAGTCTGCGAGGCCCTGCTTTCCAGCGAAGTGGGGGTCAGACACCGCGACCTTGCAGCGGGGGCACCCGGGGCCCGCCTCCCTCGGGCCCTGGGCGTCAGGGCCCTGCCTCCAGAGCCGGCTCTGCCCAAGGCCCCGCCTAGGCCCGCCTTCGCCATGTTCTGCGGTGGCTGGGTATGGTGGCCTGAAGATCCGGCGTTCCCTGTTTCCTCCCTCATTGAGCCCTCCCCTTGGCCCGCGCGCCTTCTGCTCGCCCGGGAGGGGATCGGGTAAACATGGCGCTGCGCCCCAAGCGGGCCTGGGCAGGGGTGCGGGAAGTCTGGGGTAAAGCGGCGATGGAGTCCAAAGGGGGCGGTCTGGGTGGGTGGACATGTCACACTGAGGAGGCCCGGCCCTGGGGAAGCGCTGGGGTTGGGGCGCGGAGTGGGGGATGAGCAGTAGAGGAAGTAAACCCAGGGCCTTTGGAGGGGGACCTCGGGACGGGGTGGGGCACACCTGGAAAGTCCGGGGCCTGGGCAACGCAGAAGAGGACGTGAACCCAGAGCGGGGGGAGTCCGGTGGGAGGCCAGGGGCCTGCAAGAAGGCGAAAATAAGGGAAAACGGGAAGGGGAAAGAGAAAGTGGTCCCAGAGGGGCCTTGGGCAGAGGGGGCGCCTGGGAAGGTATCCAGGTAAGGGCCCAGGGCAGGGTCCTGGATGACGGACCTGGGATGGAGGGAGACAAACCCAGGGTCCAAGGCGGGTTTGATGCCCGGGGCGGGGGGGGGGGGGGGGGGGGGGGGCGGAATCCAGACTGAGGGTTGGGCAAGTCTTCACGTATTTCTGAGGCTCTCTCTCCTGCATATCCAGTATCTTGGCTTACTAGGCCTGCTGTCCCCCACCTACTTATCAGAAACTACCCAGGTGGGTATTCCAGCTGATTCTGATGCAGCTATATTTTAAGAGGCACTGGTCTGAAACATTAGAGCTTTGAGGGATTTAAAGTGGGAGAACCAGCCAGGTGCCCTGTGATGCAAGTGCATTATTAACATTTAATCTTCACAGCCTTGTGAAGTTGGTGCTCTTGTCCCCATTTAACAGATGAGGCACAGAAATTTCACTTTTCCAAGGACCAGCATCTAGGAAGAGGAAGAGCTGGGATTCAGACCCTCAGGGCAGACTCCAGGGTGCTCCCACTGAACCAGGTCTCCTATAAAACTACCAGAGGTAGTTTGGCCTCACAGCAGGTAGTGGGCAGCTGAGTGGAGCCGATCGGTTCCAGCATTTTGGCTGTGCAGTGAAGAGTTAGGACTGGCCTTGTCTCTTGCCTTGGGGTGAGCACTAGTTTGTATGAGGTCCCGGTGACCAGGTCTCAGACCTGGTGTGTTGGCCCCAGGGTGCCCAAAGGCCCTAGATTCAAGGCCAGCTTCTCCCTGACTCACGGGGAGGCTCCGCATCAGTGTCCTCCTCAGTCTGATGGGTACAGACTCCCCAGGAGGCATCTGCAAGAGCAATGACCTTACAGATTCCTGTGACTGGCAGCCAGGTGGGCCCAGGTCCCCCTGCCCAGCCCTTCTCAAGGCCTGCGCCCGAGGAAGGGGCTCCAAGCACACGGGCTGTGCAGGGCTCTCACTCCACACTCTGACACCTTGGCAGGGTCTGACACCTTAGTACTTCTTTGTTGTGGGGGCCTGTCCTGGGGCACCGCCTCCATATTGTGTCCTCTGGGGGAAAGGCTGGGTGGGAACCTCTGCCCTGGAGTCAGTGCCACCTCCCCAGGTCTCCCCCTCTCTGGGGGCTACAGGACAGGGTTTTCCTGCATCCACAGCCCACTCTCCCGACAGAGGCCGCCTTCACCAGCAGGCCTGTCCTTCAGGACCTGGTGTGTTCATCTGTACTCATTTCTGTCGATGCAAATGACATCTGAACACATTCTCCTTCTGACACACCCCCATGTTCTCAAGGAAGCTGAGTGCCCTTGACTACCATCCACAGGGTTGTGAGGTCCCTGCTGGGGGATCACGGAGGCCCCACACTGTAAGGGGCACAGGGTAGGTGGGAACGCCTGATGGGTGCTGACCACACTGGGCCTCTGGTGCACATTTGATGAGCTTAGAGGGCATTCTTCAGTGTGCTTCCCTCACACAAGTTTCTTCTGGAACTGTTCTGTGTGGTCCCCATAGCTCTGCCCTACACCTTGAGAGGAGGCCTCTTTCTTAGCAGTCAGGGAACCCTTCAGTTTAGCTCAGCTGCTGGCACTTGCCTCCTGGTGCCTACCTGGTTTCTTGGCATATTTAGAAACTCATTTGTATTCTATCTGAATCCAACCGCCATGAGTGAGTCATCCAGAGGGTTTCACTCATTTTGGGAGGAGAGAACGAAGCTTTGTGGTTCATGCTTCTCTAATTGTCTAGTGTTTGTAAACGCTTTTGGGCCTCTTTATTTTTTTTAATGTTTATTTTTGAGAGAGAGAGACAGATGGAGCATGAGCAGGGGAGGGGCAAAGAGGGAGGGAGACACAGAATGTGAAGCAGGCTCCAGGCTCTGAGCCTTCAGCACAGAGCCTGACATGGGGCTTGAACCCATGGCTGTGAGACCATGACCTGAGCCGAAGTCAGACACTTAGCATACTGAGCTACCCAGGCTCCCCATTGGGCCTCTTTTTAATTGGTTATCTTGTCTGATCTGTGCCCTTCAGCTGGTGAGCCTTCCAGCTCCCTGGTTATCCTGTGACTGTGGTGATGGGTGATTTCTCCTCCCCTTCCTCTGGTTCCTGCTTTTTCCAGCGCTCTTGACTTTTCCACTCCTTCCTGCTTACATGCGTGAGTCTTCCTGAAGTGAAGCAGTTGTGATTAAGTTGTCAAAAGCAGTTGACTAAAGTCAACAAAGGAAGGATTCTCTGGTAGGCTGTATCTCATCCTTTGTTGATTTTAATTAGTGAATGATTTTGTCTGCTGATTTATTTTGTTCATTATTGGCTTTATACATTTTGTATCAACTTTTCTGTTTTGATATCATAATGAACTCATGGTCCTTTGCAGACTCAACTTGTGAAGTGGTAACTATACTGTATTATTATTAGATGCTGAAGTTGTCACCGATTGACAGTGGTAGTCTGTTTACAATTTTGTTCCTTTGTCATTTTAGTCCCTCCTCTGACACCTTTGAAAGCATCTTATTTTCTAGCAACACCACAGTGTTCCAGAGCCGTCTCAATTTTTCTCCTGCCCCAAGTTATGGGATTCATTGTCCTCCAAGAGTCCTGTTTTGAGTATTAGACATGAAAATCTGAGTGCAGAGATAGATGGCCCCCAGGCTAGGGGAACATGTTGTTGCTTTGGACTACTTTTAGAAGTGTCAGAGCCAGAAAATACATCTTGTTTTAAGGTTAGAGTTCACATGGACTTCCAGCGGTTTGATGCTCTGTAGCCAACTATCTTTGAAGTACATAGTGTCATGTGCAGCTAAGATTTTTCTCCCACATTGGCAGTCCTAAGCTCAGCACCATCTCTCACCCCCAGAGGAGGGCAGCTAAACTGTAAATGAAATCACAGAGCTGGAACATTGTCAGTTATCTTTTGATGCATAACAAAGTACTGCCAAACCTAGGGACTTAAACAGACAGTGATTTATCATTTCTCAATGTTCTGTGGATTGCTGGGGTGTATCTTTGGCTTCATGGGGGTCATCTGGCATCACTCAGGGGCCCTGATCCCTTTATAGTGGGGGAAGCAACAGAGTTGTCTTTTGAAAACATAAACAGTCACTCTGAGGAAGAAGCATGTACTCCTTGCTCTGCCTGTAAGACCCTACATGACTGGCTGCCTTGTCCTCCTTTCCTGCCATCCTCTTGTATCTACATACCCCAGACTTGTTGGCCTCTTTGCCTTTCCTTCCTTGGAAGCACCAAATTTGCCCTACCTCAGTGCCTCTGTACTCGCTGTTGTCTGCTTGCAGGGCTCCTCCCCTAGATCTTTGCACAGTTGGCTTTTTTTTTTTAAGTTTTATTTATGTATTTTTTAGTCATTGCTACCCCCAGTGTGAGGCTCAAACTTGCAACTCCTAGATCAAGAGCTGCATGCTTTTCTGACTGAGCCAGCCAGGCACCCCTGCACAGTGGAAATTTTTTTATACTTAGGGTTCATTAAAATGTCACCCTCTCTTCTTGAGTCTTTGATCCTCCATCCACACCCTACCCTACACTTTCCCAGGATAGTCCCTGTCAATTCACAGTATTTAATTTATCTTTTTCACTTGTTCTCTTGTTTATTTCTGTCTCTGCCTCTAGAATACAAATTTCCTGAGAGCAGGACTTTATCTGTCTTGCTTTCCACTGCATTCTTGGTGCCTAGAAAACTCCTTGCATAAAAGGAAGGAACAAAACATTTGTTGAATGGATGATAAATCATTCATGCACCAAAGGAGGAGAGGGATGAATAGGTGGAGCACAGAGGATTTTTAGGGCAGTATAACTACTCTGTGTGATATAATGATGGATGCATGTCATTCTACATTTGTCCAAACCCATCGACTGTACAACACAGGAATGACCCCTACTGTAAACTGGACTTGGGGTGATCATGATGTGCCAGTGTGGGTTCATCAGTTGTAACATGCTCCTGTCTCGTGTGGGATGTTGGGGGCAGGGGTATATGGGAATTCTGTGTACAGTCCTCTCAATTTCTCTGCGAACCTAAGACTGCTCTAAAAAATAAAGGTTTTTTTTTTCTTTTTTTTTTTTAATAGTGCACATCCATTGGGAAGAAGTCTGAACAATATAGACTTACATATAAAGTCCAGAGGATTATATCCATACCTTCTGTACCCCAAGCCCTTTCTGTTTATATCCGCGCCTCTTGTGTTGACTGGCTGGGTGGCTGTGATGCCTTTCATGGGAAAGATGAGATTAAGAGGTGGAATGGGGAAACTGCAAGCTCTGTGTTAGACCAAGGGTGCCTGAAATGACTCTCAGACCGCTGAGTGGGAAGTTGGCTCTCCGTGTCTGGATCCTGGGCTGAGGGCTGAGCTGGGAGACGTGATTGGGAGGTAGTAGCAGCATATCATTGTTACTTCAGGCTATGGGACTGGGGGAGGTCCACACACAGGCTGTAGACAGAAGACAAGTGAGGAGAGTCTGGAGTGTCAGCGTTAGAGATCAGAGGAAGAAGCCACACCAGGAAAAGAGACAGGACACCCGTGGAGTAGGACAAAATGAGGCATGCATGGAAACCTGGGAAGGGCTGCCAGATAAAACACGGAATTTGAGAGAAACAGTGACTCACTTTTCAGCATAACTATGTCCCATTTTACCTGCAAAATCTGGCAACCCTAAGCTGGAAGAAGAATGGTGTGACATCATATCAGCCTTTCCACAGTGATGCTACAGGCCAGGAATGCCTGCTGGTACTATACTACTTGTAGTGATCCCCTTGCGGGTTCCCCTCCTGGAGCCATTGTTGAAGTTGGATCAGCCTTTGTGGTTCTTGTTATATTATTGCAGGAAGTGCCTTAGCACAGTCATCAGGGAACTTTGGAGAACAAGATTTATTACTCACAGGTCCTGGAAGGTCCATGGCATGCCCGAGGGCCACACAGCCACACAGTGCAGTCTAAGGTAGAGAGAGAGGGAGGGTGTGTGGGTCTGGAGCTCTGCACTTATTGGGACAGGATAACTAGGGTTTCATGGGTTCACTGATTATCGGATGGCTTAAAACATGAGAGCAAGAAGTTGGATAAGGGAAGGGAGCAGCAGAGTCACTCAAGCAGTCAGTGATCTAGATTACCCAGGACTTGCTAAAAGGGGAGCTTCATGGGTTGGGGTGACCTTCTGGGATTGATTTGCTAGGAGCTGCCTTTGAAATGGATGCCTCAGCAATCAAAGGCTTCTTGACATGCACACACTAGGAGCCCAGGAGAAGCAAAATCAGTCCCAGCACCATTAACCTAACCTTTATTGTAGAGTGCTGAACACAGGAAGGCTCCAGAAGAGCCTTTTAACAAGGGGGAGGTGGGCAGAATGTTTTAAGGGCTTTAGGGGGAAGGTATTTGTCAGAGTTCCTGTAGATGTAGCAGGAAGGGGGCAGCACCAGTGTGGCCATTTTCGGAAATGAGAGCAGGGCGTCATTCTTGATGGTCAGCAGCTCTTCTGTGCAGGCTGGACTGGACTTTATCAGGAGGGAGGAGAAGGGATGAAAAAAGAGCAGGGGCTAAAGCCACATGCAGGAGGGGTGGGGGGCACACTGCGGGGACAAGGATGTGGGGAGGCCACGGTGGGCAAGTCTCAAGTCCTTGAGTCTCTCATGCCCTAGTGAATCTGGCTGAGACGTTGGGCACACTGAGGTCTGCGGGGATTGTTTGGCATTGTGCAGGTGACCTCTGGTCTTGGCAAGGGCCACGTGTGCAGGAAGGAGCCAAATGGGTGTTGAGCACAGAGGCAAGGACATAGAGACAGTATGGACATGTCTCTTTCATTGTGCCCTGAAAGGGAGGAGAGAAATAGGGTACAAGCTAGAGGATGGCTTAGGGTCCAGGGAACTTATTTGAGAGACAGATTCTCGTGCAAGGTCCTATTGTTGGAGGATCCCACAGAGGGAGTGCGGAGAAACTGAAAAGGCAGGAAAGGAGACCCTTGCTAGTGCTAGTTCTTGAGAAGGCCAAGGTGGGCTCCAGGGCCCAGGGGAGAGGCAGTGATAGCCCTTCTCAGGATTTTTGAGCATAAAGGATATGAAGGGCTGCTGCATGGGTCCCTGGGTAGCTGTGTCTATTTTTTTTTTTTTTAAAGAGATTAAGTATCTGGCACTGCAGGGACCCAGGGACTGCCCCCTCCCCAACCCTATTCTACTAAGCATCCTTTCTCCCCTTGGGTTTGAAGGGAGCCACATAGGATAGCAGAATGGGGACCTGAGACCCTATTGATTGTTCTGTATGTGGCTCCGGATGAGGTTTTGGGGTGATAGTGGGGTTCAAGGGATCCAGAGCCAACGGCCAAGAAAGAATTCTTGAAGATGTCTTTGGTGCAAAAAGGTGATTTTATTGAAGCACGAGGACAGGACCCATGGGTAGGAAGAGCTGCCTGGGACCATTAGGAGAGACTGGGGGAGGTAAAGTCCAGGGGAAGTTTCCAGTGAGATTTTCATATGCCAAAGAAGACTCATAGGATACCAGAGGCCTAGCCATTGTCGAGCTAAGCTGGTTTTTCCCTGTAGCAAAGCATTAGCTCCAAAGAGTTCCTGGAGAAACGTTTTATTCTGCCAGCCTCAAGTAATTGTCAGTGGGCTGCAGGTTATTAGGAAATTTAGTTCTATATGCCATTTCCTTCCGCCTTTGTTTCCCACATCAGCTCCCAGTGGTGGTAGGACTGGGACTCTTCCCCTCCCCCCCCCCCCCAGCACCATTACCTGCCTCCCCACTGTGGCCAGGCCTCCTATGTGTGCCTGACTCAGTTTACCACTGTTGCTGCACAGCTTGTGGTGAATTTAAAAAGAATGGTTGGTTCACCTCAAGGTTCAGGCTCAGAGGGTCTAGGGCAAGAAAGCCACTGGGAAGATGGAGTGTGGGCCTCAGTCCGAATGAATGACCTGGGCCTGGACCAACGAGGTAAGGGTGACTTCTGTAGGGGAAGGACCAGGGCAGGAGCCAGGGTGGTACCTCTGTAGCAAGAAGAGCAGACATTTCCTGTTTTGCTGCTGGGCTGCTGTAAAGCCTTTAGGAGGGGGGAACTCATGGTGTAATATGTAATTTCCATCTTCTTTTTTTTTTGTAGTTTATTGCTTTTTTAAGCTGAGCAAAGCCTGCCTTCACCCAGGTTCTGTAGCCTTGTGTGTGTGGACTGTTCTACCTTCAGTCGTGTCCCCAAAGATGTGAGGCTTCTCCTGTGTCCTCCTTACTCATTGCTCACAGCTCAGGCTGTCCTCACAGGCCCAGCATCTCTGTTGACTTAATAAAATTGCTGTACTCAGTGCAGGGCCCCTGGTCCCTTGCCAATGGGGGTCTGGGGCTGGTGGCCTTGGGCTGGCTAGGAGTTAAAACATGTAGCGACTTGTCCCTGCTGTGTTCTTTCCTCTATTCTTCCTCAGTCTATAAATCCTCTGGCAAAAAAGGTTTTACCAACCACTGGGTGAACTATCAAGGATGACATGAGAAATTACATAAAAATTATATCCGTGCTAAAAATAGGGGTGGACAGATGTATACATTTTATTAAATAAAACAACCCAGTATCTAGGACATTGATTAAAAAAAATAGCACGTGTGTGTGTGTGTGTGTGTGTGTGTGTACACATTGGAAGGATATACACTAGATTTAGCATTAGTTATTTGGGGGCAGTAAAATTGTCAGTGATTTAAACATCCTTATTTACATCTTTATGTTGTCTAAATTATATTTCTTATTAACACATTACTTTTGTGTTAAAAAGCAATCGGTTTGTTTTGTTTTGTTTTGTTTTGTTTTGTTTTGTTTGGAAAGGGATGGTTCTTCAGGAGTAGAATAGATGGATTGTGGTTCTACAGCATAGCTGAATGCAAGAATCTTCATGTCAGGTAAAAGACACCACACCTGAAGAATAAGTGGAATGTGACTATTGATCTAAATTGCAATGTAAGCACAACACTGTTATTTAGGGCTGTATTCTTAGTTGGTAACACTAAATAAGGATGATACAGAAACTGAGGAGTGATTCTCTCCAGAGTTTGGACAGTCGCCCCTGTGATAAGGAATAAAGGTTATTGTTAGGGGCTCAGAGAGTTTGGGAAGCTGCTAGTGTTCTGTTTCTTTACCTATTCCATAAATAATTCATGAATTTTTTTATTTATTTGTAAATCACATACCATCAAATTTGCCCCTTCAAAATGTATAATTCAGGAGAACAGAAGACACACGTTCACACAAAACCTGCATATGTTCTATGTTCATGTAATAGCCAAAAAGTAAAAAAAGTTCATGACATGGTGAATGGATAAACCAAATGTGTTCTATCCATACAGTGGAATATTATTTGGCCATAAAAAGGAGCGAAGTACTCATTGATGTAACAACATCAGTGAACCTGGAAAACATTATGCTAAGTGGTGTCTTTTTGACTTGTATTTTCCTAACAACTGATGTTGAGCATCTTTTAATGTGCTTATTGGCCATTCTACTCCTTTGCCAGTTTTTAAATTGGATTTATTGTTGAGTTGTAAGTATTCTTTATAAATTTGGGATACTAGATGCTTATCAGATTACATGGCAAATATTCTCTCTCTTTATGTGGATTGTCTTTTTACTTTATTGATAGTGTCCCACAAAACTTAAATTTTGATGAAGTCCAATTTATTTAATTTTTCTTTGGTTGCTTTTACTTTAGATATCGTGTCTAAGAAACCATTACCTAATCCAAAGTCACTAAAACTTATACCTACGTTTTCTTTTAAATGTTTTATAGTTTTAGCTGTTAGGTTTAGGGCTTTGGGCCATTTTGTGTTAGTTTTTGTATATGGTTTGAGGTAGGAGTCTAAACACATGATTTTGCATGTGGATATCCAGTTATTTTGGCACCATTTTTGAAGAGGCTCTTCTCTTCCCATTAAATAGCCTTGGCATCCTGGCTGAAAATCAATTGAACACAGGTGCATGGGTTTATTTGTGGATTCTCAACTCTATTTCATTTATCTATATTTTGATTTTTTTTTTAACGTTTATTTATTTTTGAGACAGAGAGAGACAGAGCATGAACGGGGGAGGGTCAGAGAGAGAGGGAGACACAGAATCTGAAACAGGCTCCAGGCTCTGAGCGGTCAGCACAGAGCCTGACGCGGGGCTCGAACTCACGGACCGTGAGATCATGACCTGAGCCGAAGTCGGCCGCTTAACCGACTGAGCCACCCAGGCGCCTCATCTATATTTTGATTTTAATACCAGTACTATACTGTCTTGATTATTGTAGCTTTATAGTAAGTTTTGAAATCAGGAAGTATATTCTTTTTTTCAAGATTGTTTAAAATTCTGGCTCTCTTGCATTTCCGTATGGATTTTAGGATTAGCTTGTCATTTTTGTGAAAAAGATGAATATAATTTTGTAGGAACGCATTGGATTTGTAGATCAGTTTGAGAAATATCACCATCTTAACAATATAAGTCTTTCAGTCCATGAGCACAAGATATCTTTTCATTTTATTAGGTTTCTCAAAATTCCTTTCAATCGTGCTTTATAGTTTTCAGGGTAAAAGTTTTTATACTTTTTTTTGGTTACCTTTATCCTTTAAGTATTTTATTCTTTTTGATGCTATTGCAGATGCAGTTTTCTTAGTTTATTAGATTGTTCATTGCTAGTGTATAGAAATAAAACTGACTTTTAAAAAATTGATCTTGTATCCTACAGCCTTGCTGAAGTTGTATGTGTGTGTGTGTATTCTTCAGAATGTTCTATGTACAAGATCATGTCATCTGTAAACAGAGTTAGTTTTACTTCTTCCATTCCAATTTGGATGCTTTTTATTTCATTTCTTGCCTGATTGTGCTGGATACGACTTCAAGTACAATGTCATAAGACAGGAGTGGCAAAAACAGGTATCCTTGTCTTGTGCCTCATGTTAAGGGGGATGCTTTCAATCTTTCACCATTAAGTTTGTTAACCGAGGGTTTCTCATAAACTTTATCAGATTGAAATAATTCCCTTAAATTCCTAGTGATTTTTTTTAGTGTTTATGAAAGTGTTGGATATTGCTGAATGCTCTTCTGATCTAATAAGTGAATCATGTTTTTTTTTTCTTTCTCCATTCAATTAATATGGTGTAATACATTGATTTTCACAAATTGAACCGACTTTGCATTCCTGAGATAAATCCCACTTGGTCATGTTGTATAAGACTTTTTATATGCCACATAAATCACTTTGTTAGTATTTTGTTGAGGAGTTTTGTGTGTATATTTATAAGGCTCTTATACTGGTCTGTAGTTTTCTTAGGTTGGCTCTGTCTGATTTTGGTATCAGGCAAATGTTCCCACTTCATCAGTTTCTTTGGGAGTGTGTGAAGGATGGTGTTAATTCTTTTTTAAATGCTTGGTAAATTTCATCAGTGAAGCCATCTGGTCTTGGACTTTGTGGGGGAATTTTTTGTATTGCTAATTCAATCTTGTAATTGTTACAGGTCTCTTAATTTTTTTATTTCTTCTTAATTAGTTTGTTAGTGTGTTTTTAGGAATTTATCCATCTCATCTAGGTTTTCTAACGTCTTGGCATACAATTGTTCATAGTATTCCCTCATTGTTGTTTTTATATTAGGTGAATGTGATAACCACTACACTACAGAAACAATTCTTTTTATATTTGTAAGTTCAGAAGTAGTGTTCCCTCTTAAATATTTACATCCTCGCTCTTTCTTGGTCAGTTTTAGCTAAAGGTTTGTGTATTTTGTCAATCTTTCCAGAGACCCAACTGTTGGTTTTGTTGATTTTCTCTATGGTTTTTTCTATTCTCTATTCCATTTATTACCACTCTAATCTTTATTGCTTCCCAGCCTCTACTTTTTTTGTGTTAGTTTAGTCTTCTTTCTCATTTTTCTTAAGGTGAAAGATCAATTTATTAATATAAGCTTCTCTCTTTTATTTTTTGCTTTTTCATATAGAAAGTTTAAGCACTGTATTCCCAGCATCCCATAAATTTTGGTATGCTATATTTTCATTTTAATTCGTCCCCAAAATTTTATGATTCCCTCGTGATTTCTTCTTTGACCCTTTAGTTATTTGGGTGTGTTGTTTACACAAATTTGTGAATTTCCCAAATTTTCTTTTATTTATTTGTAATTTTTTTGCATTTTGTGTGTTTTTTATATGATGTGTGGTTATCCTAGTGAATGTTCTGTATACATTGAAAATAATGTCTATTCTGCTATTGTTGGGTGGAATGTTCTATGCATGTATGATCTAATTTTTTTATAGTGTTCAAGTCTTCCCTTTTTTGTCGATCTTCTGATTGTTCAGTAGATTATTGAAAGTAGAGTATTGAAGTCTTCTATTGTTATAGAATTGTATTTCTCTCTCTCCAATTCTGTCAGGTTTTGCTTCATGTATTTTGTAGCTATATTGTAGGTGTATATAATTGTTATGTTTTTTGATAATTATTGATGCATTTACCATTATCAAATGCCCTTCTTTATCTGTAGTAACGATTTTGTTTTAATGTCTGTTTGTCTGATGCTAGGAAAGTCACTCCCCCCCCCCCTTTTTTTGGTTACTGTTTGCATGGTGTATGTTTTAAAAACCTTTTTACCTTCAACCAATCCATTTATATTTAGTGTAATTACTGATAAGATAGCATCCTGACATTTTGCCATTTGTTTTCTATATCTTATGGTTTCGTTCTGTTCCTCTATCCTTCATTACTATCTTCTTTTGTATTAGGTGGATATTTTCTAATGTATCATTTTTATTCCATTGTTGTTTTAAAAATATATATATTTTAGTTATTTTCTTAGTGATTGCTCTGAGGATTACAATTCCTTCCTTAGATAACATTGTAATTTAAATTAATAGCAACTTAATTTCACTAGTATATGAAACTTTGCTCCTATATAGCTCTGTTCTCTCCTACTTTGTGCTCCTCCTGTCATACAAATTACATTTGTGTATATTGTGTACCTATATATAGTGATTTATAATTACTGAATTATGCAGTTGTCTTTAAGTTGGATAAGAGAAAATAGAGTTACAATGCATTTATACATTTTTTTAAATTTGCCTATGTAGTTACCTTTACTAGTGTTCTTTATTTTTTATATGAATTTAAAGTACTATCTAGGTCCTTTCATTTCAGTCTCATGGTCTTTCTTTGGTGTTTCTTGTAGGGCAGGTGTGCTAGTGGCACATTCTCTTGGTTTTTGCTCATTTGGGAATCTCTTAATTTGTCCTTCATTTTTGAAGGATCCTTTTTCTGCTTTTCAGAACTGCTGGTGGAAGGTCTTATTCTTTCAGCACTTTGAACATGTCATCCCACTGCCTCTGTCCTCCATGGATTCCGATGTGAAGTAAGCTGTTAATCTTCCTGAGGAGTCCTTGTGCATGAAGAGTTGCTTCTCCCTGCTTTCAAGATTTTCTGTCTGTCTTTGACTTTTGGAAGATTGATAATGGTGTGTCTTGCGGTGGATCTCTTGTAATTTGTGCTCTTATATTCTACTTGTGATTTGTTGAGCTTCTTGAATATGGAAGTTTGATCGTATTTGGAAAGCTTTTGTGCATTATGTCTTCAAATATTCTTTTGGACCCCTTTATTTTTTCATCCCTGAGACTCCCGTTATACGTGCTTGTGTGCTTGATGCTGTCCCAAGGGCCCTGAGGACTTGTTCATTTTTCTTCATTCTGTTTTCTTTCTTTTCTTCAGATTGGATAATTTCTGTTGACTTAGCTTTCAGTTCAGTTGTTCTTTATTCTCCCTGCTCAGATCAGCCATTGCACTCCTCTAGGGCCATTATATTTTACAACTCCAGAATTTTTCTTTGGTTCTTCTTTAAGATAGTTTTTATCTCCTTGATATTCTCCATTTTGGTTAGACTCCATTTTTTTTTTACTTTATCTAGTTCTTCAGGGATGGTTGTTTAAGTTCTTTGAACATGTTACAGAACCAAGCTGGAACACTGGCGGAAAAACCAAGTGGCACTCAGCGGTCTTGGTGGGTTGGAGATTTATTTTACACTAGTGGGCTCAGAGGAGACTGTTTCGCCAAAGGTGTCAGCCCAGAATGCAAGTGGGGAGGGTAATTTATAGCCGACAGCCTCCATATCTGTGGGAGTTTTCACGCGCACAGCAAACAAAGGAAGAAGAAACCGGAGGAGGGGTCTCTAAGCCAGAGACCAGAGTTTGTTTTAGTCCAGTCAGCCATCTTTGGTGTACTTTATCCACTTCTCCAACATTCCCCCCCTTTGATGCCTTTTAAAAAAAATTTTTAGTAGGCATCACCTTTCAATTTTACAGGTTGGTACTCTCAGAAGGCTAAAATATACAGGTTGGTACTCTCGGAACGCTTGGAGTACTTTGGCAAGCAACAGTGTTTTCAATAAAACATACCATGGCATTCAGTATACAGGGGCCAATGGATACAAGTAAAATTATGGAGAGGAGGGGCCCTACCAGGGCAGGAAGCCAGGATGCCCAGTCTGTGAGATCCCATCCTTTCCATTGATTGATATTTTCCTGTTGTCTATGTTGAATTCTTTCCTTGAGTTCCTTAACCTTAGTTGTAACTATTCCTGACTGGTTTACGAAATAGCAACATTCCTCCCCCAGAAAGATACAAGTCCCTCCTTTTTCTGAAGTGAGGAGGTCCAGGGCTCACCTGTTTTAGAGGGTCACTGCTGCCAGAGAGTTTATTTGGCTTTGTAAGGTTACCAGAGAATCTGCCACCTGTTCCATGTCTTCATTTAGCTCTTGAGATAGTCTATGGTATAGTCCTATGGATGAACCAATGCCCCCTATTCCAGTTCCTATTCCTGTCGCAATTCCTGCTGCTATCAGAATGGGTAGCAGGATTGCCCATTTAGCCCAGGAGGTGGGGCTAAAAGTTGTTAGGAGCTGATCTTCAGTGTATACGGATATCTCTGGGGTTAGGAAGATGGAATAACATCTCTGAGTCCAGTTGGCCTGTAAGCATTGGTAGGCCAAATTAGAACATAGATAGAACACCCCAGGGATTGAACATAGGGTTGTATTCCTCTTTAAGGTTATATTTCTTCTGTATAGAGAGGTACCGTTCATACCTTCAGGGACAGATTAGATTGTTGGCATTTGTGAGATGGATCCCAGTGGCCAGGGGTCCAATTAAGACAGAAATGTTGGTTTTGCGATTTTCAGGAGCTTCCTAGGTAAAAGGGATAGGAGGGGCTAAGTAAGCCCTCCTGCTGAGGGGAAGCACATCCAGCAGGTTTGGGTGTGGTTATCTATTTTATGGAGGACTGGTAAGGTAGTGTTAGTCCAATGTTGGAGTGGGGAATTGGTAAGCATCTGATTGAGGGCTGAAAGGCTCAAACCCTGGTAGGCTACCGGGGGAGTGGTCACCTTTATGGCTTATATTACCCTGTTCTGGGTATCCTTTATAACCTTTTGAAGGGCCCTGTCCTGTATCCCTTCCCTGCCCGAGATTCCCCCATTGAGGAAGGTAAGTGTAACAAGACTTCCCTCTCTGGAAGCCCTTGTTGTCACATGGGTTCCTGACATTTTGGGTTATCTCTACAGTCCAATACTTAGTCCTTGGGGCACCAGGTAACTGACAGAGAGTGGGTGTTTTTCCCTTGTAGCAATCTTTGTGGAGGGAGGTGAAGGCGCTGAACTCCCTTGACTCCCTTATTGTCATATAGCCATCCTGGGGGCAAAGTGGGTAAGCAACAGTTGTAAGGGTGAGAGAGGTTATCATAATATACAGGCAATACTTAATAATCCTCCCATCCAGAGGAGGTATGTGAGACCCAGCATGCATCTTTTGTCCCATCTCTAGCTTGTTGGTGCAGTCTCTATTAGCCCAACAGTAAGAAGTTAGATGAGGGCTATGACACCAGTGAGGGGCAAGGGCTGGCAGAGTTGCATCCAAACCCCTGGGCTCAGTCCACATATTGATTCCTTAAGCTTCTGTCACGCAGGCCAGCCAACTTCCAGGGTGTGGCTGGAGCAGGGCTGGAGATCTCAGGGGCCAGTGTCTTTTTGAGGGTCTGTTATTGCTGCTTTCTATAGCTGTTGTTGGTTTAGCGACCTTTCTAAATGACTTCTTTGGTTTGTATTCTGTGTTGTACTTAGCTCCTGAGGACTCTGCTCTGTGGTCAGGTAATGCTTGGTTAGAGATGTCCTTGAATGCCGTGTGTGGAAGTGATGAGTCCCTCAGTCTTTGCCTGGAGGCTCTGTGTGCATGTTGGGGCACACCTTCAGTACATAGTGCTGTCGTTCACAGCCCTGCCTTAGTCTTCAAGTCTGCTTATGCAGAGCCTCCAGATCAGCTGGGGGTTAGAGCTTCGGGCCTTCTCGGCTCTTTCCTGAGCATATGCCCAGCTCACCATGAGTGGCCTTCTAGATTCCCAGGATTTTTAGGAACTTTTCAGAATTTAGGCATCTCATCTTTTAGGCTTTTGGTTTCTGTATTATTTACCCCAGCTATTACCCACTGCCTTAGGCAGCTTGAAGTGCTTATAATTGTTTTCAATAAATATCCCCCAGGGAAAAGGTTTTTTACACTATGTGAATTTTATAAGTCAGGTGAGGGGCACCTGGGTGGGTTAGTTGGTTGAGCTGTTGACCTGGGCTCAGGTCATGATCTCACAGTTCATGGGTTCAAGCCCCGAATCAGGTGCTGTGCTGACAGTATGGAGCCTGCTTCGGGTCTGTCTCCCTCTCTCTGTCCCTACCCCTATTCGCAACTCTGTCTCTCAAAAATAAAGAAACGTTAAAAATTTTTTTAAATGTCAGGTGAAATACAGATAGTCTGTAAGTGGCATTTTGCGGTGAACCACCTGATAGGTCAAACAGCGATAGTCCTTTGAGAATGAGGCTTTGAAAGAGCTCCAGCCCATTCTGCTCTTTCTAGGCTGTTGGTTTTTAAGGGTGCTGCAGAGCTGCAGAGCAGGGGGTGGGACTAAGGCACAGTAAAAATATCACAAACACCATGGACACAACAATGTGCTGTTCTTGCTGAGGATTCAGCATTTTTTTTTTAAATAAATACTCCTGCATTGCTCCAAGCTTTGGTGAATTTCCAGAGTTCTGAAAAACTGGGTTCTGACATTTTTTGCTAGGTATCTTGTTCTTCTCTGGAGGAAAGAATTTTCCTCCACCTATACCACCAGTTTTGCTGACTCGAATTAGTAAATATTGAGTGCTCTCTTCTGTGATATTTTATTTTTCTCAAACATGCGCATATTAAATAAAAACTGTTTAAATTGGGGTTGCAGGAGACCGTGTGGAGCAGTCCCTGAGCGAGGGGCTATTGACTGGGTAGAATGATGCCAGCCTCTGCTGGACAGAAGGGCCTGAGGGCTTACAGGGTATCAGTCCTATGGGGGTCAGGAACTCTGCTGATCAGCCACTATTGCTTTGTGTCTCCCAGGTTAAGGCTGCCAGGGGCTCAGCTCTGCTCACATGGATGGGACAGAGACCCGACAGCGGAAGCCAGAGGAGCTGGCTCTGCCACACGCCTTCAGCCCTGGAAGACTCTCTGGAGCCTCAGAAGATGGACCTCCGACTGTGTCTGAGAGGCACAGGGTGGTCTCTAAACCACTGGGGTCTGAGTTCAGCAGGGAGACTGCCTTGTCCATTGGCCTTCAGGTGATGGTGCCCTTCATGTTTGCAGGACTGGGACTGTCTGGGGCTGGTATGCTTTTGAACTATTTCCAGGTAAGAGGAAAATAAATGGGAATGGTGGTGTTGGGGGCACTGTTGAATGCCATACCTGAAGAGTAGGCCTCTACACTTTGAATCCAGCTTGAGGGACAAGGGACAGGACGTCCTCTTCTTGAATACCATTTTTGTATAAATTGAGAAAGATTCTTTTAGTTACTGGTGACAGAGACTAAAATTAACCCAGGTTAAGCTTTAAAAAGACAATTTATTAGCTCATATAATTGAAATATGTAAGGGGTTAGATTTCAGGCATGGCATGATCCAGGTGCTTAAATGATTAGCAGGATGCTGGCTTTTTCTCTGCCACACATCTATGATTTATTTTCAGGTAGGATTCTGTACATAGAGGGGAAGATGGCCCTTGGCATTTAATTTCAACTTAATACATGCGTTCTTAGAAAAAAGAGAGACTTCTTTGTCAATGTCCACATCAGTCTCTAAAAATTGATCCTGATGTCAGGTGTCCACTCCTGTTCCAGTTCCTGTTCCCTGAGGGAGAACATTCTCTGGCTCGCCTGACTACATTGTCATCACTCTTGGAGGGGAGGCAGGGTGCCTTGATTTGCAGCCCTACCGAAATGCCACAGAGTGAGGAACTGGGAGTTACCCATCAGACAAAAAAGTTACCAATGTACCCTGACTTTCTTGTTCTTCTACTGTCATTCCTTTCATTGGTATGGTCTCAGAAGTCCTCCCTGGAAGGACATAGTACCTAAGAATATTCTAAGTCATGACTGCCCACACTGTCATTCCTTTTATCAGTGTGGTCTTCAGAAGTCCTTCCTGGAAAGGTATAGTCCCTAAGAATATTCTAAGTCATAACTGGCTAGATCTCTCCTATTAGTTAGCAGTCAGCAGAGATCAAAGGCTGTCTAGAGTGAGGCAGACTGGGAGAAGCAGGGCTGATGTGTGTGACAGTTCCTGGCCTGTGCCTCACTCAGTGCTCCAGGGGCTCTGTGTCTGGTAACCTAGGCCCTGCCCCTCATGGATTTAAGTCCCAGTTCTACCACTTAGCAATAAGACTGGTGGTTTAAATTTTTAAACAGTGTTTTTTAAGTTTATTTATTTATTTTGAGAGCAAGAAATAGCAAGTGGGGGAGGGGCATAGAGAAAGAATCCCAAGCAGGCTCCCTACTGTCAGCTCAGAGCCTGATGTGGGGCTTGAACCTATGAACCATGAGATCATGATCTGAGCTGAAATCAAGAGTTGGATGCTTAAGTGACTGAGTCACCTACCCCTAAATTGTTTTTAATGTTTTTTTTTTTTAATTTTAGAGACAGTGTGAGTAGAGGAGGGGCAGAGAGAGAGAGAGGGAGACACAGAACCTGAAGCAGGCTGCAGGCTCTGAGCTCTCAGCACAGCGCCCCGTCATGGGGCTCAAACTTACAGACCACAAGATCATGACCTGAGCTGAAGTTGGATGCTTAACAGACAGCCACCCAGGCGCCCCTAAATTCTTTTTAAACTAACACTAAAATCAAGAGATTTTATGTAAAAGTCTGAATTTCTGTTTTGTCTTGAAACTTGGCAACTCTCGCATAATTGGCCCCACTTTCTCTCACTGCACAGTGGATGGTTGCAGCCGCCTCCAGGCGGCCATGTTCTCCGATTTGCCACAGTTCTCACCATCCCACTGCATTCCACCACCTGCCTGGCCCTGCTCCACTCTGGAGTTCTCAAAGACCCTTCCAGTACCCAGCTGTCTAGTTCCTCATGACGTCACAACACCAGTGACCACCAGCTCACTCCCAGAATCCACCTGGACCTTGCCCAGCCCCAGGATGGCTGTCTCTTAAACCAGAGCGCCTATCCCAGTCTGATTCAGTCCCTGCCTGCATGTTTGGTCTCTCTGTGCCCTCCAGACCCCTCAGCCCTCTCCTTTTTCCTGGTGACCTAGTCCACATTTTTCTTGACATGGTTAGTCAGCACTGCGGTAGCCTCCTCACCGCCCTACTTACTTCAGGTGCTGCTCCCTGCAGTCCATTCTCAATACCACTGATTTGCAAGATGCCTATTTTATTGAATGTTCTGTCAGTATGGTGTCACTGGGGCATGTACCCCTATACACACACACACACACACACACACACACACACACACCTCACACTTATATATTTATATATACATCCATATATATCAACCCCCTAAACATACACACATTGGTTTAGAGTGTACACACACAGGTTTATAGATTATATAGGGAGAGGCAGTATAACAGTGAGCTGAATTGCTTGAGAGTCCAGACTCTGGAGCTAGTCTAACTGGGTTTGAGTCCGACTTTTGTCACTTACACAAGTTGCTCTTTGTTCCCCTGTTTTCTCTTCTGTATATTAGAACTGAGCCCAGAAGTTTGTTATGAGGTCTGTGAAGTGGAAGTTACAGGGCCTGGCACTAGGCAGTGAAGGTTAACTGCTGTTAACTCCTGTTGTCATTGATATTCTGTCAGTGCAACAATTTAAGAGGATAAAATTAGGCAGAAATACCCATTCTACAGTTTTTTTCATGTGTTTGTTGGATCCATAGGAAGGTCATGGCCTAACTGCCATCTCAGGGGGAACTCCATGATGCAGATCTGAATTTTATTTTTATTATTTTTATTTTCTTAAGTTTATTTTTTGAGAGAGCAAGCAGGGGAGGAACAAAGAGACCTGCATGTTTGCAGAGAAAGAGAGAGAGAGAGAGAGAGAGAGAGAGAGAGAAAATCCCAAGCAGGCTCCACACTGTCAGCACAGAGCCTGATGCAGGCCTGAACCCATGAATCATGAGATCATGACCCGAGCCAAAATCAAGAGTCAGAAGCTTAACTAACTGAGCCACCCAGGTGCCTTGCAGATCTGAATTTTAAAACCTCTGTTGATTTCTCTACTGACTGTGGAATAAAATCCAAACTCCGCAAACTGGCATCCAGACATCCTGAGCTCACCTTGGCTGTATCAATTAGGATGGTTTCAGCTACACATACCAGAAAAAACACCTGTAGTAGATTAAATAAGAAGGAAGTCTGTCATCTTCCAAAATGGAATTTCCAAGATGGGGTACTTCCAGGCTTGGAAAGTGTTACCATAACCGGCGCACAATGACTCCAAGGAACCAGGATCTTTCCAAGTTCCTGCCGAGTCAGCAGCCAAAGTTGGCTTTGCCTTATAGCCCCATCATATCCAGAGGGAGAAGAATGGGTCTTCTGCTCTGGTTCCTTCTCCTTTTTTTAACTCATTTTCAACGTTTATTTATTTATTTTGAGGGAAAGAGAGAGTGGGCAGGGAGGGGAAGAGAGAAGAAGAAGAAGAAGAAGAAGAAGAGAGAGAGAGAGAGAGAGAGAGAGAGAGAGAATCCCAAGCAAGTTCCTCACTGTCAGTGCAGAGCCCAATGTGAGGCTCAATCCCATGAACTGTGAGATCATGACCTAAGCTGAAACCAAGAGTCAGAAGCTTAACCGACTGAGCCACCAGTTACGCCTGGTTCCTCCTTCTTAAGCACAGGGAACCTTTCCTGGGCATCCCCAACAAAACTCTTCAACTTCTCACTGGCAGATTTGGGCATGTCCTACTTCAAAACCAAAAATTGGCAAAGAGAATGGAATGGCCATGATTGGCTTGGCTTCATTGAGCTGAGAAGAGGAGAAGGTCCCCTGCCCTGTGGATGGGTTCCTGTGTACAGTTGGTTCTGTCGGGAAGGTGAAAACAGTCAGTGGTGCCACATTGGCTCAGCTGACTAAAGCCAGCACCACTGGACAGACCTCTGTCTGCTCTATCCAGTGGTGCTGGCTTTAGTCAGCTGTGTGGTAACCCCCAGCCTCACTTAGACTGCCCCCTCCCTGTGCCTTCTTTCCCACCAACCCTGAGTGAAGAGGCCTTCCGTCATCCTTCCCACCCCGTTTCACATGGGCAGCCTTACATGGAGCCTTTCTTGAGGTGCTAGCCTCACCAGCATGTCACCTTCTATAGATGTTGGGATATTTGCCGTTTCTTTTTACCATGTGCAGGATCTGATGCTCTCCCTGGCTTGAATGTGAACTCCCTGAGAAAAGAGGCTGTGGTTCAGAATGTAAAAGGTTCACAAATATGCACAGGGACAAGACAGCCACTAGGCCCCAGTTGGTTTTGTTTCCTCCTAAAGATATTTTATGCACGTACAAACAAATATCTATATCTGTTCATCTGTCTCTGTATATTTTGCTCACTCTTTTTTTTCAAGTTTTGGCATATACAAACTCTGGACTTTTGGTGTTTTCACCTCACAGTATAGTGATACAGTATATTCACTACACCATATATTCACCTTACAATATTCTTTATAGATACATTAAAAGTTTCCTTTTTTAGAAATGGTTGTTCAGTATTCCATTATACAAATATACCAGAATTTATTTAACCATTTCTTTTCTGATGTGTTTTTAAACTTAATTATTAGTTTGCTAGGGCTGCCATATCAAAGGACCATAGATCGGGCAGCTTAAACAACAGAGACTTATTTTCTCTCAGTTCTGGAAGCCAGAAGTCCAAAATCAAGGTGTCCTCAGGGCTGGTTTCTTCCGAGGCCTCCCTGTGAGGCGTGCAGATGGCCACCTTCTCCGTGTCTCTTTATATAGTTGTTCCTCTGTGCGTGTCTGCGTTCAAATTTCCTTTTCTTGTAAGGACACCAGTCATATTGGGTTAAGGCCTATCCTTGTGACCTCATTTTAATTTAATACCACTTTAAAGGCCTTGTCTCCAAATACAGTCACATTCTGAGGTGCTGGGGGTTAAGACTGCAGTTTGGGGGAGGGGTGCGTGATTCAGCTCATAACAACACCTTAAAATAGTCTTACTAATGAAAGCTCAGTGAATAATCTTTCTTTTTAAGTTTGTTTGTTTATTTAGAGAGAGAGCAGGGGAGGGGCAGCGAGGGAGACAGAGAACCCCAAGCAGCCTCTACGCTCAGCACAGAGCCTGACTTGGGGCTTGAACTCCTGAACCATGAGATCATGACCTGAGCCAAACTCAGGAGTCAGGATGACTACCTACTGAGCCCCCTACAGTTCCTTGCAGTGAATAATCTTAACGTTTGCTACATGCTGGAGTAAATGAGTAGGGTACATGTTGCAAGTAGAAGTGCTGGGTCAAAACATCATGCATTTGATAGATATATCACCAAATCGCCTACCCTTGAGGTGGGACCAATTATACTTCCTCCAGCATCATAGGGAGATGCCTGCTTGCCAATACTCAGCAACGTAGTTTATTTTCAAACTCTTTGATCTTTAACAATCTGATAGATGGAAAATTGCATTTCCTTGTACACTGTATTAGCTTCTATTACTATGCAACATGTCATCCCCAAATTTAGCAGCTTAAAATGGTACTCACTTATTACCTCATGGCTGCCATGGGCCAAGAATCCAGTAGACCTAGGTTTTCTGCTTCCAGATCTCTCAGGAGGCTGCTGTCCAGACGTCAGCCACAGCTGTGGCATCATCCCAGGGCGCTCATAGGCTGTGGGAGGGATTCAGCTCCCAGCAGGTTGTTGGACTGAGGGCCTCAGTTCCTCTCTGGATGTTGCCCAGAGGCCACCTTCAGTTCTTTCCTCACTGGATGTCTCCAACATGGCAGCATCATGAAAGCATGCAGTCTGAGAAGGAAATAGAGTCTGCTAGCAAGACAGAAACCACCTTTTGTAAATCTTACCACAGAAGCAACATCTTTCTTCTCTTGGCTGGAAGCAAGTCACTGAGTTCAGCCCACGTTTCAGGGGAAGGTATTATACCCAGTGTCAGTAGAGGAGGCAGGGATCCTTAGAGATCATTCTCTAGGGCTGCCTGCTGGGTCCCTGGTAGTGCAATTTGTATTTCTTACATTAGCAAGTGAAGTTGAATATCTTTGGATGTTTGCTTCTATTCTTTGCCTGTATTTTTATGGAGTGGTTATCCTTTTACTGGCACCTGAGGGCTTCTTATATATTAGGGGAATTGACCTTTTAATTGTGATATGGATTATAAATATGTTTCTCATTTTTCTATTTGTTGACTTTGCTTTTGATGGTTTTTGTTGTGCATATGTTTATTTTTTATTTATTTTTGTTTGTGTATGTAGTGAGATTAATACTCTTTTAAGGCTCTGTGCCAGTGTTCTCCTTAGAAACAGAAGCTGCCTCTCATATAGTTCTCCAGACCCCTGGGTCCCCACACAGGGCAGCATATATGACAGGGTTTTGGGAATGTGTACATAGGAAGAAGAAAGAACCCCATTCTTTGTGATGAATCTGATCTCTTTGTATTACATGTAGCAGAAATTCAAACTGGTGGTCCACAGACATCATGCTCATTTGCAGAGGGGTCAGGAACCATGGGCCCCATGGAGGTGGAGTGGGGGCAAAGAGGAGGAAGGGTCTGGCAGGGATGGTGCCTTAGCAAAGACACGGAACCCTCTAGAAAGGCAGGAGGGCAAGGGGCTGATGGGAGGGGAGAAGCAAGGGCGTGGAGAGTTATGTGAGGGAAAGGAGTGAAGCCTGGACTGAGTGCCACAGGGGATGAGGCCAGCCTTGATGAGGGATAGATTCCCATCGTTGGGCTGTGGGGATGGTCGAATATAGGGCATCTGGCCTTGGACTTGAGAAATACAGCAGGTCATTAGTTATTACATATACTCCTAACCTGAGAGGGGAACAGCAGATGCTGTGAAAGGCCCTCAGAAAGGAGCGCTTGGGAGCAGAGTGAGCCTGCATGAGCTTGGGGAACACTGTGTGCTATCGGTGGGGGAACCCTCCACTGCCCCTGTTTCTGAAGAAGGGTGTGCCTGGCTCCTTCACAGGCCGGCAGGGAAGCAGAGAGAGCCCGCTCCTCAGGGATAGGAAGGGTTGTGGGAACAGAGCGGGGTGGAACTTGTGGTTAGGTTCCTCATGGCCTTCCTGCTTTCCCCCATGTCACAACACATAATACTGCTAGTTTTAGGCCTCATACCACATTGACCCCATGATGCCGTGACACCAACTTAAATTGTGGTGGTGACTGGGACTTCTAGGGAGCAGGTAGAGAACACCCTCACCCCCCCCCCAGCAAGTGAAGCAGCCTCTTGACCTGGAGGGAGAGGGCCCCCTGGTGAACTTATAAGGGTTCCCCATTGCAGCCAATAAAGGTAGTGGAGGGGCTTGTGTTGGGGTACAGATAGCATGTATCCCCAGGAGCATGAATCCAGATTAAAATCAGTGCCAGGGGTGCATGGCTGGCTCAGTCAGTTAAGAGCGTCCAGCTCTTGATTTCAGCTCAGGTCATGATCCCAGAATGTGGGATCAAGCCCCATGTTGGGCTCTGCGCTGAGTGTGGAGCCTGCTTGGGATTCTCTCTCCCTCAGCCCTTCCTCCTCCTCCTTTCTTCTTCTTCTTCTTCTTCTTCTTCTTCTTCTTCTTCTTCTTCTTCTCCTTCTCCTTCTCCTTCTCCTCCTCCTCCTCCTCCTCCTCCTCCTCCTCCTCCTTCTTCTTCTTCTTCCTCCTCCTCCTCCTCCTCCTCCTCCTTCTCCTCCTCCTCCTCCTCCTTCTCCTCATCCTCCTCTTCCTCCTCCTCTTCTTCCCCCTTCTTCTCCTTCTCCTCCCCTTCTTCTTCTTCTTCTTCTCCTTCTTCTCTCTCTCTCTCTCTCTCTCTCTCTCTCAAAAAAAAAAAAAAAAAAGAAAAAACTCAATCAAAAAATACCACATTAATCAACCTCCAACCCCCACTGGGGCTTATTTTTTACCTTAGAGCTTAAGTTTGAGGAGACCAGTGTGCCTCTCAATTCTTCTGGCTGCTCAGGGTCTGCAGAGGAGGTGGGAGTTTATTGAGTCCTTCCTGTAGAGTCAGCCCTGTGTGTCCTCAGAAGCAAAATGAGGGCTGGCCATGACCTGTAATGTTGGAAAATAAGGAGGACAAGCAGTGTCCTGGTGAGGCCTTGTATTGTGGCCTTAGTGCATGTGGAGACATCTGTGACTTTGACCTATATTTTGGGTGTCTCTGAGGCAAGAGTGCCCTAGTTCCTTAGAGTAAAAGTTTTGGAACAGCTCCTAGGCAGTGGCCCAAGAGTTTGTAAAAAGTTGCAGATGGAACCATTTGCTGGCCAGAGCATCCAGTGCTAAAATGGCAGCCTAAATTTGACCATTTTTGCTGACTATTGGGTGAGTTGTTTCCTTTATCAGGGACATAAACATTCCACTGAGCTCCATGGTGTAGTATCATGGTCATACCACCCATAAAGTATACAAAGTCCATTGCTGTTCACTAGGTTAATGTCAAGGGGGCTCCCTACATAGCCAAGGGGACTGGGGGAGGGGTGACCTCCTCTGGTATGGTAGCATCTGGCAAGGGACTAAGGAAGGACAGAGGAGGCATCCTTCTGTAGTGGCATATGCCAGAGAGTCCAAGTTTGACTCTATCCTGTATTGAGTCCTCAGTAGCTATGCCTCCCAAGGCTCAGTGAGCTGCTGCGTATGGAGGGTCACAGGCCAGGGTCTGTGAGAGCCTCCCTTTCCAGGAAAGCCCAGTATGTAGCCAGCAGTTGCTGCTCAGTTGGTGTAAAGTTAGGCAAGGAGGGTATTTTCTTGCACCCAAGGGCTTCTTGGGCAACATATATTCATTATAGGTATGTGGTCCAGGACTCCAAGAAGCATAAGAGAGGTTGCTAATGCTTTGCCAGTGAAGGAATTTTTGAGGGCACTGATAGCAATGCCTGTTGACTTTAATTTGGACAGATTCTAGAGCCTTTTGTTGGAGGTGTCTATTTAAAACAGCGTCCTTTGCAAGTGACAGCATAAATGGGCATAAGTCAAATGTGCAGAGGAGGACTGTGTTGCCTCCAGAATTCAAAAAGGACTACAAGGTGTTGGGCTTCTATGAACAGTTTATTAACAGTGTGGGTGCTAAGAGTCAATGGCTGTTTTCTGACAGTGTCAAGGATGGAGTTGCCCTCGGTTTACCAAAATAATTTTTAGGAATTTGCCAAGATGTCTGGCTTTGCCCCACATGTGGAGTAATGGCCCATCCTCTCTTTGCGAGCTCCTGAGTGTTTTGCCTTTAGTGAATGTGTCACATGAGTCTCCCTGGAGGAGGACATCATAATGTAACATTAGACCTGTGCTCCTTGAGAAAGGTGCATGCAGTTAAGATGTTGCCTGCAAGACCGTGCGTGGCAGAGCTGGTGAGGTACCCCGTGAGTAACCTGGAAAGTCTACTGTGTCTGTTCAGAGTTGAAGGTCACCTGCACCTAAGAGGGTGTGGAAATAGGCATTGAACAGAAAATATTAGCCAAATCTATAGTAGCAAAATCCTTACTGGTGCTGATCAGGGGGAGTAATTTCAGTTACATTGGATGTTGTGTATGGGGCCACAGTGGATGGAACCAGAGCATGAAGGATGCAGTCATTCACCCTGTGGCAGGTTCTTTCCAGGTTTAAGAGCAGGCCAAATTGGACTTTTAAAAGGAGAAGCAGTGGGGGTAATCACCAAGTAGGTCTTGTATGATAAATTTCAAACCTTGAATGCCCTGTGTTAGCTTATATTGGGCTGTGTTAACTATTTTATTTTTAGCTGGGTGGAGGGGGGTGTTCCATGGGGTCCCATCTTGGCAGTTTATAATTTAGACTAGGTGCAGGAGTGCCACAGAGCACTTGCCAGATACAGATTGCCCTGAGGTGCCTCCTGCTGGGCTATGGCCAGTTGGCAATAGTTCTTGCCTTGGTGATGGGAGGAGATGGCATTACCCAGGAGAGACAGTGGGACATGGAACAGGCTAATAATACACAAGCTGGCCAACAGTTAGTGGCTCCATCCCAGGCAGCACTGGCCATGTCAGGAGCTAGTCAGGCAGCAAAGAGCAGTTACAGTGAAAGCTGACCAGGCATCTTCTATCAGGGTTGGGCAGTCCTGTTTGTGATGCCAGCTGCTGCAATCACCCTCTCCTTACTCTGTTGGTGAAGGAGGGGTTTCCACCCAAGCATATGGAGATGGCCAAACACATGACCCCAACACTGGACTGAGGAAATCACAGTTTATCAGTCACACAAACTCATACCCAGGGACACGCAGGGTTGCACTGGAAAGCAGAGTGAACCATGAGGGGCTGCAGGAGGCAGACTTTGTAGTAACAATAGCATAAAGTGCCCTAGTTCTCATTGGAAGGTATGATTGACTTGCTTGAATAATTCTGTGGGCCAGCAGGAACTAAAAACCCCCTACTCAGGGATAAGTGGGAACTGTGCCTGGTCCCCTTGGTAAGGACGGTTTCTTGACTAGGGGACCTTGTCAACTGGAGAAGAGGGGGAGGGGGAGTTGCAGGTAGACCCTGTGAGGCCCTCCTGGTTTTACCACATGTCAAGGCAGCAGATCATAATAATTTTAGGGCCTTACACCACTCAACCTACAGAAGGCTGATTGGGTTTCTTTTTTTCTTTGTTTCTAGGATTCTGTATATTCGTTTTTTCACTCATTAATGCAACACGTGTGTGTCAGCAGTGGGGGAGAGAGGACCAGCACTATGCTGGACCCTGTGGGGGATACAAGAGCCAGGCTCCACTCTCACGGCATCACAGTCAAGCAAGGAGGGTAGCAGATGCATTAGTCAATGTTAGCAGAAAGAGCTATGAGGCAAGAAGGCCAGCTGCATCTCAGCCTTGGAAAGGGAGGTCCCAGAATGCCTGAGTGACATGAAGGAGCTGCTTGGAGAAAGTGCTTGAAGACAGCCAGCCCTGAGTAGGCATGAGTGCTCTGGTTCTGTGCTTTCACCTGTGGGTGGGTTCTGCCAGCGACATCAGAAGCGGGAAATAAAGAAGAAGCCCTCCATTATTGAGAATGTAATCAGCTTGATCTCTGAGACCTTAACAGGATGAGGAAGAATTCAGGCTTTTTAAGATTGACATTTTGGCTCAGAACCAGCCCAGGCTCAAGATGGCCAGGAAAGGAATAGGAGGCCATTTAGAAGGTGTGCTTCTGGGAAGACACCCAGTTCCCACTGAAGAATCAGAAATGAAAGCCAGGAATGGTGATGTGCATTCCAAAGCTCTCTGCCCACCCTCTGCAGGCCTTCCTCATTGTCCTCCAAAGACACACTCCCAAAGAATCAAGGGGGTTGGAATAGATGAGTAGGTCATGCCGCAGGCCTCGGGATCCTGATTCTTTGGTCTGGGCTTGGGCTTGGGCTACACATTTCAGGAGCTCCCAGGTCATTCTGATGGCAGAGTAGACTGAAAACCACTGATGCAGTCCCACCTCTCATGTTTAGAGTTTAGAGGCCTGTACAGGGGCAGGGCCTTATTCAGGGTCATCTGGGAAACCACCTAATGCTTGACCCAGATTCCATCTGCTGCTCAGTGCAGCCCCAGAATCTAGTTCAAGGTCTTTGAGCTTTTCTCCTGTGCTAGCTATTTTTAAAATTACATTCCTGATCTTCTGGATTCTGACCCAGTAAACCATGTTGTCATATTTTGTTCTCAAGTTGCATGGGAAAGTAATCTTTCTCATGTAATGACATCTTTTATTTATTTTTGGTGACAGTTTATGTTTTGATGGTTATAAAAGCAAGTAATCACAATAGAATGTTAGAACATTATAAAAATAAAGGTCATTTTAAATTCTGCTTCTCAACGGTAGTCACTCTTAGCATCTTGATGACTATCCTTCTGAACTTCACTACTTGCATGTGTGTGTGTGTATATTATGTGTGTGTGCATTTATCTTAATTTCTCATTTGGTTTTTTAAACAGAAATTAGAAATATTTTTTAATAATTAAGAACTTACTTAATCAGAAATCTGTTTCTATATGGAATTATGTAAATTATTGTCTGTTTCCATATCTTCTGTACTGATGAGAATGGTTCAAGGCCCACTGTGTATGACTATAAATTGTATTAGGATGTTTGACCACATTCAAAACTAAATCACAGGAGTTGTTGAAGTCAGAAGAAAGCAATCGCTTGTTGGGGGTCCCTCCAGCTGAGTTCTGTGGGAGCCGTGTGGTCAGTGTCCAGAGAAACCAGCCCAGCCCAGAGTGGTTCTGTCTGAAACCAATTAACGTCTCAACTCTTTTCTCTGAAATATGCCATTTGTGTCTGCCTCCTCCTGGTTCAGACTCTTGTTTGAACACAAGAACCCAAGCCACAGATGCAGGCAGCATCAGACAGGAGAAGGGTGTGGAGCAGAGAACATGGAGGGTGGTGGAGGCAGTCTGCCCCCAGAGTTGGGAGCTGAGGGTCTTAGTCCTGCCTCTGATACTGACTTGGGGTGTGGTTTTGGGTAAACGCTCTCAGGGACTTTGTTTTCTCATTTGCAAAACTGGTGTACTTCCTGCTGGATATCCTAGAGATATTTTGAGTGTTTGGTGATTGGACATGAAATCAGTGTGAAAGGGCAGTGAGAGGCACAGATGGGTACACAAGGGAATGAGATCTTTCATTCATTTGTTCATTCCTTCATTTGCAGGTCGTTGGGTGCTGTGTATGGTTGGTTGATCCTCATTTCTTGCTCCCATTCCTTGGGTTTCCTTCAGAGCACTTACCACAGGTCATAATTACATTTCCATTTTTATGATTATCTGCCACACTGAAAAGCTCTAAGTATGTGCTGTTCAGCTAACAGATGTACCACAACACTTAGACCAAGAGTCTGGCAAACATAAGGCCCTCAGTACTAATCTGTGGAGTAAGTGAATGAATACTTTCCCCTGCTCTGAAAGATTGTGGCCATGAATCAACCAGACTCCACCTCAAGAGGAGTACACTTTGGGATGGGAGTGTTGATGTATGTGCATTTCATTATGTCATTAGGCATATGTGGACTTCCCTCAGAGGGGTTCAAAAAAGAGCTTTGGTAATTCTGGGTAAGATGTTAGGCTCTGGCAGGACACTGGAATGGCCTCAGAGATGAGAAGGCACCTCAATTGGCCATGAGGTTTGGCAAGAGTTTGGCCTGAGCAGCGAGTGGAACATGCAGAGGGAGTAGTGTGAACATAGGCACAGCCCATGTGAGGGTCCACAGGAAGCTCCTTTTAAGACATGCGGTGGATGATCGTGTACTAGGCAGAAAGAGGGCTCAAAAGGATGCTTTCCCCCCCCAAATTGTGAGAGACCTTGAATGTCTGGCCACAAAATCTGAACTCTCTCAGGTAATGAGTTGACAGCTATTGAGGATATTTGGGCAAGCAGGTCACTTGAAGACGTAATATAAGGTGTTAAAGAGCAGGTATTACTTTTGGTGGACAGAAGGGTTAGGAGGTAGTTAAGGGCTATGGTGAAGGTGGTGTCCATGAACTGGAGAGGAGGGGAAAGACATGGGGACAGGCAGATTTGATGTGGGGTTGAGTTGGTTGGGGAACGGGCAGTCAGAGTGCAGTTTGGGCTTCTGGCAGAACCATTTATTGAGGCAAGAGGCTTGGGGGAGGAGTTGGAAGGAACAAACGTGAAAGACTAATTGAGTTATACAGGGGCTACACAGAGCCTGAAAGCTCAGGGGAGGGGTCTGGACTAGAGAGAGGTTTGGAAATTGTTAGTTTCTCTGAGATGAGAAAAGTAAAGGGTGGGGATGAGGTTCCCCAGATGTCCCAATTATCTATTGCTATGCAACACACTGCATCCACATTTAGTGGCTTGTTTAAAGCTAGTCATTCAGTTTGATCATGAATCTGCAGTTCGAATAGGGCTCTGTGAGAATGGATGTCTGCTGTGTGCAGCATCTGCTGCGGTGGCTTGCCAAGCATCGTACCCAATCCAGGCTAGCTCACTCACATGACATGACAGTTGCTGCTGTCACCTGGATCCTCAGCTGGAACACTCATACGTGGCCTTTCTGTGTGACTACTTGAGCTTCCTCATAGCATGGTATCTGGGTTTCAAGTATGAGCATCTCAAGAGATGGGAAGCGGAGACTGTTTCTCAAGAACCAGACTGACACAGTGTCTCTTCCACTGTGTTTTACTGGTCCAGCAGTCACAGGTTGAAGGGAGGAGACAGAAACTCCAACTCCCAATGGGAGAATGTCCAAGAAGTTGAGAGCTCATTATGTCTGGCTCCAAGGAAGGGCTTAAAAATATCTATTGAATGAATGAGCAAATGAATTGTTTGAGGACAGATGTAGAGAGAGGAATATTTGGGGCATGAGGAAAATAGTTGTTGGAGAAGTTTGGCTGGAGCTGGGAGAGAGGTGGATAGGCCTAGGGAGGTCAGTAGGATCTAGATTGTGAACTCCAGGCTAAGGGGATGGGACCTGAGTGTGGGATAGACTATCCAACAGAGGGGAACCAGGAGGTTGCCCAAGAGGGCCCTGGTTTAGGAACAGGAGCAGAAGTTGAGGCTCAGATCAGGATCCTGGTCCAGGAGAAGTCCCACAGGGTCAGTAGGTGAGTGTGCTTCTGACCTTCAGCCCTGGGCTTCTTCTGGCTGTGACCTTGATCCCTATTCCAGCCAACCCTCATGCCTGACATTCCATCCCTGCTACCTGTGGAATGCCCAGTGCACACCCAACAATAGACTTGCTGGCAGTCAAAGGTGATATCCAAGCCTACTCTCTGGAAGGGGGCAGTAAGCTGGGTATCAGGGCTGGTCTAACCTTTGTAATGGAGGAGAGTGGAGCCTCTTCAGAAGCATCTTTAAAAATTTTTTTTTATGTTTATTTTATGTTTGAGAGACTGAGCATAGGTGGGGGAGGGACAGAGAGAGAGGTAAACACCGAATCCAAAGCAGGCTCCAGGCTCCGAGCTGTCAGCACAGCCCAGTGCAGGTCCTGAACTCAGACTGCGAAATCATGACCTGAGCCGAAGTCAGACACTTAACCGACTGAGACACCCAGGTGCCCATATGTTTATTTTTGAAAGAGAGGCAGAGCATGAGCAGGGAAGGGGAAGAGAGAGAGGAAGTCACAGAATCAGAAGCAAGCTCCAGGCTCTGAGCTGTCAACACAGAGCCCAACGCCGGGCCTGAATTCACAGACCTGAACTCACAGACCTGATCATGACCTGATCAGATCATGACCTGAGCCAAAGTCAGACACTGAACCGACTGAGCCACCCAGGTGCCCCTGGAAGTGTGTTTATTAGTTTTCTGGGCCCTTGAGAGTAAAGAGGGCTGCATTTCCTCTGTGAACATAGCTTCTTCATATGGTCAAGAGCCCTTGGATTCTGAAGTCAAGATGATCACAGGATGTGGCTTCTTTCTTGGGTACCTGCAGCCCTCTCAACCTTGAGGCATGAAACTCCTCAGGGGGGCTGTAAGAGTGGGTCCTTTAGGCTGAGATTTCTCCAGACCTTTGTCTGCCAAGAGTAGAAGCAACTGGGGAGTGTGTGCAGAGGCGGGCAGGATTCTTTGTGGCCCTCACCAAGGTCAGGCCTCATGTGGTTCTGTCTCCCAGGGTCTAGCCCAAGCCAGTGTAGGCTGGAAAGCTGGATGCTATCAAGGTCACTGTGAGAGACTTAGCTGAGGGACGTCCTGGATGACAGAGCAGCTACTCTCTGAGGAGAACCTGATCTGTAGCGGGTGGAGAGACAGCAGGAGTTTGCCAAGGCCCCACATGAGGCTCTGAGTCACACTGGCCTTTGTTCCTTGCTTGCTCTGGCCCTTGGCTGAGGGGCATTCGGAGATCCTGCCAACGGCTCAGGGCACTGGAAGCGTTCCCTATGTGTACATCTTTGGAAGCATATCCTGGTGCAGGAGGAAGACAGAGGACACAAGTGGACGTCTTGCTCCTGTGAACATGGTTGGCAGCCTGATCATGGTGGTCACCCAGCTGAACCTGCAGTTTTGCTTCCAGGGCAAGAAGTTGCGAGGCTTCAGCTGTGAACTCACCCGGTCCCCCCATGGGGTCTTCCCTGAGGCCGTCTTCTCTATCATGTGCCAGATCATGGTGCCCATTCTGCTCTCAGGCTTGGGCATGTTGATAGCCGGCCTGGTGATGAACACTATCCAAGTGCGTACCGGGCATTTGGGGGCCTGGGAGGAGGGGGGTGGGAAACCAGGCTCCCTAGGCATCACAGATATGATAGGCCAAGGGACACCAGAGGCCCTGAGTCGGGGTGCAGCCCAGGATTCCCGGGCTCAGTGGTGCCAGCAGGAGGATCCTCCGGGGGGCCTCGGGTCTGAAATTCAAAGAAGCTTCTGACGACCCTCTCCAAGGTCAGCCCACACTAACCACGTTAGCTCAAACCATTTTCCTTCCAGATTCATCAGGCAGGGCCTGGAGGGGTTCAAATCCTCTGCCATTCACTTACTACTTGAGGGAATTCATTAGCTTTCCCCGTATCAGTCTCCCCATCTACAGATGGGGCTAATGAATGCACCGACCTCACTGGGTTGTGAGGGTGAGACACCCAGTGTGCTTCGTGTTGTGACTCCAAGGGTGATGGGCACCGTTCCCTCCAGTCCCCAGAATCTCTGTGGGGCTCTTCAGTGAGGGGAAAAGGCCCAGATCCTGGGCTGGGGTCCAGACGAGTGTGGGGATGTGGTGGTCTCTGTTGATTAGAAGCATTGTGGGGAGGCCCTTAAACGAGCACACACTCTGGCATTCACTTCTCCTGGTCTCTTTATGCCCTGGGGCTGGTTCACGTAATGCTGTTTGAATCATTGAGGGTTTACTCTGTCTACCTAAATATTTTTATAGAGTTAGTGTGTGATAGAAAAATTAGAAAATATGCACAAGTGAAGAAGGAAGGGTGCCCATAATCTCTGTCAACATCGTGGTGCGTGTCTATCAAGAATGTGTAAACATAAATATATGGGATCTTGCTATGTAATGTGCTTTTATTATATTTTTTTAAAAGAGAGAGTGTGTGCATGTGTGTACCTGAGTGAGGGAGGGAGGGGCAGAGAGAGGGAGAGAGAATCCCAAGGAGGCTCTTTGCTGTGAGCACAGCGCCGAATGTGTGGCTCGATCCCATGACTCTGGATCATGACCTGAGCCAAAATCAAGAGTCAGATGCTCAACCGACTGAGCCACCCAGGTGCCGCTGTAATGTGCTTTTTAATCAGTGAAATTAAATTTAAATTTAGTTTTGCAGCCCATGGGGACATTGCAGCTAGTGCAGTGCCTTCCTCAGTTCCACAAAGCATCTCCTTCCTGATGACAGTTCAGCATTCTTTGTGCATCTGTGTGTGAGTTGAAGAGGGGTTATCAACACCCACCCTGTCCCCTGGTCTCTGGATGAGGCTCTTGATGGCTCTGCCTTCAGACTTAAGTGGATGGGACACTCGCCCCACCTGGGGCTAGGGCAGCCCTTTGTGTACTGGCCAACTTGCTTAGAAAGCACTCATTTGGGCTTGCATCCTAGATCCCCATCTCTCTCACCTCAGAGCTTCACCCCTTGGGCTGCTCTAATAGTCTCTCACCCCCTTCCTAAGACCCTTCTCCAGAGAAAGACTCTGCCCTGTGTCTCTGTTTTGACCTCCCATGGCCACTTCATGGAACATGGTTTTGAGCCCCTACACCACAGTGTATGTCCTTCAGTTGCTGCAGCCTGAGAGGTTATATATCAGTCAGTTGGGGGATCTCAGCAGAGTCTGGAAGATTGGATGGGATGTCAGGGGAAGAAGGGCTCAGGATTGTACCCGACCATCAGCAGGGGTGACACAGGAGGCCAGTCCAGGAGGAAGTGCCTCCAACTGGAGGGCCGTTTCCTGACCTTGTGTTAAGTCTCCATCTGGGAGTCTAGCATGAGGAAAAGGGGATGTCTTGGGAAGGAGGCCCAGAGCATACTTGGGCAACTTTGCAAATCCAGGCCTTGAGCCATCCAGCTTCGGGAGGCCCAGCATTTGGGAGGAACAGGTAACAGCCCTGGAAGACACAGCTCATTCTTTCCCTCCAGTTTGCAAATGTGCAGTGACTCCCAGGTCAAGGGCACTCAGGTTTTCGTGGCTCCTGCACGTGCACCACCACCTCCCTGGTCACCCCCGCTCAGTGGTGCAGGATGTGGCCTTGTCAACACTGTTCCAGGGGGAAATTCCATAACAGGAGGGTGGCCTGGCTCCCACTATACCCAGGCTGCCACATTCTGGGGCCTCATAGCCCCCATGAGCCTGAAGCAGGGATAACCTCCTGGCAGGAGCACCTCGTGGCTATCTCTGGCATAGTGGGCTGGCCCCAAGAGTACTGGTTAGGTGCTAAATTTACCTATTGTTAATGGGGTTTGGGGTCAGTCTATAGTTGGGGTCAGCCTATAGTTGGGTCCAGGGATTGGGGCCCAGTAAGGGGCCAGAGAGTATCAGTTCAGTTTTTTTTCAAAAAATTATTTTTCAGATACACAAGTAAGGTATATATAAATGTTTCTCTCCCTTTCTCTTTTTTTAATGTTTATTTTTGAGTGTGGCTGTTGGGGGGCTAGGCACAGAGAGAGAAGGCGAAAGAGGACCCCAAGCAGGCTCCAAGCTGGTATCAGCGAGCCCAATGCAGGGCTTGAAGTCGTGACCCATGAGATCATGGCCTGAGCCAAAGTTGGATGCTGAACCAACCGAGCCACCCAGGAGCCCATGTTTCTCTTTTTTATAAAATAAGTATTTCAGCCCTCAATCTCATCCCTGGAGGAATCTTCTATTATCATGTCTTGTGTATCCTTTCAGGCCTTCTTGGGGGTTTTTGTAGGCCCGTGGGCACCAGAGACAGTGACAGCGGTTGTAATTGTTAGAGTGTATGTAGTCTTTCCTCACTGAATTAGAGATGAATCAGACAGGTGTCTGCTTTTGAGCAGCTGGTAGCTGAGCACAGAGTAGGATAGATGAATTCATTCATTCATCTGGTTCCTCATTTATGCATTCAGCATATTTTGTTGAATTTTGTGTTAGCTGCTCTCAGGCCCCAGGAGTGCAATGGTGAGCAGAAACAGACCTGTCTCTGCCTCCCTGGCTTTTGTAGCTTAGGGGGTGAGGCAGGTGCTTCATCCCACGAGCCAGTGTTAAGGGAGTGGAGCAGTGAGCAGACATTTGCCTGTGAAGAAAGAGGGAACAGTTCATTTTTCCCAGAGGAGTCAAAGAATCTGCAGTTAGTAGGACAGTCGGAGTTGGACCTTAAAGGATAATATAATAGTTTCTGGGATGATGTGAGAGAGAGCAGACAGTCCAAGCAAAGGGATCAATGTGTGCAGAGATACAGACAAATGAGTGGGCATTTGCAAGGAGTGAGGAACAGCAATTGGCCATGGTCATGGGGTGGGGTGCTGGACAGCCTGTGAGAAGGGCTGTCTGCTCTGCTCAAGTTGTATGCTGAGTGCAGAGGGGTTGTTGAATTTTGTCCTCATTATTTGTTTTAAAATAAATGTGTATTTTATTGAAGTATATCATGGATGTGTTGAAAATTGTACGTGTTATGTGTAGAGTTTGAATGACCATCTCAGGATAAATGCACCTGTGTAATCCCCATCCAGGTCAAGAGCATTTTCAGCCCCCAGCGGGCTCCTCCATCCTCTGCCCCACCTAAACCAGTCTTCTGCCTTCTAATACTGTGCATTAGTTTTGGATGTTTTTGAAGCATGATACTACCAGAGACATTCCTGTCTATTTCTTGTATGTTTTGAGGGGACAGATCTATTGGGTGTATGCCCAGGATCAGAACTGGTCAAGGGGCTGAGTGACAGGGTCATAACTGTAACAGAACTGAACTGTGGCAGCAGGGTGAAGGCCACAGGGAAGAGCTGGGAAGCTGTGGCTGTGATTCAGAGCCCCGCGAGTGCAAGAACCATTACTAACTCTGACTGATTTTGATCTCCCCAGTGCCCCTCATAAGATTTCTTTGAAGCATTTCCAGAGAGGGCAGTTGTGGCGGACATTAAGACAGTTACCATGACTTGGATGCCAGGCTGTCAGGGAACACGGGGGGTTACTTAAGTCCCTGCTGGAAGACCAAGAAGGATGCCTGGAGCCACAGTGGGCAGGGCAAAGGGTCTGTGCAAGGAAGGTCAAGTCTGGAATCCTGATTTTGAAGGGCCCATGGGATGTCAGGATTCAGTCAGCAGTTGGGTAGGCAGGTGCAGTGCTCAGAAGACAGATCTGAGCCAGAGATGTCGAGCATCACCAGCACAGAGCACAATATCTTCGTCAGAAAACCCTAACTCCAAGTGACTAGAGTCATTTAGGATTCCTATAAAGAAGGCTACAGATCAGACTGCTCTAGTACTTGTTAGTTCCCTGGATTAACAGTGTCAGCGAGGATCCAGGGTCCTACTGCTTTTCTGCTTTAGTCTTCCCTGTTAGTTGACTTTGTCCCATAATCGACCCCTGGTGGTTATGTGGTGCCTGATGTGTCTAGATGTGACTTCTCAAGTCTCTGTGGCCATCATTGTGTCCCAGCCCACACCCACATGACTGATGCAAAGGTTCTCCTCCTGCCCTTCACCCCCTTAGGGCCGCTTGTTAATGTAGGGAGGATGGAGATGGCTGTGGGTGAGGTCATGTAGGGTGTGCAGTAGAAGATGACTCAAGCCTTGGGAGGGAGAGGAAATGGCAGGGAAGGAGAATGAAGATGAAGCATGAAGGACTCAGGATTAATAGGTTAGGAGATCTACAGCCTTTGGTCTCCTGACCTCTGGGAGCCACCGTTGGCAGAAAGCAGACTTGGAATGGATGGGTCAGGAACCATGAGTGCCGCAGAGCAGTAAGTGGTTTGATGCCAGCCTAACCTTACCCTTGGCTCGGTTCTGTCTGTTCTGTAACAGGGAGTTTCTCAACTGTGGAGTTAGAGGACAGACCTCTTGAAAACGATGGACTGTTTTCTTGAGCATCAGTTCCATAAGGCTATTACGTAACCCAAGGACGGTCCAGAGTTGAAAAGCCTGTGTCCATTTGGAAGAATCAAGAATTATTGTTAGACCTTGGTAAAATTTCTAGCTTTGCAGCCTGCCTATCTGGAGAAAGGAAATAAAATTCTTTAAATTAAATAATATTAAGAAAAAGAGGTCAGGAGGAGGAAGAGGAGCCCTCAATGGAGGTCAACATGGAATAAGCAGAGGTCAGTTTCGGACTGGGGGTATGTGGTTGTGAGTTCACAGGAGTGACCATGGAGTCAGAGGAGTGCCTGTCACACAATTGGAGCTTAACACCAGCTGGGACTGGGGGTGGGGGAGGTCCATAGCTCAGAGAGCCAAGGAGTGAAGAATGGAGGTTAGAAGAGCCCAAGGAAAGGGCATTGTTATGGGGTGGGGAGGGACAGCAGCTAGCATAGCATCTGAGAGGGTGAGAACAAGACTCACTAAGTTCAGTGGTGCTGAGGAAGACAAGGGGAAGCTTCTGTGATGGGATGCAGAGAGAGGGGATTTATTTTTACACTTGAGTTGGTGGGGACTTGGTCTTGTGTGTCAGCAAAAATGAAGGTGCTTGAGAGCAGGCCGAGGTGGGGGGCCAGAGGAGGCTTGGGGTAGAGGATGCCGGCCTCAAGGGAGGCTGGAGCCCACGGAGGGGTGCCTGTGCCAGGAACTGGGCTAGGGACTTCCGTCTCCATGCATGCTGTGGCACACTGGTGAGATAGCTGCACAGGGGCCAAATGCTTCTGGAAGCCTGGGAGCCACAGGAGGCCGCTGACAGACAGTGGGAGCACCTTCTTGCCTGGTGACATGGTTTTCTTCTGAACTTTCAGAGAAGGGTAGACTCATAACTCCATCAGATCTGGGATTGGATTCTGAATTTCCCAGCTTTGCCAATGCGGTAAAAAGAAAGAGGGAACCGGCAGCCATGAGTGCTCTTCCTCTCTCTGAGGACATGAAGGACGCCTGACCCTTTCACTCCAGACCCTGTAAGATGTTTTGTTGGGCTGCTTTAGAGGACTCTCCTGGGCTCTACCCCCCTTCTCCTTCCCCCCACCATATCTTCAGTCTCAGGCAACAGGGCCCAGACCCCAGGGCTCCTATCTCCTAGCTAACACAGTAGGAGTGTTGTTTTAGGTCTAGAATTCTAAAACCAGGAGGAGCTCTTAGCGTAGGGATCACAGAAATCTATAGGGTACTGAGAGGTAAATTAAGTCAATAGAATCGGATGAGGTATTGAAAATTGATGGGGGTAGGGTGGGAATAAGCAATCTAATTGCATATAAACTGGTGGGAATAATTTTCACCTCACAAAGAAGTTATTTTTGAGAGAGAAAGAGAGAGAGAGAGAGAGAGAGAGAGAGAACACAAGTGGGGCAGGGGCAGAGAGAGAGGGAGACACAGAATCCAAAGCAGGGTCCAGTGTCGCAACCGGCGTGACAATCACCGAGGTCAGGGTCCTGAGGGTAGGGGAATGCAAGAAAAAAGAGAGAAGAGAAAGTTTGGGAACAGGAGGGTCCCCTGGGCTGATGGCCCAAGTGACGGCTTTATTGTTGCTGTACACAATCTTTTATATCCAGACTCTTATGGGTCAGGCCATTCTAAGAATAAACAGGTTTCACATAATCACTGCCAACCAAAACATTTAGTTCTGTGTTTCTTGTGCATTTTTAGACAGGTCACAAGACCTTGTTGATAAGATTGCTAGCAAAACACAATTCCCACGTTTGTTTCTATCTGACTCGGGGTAGAAAAAGGGAGGTAGCATTACTGCCAACACCTGCAGACCACAGGCTTCAGGAATTAACTTTCTCAGCCTTGACAAGGCTTTCGTATGCCCTTGAAAGTGGGGGAATGGGATGGGGAACCACCGGGTTGGCTTGAGTCAACAGGGAACGTTGCTCGACCCGGTCTCAGCCTGGCGCTGGGGCCCGGCCCCCCACAGTCCAGGCTCTGAGCTGTCAGCACAGAGCCCGACGTGGGGCTCAAACTCATGAACTGTGAGATCATGACCTGAGTCGAAGTCAGACGCTCAACTGACTGAAAGACCCAGGTGCCCCCCTTTCATACTTTTTTTTAATCTTTTACCTTTGATAGAGACCTGGATAGAGCTGCATTCTGTCTGTTTTGACAAATCCAGTGTCCCCACATGATACTCTGGGTCACTGGGAAATCTATGTCACTCCTTTGTCCCAGATGTTCTCACCAGCTCTCCCATTCATGAGAAATCTCCCAGCTTTGAAACTGGTGACTCGTTCCTGTTGCTACAGACACATGGGCCACCCTGGGTATGTCGTGTTTGCAGGCTGGACCCCGCCAGTCAGGCTCGGACACAGTCTGGCCTCCAGTTTTCCTAGCTGCTAAAGTAACTTGCCACAACTTCTCTCAAGAAATTTCGAAGATGTGCCAATATGTGTGTTTGGATTGATCTTACTCTTTCCCCACCAGCATTGGCCTGTGTTTGTGGAGGTTAAAGACCTATTGACGTTGGTGCCACCCCTGGTGGGCCTGAAGGGGAACCTGGAAATGACGCTGGCGTCACGACTCTCCACTGCTGTAAGTAGATATTTGAGCATCTGGGCTACCTGCCTCCCAGGGACGGACACATGGGCACCTCCCAGTTTCTCCTCATAGCCTTGTTAGACAGGTGGGTTTGCCTCTCTGAAAAGACAGGTGTTAAGAGGTTTTGTTCTGTCATGATGCTCCACCTGGTCGCTCCTCACAGCCTGCTATCCTGTTGTTCCACAGTGCAACTGGACTTCTGGCGAGGGCCAGGCTCAGCCCCGTGTGCCCTTGGTTTCTCCTGTAACCTGCTGTGTCCCGGAGCCTGGCTCCACACATTCACACAGAAGCTGTAATGAGCAATGCAGCCTTACTGAAGGGTTTTAGAGATGAAACAGGATTTTCGTCACCACATCATCCATATCTGTTAGAGGATTTTCTTTTCTATGATGGCTCTGAAATGCCCCGTCAGCAGAGGGGTCTTCTCAGGACTCCCTAACTCACTCTGTCCCTCAGGCTGTCACTCATTCTACCCCTCCTAGCTATCCTGGGAATTGCAGTTCTTTTCCTTCTATTATGCGGAATGCTCTTTCCCCTTCTGTGAAACCCATTTCACATTCAGGATGTGAACAAGGCTGATGGCAAGAGTAGGTATGTTGTAGTCAGGAAACTGAAACAAGAGTGATGTAATTGGAATAGTGAGGGAAAGAGGTGGGGCCTGCCTGGAGAGTGGGTGAAGGGTGGCTAGCCGGACAGTGGCCCCCAAAGAGCCACATCCTAATCCGTGGGACCTGTGCATAGTTCCTTATGTTGACAGGGTCTTTGCTGGTGGGATGAAGTGAAGGACCTTGACACAGGAGATGATCCTGGATTATCCACATGGGCCCAGTGTCATCACAAGGCTCTCTAGTAAGGGGGGGACAGGGATGTTTCAGAAGCAAAGGCCATGTGAGGGAAGTCAAGTCAGAGAAGATGCTATGCCACTGGGTTTGAAGTTGGAGGAATAGCCAGGAAATGTGGCTTTACCTGCTGGAGAAGATGAAGAAACAGATCCCTCCCTCAAGCTTTCTGAGGGAGTAAGACCATGTGGACACCTTGATTTTTGCCCCATAAGATGCATTTCAGACTCCTGGCCTCCAGAAGGTAGGAAGTACAGAAGTGCATTTCTGTGTACACACTAGAAATAATCATTTACAAAATACAGTTGGAAAAGAGGTATCTTTCAAACCATTGATTTTATTTTTTAATTTTATTTATTTATTTATTTACAATAGAATGTGCTTTTAATAACACTACAAACCAGAGGAAATAAACAAGGCTGCATAGGTGATCTCATTTACACATTTCACAAAGCAATCATGTACAATAATGAATACCCTTACTCAAGAACGTCCATATTAATACAGAAAAAGAATTACCAGAGGTTACATAATATTTGTTTTCAAAACAGACAAGATGGCTTTCACTGGACTTCACTGTACCCCAGAGAGATACCCAAGATTCATGTTAGAATTTCAACACAAAGAAGAATTTGCAGGAAAAAAAAAGATACTTACACAGACTCAGGAAGAAGAAACATGTTTTGAAAAGTTACTCTAGGTTGTAATAAGATTTTAAGAGTGATTTCAGCTGGAGTTGCCTCTTTAGTGAACAAACAGGGGCTCTGAGGCTCACTGTGTGATGGCACAGGAGGAGGAAAGAAGCTGGACACAGTAACAGAGATGAGAACCCAAGCACTCTGGCACCAACAAGTTCTATTACATATGCAGAAGGCACTGCTTAGAGAAACTAGGGTTTCCAAAACCAGACATATTTTGGAGTGGCTAGCAGCGAAGATGGTTGGACAGGTGGCTGTTTAATGAATTTTGAAGACAACAGAATTCACAGTGGGAAGCTTACAATAGAGCTGGCCTTCTATAGGAAATCTTTCAGGAACCCTTGTGTTCTCATTAAACATGTAGGAAAGACCAAGCCAACAGATCTGCAATTCACATGCAAGACAAAGCAAGTGTGATCTGGGCTAAATACACAGAAAGGAATCAGAGCCTTCTCAAGAAGGCAAGAGGAACATTTTTGTGCACCTGCTTCTTTTACTGTGCTGACTTAGGGCATGCCACAAGAGTTGAAAATAGTGATGGATGCAAAGCCAATTAACCTGGTCTGTCAGTTATAGGTAACTGCATAATATTAAAACATAATGATGAAGAATTATAGTTGAGGTTGCTAAAGGCTAAGGAAATTCTCCACTTCTTAACTTACAATAAGAGCATTTACAGTAAATTCAAACATACAACTTACAGCTGGTTTGTTGGCTTTCCAATTCATTGCCCCAGTTTGTAAACAAGCTCTAATCACTTTGGTAGCCATCTGCACTCAGGGACACAAAGTATTCTGCAAATCACTAAAGTCCTATTTAAAATCTTCCTCCTTCCACCTAAATTTCCAGTGTGCTAAGTAATCTGCAGGACAGAAGGCAGAGAGGAATGAAGTGTGAGTCTGAACGTAATCCTGCAAGGCAGAGCTACCAAGCCTGCCTCCACCTAGACCAAAATAAGAGCACAGAAATATGAGGGAAAACATTTCCTGAAGCTCAATTCCAAAAGGTTAAGTTGCTCAAAACTCCCAGTTTGAGAGAGGAGCATGGTTTTAGCCTCAGGTCTCCCTTTCTGATCTATAAACATCACGAGGCCCCTCAGGAGTCACTGAAACAACATAGCATAGAAGCATCTATCAGAAGACTTAATGCTTTGTGGTGCACTTAGTTCACAGGATAATAGGAGCAGATGGAATTTCTTTAAAATACATACATAAAAGCTTACTAAGTTCTCCTAAAGATTAAACACAAAATGTCCATGGCTAACCATCACTCTCCTGCCAGAACAGAGCCAGAAATGTTGAGTATGCAAGTACTAATTACAATGATTTTAAGATTAGTCAGAAACAGTACCAGGTGACATCCCAAAGTGTACAAGCCAGTTAAACACATATAAAATTGGTACCAATCCAGTTAGAAATACAAAATGAAAATTATGGATGTTGCCTCAAATATCTGGGATTCCACAACTTTACAATCAGCCTGTGTAACAAAGTAGACTCTAGTTTTAAGAAAACATTACCGTTCAATATCTATTTCAAAAATGATCTCAAGTCCCAATGATGTCAAAAGTCATTTATCTGGAAATTAGAATCATTTAAATGTTTGTACAAATTTGCAAATAACAAACCAAAAAATTAGAAAAGACCTGTACAAGGCTGGCCTTTAATCTGTTTTTCCCAAATGTGTTTGACAAGTTCATTAATTCAGCAGAATGATAATGGGCTATTGGTTCTCATGTAAATTGGGTGGCCTTGTGAACAGGCCCAAAGCTGTTCCATGGAGGCACAGGATGGAGAGCTTGGTTCTCTGTGGTTCATCTGGTCAGCAGAACACAGGTGGTACAAACAAAAGTTTAACTTATCAAAGACATGAGACCATCACAGTATTACAAAACTTTCCTTTGACCTAATGGATATTTAAAACAACAATGACAACAACAACAACAAAACACACACAGTTCTGTAGCTACTGCTTATGTAGAAAACTTGAAAGCACACCAGTATCTGCATGTCTTTTCTGCAGTTATATGGTGTAATGAGTTTGGCACTTCATTGTAATGAAATTTCCAATGACACAGTCCTTACCTACAGTGGCACATAACCTGCAAACATCAGGCAAACATCCTGTACAGGAAAAGTGTCTTTGCTGCCAAGTCTGACGAAAGGAAAAAAAAAATTGCTTTTTTTCCCCTTTTTTTTTTTAATCAAGAAAAGGAAAATGAGGGGTGAAGGACATCTTTGGACTGCTTCTCTCCATTCCTGTTGTCAGACAATCTGAAGTCCTTTAAACTGTAGCCTGTTCACTAACTCACTCTTAGCCTGATACCCAGCTATGTGTCATTGTCTTAACGCTGTGTGGGAAGCTTTGGTTGGGCAACACATTGTCAGCATCAAAATCTAACATATCACCGTCCATGAGGTTGTTCCAAATGATGGACTCCATGTGAATCAACATGCCATCCAAGTCACTTGGGAGCCTACCCTGGTTGAGAAGGCCCATCCTGCCATGGTCATTGCAGCTGCTCACTGAGGAGTAGGCCCCCAGGGCTTTCATCTGCATGGTGTGCGACAGCAACACTTGTAAAGCTGTCTTCACTGGGGGCAGTTCATTCCTGAGGTGTGGAGCATGGTGCTGACCACATGGGGCAAGGCACCCCCATTAACTGCAGATGTTGGCTGGGTATGTCCGGGGTGGGTGTGGGAGCTGGGGTTCATCATTTTGTTATGAGATGCCTGACTACCATAGGTTGACATGACCAAATTAGGGCCCATTAACATATTCTGACCAAGGACCTGGCTGTTGGGTTGGATGATCCCAGGATCAACTACTGTCATAATGTCATGATGGGGAGGAGAGTAAGTAAGCAACTCCTTCAAGAGTCCCGGTGCACAGTTACAATGAATCATACCTCCATAGCTCAATTTGTTGTCCTGAAGTGTTTACATAGGCATGTGGGGCAAAGGACTCCTGCTGGACTGGCCGTGTGTATATTTTTGGGAGTTGGGGCTGGGTGAATTCAGACTGGTGTTTGGTAGTACATATGGGTAGCATGGTGTCTGCTGCATGCTGGTGCCAGGCGAAGACTGAGTTGAAACAGTTAATGGCATTGGTGATGAGACAAGGTTGAGATTATCCAAAAGGTTTTCCATATTTTCAGGATTACTTATCTCAGACAGACTGGATGGAGCAGAAGCCATCTTTGCAGCAGATAGTGGGTACACCATAGAATGCACATCCCCATCTCTAAGATCATTCTGTTCGGTCATAATGGGATAAAGTCTCCCACTAATAGTACTAGCATTTGAGCTAGTTGGAGGGTGAAATGCATGCCACTTATCAAAGCCATCACTGCTGTGAGAGCCAGGGCTCACATGCCATTTATAAAACTGAGATCCTGGGCTGTCCCAGGCACTCTCCTGACCAGACTGTAGAGACACTTTTTCTCTTAACAGCTCAGCCCCGGCTCTTAGCAAATTTACTGTTGTCCAGGGATGCAGCTCTTCTCTAGGGGGATTTTCCACTCCTACCTCCCTCTGGATTGAGCATCCACCAAGAACTTTTTCCGGTTCCTTAATTCTGCCCACGAATGGACTTGCTGTGTAGGGCCAGATTAAAGCAAATTGAATTCTTCCAGCCCGCCGAGCTGTTGCTGTCACTCTTACCCTTGAAGTATGGCACATACTTGACCATCTCCTCTTAGATCTGCGACAGCATGAGCTGCTTCCACCCTGAGCTCTTGATGGACTTGGTGATGAGATGGGCATAGGACAGGTTGCCTGATGCATTCCTGAGGGATGAGCTCCTCTTTTGTGGCGACCCTGTGAGGGGCCCGGTGGCGGCTGGAGGCATGGGCAGGTGCCAAGACAGCGGACTTGTGCAAGCAGCCAGCCTCTGGGCCCTGCAAGTCCCTGCACCAAACCCTGGTGGTGGCCCCAGCTGGACCCAGGCCTGAGCTGGAAGTTCCTGCTCTTGTCCAACAGGCTCAGGTTGCTCAGGAAGCTTGTGTTGACAGCAGCCGCTGAGGGCAGGCAGGGCTGGAGTGGCAGAGCTGGGCTGGCCTAATGCCGGCCTAGGCGGTGGCCAGGTACACAGGCGTGGCAGGGCCACCGGCTCCTAGTCCTGGTGGATCTCCAGAACCCAGGGCGGGGTGCTTCAGCCATGGTGAGCCCACCCCTCCCCCAGCCGCGGGAGAGCCAACCAGGAGGGGGCACTAAGAGCTGGTCCGAGATTTGGAGGGGCGACATTGGTGCCTTGAGCCCACGAATACAGGAGGAAGGTGCGACGGAGTGGAAGCACGAGCCCCAAAGTTGACTTCTGACTTCACGGATCCATCAAGCTCTAGGCTCTTTCAGGTTCGCTGCTCAGGCTGGACGGCAGGCCAGAGTCCCCAGGTCAGGACAGGGTCTGTGGACTGAAGACAGACTGACGGTCGCTCGCTCTGCTGGGGGCCAGACAGCAGCACTGCTGTCTGTTGAATATGGCGGTGGCCGCTGCAGCAACTCTATGTTTACATTTTTTTAATGTTTATTTGTTCTTGAAGGAAAGAGAGACAGAGCCTGAGTGGGGGAGGGGCAGGAAGGGAGGGAGACACAGAATCCAAAGCAGGCTCCAGGTCAGCACAGAGCCCCATGCGGGGCTCGAACTCAGGAGCTGTGAGATTATGACCTGAGCTGAAGCTGAATATTTAAGTGACTGAGGCACTCAGGTGCCCCAACATGGTCCTTTTTAAATAATTTTTAATTGTGATAAATGCACATAAAAGAAGACTTACAAATTAACCATTTCTGAGTGTCTAGTTCAGTATATTATTAAGTATATTCACATTAAGTATAGTCACATTGTTTTTTTTAAGGAAATCATATAAATTATTTAACCAAAAATCTAATTTCCTTTGACAAACATAAATTGTTTATTAAACAACCATTAATCAAGAGTACTATTATACTAATTAAGAGAGAATGGCATAATATTGAGCAGAGTTCTTTGAGAACAGGTCCTGATTGGAAATATATGGTAAAATTTTTTTAACTTTATTTTTTATTTTTTTAAAATTGACATCCAAATTAGTTAGCATATAGTGAAGCAATGATTTCAGGAGTAGATTCCTTAATGCCCCTTACCCATTTAGCCCATCCCCCCTCCCACAACCCCTCAATCAACCCTCAGTTTGTTCTCCATATTTATGAGTCTCTTCTGTTTTGTCCCCCTCCCTGTTTTTTATTATTTTTGTTTCCCTTCCCTTATGTTCATCTGTTTTGTCACTTGAAGTCCTCATATGAGTGAAGTCATATGATTTTTGTCTTTCTCTAATTTCACTTAGCATAATACCTTCCAGTTCCATCCACGTAGTTGCAAATGACAAGATTTCATTCTTTCTGGTTTCTGAGTAATACTCCATTGTATATATATATACCACATCTTCTTTATCCATTCATCCATCGATGGACATTTTGGGCTCTTTCCATACTTTAGTTTTTGGTAATAGTGCTGCTATAAACATGGGCGTGCATGTGTCCCTTCGAAACAGCACACCTATATCCCTTGGATAAATGCCTAGTAGTGCAATTGCTGGGTCGTAGGATAGTTCTATTTTTAGTTTTTTGAGGAACCTCCATACTATTTTCCAGAGTGGCTGCACCAGCTTGCATTGCCACCAACAATGCAAAAGAGATCCTCTTTCTCCGCATCCTTGCCAACACCTGTTGTTGCCTGAGTTGTTAATGTTAGCTATTCTGACAGGTGTCAGGTGGTATCTCATTGTGGTTTTGGTTTGGATTTCCCTGATGATGAGTGATGTGGAGCATTTTTTCATGTGTCAGTTGGCCCTCTGGAGGTCTTCCTTGGAGAAGTGTCTATTCATGTCTTTTGCCCATTTCTTCACTGGATTATTTGTTTTTTGGGTGTTGAGTTTGATAAGTTCTTTGTAGATTTTGGATACTAACCCTTTATCTGATATGTCATTTGCAAATATCATCTCCCATTCTGTCGGTTGCCTTTTAGTTTTGCTGATTGTTTCCTTCGCTGTGCAGAAGCTTTTTATTTTGGTGAGGTCCCAGTAGTTCATTTTTGCTTTTATTTCCCTTGCCTCTGGAGACATGTTGAGTAAGAAGTTGCTGCAGGCAAGATGAAAGAGATTTTTGCCTGCTTTCTCCTCGAGGATTTTGATGGCTTCCTGTCTTACATTGAGGTCTTTCATCCATTTTCAGTTTATTTTTGTGTACGGTGTAAGAAAGTGGTCCAGGTTCATTCTTCTGCATGTCGCTGTCCGTCTTTCTGAGCAGTACTTGCTGAAGAGACTGTCTTTATTCCATTGGATATTCTTTCCTGCTTTGTCAAAGATTAGTTGGCCATATGTTTGTGGGTCCATTTCTGGGTTCTCTATTCTGTTCCATTGATCTGAGTGTCTGTTCTTGTGCCAGTACCATACTTTCTTGATAAGTACAGCTTTGTAATACACTTGAAGCCGGGGATTTTGATGCTTCCAGCTTTGGTTTCCTTTTGCAAGATTGCTTTGGCTATTTGGGGTCATTTCTGGCTTCATACAAACTTTAGGAATTTTTGTTCTAGCTCTGTGAAGAATGCTGGTGTTATTTTGATAGGCATTGGATTGAATATGTAGATTGCTTTGTGTGGTATTGACATTTTTTTTTACATTTATTTATTTTTGAGAGACAGAGTGAGACAAAGTGAAAGCAGGGGAGGAGCAGAGAGAGAGGGAGACAGAGGATCAGAAGCAGGCTCCAGGCTCTGAGCTGTCAGCACAGAGCCTGACGCGGGGCTCGAGCCCACAGACTGTGAGATCATGACCTGAGCTGAAGTCAGACATTCAACCGACTGAGCCACCCAGGTGCCCTGGTATTGACATTTTAACAATATTTGTTGTTCCAAACTATGAGCGTGGAATCTTTTTTTTTTTTTTTTTTGTATTTTCTTCAATTTCTTTTTAACCTTTCTAAAGTTTACAGTGTATAGGTTTTTCACTTCTTTGGTTAGGTTTATACTTTGGTATTTTATAGTTTTTGGTACAAGTGTAAATGGAATCAATTCCTTGATTCCTCTTTCTGTTGTTTCATTATTGGCATATAGGAATGCAACTGATTTCTGTGGTTTGATTTTATATCCTGCAACTTTGCTGAATTCATGGATCAGTTTTAGCAGTTTTTTGGTGGAATCTTTTGTGTCTTCCATATAGAGTATCATGTCATCTGTGAAGATTGAAAGTTTGCATCCTCCTTGCTGATTTGGTGTCTGTTATTCCTTTGTGTTGTCTGATTGCTGAGGCTAATACATCTAACACTATGTTGAATAGCAGTGGCAGGAGTGGACATCCCTGAGGTGTTCCTGACTCTAGGGGGAACAGTCTCAGTTTTTCTTCATCTAGGATGATATTAGCAGTGGGTTTTTTTGTATATGGCTTTTATGATCTTGAGGTATGATCCCTCTGTCCCTTCTTTCTTGAGGGTTTTCACCAAGAAAGAATGATGTATTTTGCCAAATGCTTTCTCTGTATCTATCGAGAGGATCATGTGGTTCTTTTCCTTTCTTTTATTAATTTGATGTATCACATTGATTGAGTTTCAGATATTGAACCAGCCCTGCATCCCCGGTATAAATCCCACTTGGTTGTGGTGAATAATTGTTTTAATGTATTTTTGGACCCAGTTGGCTAGTATCTTGTTGAGAATTTTTGCATCCATGTTCATGAGGGATATGGTCTATACTTCTCCTTTTTAGTGAGGTGTTTTTCTGGTTTTGGAATTAAAAAAATACCATTTGATTTTGATGGAAGCAGTAGTAATGTACCTCTTTCATTTCTGATTTTGAGTCCTCTCTTTTTTCTAATCAATGCAGTTACAGTTTTGTGAATTTTATTGATCTTTTCAAAGAACCAACTCATGGTTTCATTAATCTTCTCGTTTGTTTTTCCATTCTGTGTCTGTGATCTAGTCATTATTATTTTCTCGCTCCTACTAGCTTTGCGGTTAGTTTGTTCTTCTCTTTCACATTAAAAAAATTTTTTTAATCTTTATTTATTTTTGAAAGAGAGATAGAGTGAGATCAGGGGAGGAACAGAGAGAGAGGGAGACACAGAATCTGAAGCAGACTCCAGGCTCCAAGCTGTCAGCACAAAGCCCGATGTGAGGCTCGAACTCACAAACCATGAGATCATGATGTGAGCTGAAGTCGGCTGCTTAGCCACCTGAGCCACCCAGGCGCCCCTTCTCTTTCACATTTTTTAAGTTGTCATTTTTGGTGGTTGACTGAGATTATTATTTTTTTTAATTTAAGACTGTTTACAGCTAGAAATATCCAGCTTAGTACTGTGTTAAGTGTATCTCTTAAGTTTTGGTATGTTGTGTTTCCATTTTAATTATCTGAATATATTTCCTATTTCTGTTGTGATTTCTTATTTGATCCATTGGTTGTGAAGAGTAATTTTTTTTGATCTTCATGTATTTGCTGATTTTCTAGTTGTCATGCTATTGATTTCTAGTTTCATTCTAATGTGACTGGAAAAGATATTTTATATGATTTCAGTGTTTAAAAATTTATTGAAACCTGTTTTGTGGGGTAACATATGGTTCATCTAGGAGAATGTTTCAAGGCTACTTAAGAAAAATTTGCGTTCTATTTTTGGGTGGGGTGTTCTATCTATGCCTGTTTGGTCCAGTCATTCCATATTGTTAGTCATATACTCTATTTCCTTATTTGTCTTCTGCCTGGTTGTTCTGTCCATTATTGAAAGTCTTCAACTATCATAGTAGAGCTGTCCATTTCTCCTTTCATGTCTGTCAGTGTTTGCATTTGTTTAAGAGCTCTGATATTTGGTGCATTTATAATTGTTATATCTTCTTGATGATTTGACCCCTTTACCATCAAATAATATCCTTGTTTGTTTCTTACAACAGTTTTAAATGGAAAGTCTATTTTGTCTGCTAATAATATAGCAACTCCTGCTCTCTGGGTTGCTCTTTGCATGAGATATTTCCATCCTTTCATTTTCAACCTAGGCATCTCCCAAATCTGAAGGGAGTGTTTTGTAGAAAGCATGTATTTGGACCCATTTTTTTTCTTAATTCTGCCAGTCTATGTCTTCTGATTGGGGAGTTTAACCTATTTATAATGAAGTAATTACAGATAGGTAAGGACTTATTATTGCCATTTTTAAAATTGGTTTTCTGTATGTCTTACAGCTTTATTTTTGTCCCTTATTTCTTTCCTTAATGTCTTTCTGTATGATTAGGTGATTTTTTATAGCAATACATTTTGATTCTCTTGTCGTTTTGTTTTTTTGTTTGTTTGTATTCTATAGTTATTTTCTTTGTGATTACCATAGTGATGACATATAGCATCCTAAAATTACAACAATGTATTTTAAACTGATAATAGTTAAGTTCAATCACATAAAAAAGTCTACTCCTTTATACCTCTGCCCTCTTCTACCCCTTGATTTTATGTTACTGATGTCACAAAATATCTATTTTTATTAGAGTATCCATTAGCATAGTTTCATTATTTTTATGCTTTTGCTTTTTAAATTATATAAAAGAATAAAAAATGGAGTTACAAAGCACAATTAAAATAATACAGGTTTTTATATTTATCCAAATATTTACCTGTACTGGATAACTTTATATTTCCATACAGCTTTGAGTTCCTGTCTTGAGTGTCCTTTCATTTTAACTTGAAGGGCTCATTTTAGCATGTCTAAAGTCCTGGCATTTTAACTTGAAGGACTTCTTCTAGGGCAGGTCTAGTGGTATTGAACTCTCCCTCAGCTTTTATTCATTTAGGAATGCTCTCGTTTCTCTCTCTCTCTCTCTCTCTCTCTCTCTCTGTTGTTGTTTTTTTGTTTGTTTTGTTTTTTGTGGGTTTTTTTTTTTGCAGTACAGTTCTGCTGTATATAGAACTTTTGGTGAATTTTATTTTTTCTTCCAGCAAAAAATATATTTAAATATATTATCCCACTACCTTCTGACCTGCATGGTTTCCCCTGAGAAATCTGATATCTTACTGAAGATCCTGTATTTGTAAGGAGTCTTTTCTCTTGTATCTTTCAAGATTATCTCTTTGACTCTGACTTTCAGTGGTTTGGTTATAATGTTTCTTGGTGTGGGCCTCTTTGAGTTTGTCCTCCTTGGGTTTGTTGACCTTTTTGCATTTGGATATGCATGGATTTCCTCAAATTTGGGGAAATTTGGCCATTATTTATTCAAATAAGTTCTCTGCCCCTTTTTGTCTCTCTTCCCTTTCTGGGAAACACATGAGATGGATGGATGGATGGGTGGATGGATGGATGGATGGATGGATCTGATTGATGGTGCCCTATAAGTCCTGTAGGCTCTCTGTTCACTTTCCTTCATTTTTTTTGTTGTTGTTTCTGAGACTTGATAATTTCAAATGACATTATCTTCAAATTCACTGATTCATTCTTCTTCCTGTTTGAGTCTGCTATTGAACCCCTCTAGTGAATTTTTCAATTCAGTGATTATATTTTCCAGCTGCATATTTTTCTTGGTTCCTTTGTAGAAGTTTCTCTTTGTAGATATTCTCATTTTGTTCTCATCATTTCCCTAGATCTCTATCCATGTCCTCCTTTAGTTCTTTGAACATATGTAAGACAGTTATTTTAAAGTCCTTATTAGGGGCGCCTGGGTGGCGCAGTCGGTTAAGCGTCCGACTTCAGCCAAGTCACGATCTCGCGGTCCGTGAGTTCGAGCCCCGCGTCAGGCTCTGGGCTGATGGCTCGGAGCCTGGAGCCTGCTTCCGATTCTGTGTCTCTCTCTCTCTCTGACCCTCCCCCGTTCATGCTCTGTCTCTCTCTGTCGCAAAAATAAATAAATGTTAAAAAAAAAATAAAGTCTTTATTAAATAAGAGAGTGAGAAAAGTGGGGCTCACCCAAAGTGGGATTTGTGCTCACCCAAAGAGGGCTCAAGCTCATCTACCATGAGATCATGACCTGAGCTGAAGTCAGATGCCTATCCAACTGAGCTACCCAGGCACTCCCTGCCTTCTCATCTTTTGTCGAAAAATTGGCATTTGAGAAAATAGCTACCTCTCCCAGTCTTTGCAGACTTGCTCATGAAAGGGAGGACCTTCACTAATCAGTCTGGTGTGAAGGCTTAAAGTCTTTTCAGGCTTTTTGTGGGCATGTGTCTTCCCTGGGCCTGTATGTGTACTTTTTTTTCCATTCCAATTCACCACACATGGCTGCTATTAAATGTTTTAATTACCTTGGGTGCTTGGGTGGCTCAGTCGGGTGAGCATCCAACTTTGGCTCAGGTCATGATCTCATGGTTAGTGAGTTTGAGCCCTGTGTCAGTCTCTGTGCTGACAGGTCAGAGCCTGGAGCTGGCTTTGCATTCTGTGTCTCCCTCTCTGTCCCTATCCAGCTTGTTCTCTCTCTCCCTCTCAAAGTAAATAAACATTGAAAATTTTCTTTAAAAACATTTTAATTACCCTAAAAAACTCAACATTGCTTCTCCTTGGGGACTTACATGCTTTATTGTACTTTTCCGTCTATAGTCTTTGCCCCAGGCATGCATGGGCCTGCAATTCCCTGCAGCTGTACTGTATCCAGCACCCCGGATACAGGGTTTCAGCAGCCTGGAAACTGATATCCAAACTATGCCACCTTTTCCTTTGATCTCCAAGTCCGGCAAAATGGAAACTACACCCTCAGGTATCCTCCAGGAGGGCCAGGATGTTGCAAACTGGTCCACTGTTTTCCTTCTATCCTGAGGAAGGCACCATGCACTGCACTACTCTGTACCAAGGAGGAAGTGGTGCAAGGATAAGCAAAGACACTGTTGGATTTTCTACTGTTCTAAGTGTGGGTTTTTCTTGGTGAGTGGTCACTTGATTTTGCAAATCCTTGGCTGGTTTCTAGAGCTCTCACAAAGCTGTTTTGGTCAGTCTCTTGTTTTACTTGGCATTTGCATGGGGGGAATGAGGCCTGGAGCTTCCTAGCCTTCCATCTTGCTGATATCATTCTCCCTCACTTTTATTTTAAATTTGTTTTTTTGTTTTACTTTAGTGTGTCTTCTAGTAATCAGATAGGATTTGTTGGAAGTGAACTTTGTGGACATTTGCAGTATGACAATATTTTATCTTCACAATTGGATGCCAACCTGGAAGGGTAGAGAATGCATGGTTCACAATTATTTTCCGTCAGTACTGAGGCATATTTTCAGGGTCTTCTTGTGGTCAGTGTGGCTGATGGAAGCCTCATAATTTTTAAAAATAAAATTTTATTTTTAAGTAATGTCTATACCCATTGGGGGGCTCAAACGCACAACTCTCATATCGAGAGTTACATGCTCTACTGACTGAGCCAGCCATGCCCCCCTGGAAGCCCCATTAGTTTTAGAATCTAATTTCTTTTAGATTATTTGTTCACCTTTCTATCTGGACTTTTTGGTATATTTCTCTTTATCAGCTATGTTCATCATGTCTCTGGCAAAGGCCTTTTCTCATTACCTTACATATATCTTAGATTTTTCTATCTAAAGGGTTATGCCTGTCTTCAGTTCTATGGAAACCTTGTTGCTGCTGTTACTTATAATATTTTGGTATTCATTCTTTCTGTCACCCCACCCCCTACCCCCTACTACTACTATTGGGTGCACAATGCAACTTCTGAATCTACCTTCCGAGTTCCTTAACTTTCTTTTCACATTTCTTGTATTTGTTACTGGTCTGGGGGAATACTTCTGCTTGATGTTTTATTTCACTAAATCACTTTCCATCTCTCTGACCATTGTGTTATTGAGGTCATCTAATGAAGAGCTTTTGTTTGTTTCTGTCTTTTTTTTTAATCCTCTCTTTTAAATTCAGAGATCACGTTTGTACTTTCTAGAATTTAAAATTGTCTTTTCACTTACGGAAGCACCATTCTCCCACATCTGTTAATTTGCTTGCTCTAGAGTCTTATTCAGTTTCCTGTTTTGACTGTTTCCTTAGACTTTTGTGCTTCCATTTGTTGAGTCTGATGAATCTCTTTCATGATTGTGACCTTCCTTTCATGAACAGTGATTTTTGGTTGGTTGAGCATCATTTTGTTTTAGCTTTCCTCTTACTGTGTGAATCTCTGAATGCTCTCCTTTAGAGGAGGATACTTGTAGTGATTGGGGGGGGGGGGGTGAGTCAAAATAGGTTACCTGGAAGTATGTGCCAGTAACTGGGCTTATGGGTCTAGAGACTCTTTGTCCATCTTATCATGGCCACTCTGGGCACTGCTTTGCCTTTTTAACCCCAACACACACACACACACACACACACACACACACACACACACACACACACTACTTCTGCTTAGAGCCCAATGGCCAGGTGTCTCATTGTTGGCAGACAAGGGAAGAGGCCAACTGTTCTGGATGTTCCTGCTCTGCTCTCTGGGCCAAAGCCCTTTCAGTTGTCCCAGGCTCCCTTCTGCTCCCATCATCCCCAGGGCTACCTCTGCTTTGTGCAGTAGACCTTTTGGTTATGGGTCCTTCCTCCAACCTAACTCCTGCTTTACATTATTTAGGGATGCCCTCTTAAGCTGTGTTAAACTATAGATACCTCTTTTTATTTTCCACAACTTGTGTCCATTTTAAAAATCATTTCCTCAATGCTAGAATTAACCCTATGATCCTGGGTTTGACTCAGAAATATGAATATGGACTCACATTTGTTTTAATATGTATGCAGATAGGTACAACAATAGACATGGGTATGTGTACATACATGGGTTAGGATCCATACATACATTTCCTAGCTCTCCCACTAACAGAACCTAGAAGCAGTACCATCCCAGTGGCACCTAACACATCTGCCATCTAGGTCTTGATTTCTGATACCATTCTTCAATAAAAGAAGCCAACATTCTTGGGAAAATGGCTCATCTTAGAACTGGGGCAGAGAAAATACAAGATGTACCTGGAGTATCAGATAGTGCCAGAAAGTAAGGAAGTACTAAACAGCATGTGGGTGCATGTCAGAAAGACAACCTTAATGAGCTCCCAAATGGCCACAGTGGGAGCAGTGTTAGTGACAAAATAAATATAATAGTATTATGACCTCAAGAATAAAATAAATACCCATGAGTCCAATCATACCATGTAAATAAATGATTTAAGAGGGGGAGAAGGGACCTCTGTATCTCAGAGAAAATTTTATGTGCAAAGAATGAAGGAATATAAAATCACCATTAGAAGAATACCATACTGATCACAGGCAAAATCCACTAATGAATTAGTAGGTGGCACTTGAAGGAGAAATAAGGTCTTTGCTTGGCCCCAAACTATCTCCCCAAATACTTGTGAATCACTATAGTAGTTTGTAGATGTCCTCAAATCTTTGATACGTTGTTCTCTAGGAGGTGAAGCTGGATTCCCTTGCCTTGAATATGGAATGGGCCTAATGACTCACTAGTAAATAACAGAGTATTGGAAGGGAAACACAGTAAGTTTATAGTGGAGAATCCTGGCAGACACCACCTGAACCAAGGACCAAGGTTAAGGCCACATCTCATCAGCCATGTTGGTATGACAGCTCTCCAAATACCATGTGAAGAGAAAAGCACTATACCTCTATAGCCTGATTTCCCTCAAAACCCAATAATCTCAGTGTAATCATGAGGAAACACCAGACAAACCCATTTGAGAGACATTGTACAAAATATCTAATCAAGTACTCTTCAAGAGTGTCAAGGTCATGAAAGACAATGAAAGGTGAGGAACTGCCACATATTGAAAGAAACCAAGGAGACATGATGACTAGCTACATGGGCAGCCTGGGACAGAAATAGGACACTAGTGAAGAAACTGGAGGCATCTGAGTATGTTCTGTCATTTAGTTAATAGAGTTGTACTAGCCTTAATGTCTCAGTTGATAATTGTCCTGTGGTTATATAAGGTGTTAAAATCAGGAGAAGCTGAGTGAAGGGTATATAGGAAAGTATATTAACTTTGGAACTCCTTTGAAGTCTAAAATTAATTCAAAATAAAAAGATTGTCTTTCCCTATCCTTCAGTTTGGTTAGGAAGGATAGTAAAACATTCAGTCCTCCATCTTAATCCAGTAAGTCTTTTTTTTGTTATTGGAAAATAATTGGTATATTTGTTATTGGGAAAAAATATACAAAATAATGACAGATTGGGTTTTTTTTTTTATTGTGAATAGGCTAAGTGTCCTTATGAAGATAAAACTCAGTGGATAAGTCAGGATCCTGGCAGGAGAGAGGTGGCACATACAGATGGGAGCTGAGCAGGGTTTAATGAAGAGTTGACCACATTGTGGGCAGGATTATGGGAAACTGCAAAAGGGCAGTGAATCACCCTAAGACTGGCAATAAGAGGAAGTGATGATCTTTCTAAGCTGAAAGGGGCAAGAGGATGGGTAGAGGTAGGGATGATTCTCAGAACCTGGGAGAGCTGTAGGAAAGAGCCATCTGGCTGGTGCTGCAGGTCTGTGTGGAGGAGCGCAGCCACTGGGGCAGTGGGAAGGGCACAGAAATGCTTATACCCCACCCTCACTCTTGCTGTCCCTCCAGTGACTTTCCGTGACTCCCCACTGACCAAAATGAACCAGAAGCAATAGGGCAAGGGAGCTTGTATATGCATCTATATGGGTCAGCCTTCCAGGTACAATCCAGACCCAGAGAGGTGCCCGGAGGATATGTCATCTTCATGGTCTGAATCCGTTAAAGCAACCTGTTATGATGTAGCCAATAAGAAAAGATTTAGAAAATCTAGAACTGATATAGGACCCCATAGGATTTCACATAGCAATTTATACTTGTAAGACATTAAAAGACATTTTAAAATGTTCAAGTCTGTGTTATCCAAATGAACATTTGGGAACGGCCTCCCTAAACGTCTCCCACTGAGATGAATCTAGGTCAGTCTCCATAATAGATGTCCCAAATTCCCACTGATTTTCTCTTTACATTCTTAGCAAAAAGCCACTGAGCCTGTGCTTGGACTGGCTTTGTCTCTCCAGCTCTTACCCGGACATTTCTGGGACCACCATTCCAGGGTAAAGCAGTATCCATCTACCTTGATGGAGACCTGCTCCCAAGTGCCCCCTCCCTGTGGGTTATCCTGCTAGTCTGGTTCTGCCCTGCTTCCTTCCCTACCTTTTGCTGCCTTGGTCTGTTCCCCACTGGAAAATGGGCCATCCATTCCACATGCTCTGAAATCCTATTTCCTTACCATCTCACCCCTTCTCACAGCTTCTTTCCCTCAGGTCCTCCTCCTTCCTTATTTGTATGAGTTCTGCAAGCTCCCCAGCCCTCCAGTCCTCCTGCTGCACCTCTTGGCATCACTCCCTTTCCAATTCAGCCATTGAGGAAGGAATGCCCTTCTAATTAATACTCAGGTGTCATGGGCTGGTAGCTCCCCCTTATCTGATGAGTACCGGGTTAGAGTTGGTGGATTGATAGGACACAGTAAATGCGCTGGTTGAGTCCAGCAAGCACCCAGCATAGCATGGAGCAGAGAAGGGAAATGAGCCTGTTGGCCTTGCATGTTTGGTGTGTGGCAAGCTGTGTAGCTGTGTTCTGTTCCACCTTAGTCCCTTGTCCCGGTGGGTACTCCCAAGATGCATATTAATCTACCTGTGTGAAGTAAAAGTCACCTGGCTCCATGGCGTGTGCTACACCTGAGGTTTCCATCATGCTGAAAAGAAAAGCCTCCCCTTATTTGAAAATGAAAAGTAATTTTATTTTTTCTTTGGAGTTCAGGAACATAATGAACTAATTTCAAAGGAGCTAGAAAAGTATATTTGCTTGAAACCTTTTCTTATCTACATCTTGAATTTTGCAGTAAAATGCTATGAAATTAGAAGCCGACTACCATTTTTTAGAGGAGAAAATTGTATTTCTGATCATGTTTTTTTATCCTAAGAAGGACTTAAACATTTCTTAAATGGGATGATTTGCAGAAGTGAGATTGAGGAGGTTAGTGGTCAGCTGAGATGTGATTTGCTGTTAGTGGGAAAAGGGATTGCAGGTGCTGAGGAGAACATAGCTGAAGACCTAGCTGAGGATGCAAACCAGCTTCTCAGCAGGGGTCCTCCCCCTGCTGCCCATGGATGAGTTTGAGAGGTGGCTCTGAAATTGTTGGTGACGCTTACCTCTGTGTGTGCTTGAATACTCAAGTATGGGAGAGATGGTTCATGACACCATCTTATTCTCAAAGGGATATGTGTCTTACCTTCCCATCCCACATCAGTTTTGAAAGTTGGGCAGAATAATTTGTTCTGGTGTTAATGAAATGGTATTTGCTGATTTCTTTCCTGAGAGATTGCGTTTTCCAGGAAGGCTTCACGTGGCTTTTTGACCAGCCAGACTTACCCTTTGCCCTTTTCTTTTCATCCTAGGCCAACACTGGACAAATTGATGACACCCAAGAACAGCACAGAGTTATCAGCAGTAACCTCGCCCTCATTCAGGTGACTCTCCCCTTTGTCCATTTGATGAATCTCCTTCCTGCTTTGAATCTGCAGTCAGGCCTGCTCCAGGTAGGAAGAGCAAAGACTAAGTGAGCCCTTGTCCCTGTACTCCAGACTGAGCTTTGGGAATGGGCCCCTCATCCATTCTGTAACCACCAGACCACACTCATGTGGCAGCTGGAGGATCAGCCCAACTACAGGCACTGGCACCGGAGTGTAGATGCCTCTTCTTGGAACCCAAGTTCCCTCCAGCTTCTTTACCTCCTTCTTTCCAAGACAGACTTATTGAAAGATTCACCTATACTTACTTACTCCTGTTTCTCATAGCATGGACAGGGCTAACTGCCTTCTCTTCCCACTGTCTTGACTTAAGCTATGCTTGCCAAAGTCACTGACATCCTAATTGGTGTACCCTCTGACTGCCTCGTGCATATGATCCTGCTTATAGTTTCTGGAGATTCTTCCTGTCTGGAAGTTCCTCCTTGGCCCCACTCCTGCCTCTCAGCCTGTGCCTTCTCAGCTTTTGCAGGATATCCTCCAACCCCCACACCTTTGTCCCTTAAATGTTTCATGCTTGTTCAAACTTGAACCTCCTTTTAATAGACCCTAATTGGGCTAAGTTTTCATCCGAGGAGTCTCAGAGTATTACAAAATCAGGAAGCCTAGGGCAGGGGGAGACTGGGAAGAGATTGGCTCAGGACAAGAGAGGAAGTAGTTTTATCCAGAACCTTCTGGGCTTCTTTGGCTGGGGGCAGCCTGAGGCTGCACAAAGCACCTGGACTCTAAGATCAGACAGGCTGGTGTTAAGGCTGTCATTTATCAACAGGTTGGCCTTGGGCAGACCACACAAGACTTGCTTAGCTGTATCTCCCTGTCCATCAGAGTAGGTGGATATCCACTTTACCTCTCACCTGGGTTCTAGAGCCACTGTTTCTGGCTGTCTGCGGGGCATCTCCATTTGCCCCTCCCCAAAGTATCCCTGAAACACCTTAGCCAGATCTGACATCATCACCTTATCTCCTCACACTTACCTCTTGTGAAGTCCCCAATCCCAAAGAGTTTGATGGTTGAAAGTTCATTTTGGGGGTAGACCCTTGGGCAAATCACCTCACCTTATCTGTAAGATGGTCTGTTGTGAGGTTGCAATCATGTAAGGCCATGGCACCTGTCCACATGTGGTAAACTCCCAATCATGGTAGCTGTGCCTAGTGAGGAGTCTTCCCATTAATCAAGCCTGAGACCGAGTCTCTCTCAGCATCTCTGCTCCTCAACTTTATGACCACTCGCGGAGGAGTCTGCCTCTGAGCTGTATTTAAATCCAGCCCTGCTTCTTTTCTTCCTTGCCTTGGCCTCTTGGTCTCCTGCATCACTGACATCAAACCTCTTCATTGCCCCAGGTTCCTTCCCCTCTGGCTCCCCTCTGCTTGGACACCTGAGTGACCTTTTCTAAATCCTAGAGCTGATCAAACTGCCTCCTCCTGAAGCTCCTTTGTTGGTTCATACTTGTCAAAGTGTAGGCCTGGCCCAAAGGTACTCCTGGTCTGGTCCTTTCCCTTCCATAGCCTCATGTACCCCACACCTGCTGCCTTTGTGTGTGTGGTTGCCTTTCCTTGGAATGTCCTGTCTCTTCTTGTTCTTCCGGCAATGAAGTTCCAATCAAGTCTCAGTTCCAGCCCGACACCAGGTACTCTTTGGGGCCTTGCACATGCAGCTGCAGCTGACCTGGTTGAAATTCTGTGTGTAGATGTCTGCCTTCTCCACTTGAGCCAAGTCACCTGTGCCAGGACCATGGCCTATGGCTGAAGAGCTTTGAATATTAAATGAGATGCTCGTGATGCCCTTAACAGAGAGGCTGGCAAGGGGCAGGTAATAAATGCCTGAGCTACAAGTTTCCAAATCCTTGTCCATATGCATGCACATTTCCACATGATCGATTCTCAACCAACATTCATTAAGTCCTGACCTGGGCCAGACACTGGCTTGGCACATTCTGGTTCATAGCATGGATATAAGTTTGTCTCTTCTGTTTGTTAAGGAGCTTAACATTGAGTCACACATGGTCCAATAAATTTCATAATTGAACTTTTACTAACTTCATATTCTATCACAAATACACCCGACAGTAATATTTAAAATATACCCATGAGTGATTTTTAACAACTGGTAGGACCCAGTAACTCAACTAGTAAGACTGAAGTGCAGCCACTAAGAGCTGGTCCAACAGGGCCGTTGCAAACTGTCCAAATTCAGCCCTATCCCACCTCATTCGACCTTCATCACATGGGTGCACATAAAATTGTTTGTAGGCTTCTGCTCAATAAATTACACCACAATGACATTGTTCTCTTTTTGCACGAATTTCTGAAGATAACTTCCCACAAGTTCACAAGGTATGAAAAATTTAAAGATCTAGATTTTTCCAAAAAGGATATAAAACATTTCAGTGCTTAGTATTAAGTAATAGCACCAGTGTTAATGTTTTAATTATTAGCTTCTCCATAACCTCACCAGCATTGAAAGTATTCTTCTAAACTACTTTGTATTTGCCATATAGGTATATGTGGCCATAGACAATATATGCTATGACTTCCTGTGTTTTTTTTTTTAATATTGTTTTATTTAAGTAATGTCTACACCCAACCTGGGGCTTAAACTCACGACCCAAAGTCAAGAGTCACATGCTCTTCCAGCTGAGCCAGCTAGGTGTCCCTGTCTTTCTGTGTTTTTTTTTTTTTTTTAAGCACAAAAAGTATTATGCTGTACATATAATTCTGTAACTTGTACTTTTAAGAATGACTTAATGAATGAAAATCACTTAGAATAGCAGATAGCACTCAGGAAATGTCAGCTCCAGTCATTATTCTTATTATTACGTGGTTCTTTGTTCACATGTGCAAATGTTGTACTGAGAAAATGCTAGATCATAAGGTATATGGGTAAATTGTAGCCAAGTTTCCTCCCAGGATTCCTGTACCAATTTTACCACCATCTATATGTAAGAGAACCGTTTTCCCACATATTTGTCAATGTGTATTTTATATTATCAACCTTTTAAATTTTTAAAAATTTATCTAATGTTTATTTATTTCTGAGGGAGAGAGAGAGCAGGGGAGGGGCAGAGAGGGAGGGAGAGAAAGAATCCCAAGCAGGCTCCGCATAGATGGCACAGAGCCCACTGCAGGACTCGAACCCATGAACCTTGAGATCATGAACTGAGCTGAAAGCAAGAGTCAGATGCTTAACCGACTAAGCCACCCAGTGCCCCTAAACCTTTTAAATTTTAATTTTACCTAGTCTGGGGGATAAATATAGTGTACCCATGACTCATTGATTGATTCATTAATTGGATAAGCACAGACAAGGGCTTAGCACCTGCTGAGTTCCACACCCACCCCCGCCAAAACTGAGAGGGCACTGACCTTTTCGTAGAGGAACACCAACATCAATTACAAAGAAATAAGATACCTACTTTCAAATTGGGATTAAATTTTTTTTCCTATTACTTGGGAAGCTGGTCACATTTTTGTTTGCTTTTTAGCCATTTGTATTTCCTTTTCTGTATCTTGTCAATTTATACTCCTTGTACATTTTTCTGTTGGGTTATCTTTTTTAAAAAGTTGGCGTCTGGGCGCTTGGGTGGCTCAGTCGGTTAAGCGGCCAACTTTGGCTCAGGTCATGATCTCGCGGTCCATGAGTTCGAGTCCCACGTCGGCCTCTGTGCTGACAGCTCAGAGCCTGGAGCCTGTTTCAGATTCTGTGTCTCCCTCTCTCTGACCCTCCCCCCGTTCATGCTCTGTCTCTCTCTCAAAAATAAATAAATGTTAAAAAAAAAAAGTTGGCATTGCCTGGGGTGCCTGGGTGGCTGAGTCTGTTAAACATCTGACTTTGGCTCAGGTCATGATCTTGCAGTTCATGAGTTCAAGCCCCACATCAGGCTCTGTGCTGACAGCTCAGAGCCTGGAGCCTGCTTCAGATTCTGTGTCTCCCTCTCTCTCTCTGCTCTTCTCCTGCTCATGTTCTGTCTCTCTCCCCTTCAAAAATAAATAAACATTAAAAAAACAAAAGTTGGCATTGCTTTGTAAAATGGACTTCATGATTTTGATCACTAACCCTTTATTACTTATAAATGGAGATATTTTCTCCTACTCAGTTTCTGTCTTTGAAGTTTGTGGTATCACATAGAAGTCATACTTGGATTTATATACAGCTTATTTCATTTTTCTTCAGAGATTTTACACATCTTCAGAAGGAGTATTTAATCCAAAATCTGAAACACATTATCCTATATTTTTTCTTTTCATACATTAGGTTTTATGTTTAGTGGGGTGTGTGTATGAATGGTATAATGTAGGAATCCTTTTTTTTCCCCTAGGTATCCACTTTTCCTTACCCCATTTATTCAGTATGCACCCATTCCATACTGATTAGAAATGCCACCTTTATCATATTAAATTTCCATATTTAATTTTCATCTATTCTTGATGGTATTCCTGGACTCCAGTCTGTCCTGCTGATCTATTTGTCTATTTTTGTGCCAGTACCACCCTGTTTTAATTACAGTAGCCTTAAAACTAAATATTGATAATGAATGTGCCAAACTCCCTCTTGATCTTTTTTCTCAAGGTGTCTTGGCTGTTCTTGCACATCTACTCATCTTTGTGGAACTTAAGATAAATTGTCAAGTGCCATGAAAAGTCTTGTTGGGACTTTCACTGGAATCACGTGGGTTAACTTGGGGAACATTTTCATCCATATATATGGTAGAGTTCTTTGTTTTTTTAGGCTTCTTTAATAATACAGCATGTTTCCATTGAGACATTTGAATTACAGTTGATCCTTGAACCATATGGGTTTGAACTGCATGGGTCCACTTATAGGCAGATTTGTTTTCATAAATACAGTACTATAAATGTATGATTCCTTATGATATTCTTAATTTTTTTCTCTAGCTTACTTTATTATGAGAATACAGTATATAATATAGCATACAAAATATGTGTGAATCAAGTTTGTGTTATGGGTAACGCTTCTGATCAGCAGTAGGCTGTTAGTAGTGAAGTTTTGAGGGAGTGACAAGTTATACACAGGTTTTCAACTTTACACAGTGTTGGTGCCCCTAGTGCCACTGTTGGTCAAGGGTCAACTGTACTGATAACATGCCAGTATTGATACTGAGATCTGGGCACCTCATGGTACTGGCCTGCACGAGCAGCAGAGGTGTGACGCCACTGAGATGAGATGGGAATTGCAGCCGGGATGGGGGAGAATGCAGAGAAAGAGGGCCACCAGCATGAAGGGCAATTGCCAAGGAAGGAAAGTCTGGGAGAGAGATAGAGTGTGCACAGAGACTTCCAAGGCGTAGCTGTGGATCGTGGATTTCCACATTGCAGGGGAAGTTGCTTGTCTGAGCAGCTGGGGGTTACAGAGCACTTTTGCCCAGACCAGTGAGAGGAGCCATGAGCAAGAGACTGGTGGCCCTTGGCCAAGGGCTGAGTAGGAGGTGAAGATTTTGTGATGGAAAATGGCATCAAACAAGTTGCAGAACAAGAAAACAATAGTTTTCAAGGGAGTTGGATTAAAGCGAGGTGTTTGTTTTTTCCAGGTTGGAGGGGCTGTTGGCAAATTTTAGGGTGAGGAAAGGAGGTTGGGTGACCTCAAGGTCAGAGAGGAGGCAGAGGGAAAGGCAGGGAGGAACAATGATGGTCAGAGACACCTTTCCTCATGTTTCTGATTTCTGCCCTGACAGGTGCAGGCCACTGTTGTGGGGTTCCTGGCTGCTGTGGCTGCCCTGCTGCTGGGTGCTATGTCTAGGGAGGAGTTGGACTTTGTGAAGGTGGAGTTGCTGTGTGCCAGCAGTGTCATCACCGCCTTTCTCGCTGCATTTGCCTTAGGTGAGCTGTGCCCCCACCCCAGTTACCACCCCCTCCTAGCTCTCTCTGTCCTCCATTCCTCAGTACTCTGCTCTCAACTCTTTGTGTTTCAGTTCCTTGAGATGTGGAAGATGGGTGCACTAATGGTGGGGCCTCACATGTCCTGCCAGAGGGTGGTGGAGAGCCTGTTAGTTAAATCTCCAAGCCCCACGTTATGGATGGGCAAGGAGGACAATGAGTCCTTTCCTAGGCAATGTATGTGTGCAGGAGTGAGCTGCTGACTCCATTTCTCTTCCCTCTGCTTGTTCAGAGAACTGGCCTTTGCTCAGTGGACACATTCATCTGTTCATCCATTCTCCATCCATTCATTCACTCATTCAGTCAGTCAGTCTTTAAATGTTACTTGAGCACAGCTTGCGAATATGCCTGTGGAAGATTCTGGCATCTGCAGTCCTGTAGGGAGCAAGACTCTAGCATTAGCCTCAATTTCATCTCTGCAGAGAGGTCTTTTCTGACTCACTCAAGTTCTGCCCTCTGTCCTTCTTCCCAGCTGCTAACATGCTCTTCTGCACTCTGCACCTGTTTTCCTTATTGAGCACTTATAAACATCTGCAATTGTTCACTTCATTTTCTTCATTCTTTTCTGTCTCACCCCTTTGCTAGAATGTCAGCTCCTCAGAGAGGTGCCCTGTTAGAATAGGGCTTCTCCTATTCTGCTCCTGTCACACCGCCTGCCATGCATCAGATGCTTCCTCCATGTCTGCAGAAGATGGAACACATAAGGAGTGACAAACAACCCTGTCTTCAGGGAGCTCACCCATTTCAGGGGCAACCACGGTTGCCATGCAATTACCATAGAATGTCCCCCCATTCACTCCTTACTCAGTACTTACTGAGTGTCTACTGTGTGCCAGGTACTGGTGCAGTGGAGGGGATGCACTGGTGAGTAACTGTACTGTTTTATGATGTGTATGTACTGGTTTGGGGTGAGACATCAGTATGCAAGCACATAGCAAATTTTTTGTTTGTTTATTTGTTTGTTTGTTTTCCAATATATTAAATTTATTGTCAAATTGGTTTCCATACAACACCCAGTGCTCATCCCAAAAGGTGCCCTCCTCAATACCCATCACCCACCCACCCCTCCCTCCCACCCCCCGTCAACCCTCAGTTTGTTCTCAGTTTTTAACAGTCTCTTATGCTTTGGCTCTCTCCCACTCTAACCTCTTTTTTTTTTTTTTTCCTTCCCCTCCTCCATGGGTTTCTGTTAATTTTCTCAGGATCCACATAAGAGTGAAACCATATGGTATCTGTCTTTCTCTGTATGGCTTATTTCACTTAGCATCACACTCTCCAGTTCCATCCATGTTACTACAAAGAGCTATATTTCGTTCTTATTGCCATGTAGTACTCCATTGTGTATATAAACCACAATTTCTTTATCCATTCATCAGTTGATGGGCATTTAGGCTATTTCCATAATTTGGCTATTGTTGAGAGTGCTGCTATAAACATTGGGGTACAAGTGCCCCTATGCATCAGTACTCCCGTATCCCTTGGGTAAATTCCTAGCAGTGCTATTGCTGGGTCATAGGGTAGGTCTATTTTTAATTTTCTGAGGAACCTCCACACTGCTTTCCAGAGCGGCTGAACCAATTTGCATTCCCACCAACAGTGCAAGAGGGTTCCCGTTTCTCCACATCCTTGCTGGCATCTATAGTCTCCTGATTTGTTCATTTTGGCCACTCTGACTGGCATGTGGTGATATCTGAGTGTGGTTTTGATTTGTATTTCCCTGATGAGGAGCAACATTGAGCATCTTTTCATGTGCCTGTTGGCCATCTGGATGTCTTCTTTAGAGAAGTGTCTATTCATGTTTTCTGCCCATTTCTTCACTAGGTTATTTGTTTTTCGGGGTGGAGTTTGGTGAGCTCTTTATAGATTTTGGATACTAGCCCTTTGTCTGGTATGTCATTTGCAAATATCTTTTCCCATTCCATTGGTTGCCTTTTAGATTTGTTGGTTGTTACCTTTGCTGTGCAGAAGCTTTTTATCTTCATAAGGTCCCAGTAATTCATTTTTGCTTTTAATTCCCTTGCCTTTGGGGATGTGTCGAGTAAGAGATTGCTACGGCTGAGGTCAGAGAGGTCTTTTCCTGCTTTCTCCTCTAGGGTTTTGATGGTTTCCTGTCTCACATTCAGGTCCTTTATCCATTTTGAGTTTATTTTTGTGAATGGTGTGACAAAGTGGTCTAGTTTCAACCTTCTGCATGTTGCTGTCCAGTTCTCCCAGCACCATTTGTTAAAGAGACTGTGTTTTTCCATTGGATGTTCTTTCCTGCTTTGTCAAAAATGAGTTGGCCATACGTTTGTGGGTCTAGTTCTGGGGTTTCTACTCTATTCCATTGGTCTATGTGTCTGTTTTTGTGCCAATACCATGCTGTCTTGATGATTACAGCTTTGTAGTAGAGGCTAAAGTCTGGGATTGTGATGCCTCCTGCTTTGGTCTTCTTCAAAATTACTTTGGCTATTCGGGGCCTTTTGTGGTTCCATATGAATTTTAGGATTGCTTGTTCTAGTTTCGAGAAGAATGCTGGTGCAATTTTGATTGGGATTGCATTGAATGTGTAGATAGCTTTGGGTAGTATTGACATTTTGACAATATTTATTCTTCCAATCCATGAGCAGGGAATGTCTTTCCATTTCTTTATATCTTCTTCAATTTCCTTCATAAGCTTTCTATACTTTTCAGCATACAGATCTTTTACACCTTTGGTTAGATTTGTCCCTAGGTATTTTAGGCTTCTTGGTGCAATTGTGAGTGGGATCCGTTTCTTTATTTGTCTTTCTGTTGCTTCATTGTTAGTGTATAAGAATGCAACTGATTTCTGTACATTGATTTTGTATCCTGCAACTTTGCTGAATTTATGTATCAGTTCTAGCAGACTTCTGGTGGAGTCTATCGGATTTTCCATGTATAATATCATGTCATCTGCAAAAAGCGAAAGCTTGACTTCATCTTTGCCAATTTGGATGCCTTTGATTTCCTTTTGTTGTCTGATTGCTGATGCTAGCACTTCCAACACTATGTTAAACAACAGCAATGAGAGTGGGCATCCCTGTCATGTTCCTGATCTCAGGGAAAAAGCTCTCAGTTTTTCCCCATTGAGGATGATGTTAGCTGTGGGCTTTTCATAAATGGCTTTTATGATCTTTAAGTATGTTCCTTGTATCCCGACTTTCTCAAGGGTTTTTATTAAGAAAGGGTTCTGGATTTTGTCAAAGGCCTTTTCTGGATCGATTGACAGGATCATATGGTTCTTATCTTTTCTTTTATTAATGTGATGTATCACGTTGATTGATTTGTGAATGTTGAACCAGCCCTGCATTCCAGGAATGAATCCCACTTGATCATGGTGAATAATTCTTTCTATATGCCATTGAATTGGATTTGCTAGATTCTTACTGAGAATTTTTGCATCCATATTCATCAGGGATACTGGCCTGTAGTTCTCTTTTTTTACTGGGTCTCTGTCTGGTTTAGGAATCAAAGTAATACTGGCTTCATGAAATGAGTCTGGAAGTTTTCCTTCCCTTTCTACTTCTTGGAATAGCTTGAGAAGGATAGGTATTATCTCTGCTTTAAACGTCTGGTAGAACTCCCCTGGGAAACCATCTGGTCCTGGACTCTTATTTGTTGGGAGATTTTTGATAACCGTTTCAATTTCTTTGCTGGTTATGTGTTTGTTCAAGCTTTCTATTTCCACCTGATTGAGTTTTGGAAGAGTGTGGGTGTTTAGGAATTTGTCCATTTCTTCCAGGTTGTCCAATTTGTTGGCATATAATTTTTCATAGTATTCCCTGATAATTATTTGTATCTCTGAGGGATTGGTTGTAATAATTCCATTTTCATTCATGATTTTATCTATTTGGGTCATCTCCCTTTTCTTTTTGAGAAGCCTGGCTAGAGGTTTGTCAATTTTGTTTATTTTTTCAAAAAACCAACTCTTGGTTTCGTTAAACTGCTCTACAGTTTTTTTAGATTCTATATTATTTATTTCTGCTCTGATCTTTATTATTTCTCTTCTTCTTCTGGGTTTAAGCTGTCTTTGCTGTTCTGCTTCTATTTCCTTTAGGTGTGCTGTTAATTTTGTATTTGGGATTTTTCTTGTTTCTTGAGATAGGCCTGGATTGCGATGTATTTTCCTCTCAGGATTGCCTTCGCTGCATCCCAAAGCGTTTGGATTGTTGTATTTTCATTTTTGTTTGTTTCCATATATTTTTTTATTTCTTCTCTAATTGCCTGGTTGACCCACTCATTCTTTACTAGGGTGTTCTTTAACCTCCATGCTTTTGGAGGTTTTCCAGACTTTTTCCTGTGGTTGATTTCAAGCTTCATAGCATTGTGGTCTGAAAGTATGCATGGTATAATTTCAATTCTTGTAAACTTATGAAGGGCTGTTTTGTGACCCAGTATATGATCTATCTTGGAGAATGTTCCATGTGCACTCAAGAAGAAAGTATATTCTGTTGCTTTGGGATGCAGAGTTCTAAATATATCTGTCAAGTCCATCTGATCCAATGTGTCATTCAGGGCCCTTGTTTCTTTATTGACCATGTGTCTAGATGATCTATCCATTTCTGTAAGTGGGGTGTTAAAGTCCCCTGCAATTACCACATTCTTATCAATAAGGTTGCTTATGTTTATGAGTAATTGTTTTATATATTTGGGGGCTCCCGTACTCGGCGCATAGACATTTATAATTGTTAGCTCTTCCTGGTGGATAGACCCTGTAATTATTATATAATGCCCTTCTTCATGTCTTGTTACAGCCTTTAATTTAAAGTCTAGTTTGTCTGATATAAGTATGGCTACTCCAGCTTTCTTTTGGCCTCCGGTAGGATGATAAATAGTTCTCCATCCCCTCACTCTCAATCTAAAGGTGTCCTCAGATCTAAAATGAGTCTCTTGTAGACAGCAAATAGATGGGTCTTGTTTTTTTATTTATTCTGATACCCTATGTCTTTTGGTTGGTGCATTTAATCCATTTACATTCAGTGTTATTATAGAAAGATACGGGTTTAGAGTCATTGTGATGTCTGTATGTTTTATGCTTGTAGTGATGTCTCTGGTACTTTGTCTCACAGGATGCCCCTTAGGATCTCTTGTAGGGCTAGTTTAGTGGTGACAAATTCCTTCAGTTTTTGTTTGTTTGGGAAGACCTTTATCTCTCCTCTATTCTAAGTGACAGACTTGCTGGATAAAGGATTCTCGGCTGCATATTTTTCCTGTTCAGCAAATTAAAGATCTCGTGCCAATCCTTTCTGGCCTGCCAAGTTTCAAAAGAGAGATCAGTCACGAGTCTTATAGGTCTCCCTTTATATGTTAGGGCAAGTTTACCCCTTGCTGCTTTCAGAATTTTCTCTTTATCCTTGTATTTTGCCAGTTTCACTATGATATGTCATGCAGAAGATCGATTCAAGTTACGTCTGAAGGGAGTTCTCTGTGCCTCTTGGATTTCAATGCCTTTTTCCTTCCCCAGTTCAGGGAAGTTCTCAGCTATTATTTCTTCAAGTACCCCTTCAGCACCTTTCCCTCTCTCTTCCTCCTCTGGGATACCTATTATGCGTATATATTTCTTTTTAGTGTATCACTTAGGTCTCTAATTTTCCCCTCACACTCCTGGATTTTTTAATCTCTCTTTTTCTCAGCTTCCTCTTTTTCCATAACTTTATCTTCTAGTTCACCTATTCTCTCCTCTGCCTCTTCAATCCGAGCCGTCGTGGTTTCCATTTTGTTTTGCATTTCGTTTAAAGCGTTTTTCAGCTCCACCTGACTGTTCCTGAGTCCCTTGATCTCTGTAGCAAGAGATTCTCTGCTGTCCTCTATACTGTTTTCAAGCCCAGCGATTAATTTTATGACTATTATTCTAAATTCACTTTCTGTTATATTATTTAAATCCTTTTTGATCACTTCATTGGTTGTTGTTATTTCCTGGAGATTCTTCTGAGGGGAATTCTTCCGTTTGGTCATATTGGATAGTCCCTGGAGTGGTGAGGACCTGCAGGGCACTTCCCCTGTGCTGTGGTGTATAATTGGATTTGGTGGGCGGGGCCACAGTCAGACCTGATGTCTTCCCCCAGCCACTGCTGGGGCCACAGTCAGACTGGTGTGTGCCTTCTCTTCCCCTCTCCTAGGGGCGGCATTCACTGTGGGGTGGCGAGGCCCATCTGGGCTACTTGCACACTACCAGGCTTGTGGTGCTGGGGATCTGGCGTATTAGCTGGGGTGGGTAGGCAAGGTGCATGGGGGCAGGAGGGGCAGGCTTAGCTCACTTCTCCTTAGGTGATCCACTTCAGGAGGGGCCCTTTGGCAGCCGGAGGGAGTCAGACCCGCTGCCGGAGGGGTGGCACCGCAGAAGCACAGTGTTGGGTATTTGCGCGGAGTGAGCAAGTTCCCTGGCAGGAACTGGTTCCCTTTAGGATTTTGGCTGGGGGATGGGCAAGGGAGATGACGCTGACCAGTGCCTTTGTTCCCCATCAAACTGAGCTCTGTCGTCCCGGGGCTCAGCAACTCTCCCCACCTTTGTCCTCCAGCCTTCCCATTTTCTGAGCTGTTAACTTATGACCTCCCAGATGCTAAATCCCGCTTGCTGTCGGAACACACTCCGTCTGGCCCCTCCGCTTTTGCAAGCCAGACTCCGGGGCTCTGCTTGGCCAGCGGGCCGCCCTTCAGCCCCGGCTCCCTCCCGCCAGTCCGTGCAGGCGCACCGCCTCGCTGCCCTTCCTACCCTCTTCCGTGGGCCTCTCGTCTGCGCTGGGCTCCAGATACTCCGTTCTGCTAGTCTTCTAGTGGTTTTCTGGGTTAGTTAGGCAGGTGTAGATGGAATCTAAGTGATCAGCAGGACGCGCAGTGAGCCCAGCGTCCTCCTACGCTGCCATCTTCCCGGAAAGTCGCACATAGCAAATTTTAGCTAAGTGCAAGTGTCTCCTTTTTGAAGCCTCTCTGATCAGCTCTCTAGCATCACGCCCCCATTCATAGTCCTGCTTTCTTTTCATGTCCTGGTTTTTACTTCAAGTGCTTGTTCACTTACTTGTGTGCTGTTCCTCTACCCAACAAGCATTTACTGTATGAGCCCAGAGCCTGATGGCTATTTTCAACACCTAAAATAGGCATATTACCAGCTGCCAAATGTTTGCTGAATGAGTGGACTTCATTTTGGTTCTCTTCTGGACTGCATGTCTGAGTGTTTCTCGCAAACAATGTGCACGTATAAGAAAGAATAAGTGCTAACTGGGAATTGGATTTGCATTTACTCTTCTGTTCTTCATCTGCTCATGAAACACCTTTGAGCTCAGCTCTCTGTAAGGATAATGTGGTGGGTTATTTAGTGGTTTCTCTTCCTTCCTGTGCTAGTGTATATAATCGGGATGGAGGGTAAGAGTGCAGAAACCCAGGAGCAAATTCATAAACTGCACTTCCCTGGGCAGACGGCTCCTGGTCATGTACCTGTGCCTGTGCACATGGGGCAGGGGCTAGGACGCCATCACTCAGTCTGTCCAAGGGAAGAAAAGAATGAGTATGCCACACCTTGTGGAGAAATAGAGCCCAAGAGATACTTGATATGAAGTCTCTGAAAACAACACAATCCGATGATTCCAGAGGCCAGCCCTGTTCCTGTGGAGTCTTGTAGAGAATGTCATTCCTAGCTCCCCATTTTCCAGATGAAGAAAGTGAAGCATAGATGAGGGGTGAAGTTCAGCAGCATGGACATAAACTGAGTTGTCCAAAGATGTGTAGAAGTTGAGGAGCATGGCTGGTGGCTCATAGTGTGACCTCAGCATGACTGCTGTAAAGCCAGGTGGTGGTGGTGGTTTTTAATAAGTGCTCTCAAACTGGTGGTTTCTATGTAGTCCCTATTTTTCACCAGACCACCAGCCACACAGACTCAACCTCACTTAGAATTGGCATTTCAAAAGAGATAAAGTAGCTATGACCTGGTCACAAAATAGGGCACAAACTGTGGTCAGTGGCAGCAGTGTTAGTAGGCCTTGAGGTGATAATTCTAATTATATTTAGAGTTACAGAGTAGTGAGTAAAGTATTAAAACACCAAGAGCCAAGATAAAATGTGTCTTTTTAAAAAATGTTTATTTATTTATTTTGAGAGAAAGAAAGAGTGAGTGGTACAAGCTTAAGCAGGGGAGGGGTAGAGGAAGAGGGAGAAAGAGAGAGAAACCCAGGCAGGCTCCATGCTGTCATCACAGAGCCTGACATGGGGCTTGACCCCACAAGCCATGAGATCACGACCTGAGTCAAAACCAAGAGTTGGACGCTTAACTGACTGAGCCACCCGGGAGCCCCCAATGCTGTTGGATTAAGTCCTAGGCAGTAGATGAGGGCTGGAAGATTGCATGTGACAGTCATCTCAGAACACAGAGTCAGAACACAAAATAGGACCCAGGGAGGTATAGAGGCCACGAGAATGTGTCTCTCGGGTTTCCAGTGCTATACCCAAAAATTTACTCCCACTCCCCGCTGTTAGAGGTTACCTGCTGCCTTCGCCCAGTGGTGGCCCTGCCAGGATCCTGAGATGGGCCTGTTCCCCAGAGATGTGGACCCGCTGACAATGCTGTGCTGTAGTCTGCATGTGCTTCCCCTGCCTGCCTTCCTGTCTCCCACTGCGGGTGGCCTACATGCCATCTCGTGGCTCTCCCAACACCCCTGTGGCCCCCTATTCCTCCTCACAGGCTTTTTCCCTAACAAACCTCTCACGTGGCTAATCCCACTGGGGCACCTGTGTCCCCAGGGACCCCGACAGACACAAGAGGCTGTGCTCTGCCCCGGGGGCTCTGTTGCTCAGAGCGGTTTTGAAGTCTTCTTCCTGTCAGGGAGCAGCTGTGAGCTTCACATCTGTAGTTTCTGGTTTGGGAGCCCAGGAACCACCTCCCTGCTGTCTCCCCCATGGGTTTGAGTGTATCATCAAATCTTTCAGGCTGCTGAACACCACGCCCGCAAGTCGCAGGGTCCACCCTACTGCAGCCTTCTCAGGCTTCAGCATAGTGGGGAAACTGAGTGTTAGGGCAGCCTGGCTCCAGGGGAGGGCTGTGTGGATAGAAGCAAGTTACTGAGCAGCCTCCCGACCACTTTCTCATCCTGTGCTTTGAGTTTCTTCTGCCACTTCCCTGCAGGAATGCTGATGGTCTGCATAGTAATTGGTGCTCGGAAGCTTGGGGTCAATCCAGACAACATTGCCACGCCCATTGCTGCCAGCCTGGGAGACCTCATCACGTTGTCCATCCTGGCCTGTGTTAGCAGCTTCTTCTATAAACACAAAGGTAAGAGGTACCCCTTGAGGTGGGGCACACGAACAAGGCTGGGTCCAATGTCGGCAAACAGCAAGCTCTCCCATCCACTCAGGTCAGCAGATAAGTTCAGTCTCCACCTTAGGGCAGGGGTGTGCAAGGAGACCAGGGAGGGCCAGAGGATGGCCTGGCCACTTCAGTGTGCCCTCATAGGTTAACAGACCCTCCATGGGTAAGGCATGTGTCACACCAGACACATACAAACCAGCTGGGAAGGGACTCCCAAGGAGGCATGTCATAGCCATGGGCAGAAGCATATGCTCTCCCTGCTGGTGTGAGGCAGGAAAAGCCCAGGTCTCCTCAGAAGGTGGCCCAGTACCCTGGTCATCAGCCAAGGAAGGCGTTCACACCTCTTGTATGACAGACCCTTGTGGCCAGAGGCTCTGACTCCACCAGGGGTCTCCCTAGATCTGCCCTGGGGGCACACTGAACATGTTCTGCCCTGGGCATTGTGGACAGGTAGCATCTCCCTTCCCCAGATGGTTCTCACCTGCTGACTACTCCCCTCTGAGCATCACAGTTTTTGCTTTCCACCTAAGCTGGCTGCCCACAGTTGTTTGGATCTAGTAAGTGTTGATTCTGTGCATGGTCATAACCCCAAGTACCTGGGGGCAGGTGGCATCAGTGAGTGGAGTGGACAGTGAAGAAGATGGTGGACAGCAGTGGGGAATGTGGTGACACTTATTTGGAGGAAATACCTAGACACAGGCACAGACACAGCGAAGCTCTGGCTTATCGTTGCCCTTTGGGAACTCAGACTCCGGAGCAAGAGAAATCACCCAGTGCTTACATGCTGGCAGCTGAAGCAGACTGACAGAATACCTGTGATTTAGTGTGTCCGGGCATTGAGACCCTCTCCCTCTCAGCTCTGGGACCAGCTCCTTGTCACCCCAGGAACTGCCTGCCACCAATACTGTTTGATGGTTGGGAGATCCTCAAAGTTCCTGTAAGTGGCAATGAAGATCTAATGATAAGATGACCTAATTTTGTCTTTAAACCATAGTGAATTTAAAACAAGACTTGTGTGTGGGTTGGTTAATCGAGTTTTACTTATAAAACAAATTTGGGTCACTGGTGTTTCCAGACCCTTCTTCTCTGCCCTACTGTGCATGTTGCAACACATGACTTAGTAGCTGTTGAATCATTGTTGGGTTGTCCGTCCCTCAAATTAGACTGAATTTATCTTGGGTGCACTTACAGGTTCACTGGGCCTGGCACATATGAGATAAATCTTCACTGATGAAGAATGAGCTGCCGACTGTGTCACCTGTCAGTGTAGTTGGGAAGACAAGCCATGTGTGGGGGAAGTATTCATCATGGTGGTGGGAAAATATGAAGTGGAGCCTCTGCCAGGGCTCCTGAATCATTCTAGAAAAATCAGACTGAAAAAATGTCCTAAAAGCAGCACTCCTGTAGGCTGCTGCTTCCTAGAGCTTTTGAGACTTGCTTAGAGCTTCCTGGGCCTGTCTCCCTCCTCCTGGGATGGCGAAGAGGCTGGCCCCTTCCATGATGAGTTACTTTGTCTGTAGTCCAAGTTGAGCAACTGTGGCCTGTGCTTCCCAAGGAGACGGGCTGCCCAAGGAGACGGGCCTCCCTATGGCAGAGGAATGAACCATGATTGTTTAGTGCAGAGAAAGACAAGAGGGGAGGGGTCCTCCTAATGATGCTGCTCAGAGAAATGGGATGTGGGGCACAGACCTACCTGCACACCTCTGCGTGCTGGGGTCCACTTGGCAGAGGACTGTGCACCACCTGAGCCTGTCCTTTAGAGGTGGGGATGGGGGTGAGAGGATAGCTCTAGAGAAAGCTGGTGTCTTGTTTGGAGTGATTGGGAAGGTGACACACAAAATATAAGGGAAGAAGGGAGTGAGTGAGAATGATGGTATGTGGGGCCCTGACCTGGCTCCAGGAACAGTCAGGTGTCCCAGAACCGTCAGAGCTCTGCTGGCTCCAACCAGCAGAGAAGATGACACAGGGGCATAAGTAGCTGCAAAGCTGGGTGTGGTCTGAGCCCTGAGGGACCCATAGATGCTGGGGAGGCCACCTTAGGCTGGCCTCAGCCAGGAGCAGATTGGCATCATTAACCAACTCTGGCTGTAGCCCTGATGTCTGCATGCTGGCTCGGGTGCTGGTGGGCCACCTCTTCATGCTGTAGTCTCTCCTATGCCCATCTGAGGGGGAATGGAGAACATGACATGAGTATGTGCTCAGAAGGTGCTGGGCACAGTGCTGGCCTGTGGACACAATCCCATAAATGTAACCGTTAATAATAATAATAATAATAATAATAATAATAATAATAATAAGGTTGAGGTGGAAGGAGATGGGAGAGGTTATGTATGTCAGGAAAATAGCAAAAAAGAGAAGTAAAGGGGCTTGTGACAGGAATTGAGGATAAAGAGGAGCTTTTCCAGTTGCTTAATAAGATGGACAAAATCTTTAGAAGTATGGTAGGTTGTCCACCCTAAACTACCAGAGACAGAAGCATCTCCTCAGCTCCAAGCCCACCTCTAATCATTGCAGCCCAGACTGTGGCCCCACAGTCCATGCTCATGTGCCCTGGCACTCACACTGTCTGTCTGTCTGTCTGTCTGTCTGTCTGTCTCTCTCTCTCTCTCTCCTCCCAGATAATCGTTACCTGACGCTGCTGGTCTGTATCAGCTTCATGGCCCTGATCCCCTTGTGGGTCCTCATTGTCAAGCAGAACCCGCCCATCATGAGGATCCTGAAGTTCGGGTGGTTCCCAATCATTCTAGCGATGGTCATCAGCAGGTGCGCATGAGTGAGGGCTGCCACCACCCCTTTGCTCTCCATGCCACCCCTGTCTGGCCTCTGCAGACAGGGAGAGTGGCCTGAGGCCACCAAGCCTCCAGGGTGAGGATGTAAATCATGTGGGTTTAAATCATTTTCTGGCTGATCATGGTTGGAGGGAATCATTGCTGTGGGCTCCTTCACTAAGTCCCGGCGCCGGTTGTTGAGTCATACCTCTTTGTTCTTCATCTCTTTCCCTCTCACCAAGAACCTTAGGCCTTATTTATTCTGAGAGGCAGTCCTGTTTACCACTGCAGGAGTATCAGAGCCAGGAAGAACTGAACCTGGAAACATCAGTTGAACACACTGCTGCCAGGACCTCTTGTCCCCTCATGGCACTGCAGGACACCTGTCTTCCCCATCCCTGCTGCCAGAGTTCCCCTGTTTAGGCTTCAGGTGGTCCCTCACCTGGCCCTACAGTGATGGCTCTGTGGATATCATTTCCACAGCATGGCTGCTGGTGGGACCTAGTGGGGCTGAGGGATTCGTCCCCCTGGGCCCTTGGGCCTTCAGCTGAGCTCAGGTCTTCCACCCTTGAACCTCACTCTCCAGAGCCCTTTCTGTTAGTAGACCTGGATGATCACCACCCCAGTGCTTTCTGGGGTGCTTTCCAAAGTTTGAATCTTAGGGAGAAGTGGTTATGGTCCAGGTGTCTTTGATTCCAGAAAGCTCCTGGGCTCCTCTTACGAACTGATCCAACTTTGCCAGGACTGTAGGAGCAGGACAGTCTTTGCTGAACTCCAGGGGCTGGTAGGAACAAGGTCTTATTGCAGCATCTCTGAGAACAAGGAGCAGAAGTGGCTTCTCATGCAGGTTCCATTTACTGCTCAGGAAAGTAGCAGTTCAGTTGTGGTACATGAGCTGTCACATGGGAGAGTCCAGCTAGCTATGTGGCCTCAGAGAGTTTGTAACTTGTTTTTTTTTTTTTTTTTTTTTTTTTTTTTTTATGTATTTGCTTCTTTTTTTTTTTTATGTATTTGCTTCCTTTTTTTTTTTTATGTATTTGCTTTTTTTTTATGTATTTGCTTCTTTTTTTTTTTATGTATTTGCTTCTTTTTTTTTTTTTTTTTTTTTTATGTTGTAACTTGTTTTTAATGGGCTAACATTATCTGATGGGCCTTCTGGAACAGCTGATGCTCAGAATAGAGGTGGAGAACAATGTGCGTGGTGGAGAGGACACTGTGGATACCAGCCTGTCTATATCAGATATTTTGTATAGGGGTCAGGAAAGTGTTTGCTACACTGAGAAAGGAAACTGGTAAGACATTTTGAAAAAAAAATTTTTTTTAAATATTTGTTTATTTTTGCGAGAGAGAGCGAGCCAGCGAGCATGACTGTGGGAGGGGCAGAGAGAGAGAGAGAAAATCCTAAACAGGCTCCGGGCTCTGAGCTGTCAGTATATAGCCCGACGTGGGGCTCGAACTCCAGAATAATGAGATCACGACCTGAGCTGAAGTCAGACTCTCAACCGACTGAGCCACCCAGGTGCCTCTGATAAGACATTTTGTATAGAGGTGTACCAGGTCCCCTACAAGGATAAACTAATCATTTGCCCTCTGCTTTCTCCCCAGTTTTGGAGGGCTCATCTTGAACAAAACCATTTCTAAACAGCAATTCCAAGGCATGGCCATATTTACTCCCATCATATGTGGTAGGTATTGGTAGTCACCATCACCTGGGATCCCTGGGCTGTGTTAGCCCCCAGGGCTTGGGCAGTGGGACCTGAAAAGCAGTGACTTCAGAGCTCCAGCCCCAGGCCCTCAAAGGCAGAATCTGGAAACTGAGCCATGGCTGTGTTTCTGCTGGGCAGGGACTACCGGGCTGGTTTTTCTCATATGGAAGGAGACCCTCCGGGAGAAAGCCCTGACCACTGCTCCACCAGCTCACACTCTTCCTCACAGTCACCACAGAGGCTTGAGCTGTCCCACAGAGCTAAATCTCATGCCTTGAAGGCACATCTAAGCCAGGATTCACTGCCACCTGATCGTGGCCTTCAGAACTGGGGTGTTGGCTTCTCATGGTTTGTTTGTATGTTTGTTTGCTAATTTCTTAAATTTAGATTCATTGATGACATTTAAAACTAAGAATTTTGCACATAAAAATCTGGATTTCTGCCTTCTTCAAAAGCAAGACTGTGACAATACTGAGTTTACATTCTGGGTGAGGAAACAATCAGCTGCCACTCAGGACTTGTGTTTGTCCGGTTTGCCTGAATCCCCTCCATTCCTTGTTGTCTTCCACCCAACCCTTCATTGATCTCCCTTCTAGGCTTAGATCCTATGGGCTCTTTTAACCAAAGCTTGGTTTGTGTCTGGCTTCTGATAAGGATCTGTAAATGGGACTGACCAGTCAGGGAGGGAACCAAATAGATAGCTTTTTGCACACTTTGCTTGGTCCCAGACCCTGGTGTTCTGGGACTGCAGAAACAGGCTACAGAGGCCTTTGGGCACCCCCCTCCCCATTTCCATGGGAACACAGGTGACTATTACTTGAATATCAGTGGGCCACCCAGCACGTCTGTCCCAGTAGAGGCAGGGCTTGCCCGTCATACAAGGAGTTGGCCATGTGGAAGACAACAACTGCTAAGGCAGGCTAAAGCTTGGAAAGATTTCCTTGGATGTCACCAACTCAGATGACTGTGGGGCCACATGAGAATGTTGAGTGAGTTCAGCCAGTATGACAGTAGCTGGGCAGTAAGGAGCAGCAGGGAATAGGTCATGCTGCAGAAAGTGTTCCTGGTGTGGAGGGAGAGGGGCCTGCTTAGCTCCAGCCAATTGCTTCCTGGCAAGTTTGGAGGTCCAGAGTTGCCAGAACTGACTTGTTAGGAGAAGCCAGCAATTTATGTAAATGCTAACAATTAATTTGAGTTACATTTTTAAATCCACTCTTCCCCACATGATTTTTAAATCATGTGGATTGAGCAAAATAGATCTGCAGCCATCCTCTGCCCACAGACCTTTGCATCCAGGGTTGTTGGTCTCTACCTCTGGAGATCACTGGGGCACATCTGGCCCAATGAGGGGTTATTCCCCAATGGGCTGAGGAAACAGGATGGAGGCAGCCTTCCCACTCTCTAAAGAAGATGGTCCTGAACAGGCACTCTTCTCTGTCAGCCTGTAATCCTGTCCCTGCAAAGACAGCTCAGCATGGCCTTTGTCATCTTGGCATGGTCCATTCTCTGTGGAAGCTGGGAGTCTCAGCCATAAGCCCCAGGCCTGTTGCATATGCTATCCCCTCTTCCCTTGCTGCTGTTGCCCACCTTCTCTTCCATCTCCTTTCCACCTTAGGTGAAAAAATCTTTTCATTTTCTCAGATGTTCCAGTCTGTAATCTGATCCCTGTCACTTCCCACGGCCTTGAGGTCCTTATCAAACAAAAATATCTTCCCATAGACCTTTCCATCACTCTCCCTCCCTCCCTCTACTTGACAAATCTGTATTGTAAACCTACTTTGCCAGTCACATTTCCTTCACCATAAGAGGTAGCTGTCAAGGTGATACAGTTACTACCCTGGCACTAAACTCACAAGGTCGAGTTTACCCTTGCTTGCAGTTTACCCTTGCTTACCCTTAAAATCTGTTGTAAAGTGGGAGGGAAGGAAAAGAGACCAAGTGCTACATCAATCAAGGGAGGCTTCTGGAGGAAGTAGACTTAAAATAAGGGCCAGAACTGAGAGACTGGCATAAAAAGGGGGAAACCACATTCTTTTTCTCCTCCCAGGTGTTGGTGGCAATCTGGTGGCAATTCAGACCAGCCGGATCTCCACCTACCTGCACATGTGGAGCACACCTGGTGTCCTACCCCTCTGGATGAAACAATACTGGCCTAATCCATGCTCCACTTTCTGCACCTCAGGTGAGTCTGGTATCTTCTGGAAGCCACATGGCCATTTCTTTCAACAAGTAAAATTTACCATTAGTGGAATCTGGTGTCTGTAGCCACAGAGGTCTAAGGCCAGTGCTGACTTCAACAGAGATCATCTTCAAGGTCATGAGTCCTTCTCCCAGAGACCTGATTCCCACCCTTGCCTTTAGTTGATTGATTGATTCATTCATTCATTCATTCATTTAAATATTCAAATATTCAAACATTCAAATATTCATTGAAGGTCTGCCAGGTACTAGATGTCACATTATTGTGATGAGTCAGGGAAAGCTGAGTCTTGTCCCCATGTATATACATGGTCCAGAAGAGCAGATACAGGGAGCCAGTGTGGCTCAGTTGGTTGATCGTCCCAACTTTTTATTTTTGGCTTAGGTCATGACCCCAAGGTCATGGGAAAGTCTCTCTCTCTCTCTCTCTCCCTCTCTCCCACTCTCACACTCTCCCTCTCCCCCTCTTCCTCCCTCCCTCTGCCCACAGTACTCTCTCCCTCTCTAAAAGCAAAAACAAACAAACAGAAGAGCAGATAAACACACCAAAAATGGAGCTCTTGACTACATATTGTGGTATGGTTTTTAGGGTTTGTTTCTTTGTTTATTTTTTTAAATTTTATATTTATTTTTTAAAATTTACATCCAAATTAGCATATAGTGAAACAATGATTTCAGGAGTAGATTCCTTAATGCCCCTTATGCATTTAGCCCATCCCCCCCTCCCACAACCCCTCGATCAACCCTCAGTTTTTTCTCCATATTTATGAGTCTCTTCTGTTTTGTCCCCCTCCCTGTTTTTTATTATTTTTGTTTCCCTTCCCTTATGTTCATCTGTTTTGTCACTTGAAGTCCTCATATGAGTGAAGTCATATGATTTTTGTCTTTCTCTGACTAATTTCACTTAGAATAATACCCTCCAGTTCTATCCACACAGTGGAATGGCAAGATTTCATTCTTTGTGATTGCTGAATAATACTCCATTATATATATATGCCACATTTTCTTTATCCATTCATCCATCGATGGACATTTGGGGGCTCTTTCCATACTTTGGCTATTGATGATAGTGCTGCTATAAACATGGGGTGCATGTGTCCCTTCGAAACAGCACACCTATATCCCTTGGATAAATGCCTAGTAGTGCAATTGCTGGGTCTTAGCATAGTTCTATTTTTAGTTTTTTGAGGAACCTCCATACTGTTTCCTAGAGTGGCTGCACAAGCTTGCATTGCCACCAACAATGCAAAAGAGACCCTCTTTCTCCACATCCTTGCCAACATCTGTTGTGGCCTGAGTTGTTAATGTTAGCTATTCTGACAGGTGTCAGGTGGTATCTCATTGTGGTTTTGATTTGGATTTCCCTAATGATGAGTGGTGTTGAGACTTTTTTCATGTGTTAGTTGGCCATCAGTTTGTCTTCCTTGGAAAAGTGTCTATTCATGTCTTTTGCCCATTTGTTCACTGGATTATTTGTTTTTTGGGTGTTGAGTTTGATAAGTACTTTGTAGATTTTGGATACTAACCCTTTATCTGATATGTCATTTGCAAATATCTTCTCCCATTCTGTCGGTTGCCTTTTAGTTTTGCTGATTATTTCCTTCACTGTGCACAAGCTTTTTATCTTGATGAGGTCCCAGTAGTTCATTTTTGCTTTTGTTTCCCTTGCCTCTGGAGACGTGTTGAGTAAGAAGTTGCTGCGGGCAAGATGAAAGAGATTTTTGCCTGCTTTCTCCTTGAGGATTTTGGTGGCTTCCTGTCTTACATTGAGGTCTTTCATCCATTTTGAGTTTATTTTTGTGTGTGGCGTAAGAAAGTGGTCCAGGTTCATTTTTCTGCATGTCGCTGTCCAGTTTGCCCAGCACCACTTGCTGAAAAGATTATCTTTATTCCATTGGATATTCTTTCCTGCTTTGTCAAAGATTAGTTGGCCATATATTTGTGGGTTCATTTCTGGGTTCTCTATTCTGTTCCATTGATCCGAGGGTCTGTTCTTGTGCCAGTACCATACTGTCTTGATGATTACAGCTTTGTAGTATAGCTTAAAGTCTGGGATTGTGATGCCGCCTGCTTTGGTTTTCGTTTTCAAGATTGCTTTGACTATTCACAGTCTTTTCTGGTTCCATACAAATTTTAGGAATATTTGTTTTATCTCTGTTAAGAAAGCTGGTGTTATTTTGATTGGGATTGCATTGAATATATAGATTGCTGAGGGGATGGAGAACTATTTATCAGGCTTCTGGAAGTCAAAAGAAAGCTGGAGTACCCATACTTACATCAGACAAACTAGACTTTAAATTAAAGGCTGTAACAAGACATGAAGAAGGGCATTTTATAATAATTACAGGGTCTACCCATCAGGAAGAGCTAATGATTATAAATGTCTATGAGCCGAATATGGGAGCCCCCAAATATATAAAAAAATTACTAACAAACATAAGCAACCTTATTGATAAGAATGTGGTAATTGCAGGGGACTTTAACACTCCACTTACAGAAATGGATAGATCATCTACACACACGGTCAATAAAGAAACAAGGGCCCTGAATGATACATTGGATCAGATGGACTTGACAGATATTTTAGAACTCTGCATCCCAAAGCAACAATATACTTTCTTCTCGAGTGCACATGGAACATTCTTCAAGATCACATACTGGGTCCCAAAACAGCCCTTCATAAGTATACAAGAATTGAGATCATACCATGCATACTTTCAGACCACAATGCTATGAAGCTTGAAATCAACCACAGGAAAAAGTCTGGAAAACCTCCAAAAGCATGAAGGTTAAAGAACACCCTACTAAAGAATGAATGGGTCAACCGGGCAATTAGAGACGAAATTAAAAAATATATGGGCAGAAACGAAAATGAAAATACAACAATCCAAATGCTTTGGGATGCAGCAAAGGCAATCCTGAAGGGAAAATACATTGCAATCCAGGCCTATCTCAAGAAACAAGAAAAATCCCAAATACAAGATCTAACAGCACACCTAAAGGAAAAAGAAGCAGAGCAGCAAAGACACCCCAAACCCAGCAGAAGAAGAGAAATAATAAAGATCAGAGCAGAAATAAACAATATAGAATCTAAAAAAACTGTAGAGCAGATCAACGAAACCAAGAGTTGGTTTTTTGAAAAAATAAACAAAATTGATAAACCTCTAGCCACACTTCTCAAAAAGAAAAGGGAGATGACCCAAATAGATAAAATCATGAATGAAAATGGAATTATTACAACCAATCCCTCAGAAATACAAGCAATTATCAGGGAATACTATGAAAAATTATATGCCAACAAATTGGGCAACCTGGAAGAAATGGACAAATTCCTAAACACCCACACTCTTCCAAAACTCAATCAGGAGGAAATAGAAAGCTTGAACAGACCCATAACCAGTGAAGAAATTGAATCGGTTATCAAATCTCCCAACAAATAAGAGTCCAGGACCAGATGGCTTCCCAGGGGAGTTCTACCAGACGTTTAAAGCAGAGATAATACCTATCCTTCTCAAGCTATTCCAAGAAGTAGAAAGGGAAGGAAAACTTCCAGACTCATTCTATGAAGCCAGTATTACTTTGATTCCTAAACCAGACAGAGACCCAGTAAAAAAAGAGAACTAAAGGCCAATATCCCTGATGAATATGGATGCAGAAATTCTCAATAAGATCCTAGCAAATCGAATTCCACAGCATATAAAAAGAATTATTCACCATGATCAAGTGGGATTCATTCCTGGGATGCAGGGCTGGTTCAACATTCGCAAATCAATCAACGTGATACATCACATTAATAAAGAAAAGATAAGAACCATATGATCCTGTCAATCGATGCAGAAAAGACATTTGACAAAATTCAGCAACTTTCTTAATAAAAACCCTTGAGAGAGTCGGGATAGAAGGAACATACTTAAAGATCCTAAAAGCCATTTATGAAAAGCCCACAGCTAACATCATTCTCGATGGGGAAAAACTGAGAGCTTTTTTCCTGAGATCAGAAACACGACAGGCATGTCTACTCTCACTGCTGTTGTTTAACATAGTGTTGGAAGTGCTAGCATCAGCAATCAGACAACAAAAGGAAATCAAAGGCATCAAAATTGGCAAAGATGAAGTTAAGCTTTCACTTTTTGCAGATGACATGATATTATACATGGGAGATCCAATAGACTCCACCAGAAGTCTGCTAGAACTGATACATGAATGTAGCAAAGTTGCAGGATACAAAATCAATGTACAGAAATCAGTTGCATTCTTATACACTAATAATGAAGCAACGGAAAGATAAAGAAACTGATCCGATTCACAATTGCACCAAGAAGCATAAAATACCTAGGGACAAATCTAACCAAAGATGTAAAAGATCTGTATGCTGAAAAGTATAGAAAGCTTATGAAGGAAATTGAAGAAGATATAAAGAAATGGAAAAACATTCCGTGCTCACGGATTGGAGGAATAAATACTGTCAAAATGTCAATACTACCCAAAGCTATCTACACATTCAATGCAATCCCAATCAAAATTGCACCAGCATTCTTCTCGAAGCTAGAACAAGCAATCCTAAAATTCATATGGAACCACAAAAGGCCCCGAATAACCAAAGTAATTTTGAAGAAGAAGACCAAAGCAGGAGGCATCACAATCCCAGACTTTAGCCTCTACTACAAAGCTGTAATCATCAAGACAGCATGGTATTGGCACAAAAACAGACACATAGACCAATGGAATAGAATAGAAACCCCAGAACTAGACCCACAAACTTATGGCCAACTCATCTTTGACAAAGCAGGAAAGAACATCCAATGGAAAAAAGACAGTCTCTTTAACAAATCGTGCTGGGAGAACTGGACAGCAATATGCAGAAGAATGAAACTAGACCACTTTGTCACACCATTCACAAAAATAAACTCAAAATGGATAAAGGACCTGAATGTGAGACAGGAAACCATCAAAACCCTAGAGGAGAAAGCAGGAAAAGACCTCTCTGACCTCAGTGATAGCAATTTCTTATTTGACACATCCCCAAAGACAAGGGAATTAAAAGCCAAAATGAACTATGGGACCTCATGAAGATAAAAAGCCTCTGCACAGCAAAGGAAATCGTCAACAAAACTAAAAGGCAGCCAACGGAATGGGAAAAGATATTTGCAAATGACATACCAGACAAAGGGCTAGTATCCAAAATCTATAAAGAGCTCACCAAACTCCACACCTGAAAAACAAATAATCCAGTGAAGAAATGGGCAGAAAACATGAATAGACACTTCTCTAAAGAAGACATCCGGATGGCCAACAGGCACATAAAAAGATGCTCAATGTCGCTCTCCTCATCAGGGAAATACAAATCAAAACCACTATCAGATATCACCTCACGCCAGTCAGAGTGGCCAAAATGAACAAATCAGGAGACTATAGATGCTGGCGAGGATGTGGAGAAATGGGAACCCTCTTGCACTGTTGGTGGGAATGCAAACTGGTGCAGCCACTCTGGAAAACAGTGTGGAGGTTCCTCAGGAGATTGAAAATAGACCTACTCTATGACCCAGCAATAGCACTGCTAGGAATTTATCCAAGGGATACAGGAGTACTGATGCATAGGGGCACTTGTACCCCAATGTTCATAGCAGCACTCTCAACAATAGCCAAATTATGGAAAGAGCCTAAATGTCCATCAACTGATGAATGGATAAAGAAATTGTGGTTTATATACACAATGGAGTACTACATGGCAATGAGAAAGAATGAAATATGGCCCTTTGTAGCAACGTGGATGGAACTGGAGAGTGTGATGCTAAGTGAAGGAAGCCATACAGAGAAAGACAGATACCATATGGTTTCACTCTTATGTGGATCCTGAGAAACTTAACAGAAACCCATGGGGGAGGGGAAGAAAAAAAAAAAGAGGTTAGAGTGGGAGAGAGCCAAAGCATAAGAGACTGTTAAAAACTGAGAACAAACTGAGGGTTGATGGGGGGTGGGAGGGAGGGGGGAGGTGGTGATGGGTATTTAGGAGGGCACCTTTTGGGATGAGCACTGGGTGTTGTATGGAAACCAATTTGACAATAAATTCCATATATTGAAAAAAATATGTAGATTGCTTTGGGTAGTATCGACATTTTAACAATATTTGTTCTTCCTATCCAGGAGCATGGAATATTTTTCCATTTCTTTGTGCCTTCCATTTCTTTCATAAGCTTCCTATAGTTTTCAGTGTATAGATTTTTCACCTCTTTGGTTAGATTTATTCCTAGGTATTTTATGCTTTTTGGTGCAACTGTAAATGGGATCGATTCCTTGATTTCTCTTTCTGTCACTTCATTTTTGGTGTATAGGAATGCAACCGAATTCTGTGCATTGATTTTATATCCTGCAACTTTGCTGAATTCATGGATCAGTTCTAGCAGTTTTTTGGTGGAATCTTATGGGTTTTCCATATAGAATATCATGTCACCTGCAAAGAGTGAAAATTTGACCTCCTCCTTGCTGATTTGGATGCCTTTTATTTCTTTGCATTGTCTGATTGCTGAGGCTAAGACTTCCAATACTATGTTGAATAACAGTGGTGAGAGTGGATATCCCTGTCATGTTCCTGACTTTAGGGGGAAAGCTCTCAGTAGTTCCCCATTGAGGATAATAGTAGCGTTGAGTCGTTCATATATGGCTTTTGTGATTTCGAGGTATGCTTCTATCCCTACTTTCTTGAGGGTTTTTATCAAGAAAGGATGCTGTGTTTTGTCAAATGCTTTCTCTGCATCTATTGAGAGGATCATATGGTTCTTGTCCTTGCTTTTATTGATGTGATGAATCACATTAATTGTTTTGCGGATATTGAACCAGCCCTGCATTCCAGGTATAAATCCCGCTTGGTCGTGGTGAATATTTTTTTTAATGTATTCTTGGAGCCAGTTAGCTAATATCTTTTTGAGGATTTTGCATCCATGTTCATTAGGGAAATTGGTTTGTAGTTCTCCTTTTTAGTGTGGTCTATTGTTTCGTTTTGGAATCAAAGTAATGGTGACTTCACAGAAAGAGTTTGGAAGTTTTCCTTCCATTTCTATTTTTTGAAACAGTTTCAAGAGAATAGGTGTTAACTCTTCCTTAAATGTTTGCTAGAATTCCCATGGAAAGCCATCTATCCCTGGACTCTTGTTCTTTGGCAGATTTTTGATTACTAATTCGATTTCCTTACTGGTTATGGGTCCGTTCAAATTCTCTATTTCTTCCTGTTTCAGTTTTGGTAGTGTATATGTTTCTAGGAATTTGTCCATTTCTTCCAGATTACCCATTTTGTTGGCATATAATTTTTCATAATATCTTATTGTTTTTATTTCTGGTGTGTTAGTTGTAATCTCTCCTCTTTCATTCTTGATTTTATTTATTTGGGTCCTTTCCTTTATCTTCTTGATTAAACTGGCTCTTGGTTTGTCGATTTTGTTAATTCTTTCAAAGAACCAGCTCTGGTTTCATTGATCTGTTCTACTGTTTTTTGTTTTCGATAGCATTAGTTTCTGCTCTAATCTTTATTATTTCCTGTCTTCTTCTGGTTTTGGATTTTATTTGCTGTTCTCTTTCCAGCTCCTTAAGGCATAAGGTTAGGTTGTGTATTTGGAGATCTTTCTTCCTTCTTTAGGAAGGCCTGGATTGCTATATACTTTCCTCTTATGACCGCCTTTGGTGCGTCCCTGAGGCTTGGGGTTGTGGTGTTATCATTTTCATTGACTTCCGTATACATTTTAATTTCCTCTTTAACTGCTTCGTTAGCCCATTCATTCTTTAGTAGGATGTTCTTCAGTCTCCAAGTATTTGTTACCTTTCCAAATTGTTTCTTGTGGTTGATTTCGAGTTTCATAGTGTTGTGGTGTGAAAACATGCACAGTATGATCTCGATCTTTTTGTACTTACTAAGGACTGATTTATGTCCCAGTGTATGGTCTATTCTGGAGAACGTTCCATGTGCACTAGAGAAGAATGTATATTAGGCTGAAATGTTCTGAATATATCTGTTATGTCCATCTGGTCCAGTGTGTCATTCAAAGCCATTGTTTCCTTGTTGATTTTTTGATTAGATGATCTGTCTATTGTGGTGAGTGGGTGTTGAAGTCTCCTACTGTTATGGTATTACTGTCGATGAGTTTCTTTATGTTTGTGATTAATTGATTTATACATTTGGGTGCTACCACATTTGGCACATAAATGTTTAAAGTTGTTAGGTCTTCTTGGTCTATAGACCCCTTGATTATGATATAATGCCCTTCTGCATCTCTTGATACAGTCTTTATTTTAAAGTCTAGATTGTCTGATATAAGTATGGCTACTCTGGCTTTCTTTTGTTGACCATTAGCATGATAGATGGTTCTCCATCTCCTTTTTTTCAATCTGAAGGTGTCTTTAGGTCTAAAGTGGTACTCTTGTAAACAACATATAGATGGATCTTGTTTTCTTATCCATTCTGTTACCCTATGTCTTTTTATTGGAGCATTGAGTCCAATGACATTTAGAGTGAGTACTAAAAGATATGAATTTATTGGATTATGATACTTGTAGAGTTGGAGTTTCTGGTGGTCTCTGGTGCTTTCTAATCTTTTGTTGCTTTTGGTATGTGTATATACACATGTGTGTGTGTGTATGTATATATATATATATATATATATACATACACACACACACATGTGTATATACACGTGTGTATATATATATTTTCACCTTTTCTACCCTCAGAGATTCCCCTTAAAATTTTTTTCAGGGCTGCTTTAGCGGTCACAAACTCCTTTAATTTTTGTTTGTCTGGGAAACTTTTTCTCTCTCCTTCTATTTTTAATGACAGCCTTGCTGGATAAAGCATTCTTGGCTGCATGTTTTTCTGATTCAGCACACTGAATATATCCCACCACTCCTTTCTAGCCTGCCAAGTTTCTGTGGATAGGTCTGCTGCAAACCTGATCTGCCTTCCCTTGTAGGTTAGGGACTTTTTTTCCCTTGCTGCTTTCATGAGCCTATGCTTGCCTGAGTATTTTGTGAATTTGACTATGATATGCCTTGTTGATGGTCGGTTTTTGTTGAATCTAATGGGGGTACTCTGTGCTTCCTGGATTTTGATGTCTGTGTCTTTCCTGAGGTTAGGAAAGTTTTCCACTATGATTTGCTCACATAACCCTTCTACCCCTGTTTCTCTCTCTCTCCCTCCTCTGGGACCCCTATGATTCTGATGTTGTTCCTTTCTATTGAGTCACTGATTTCTCTAATTCTTAAATCGTGCTCTTTTGCCTTTATCTCCCTCTTTTTTTCTACTTCGTTATTCTCTATAAGTTTGTCCTCTATATTGCTGATTCTCTGTTCTGCCTCATCCATCCTTGCTGCTACTGCATCCATCCATGATTGCAGCTCAGTTATAGCATTTTTAAAATCATTCTGGCTATTTTTTACTTCTATTTTTGACTCCAGCTAGTATTCGTATTATCGTGATTCTAAATTCCAGTTCAGACATCTTGCTTGTATCTGTGTTGGTTAAATCCCTGGCTGTCATTTCTTCGTGGTCTTTCCTTTGGGGTGAATTCCTTCATTTTGTCATTTTGAAGTGAGGAAAGGAATTAATGAGGTATTAAAATTAAAGTTAAAAAAATATTAAAATTAAGAATTAAAAACACACACATAAAATCGAATGAATAGATGATGCTAGATCCTAGGTGTGTTTTGGTCTTGGTGTTGAAAGTGGTGTGACAGATTAGAGGGGAAAAAAAAAGAGGGGGGTGGGTGAGAAAAAAAGGAAATTGTGTGAGAATTTGCAAAAATGAATACACTGAAGTAGACTAAAATGAGATTATGGGGTAAAATAGAATTTGAATAAATATATACAAAAGTAAAGAATATAGTAGAAAAAAGAAAAATTTTTAATAAAAATTAAAAATAAATATAAATTTTTCTTTTTCTGTATTGAAGAAAAAGGGAAAGAAACAAAAAAGAGAAAAAGGATTAAAAAAAGGAAAAAAGGAGGGAGGAGGGAAGATGGCGGCGTAGGAGGACGCTGGGCTCACCGCGCGTCCTGCTGATCACTTAGATTCCACCTACACCTGGCTAAATAACCCAGAAAACCGCCAGAGGATTAACAGAACGGAGTCTCCGGAGCCAAGTGCAGACGAGAGGCCCACGGAAGAGGGTAGGAAGGGCGGCGAGGTGGTGTGCGCTCCACGGACTGGCGGGAGGGAGCCAGGGCAGAGGGGCAGCTCGCCAGGCAAGCAGAGCCCCTGAGTCTGGCTTGCAAAAGCGGAGGGGCAGGATGCACTGTGTTCCGACAGCAAGCACGACTTAGCGTCTGGGAGGTCATAAGTGAACAGCTCTGCTCAGAAAGCAGGAAGGCTGGAGGACAAAGGGAGGGAGAGCTGCTGAGCCCCCGGACGAGAGAGCTCAGTTTGGTGGGGAACATGGGCGCTCACCAGCGCCATCTCCCCCGCCCATCCCGCAGTCAAATCCCAAAGGGAACCAGTTCCTGCCAGGGAACTTGCTCGCTCTGTGCAAACACCCAACTCTGCGCTTCTGTGGAGCCAAACCTCCGGCAGCGGATCTGACTCCCTCCCGCTGCCACAGGGCCCCTCCTGAAGTGGATCACCTAAGGAGAAGCGAGCTGAGCCTGCCCCTCCTGCCCCCGTGCACCTTGCCTACCCACCCCAGCTAATACGCCAGATCTCCAGTATCACAAGCCTGGCAGTGTGCAAGTAGCCCAGACGGGCCACGCCACCCCACAGTGAATCCCGCCCCTAGGAGAGGGGAAGAGAAGGCACACACCAGTCTGACTGTGGCCCCAGCGGTGGGCTGGGAGCAGACATCAGGTCTGACTGCGGAACCGCCCACCAACTCCAGTTATACACAACAGCACAGGGGAAGTGCCCTGCAGGTCGTCACCATGCCAGGGACTATCCAAAATGACCAAGCGGAAGAATTCCCCTCAGAAGAATCTCCAGGAAATAACAACAGCTAATGATCTGATCAAAAAGGATTTAAATAATATAACAGAAAGTGAATTTAGAATAATAGTCATAAAATTAATCGCTGGGCTTGAAAACAGTATAGAGGACAGCAGAGAATCTCTTGCTACAGAGATCAAAGGACTAAGGAGCAGTCACGAGGAGCTGAAAAATGCTTTAAACGAAATGCAAAACAAAATGGAAACCACGACGGCTCGGATTGAAGAGGCAGAGGAGAGAATAGGTGAACTAGAAGATAAAGTTATGGAAAAAGAGGAAGCTGAGAAAAAGAGAGATTAAAAAATCCAGGAGTGTGAGGGGAAAATTAGAGACCTAAGTGATACACTAAAAAGAAATAATCTACGCATAATTGGTATCCCAGAGGAGGAAGAGAGAGGGAAAGGTGCTGAAGGGGTACTTGAAGAAATTATAGCTGAGAACTTCCCTGAACTGGGGAAGGAAAAAGGCATTGAAATCCGAGAGGCACAGAGAACTCCCTTCAGACGTAACTTGAATCGATCTTCTGCACGACATATCATAGTGAAACTGGCAAAATAAAAGGATAAAGAGAAAAATCTGAAAGCAGCAAGGGATAAACGTGCCCTCACATATAAAGGGAGACCTATAAGACTCATGACTGATCTCTCTTTTGAAACTTGTCAGGCCAGAAAGAATTGGCACGAGATTTTCAGTGTGCTAGACAGAAAAAATATGCAGCCGAGAATCCTTTATCCAGGAAGTCTGTCATTTAGAATAGAAGGAGAGATAAAGATCTTCCCAAACAAACAAAAACTGAAGGAATTTGTCACCACTAAACTAGCCCTACAAGAGATCCTAAGGGGCATCCTGTGAGACAAAGTACCAGAGACATCACTACAAGCATAAAACATACAGACATCACAATGACTCTAAACCCGTATCTTTCTATAATAACACTGAATGTAAATGGATTAAATGCGCCAACCAAAAGACATAGGGTATCAGAATGGATAAAAAAACAAGACCCATCTATTTGCTGTCTACAAGAGACTCATTTTAGATCTGAGGACACCTTTAGATTGAGAGTGAGGGGATGGAGAACTATTTATCATGCTACTGGAAGCCAAAGAAGGCTGGAGTAGCCATATTTATATCAGACAAACTAGACTTTAAATTAAAGACTGTAACAAGAGATGAAGAAGGACATTATATAATAGTTACAGGGTCTATCCATCAGGAAGAGCTAACAATTATAAATGTCTATGCACCGAATACCGGAGCCCCCAAATATATAAAACAATTACCCATAAACATAAGCAACCTTATTGATAAGAATGTGGTAATTTCAGGGGACTTTAACACCCCACTTACAGAAATGGATAGATCATCTAGACACACGGTCAATAAAGAAACAAGGGCCCTGAATGACACATTGGATCAGATAGACTTGACAGGTATATTTAGAACTCTGCATCCCAAAGCAACAGAATATACTTTCTTCTCGAGTGCACATGGAACATTCTCCAAGATAGATCATATACTGGGTCACAAAACAGCCCTTCATAAGTTTACAAGAATTGAAATTATACCATGCATACTTTCAGACCACAATGCTATGAAGCTTGAAATCAACCACAGGAAAAAGTCTGGAAAACCTCCAAAAGCATGAAGGTTAAAGAACACCCTACTAAAGAATGAGTGGGTCAAACAGGCAATTAGAGAAGAAATAAAAAATTATATGGAAACAAACGAAAATGAAAATACAACAATCCAAACGCTTTGGGACACAGCGAAGGCAGTCCTGAGAGGAAAATACACTGCAATCCAGGCCTATCTCAAGAAACAAGAAAAATCCCAAATACAAAATCTAACAGCACACCTAAAGGAACTAGAAGCAGAACAGCAAAGACAGCCTAAACCCAGCAGAAGAAGAGAAATAATAAAGATCAGAGCAGAAATAAACAATATAGAATCTAAAAAAACTGTAGAGCAGATTAACGAAACCAAGAGTTGGTTTTTTGAAAAAATAAACAAAATTGACAAACCTCTAGCCAGGCTTCTCAAAAAGAAAAGGGAGATGACCCAAATAGATAAAATCATGAATGAAAATGGAATTATTACAACCAATCCCTCAGAGATACAAACAATTATCAGGGAATACTATGAAAAATTATATGCCAACAAATTGGGCAACCTGGAAGAAATGGACAAATTCCTGAACACCCACACTCTTCCAAAACTCAATCAGGAGGAAATAGAAAGCTCGAACAGACCCATAAGCAGCGAAGAAATTGAATCGGTTATCAAAAATCTCCCAACAAATAAGAGTCCAGGACCAGATGGTTTCCCAGGGGAGTTCTACCAGACGTTTAAAGCAGAGATAATACCTATCCTTCTCAAGCTATTCCAAGAAGTAGAAAGGGAAGGAAAACTTCCAGACTCATTCTATGAAGCCAGTATTACTTTGATTCCTAAACCAGACAGAGACCCAGTAAAAAAAGAGAACTACAGGCCAATATCCCTGATGAATATGGATGCAAAATTTCTCAATAAGATACTAGCAAATCGAATTCAACGTCATATAAAAAGAATTATTCACCATGATCAAGTGGTATTCATTCCTGAGATGCAGGGCTGGTTCAACATTTGCAAATCAATCAACGTGATACATCACATTAACAAAAAAAGAAGAACCATATGATCCTGTCAATCGATGCAGAAAAGGCCTTTGACAAAATCCAGCACCCTTTCTTAATAAAAACCCTTGAGAGAGTCGGGATAGAAGGAACATACTTAAACATCATAAAAGCCATTTATGAAAAGCCCACAGCTAACATCATCCTCAATGGGAAAAAACTGAGAGCTTTCTCCCTGAGATCAGGAACACGACAGGGATGCCCACTCTCGCCGCTGCTGTTTAACATAGTGCTGGAAGTTCTAGCATCAGCAATCAGACAACAAAAGGAAATCAAAGGCATCAAAATTGGCAAAGATGAAGTCAAGCTTTCGCTTTTTGCAGATGACATGATATTATACATGGAAAATCCGATAGACTCCACCAAAAGTCTGCTAGAACTGATACATGAATTCAGCAAAGTTGCAGGATACAAAATCAATGTACAGAAATCAGTTGCATTCTTATACACTAATTATGAAGCAACAGAAAGACAAATAAAGAAACGGATCCCACTCACAATTGCACCAAGAAGCATAAAATACCTAGGAATAAATCTAACCAAACATGTAAAGGATCTGTATGCTGAAAAGTATAGAAAGCTTATGAAGGTAATTGAAGAAGATAGATAGAAATGGAAAGACATTCCCTGCTCATGGATTGGAAGAATAAATATTGTCAAAATGTCAATACTACCCAAAGCTATCTACACATTCAATGCAATCCCAATCAAAATTGCACCAGCATTCTTCTCAAAACTAGAACAAGCAATCCTAAAATTCATATGGAACCACAAAAGGCCCCGAATAGCCATAGTAATTTTGAAGAAGACCAAAGCAGGAGGCATCACAATCCCAGACTTTAGCCTCTACTACAAAGCTGTAATCATGAAGACAGCATGGTATTGGCACAAACAGACACATAGACCAATGGAATAGAATAGAAACCCCAGAACTAGATCCACAAACATATGGCCAACTCATCTTTGACAAAGCAGGAAAGAACATACAATGGAAAAAAGACAGCCTCTTTAACAAATGGTGCTGGGAGAACTAGACAGCAACATGCAGAAGGTTGAAACTAGACCACTTTCTCACACCATTCACAAAAATAAACTCAAAATGGATAAAGGACCTGAATGTGAGACAGGAAACCATCAAAACCTTAGAGAAGAAAGCAGGAAAAGACCTCTCTGACCTCAGCCGTAGCAATCTCTTACTCAACACATCCCCAAAGGCAAGGGAATTAAAAGCAAAAGTGAATTACTGGGACCTTATGAAGATAAAAAGCTTCTGCACAGCAAAGGAAACAACCAACAAAACTAAAAGGCAACCAACGGAATGGGAAAAGATATTTGCAAATGACATATTGGACAAAGGGCTAGTATCCAAAATCTATAAAGAGCTCACCAAACTCCACACCCAAAAAACAAATAACCCAGTGAAGAAATGGGCAGAAAACATGAATAGACACTTCTCTAAAGAAGACATCCAGATGGCCAACAGGCACATGAAAAGATGTTCAGCGTCGCTCCTTATCAGGGAAATACAAATCAAAACCACACTCAGGTATCACCTCACGCCAGTCAGAGTGGCCAAAATGAACAAATCAGGAGACTATAGATGCTGGTGAGGATGTGGAGAAACGGGAACCCTCTTGCACTGTTGGTGGGAATGCAAATTGGTTCAGCCGCTCTGGAAAACAGTGTGGAGGTTCCTCAGAAAATTAAAAATAGACCTACCCTATGACCCAGCAATAGCACTGCTAGGAATTTATCCAAGGGATACAGGAGTACTGATGCATAGGGGCACTTGTACCCCAATGTTCATAGCAGCACTCTCAACAATAGCCAAATTATGGAAATAGCCTAAATGTCCATCAACTGATGAATGGATAAAGAAATTGTGGTTTATATACACAATGGAATATTACGTGGCAATGAGAAAAAATGAAATACGGCCTTTTGCAGCAACGTGGATGGAACTGGAGAGTGTGATGCTAAGTGAAATAAGCCATACAGAGAAAGACAGATACCATATGGTTTCACTCTTATGTGGATCCTGGGAAACTTAACAGGTACCCATGGGGGAGGGGAAGGAAAAAAAAAAAAAAGAGGTTAGAGTGGGAGAGAGCCAAATCATAAGAGACTGTTAAAAACTGAGAACAAACTGAGGGTTGATGGGGGGTGGGAGGGAGGGGAGGGTGGGTGATGGGTATTGAGGAGGGCACCTTTTGGGATGAGCACTGGGTGTTGTATGGAAACCAATTTGACAATAAATTTCATATATAAAATTTAAAAAAATGCCACTTAATAAAATAAAATTAAATTAAATAAAAAAAATAAAAAAGTAAAAAAAGGCAAAAAGAAATCACTTGAAAATTTGAAAAAGTGAATACACTGGAGTAGACTAAAATAAAATGATGGAAGTAAAATAGAATTTGAAAAAATTTACATAAATGCAAAAAATCTAGTATTATATTTTTTCACTATTCAATATAGTATTGTATTTTTTCACTTTTCAGCATTTGAAAAAGTGCCACTTCCTTCTGATGAGAAATTACTGTCATTTGAATTGTTTCTATTGTATACATAAGGTGTCATTTGTCTTTTGTTTATTTCAAGAATTTTACTTTACGTTTTACACTATGAGTTATGATATACTTTGATGTCTATTTCTTAGGGATTTTCCACATTTGAGGTCCCTTCACCTCTTTGAAAAAATAGATTTAAATTTTTTCAAATTTGGGAAATTGTAAGCCATTATTTCTTCAAATACACTTTCAGTCCCACTCTCTTCTTCTTTTCCCTTAGGACTCTGATGACATGAATGATAGATCTTTTGTTCTAGTCCCATAAGCCCCTGAGTCTCTGTTCAATTACCCCGTGCCAGCCTATTTTACCCTCTCTTGTTCAGATAGGCTAATTTCCATAGTTTTTCCCTTCAAGTTCACAGATTTTTCTTCTGTCCTCTCCATTCTGCTATTCATTCCTTTCATTGAGTTGTTTGGGGTTTTTGGCCATTATGTGTTTTTTCCATTCTAAAATTTCAACATGGTTCTTCTTTGTATCTTTGTTTCTTTTCTGAGACTTTCTGTTTTTTTATCAAAACTTTCTATTTTTATCATTTGTTTCAAGTGTGTTTGTAATTCGTGGTTGAAGCACTTTTATAATAGATTCATTAAAATTGCTTTCATATAATTCTACCTTCTTATCTCATTCTTAGTGTCTGTTAGTTGTATTTTCTCATCATGTTGAGACTTTTTTCTTTTTCCATTTTTTTAAAATTTACATCCAAGTTAGCCTCTAGTGCTATAATGATTTCAGTTGTCAATTGCAGTGATTCATCCCCTGTGTATAACACTCAGTGCTCATCCCAACAAGTGTCCTCCCTAAAGCCCCTTACCCATTTAGTCCATCCCCCAGCCACAACCCCTCCAGCAACCCTCAGTTTGTTCTCGGTATTTGTCTCTTATGTTTTCTTCCCCTCCTTGTTTTTATATTATTTTTGCTTCCCTTCCCTTTTGCTCATCTGTTTTGTGTCTTAAGTTCCTCATATGAGTGAAGTCATATGATATTTGTCTTTCTCTGGCTGACTAATTTCACTTAGTATAATACCCTCTAGTTCCATTCATATAGTTGCAAATGGAAAAATTTCATTCTTTTTGATTGCTGAGTAATACTCCATTGTGTATATATACCACATGTTCTTTATCCATTCATCCATCGGACATTTGGGCTTTTTCCATACTTTGGCTATTGTTGTTAGTGCTGCTATAAACATTGGGGTGCATGTGCCCCTTTGAAACAGCATACCTGTATCCCTTGGATAAATACCTAGTAGTATAACTGCTGAGTCACCCAGTAGTTCTATTTTTAATTTTTTGAGGAACCTCCATACTGTTTCCAGAGTGGCTCACCAGTTTGCATTCCTACCAGCAGTGCAAAAGAGATCCTCTTTCTCTGCATCTTTGCCAACATCTGTTGTGGCCTGAGTTGTTAATGTTAGCCATTCTGACAGGTGTCAGGTGGTATCTCATTGTGGTTTTAATTTGTATTTCCCTGATGATGAGTGGTGTTGAGCCTTTTTTCATGTGTCAGTTGGCCATCTGGATGTCTTCTTTGGAGAAATGTCTATTCATGTCTTTTGCCCATTTCTTCACTGGATTGTTTGTTTTTTGGGTGTTGAGTTTGATAAATTCTTTATAGATTTTGGATGCTAACTCATTATCTGATATGTCGTTTGCAAATATCTTCTCCCATTCTGTTGGTTGCCTTTTAGTTTTGCTGATTGTTTCTTTTGCTGTGCAGACGCTTTTTATCTTGATGAGGTCCCAATAGTTCATTTTTTCTTTTATTTCCCTTGCCTCTGGATATGTGTTGAGTAAGAAGTTGCTGCAGCCGAGGTCAAGGAGGTGTTTCCCTGCTTTCTCCTCGAGGATTTTGATGGCCTCCTGTCTTATACTTAGGTCTTTCATCCATTTGAGTTTATTTTTGTGTATGGTATAAGTAAATGATCCAGGTTCATTTTTCTGCATGTTGCTGTCCAGTTTTCCCAGCATAATTGCTGAAGAGACTGTCTTTATTCCATTGGATTTTCTTTCCTGCTTTGTCAATGAGTAAATGGCCATATGTTTGTGAGTCCATTTCTGGGTTCTCTAATCTATTCCATTGATGTGAGTGTCTGGTTTTGTGCGATTTCCATACTGTCTTGATGATTACAGCTTTGTAATACAGCTTGAAGTCCAGAATTGTGATGCCTCCAGATTTGGTTTTCTTTTTCAGGATATCTTTGGCTATTTGGGGTCTTTTATCATTCCATACAAATTTTAGGATTGTTTATTCTAACTCTATGAAGAATGCTGGTGTTATTTTGATAAGCATTGTATTGAATATGTAGATTGCTTTGGGTAGTATTGACATTTTAATAATATGTGTTCTTGCAATCCAGGAGCAAGGAATATTTTTCCATTTTTTTGTGTCTTCAATTTCTTTCATAAGCTTCCTGTAGTTTTCAGTGTATAGATTTTTCACCTCTTTGGTTAGATTTATTCCTAGGTATTTTATGCTTTTTGGTCCAACTGTAAATGGGATCGATTCCTTGATTTCTCTTTCTGTTGCTTCATTGTTGGTGTATAGGAATGCAACTGATTTCTGTGCGTTGATTTTATATCCTGCAACTTTGCTGAATTCATGGATCAGTTCTAGCAGTTTTTTCGTGGAATCTTTTGTGTTTTCCATACAGAGTATCATGTCATCTGCGAAGAGTGAAAAGTTTGACTTCCTCCTTGTCAATTTGGATGCCTTTTACTCCTTTGTGTTGTCTGATTGCTGAGGCTAAGACTTTTAATACTATATTGAGTAACAGTGGCGAGAGTAGACATCCCTGTCATGTTCCTGACCTTAGGGGTAAGCTCTCAGTTTTTCCCCATTAAGGATGATATCACGTATGGCTTTTTATGATCTTGAGGTACGATCCTCTTATCCCTACATTCTTGACGGTTTTTATCAAGAAATGATGCTGTATTTTGTCAAATGCTTTCTCTGCATCTATCGAGAGGATCATGTGGTTCTTGTCCTTTCTTTTACTAACGTGATATATCACATTGATTGTTTTCCAGATATTGAACCAGCCCTGCATCCTGCGTATATATCCCACTTGGTCGTGGTGAACAATTCTTTTAATGTATTGTATCTGGTTGGTCAGTTTCCTGTTGAGTAATTTCACATCGGTGTTCATCAGGGAAATTGGTCTGGAGTTCTCCTTTTTTCGTGGGGTCTTGGTCTGGTTTTGAAATCAAGGTAATACTGACTTCCTAGAATGAGTTTGGAAGCTTTCCTTCCATTTCTAATTTTTGGAACAGCTTCAAATGAATAGGTAGGTGTTAACTCTTCTTTAAATGTTTGGTAGAATTCCCTTGGAAAGTTACCCAGCCCTGGACTCTTGTTTTTTTGGGGAGATTTTTGATTACTAATTCTATTTCTTTACTGGTTATAGGAGATTTCTTTTGTAAGAAGTGATTTTAGATTAAATCCCAGGCATTTGGGGTATAGGTTATTAAATTCTGGATCTTATTTAAGTCTTTTTTAGGCACCTCCTCTGACAGTGCACCACTGAAGGAAAGGGAATAATGCATTGCTTGCTTACTGCCAGGTAGGGCTGGAAGCCCAGGATTCCCCTATCTCTATTCACACACTGGGCGAAGAGGAGCACCTCATTGCTGGTGGACTGGCAGGGAGTCTGTGTTCTTCTGATCCCACCTTGTCCGAGAGGGAGGGGGATGCCTTATTACTGCTCCTCACATGGCCTTCATCAACATGAAGTGGGGAGCTCATTACCACCAGGCAGAGTACCACTTACTCTTCTCTTATCCCACGTCAGCCAGAAGGGGTGAGCACCACATTCCACATAGATTAGGTCAGAGTCCAGGCTCCCCACTTGGCCTTTGCTGATGAAAGTGGGGCTGCAGTCTTTCCTGTGATATTTGTCTGGAATAGAGCAGCTGTTGTCTAGAAGTTCTGTGCTTTGCTAGGCTGTCCCTCTTCTGGAACTTTGGCTAGACAGAGCAGGCTTTTGTTGAGTCTTTTCTTTTGAATCTTGCCCATTGATTGACATTTCTGGCTTGCTGACTTCTCCAGCATCCTGTCTGGGATATATGAAATAAACCAGCACCACCCACCAAAACACCAAAAACAACAACTCAGGTAACTTACCTCTGTGTTGTTTGTTGAATCCTGAGGTCCCTGGCCAGCCACTTTTTCTCTCCACCTTTTAAAATCTTATGTTTATTTTATATATAATGTCCAGCATTTTTAGTTGGATTTAGTGAGAGGATTAGGAAGAAATGTGTCTACCCCATCTTGTCTTAACATGGAAATTCCTGTTATTTTTTCTAGTACTGGGAACCACATTTTATCTTTTTTTTTCTTTAATTTTAATTTTAGTTAACATCAATGCAATGTTGGTTTCAGGAGTAGAATTCAGTGATTCACCATTTACATACAGCACCCAGTACTCATCACAACAAGTGCCCTCCTTAATACCCATCTCTCATTTAGCCCATACCCCCACCCCCCTTGCCTACAACCCTCAGTTTGTTCTCTGTCATTAAGAGTCTCTTATGCTTTGTCTCCCTGTCTTCTCTTTCCACACCCCCTTCCCATATGTTCATCTGTATTGTTTCTTACATTCCACATATGAGTGAAATTGTATGGTATTTGTCTTTCTCTGACTGACTTATTTTGCTTAGCATAATACATTCTAGCTCCATCCACATCATTATATATGGCAAGATTTCATTTTTGATGGCTGAATAATCCACTGTGTGTGTATATATATGAAAACACACACACATACATACACACACACCATATGTATATATGGTGTGTATATATATATGTGTGTATGTGTGTGTGTGTGTGTGTGTGTGTGTGTGTGTGTGTATACATATGTATATATACATACCACATCTTCATCCATCCAGTCTATGGACATTTGGGCTCTCTTTGTAGTTTGGCTGTTGTTGATAATGTTGCTATAAACATTTGGGTGCATGTATACCTCTGGATCTTTATTTTTGTATCCTTTGGGTAACTACCTAATAGTGCATTTGATGGATTGTACCTATTATATTTTCTGATTTGTCACTTGTGTTTGGAAAATCTATTTCAATTTCTGTATTTTTGTACCTTTCCTGGTTCAGACTGCTATAATGCAAGCATAAAATGATTGGCTCATAACCACAAGAAACTTGTTTTCTATAGTTGTGGTGGGTGGAAGTTCAAGATCAAGGCACTAGCAAATTCTGTGGTGATGGCCTGTTCCTCCTTCACAGCTGTCTTCTCACTATGTGCTCACATGACGGAAAAGGTGAAGAGGCTTTCTGAAGTCTCTTATAGCTTATAAGTTATAAGCACTAATGCCATACATGAGTGCTGTACCCTACCCTTATGACTTAATCACCTCCAAATACCATCACACTCAGGGTTAAGTTACAACATGGGGATCTGGGTGGTGAAAGCAAGGGGGATACAGACAAACATCCAATGTATAGCAGCACCTAAATATTTTACTGAATTCTTACTCTCAAGATTGTCTTGAGTTTTAGTGCCAGCTGCCATTAGTAATTATTTATTTTGCTTCTACTTGTTCTTTTTTTATTTTTTTATTTTTTTTTATTTTTTTAACATTTTATTTATTTTTGAGACAGGGAGAGACAGAGCATGACAGGGGAGGGTCAGAGAGAGGAAGGCACAGAATCTGAAACAGGCTCCAGGCTCTGAGCTGGCAGCACAGAGCCCGACGTGGGGCTTGAACTCACGGACCGTGAGATCATGACCTGAGCCGAAGTCGGCCGCTTAACCAACTGAGCCACCCAGGCACCCCTACTTTTTCTTTTTTTTAAAGAATCTTCTCATACCTTGTCTAATTTTTCATCACGAATAGACTTTGGAGCTCTTGTGTTTTCTCACCCTCTCTACATATTATTTTATGGTAGTGTTTTTGGCTTCTAAGCTATATGATTTCCCCCCTCTTTCTTAGGAATTTGACGAAATATATTAACTCAGAGGCAAATGGAGGCTTTTTACTGAAACTATTTCTGTTTGAAGAGTCATTTGCATTTACACGTGACGCTCTTAAAAGTGTGTGTGGTTGGGACAGGGAAGTCACACTTCTTGCAGAGTCTCAGATTCCTGGAGGGCTGAAGCCAAAAGAGAATGTGCTGAATGGATCTCTCAGGCTTAGTGTGAGGAAGGGGCTGTCTGAGGCCCCCTATGAGTGTGCCAGCCCTCCCTGGATCAGACTTCACATGCTGAGCCTTCATTCCCCCCACATTCCAGAGCTCTCTTCTACCTTCAGCCCCTTGCAAATCCTCTTTTCTCTGCCCAGAATACTCTCCTCCAGATGCGTGTCTCAGCCTAGTTGTCCTCTTCTCGAGAGAGCTTTTAGTATCCAGTAACTCATCTTGCTAGTACACACCTGGTTCTCTAAAACAAAGACCCATGCTTCCTAGCACTGGTCACCCTTTGAAATGACCTTTCTTGTTTGCTTTTGCTACTCAAGTCTGTTTTTTTTTTCTCTTCCCTAAAATGTCAGTTCCTTGAAGGAAGGGACAGAGCTATATCCTCATCTGCTAGAACATGCCTGCAGTATAGTAGGTGCTCAGGAAACACTCGTGTAGTAGATAAATGAATGCGGATGCCTCACGGGAAACTAAACATGCCAAGGTGGTCCCTGCTGCCTGTCAAGTCACACACACCTCTATGGTTGTCTTTTCCAGAAATTAATTCCGTATCAGCTCGAGTCCTGCTCTCCCTGGTGGTTCCGGGCCATCTGATTTTCTTCTATATAATTTACTTGGTGGAAGGCCATTTGGTCCCACAAAGTAAGATGTTTGTGGTGTTCTATCTGCTAGCAAGTCTGATGCAGGTAAGGATGACTGTTAGTAGCATCAAAGCAGCATTCAGTGCTTAGTCATCCAGCAAGATTTATCTCCCTGAGCTGGGAAAGATGCTGAGGGGGTGAGGTTGGGGGGTTCCTGGACATGGCAGGGCATGGCCCCCATCTTCCAAGAATTAACATATTCAAGCTCAAGGGTATGAACCAAATACAGAAGTCACACCACACTGCATTGCATGCATTCCACATTGCATACTGCACAGGGCACATTTCATACTGCAAGCAGCATGCTCCACAGTACACACAGCACACTGCACATGACACACTTTACACTGCACACTCGTTAATCTCCACTTCCCACAAGGCACCATCCATACTGCATATAGCACACTGCTCAATTATCACCAGGAGATCAGAGGATGGTCCTGAAGATACAGCAAGTTGCCATGAAGCAAGCTGATGTGTGGTTCTGGCTGGTGAACTGGGCCATGCACATCATTCATCACAGACAGGGTGGGCAGGGGCCAGGTCCCTGCTGGGATGTTGCTAAAACACATGCAAGGACTTTTAGTCAGTGCTGGGTGGTGATAAGGGCATGATGAAAGGTTAGGCTGGTGCCTGCCTGTGGCTAATACTCAGCAGACTATCTGCCCAGACTAGTTGTTGGATGCCCCTGGTGGGCCTAGGGTGTCCACAGGGATAACGGTGGGCCTTGATGGGCACTGTTCTAGGAGGGCAATGCTAGAACTAGGGACTGATGTTTTCAAATCCTCTGAGTTAGGGCATTTGCAATTGCAGCATGTCCCTGATCATGAAGGATAGGGCGGGGTACTTTGAGAAACTGTCCCGAGGGGGACAGAGGGGCTGTGGTCAGCCTGTCACAAGACATTGAGGAGCTCTGAAGTGAGACCAGCACTGTGGTGCTTCCAGGGAAGGGTTACTCTCCAAAACTGCTCAAGTGAGGCCCTCTAGGGAACCCTATCTGAAGTCTGTGTCTTGAGTTTCTAAGGAAGGTGAGAGGAGCCTGTGTAGCAGAGACGATCTGTCTGCCACCTCAGGATGCTGCAAGCAGGTCCTGACGACAGGAGGGAGACTAGGCAAGTGTGGATGAGGGTGGACTTTCTGGCCTCTGCATGAGCTCAGAGCTAGGCATTGACCCCAAGAGAAGCTGGAGGAAGTCCAGCTGGGGTTGACATGGGGTTGACTCCCTGGGGTTGACATGTCCACCTTAGTATCTGCCTTTGAAATCTAGTGTTTCTTGATGACATTTGGCTTTCTGACTTAGTTGTCATCTTTTGTGTCTGCTTGCTCTTATGACAGGTGACAATTCTGCTGTACCTGGCAGAAGTAATGGTTCGGCTCACGTGGCACCAGGCTCTGGATCCAGACAGCCACTGCATCCCCTACCTCACAGGGCTGGGGGACCTGCTAGGGACTGGCCTCCTGACACTCTGCTTCCTTATCAACTGGTTATTGAGGAGTGAAGCAGGGCTGGATGGCATCTCAGACCCAGCATCCGGGCCTCCCTAATGAGCCCAGGCAGCCATATTTGCTCAGTAGAATTTTCCTTCCCACCAGCAGGGTACAGAATACAGTTTCTCCCTGACTAGGTCCTCAGGAAGGATGGTTAACACCCTGATTCTGCAGTGACCCTTTGTCAGTCTTCCAGGGACACTCACACATCTTGACTCTGGAGTTGGAAGCAGAGCCTGTAAAGGTGAAGGAGACCTGAAATCAGAGGCAGTGTTTGTGTACATGTGACTGCATGCTCCTGGGCTTGAGTGTGTACTCATGTGCTGGGTGAGTGCAAATAAGTGCATGTGTGTGTGTGGAGAGCAGGGGACTCTGGCCTGAAGACGCTGAAGGAAGAGGCATGTCCAGTGCACTGGGGGGATGTGTGGGCAGTGTTCTGTGTCCACACAGCCTGTACTTGGAAGGAGCAGGAAGGAAACACTTTCTGTGCCTATACCTCAGGACTGTGCTGTGGCTTACCCACAGGCTGACTAGATCCAAGCTTCATGGGCTATTTTGCTGATGTGCCTGCAAACGTGCAACCCTTCCCAGGACAGCCCTTCCTTGCATACCCTTGTCATCTGCTCTTGGTATTTAATCCTGTCGCTATTTTTCTTTTTCTTTTTTTATGTTGAATCCAAACTTCTGTTTAGATTTTAGTGATCACAAAAGTATAAAATAAAACATAGATTATATTGTACTTGGCCTTTTGTGTCTTTAAAGGTAGTTAATGCAACCATGAGACTTGGGGTCTGTAAGTAACAAATACCTCTGGCATTTCTCTAGTGTCTATTTCTCAAACTGTGGTCTCTAGCAGAGAAGCATCAAAGTCAGGGAAACTTGTTAGACATGGAAGTTTTTAATCCTCCTTCCCCTAGGCCTGCCAGTCAGCCTGTCTTGGGGTGGGGTCAGCAAGGTGGGTTTAACAAGCCCCATGTTGTTCTGATGCACTCTTACATTTGAGAAGCACTGCCCCAGAATGTCCTCACTTTTTAAAATAGATGTTTACTTCCTGTTTCTTATTCACTCATCATAACAACTTTAGCCATGATTTGGGTTGAGGATTATTATCTTCATATGGTGAAATAGGTATTTACTTATTCATGTCATCTTGGATGAAGATATGTGTGAGACAGGTCAACACTGGAGATGCATATAGTTCCTTGACTGAGGACATCACCAGGTATATACCCTCTTGCTAGAATGAGGGAAATTTATGGGATGAATTTTTCTGCCAGGTTGAGGTCAACATTGGGGAGGAATTTTTCTGTACAGAGGAGGTAAACATGAGGATTGAATACAGCTTTCACATTGAAATCATCACAGATGTATCCATGTGCAGGTCTGAGATCATCATCAGAGATGAACCCAGATGAGGTAAGGTTATCATTGGAAATGATCCCTAATGCGGGGCTGAAGTCAGCATCTGGGATGAATTTTCCTATGGGGTAAGGTCATCATAGGTGATGAACCCAGCTGCAGAACTGAGGGCACCATCAGGGATAAATCCAGGTGGTTCTCATAAGGACAGTCCTGCTGCAGCTCCAGTACTGAGGTCAACATCTGGCTGAATCTGGCTACAGTGTTGAAGTGGCCATCAGGATTAAATCCACACACAAAGCTGAGGAATTATTGGGTATAAATCTGGTTGTGGAGCTGAATATCTTAGTTGGGATGAATCTGGCTATGGGACTGAAGTTAGTAGCTGGGTTAATTTTATCTATGGAGTTTTGATAAGAGTAAGGGGCAGGAAGTGGGTCAAGGTGAATATAAATTTAAGATTGAAGCCAAACTCAAGGTTCGGTTAAACCTCACATCCCAAAGCTGTACATGCTCTGGCTGATAGTGTCAAGGGCCTGAATCAGGCAGAAAGATAAAGTCAATTCCTTGGTCAAGGTCATGGTTGTTTAGATCCAACTTAATTCACAGATGTAGATATGGTCTGGACAATAGACAGGAAGACGATGAGGATTTGAATCAAGGTGAAAGTCAAGGTCAAATTCAACATCAGCATCAAGTTTAAGGTCAATTTATAGTTAAGGTCAAGATCAGTTCCAAGACCAGGAACATACAGATCATCCCTGATGTATGACGATTTGACTTCTGATTTTTCAACTTTACAGTGATGTGAAAACAATCTGCATTCAATGGAAACCGTACTTCACATTTTGAGTTTTGATCTTTTACTAGGCTATTGGTATGGTATGATACTCTCTGGTGATGTGGGGCAGTTAGCAACAGCTGCAACTCTCTGTCAGCCAAGCAATTGTGGAGGCTAACAATTACTATCCTTACAGCCATTCTGTTTGTCACTTTCAGAAGAGTATTGAAATTATAGGAGATAGTCAATACTTTGTTATCTAATAGGCTTTGTGGGAAACGATTAAACTCTGATGTTTGATAGGTTAGGTGTATTCGATGCATTTTTCACTTATGTTTGACTTAAAATGGGTTTATTGGGATGTAACCCCATCATAAACTGAGGAGGATCTGTATTTAAGTTCACAATCATGGCTACACATGTCCTCGATGATTAGACAAAGAATTGGGTGTGAATCATGGACAAGGTCTAGATCAAGGTCAAATTCGTAGTTTGATCTAGATATTACCTTGAACAACAATCAGGAACCTGATGAGGAACTGAATCAAGGTCAAGGTCAATTTCATGGTCACTTTAAGGTCAAAGTCCTTATGGGTTAAGGATCAAGGGGTCAAGTTTGTGTTTGAAGTGAAACTTGATTAACATATTAGGGACAGATTTTCACTGAGGTCAGCATCAAGGTCAAGTATAAGGTTAAGGTTAAGGTCATGTGTTAAGACCTAGACATAGTTCAAGGTTAATATCAAGGTCAATTTCAAGTTCATATTCTGGAGTAGACCTATACATGACAGTCTGAAACAGGTGGTGGTCTGAATTATGAACAAAATCATGATAAAATTCAAGTTCAGGATCAAAAGTCAAGGTTAAGTTCCAATTCAAAGTCAAGATCGGGGTTAAAATCAAATTTATATTTAGAAGGTCTGGATGATAATCTGGGTCAGAATGTGGTCTAAACCAGGGTCGAGGTAAAGGCAGATTTCAATGTGCTAAGGTTATGTTAAAGGTGAAAGACAGGAGGACTTGGGCAACACATAGTATGGATTATAATCAGGAGCAAAAAGTAAATCTGATTTAGTGTCAAGGTCAAGATCAAAGTAAAATTCAAGCTCAGATTCAAAGTCTGGGCCAAGTTCAAGACTAAGATCAGTTAAAAAGACAAATCAAACTAAACTTCACATCAGGGTCAACATTACAATAAGGTTAAAGTCCAAGTCCAGTTCAAGTTGTAGTTCACAGCCTGGGCTACGCATGATAAAGTGGCTTTGAATCAGGGTTTACATGAAAGTCAAGGAGAAATTTAAAGTACAGGTCATCCTTGAGGCACCTGGGTGGCTAAGTTGATTAAGCTTCTGACTCTTGGTTTCAGCTCAGGTCATAATCTCACTGTTTGTGAGATTGAGACTGCTTCTGGCTCTGTGCTCACAGCATGGAGTCTGTTGAGATTCTCTCTCTCCCTCTCTTCCACTCTCCTGCGCTCACTCTCTCAATCTCTCTCTCAATCTCTATCTCTCTCTCTCTCTCAAAATAAATAAGTAAACTTAAAAAAAACACATTTTCCTGCCTTGTCAAAAATTAGTTGGCCATATATTTGTGGGTCCATTTCTGGGTTCTCTATTATATTCCATTGATCTATGTGTCTTGTTTTTGTGCCAATACCTTACTTGCTTGATGATTACACTTTATAATACAGCTTAAAGTCTGGAATTGTGATGCCTCCAGCTTTGGTTTTCTTTTTCAAGATTACTTTTCTTTTCAGGGTCTTTTGTGATTTTATACAAATTTTAGGATTTTTTTTTTCTAGCTCTGTGAAGAATTTTGATAGGAATTCCATTGAATGTGTCAATTGCTTTGCATAGTATTGACATTTTAACAATATTTGTTTCTCCAATCCACGAGCGTAAAATGTTTTGCCATTTCTTTGTGTCTTCTTCAATTTCTTTCATAAGCTTTCTATAGTTTTCATCAGACAGATCTTTACCTCTTTGGTTAGGTTTATTCCTAAGTATTTTATGGTTTAGGTGCAATTGTAAATGGGATAGATTCCTTGGTTTCTCTTTCTGCTACTTCATTATTGGTGTATAAACTTCTATATATTGATTTTATATCCTGTGCCTTTGCTGAATTTATGGATCAGCTCTAACAGTTTTTTGGTGGAGTCTTTCAGGCTTTCCATGTAGAGTATCATGTCATCTGCAAAGAGTGAAAGTTTGACTTCTTCCTTGCCAATTTGAATACCTTTTATTTCTTTTTTGTTGTCTGATTGCTCCAGCTAGGACTTCCAGCAGTATGTTGAAGAGCAGTGGTGAGAGTGGACATCCCTGTCGTGTTCCTGATCTTAGGGGAAATCTCTCAGTTTTTCCCCATTGAGCATGATATTAGCTGTGGGCCTTTCATATATGGCTTTTATGATATTGAAGTATGTTCCTTCTACCCCTACTTCCTTGAGGGTTTTTATCAAGAAATGATGCTGTATTTTGTCAAATGTTTTTTCTGCATCTATTTTAAGGATCATATGGTTCTTATCCTATCTACTCATATGGTGTATCACATTGATTGACTTGCAAATATTGAACCAGCCCTGCAGCCCAGAAATGAACCTCACTCAATCATGGTGAATAATTCTGTTAATGTACTGTTGAATTCAATTTGCTAGCATCTTGTTGAGAATTTCTGCATCCAAGTTCATCAGGGATATTGGCCTGTAATTCTCCTGTTTAGTGGGGTCATTGTCTGGTTCTGGAATCAAGGTAATGCTCCCTTCATAGAATGAGTTTAGAAGCTTTCCTTCAATTTCTATTGTTTGGAACAGTTTGAGAATAGATATTAACTCTTTTTTTTGTAATTGTTATTAACATTTATTTATTGTTGACAGAGTATGAACAGGGGAGGGGCAGAGAGAGACACACACACAGAATCTGAAGCAGGCTTCAGGCTTGAGCTGTCAGCACAAAGCTTGACACGGGGCTCGAACCCACAAACTGTGAGATCATGACCTAAGCCACAGTTGGACACTCAACCGACCAAGCCACCCAGGTGCCCCAGTATTAACCGTTTTTTAAATGTCTGGCAGAATTTCCCTGGGAAGCCATCTAGCCCAAGACTGTTAATTGTTGAGAGATTTTTGATAACTGGCTTCATTTCTTTCCTTGTTATGGGCCAATTCAAATTTTCTGTTTCTTCCCTGTTTGAGTTTTGGTAGTGTGTGAATGTCTAGGAATTTGTCCATTTCTTCCAGATTGTCCAGCTTGTCAGTACATAATTTTCATAGTATTCTCTTATAATTATCTATTTTTCTATAGTATTGGTTGTGGTCTTCCCTTTTTCATTTGTGATTTTATCTATTTGGCCCTCTTTTCAAGTATCTTTCTAGTGGTTTATCAATTTTGTTTAGTCTTTCAAAAAATCAACTCTTAGTTTCATTGATCTGTTTTTTTAATGTGTGTTTTTTTATTCTATATTGTTTACTTCTGCTCTATTTATTATTTCCCTTTTTCTACTGGCTTTGAGCTTTATTTGCTGCTCCTTTTCTAGCTTAAGTGTAAGGTTAGGTTGTGTATTTGGGACCTTTCTTGCTTCTTGAGATAGGCCTGAATTGCAATGTATTTTCCTGTAAGGACTGCCTTTGCTGCAACTGAAAGGGTTTGGACTCTTGTGTTTTTATTTTCATTTGCTTCCATGTATTTTTTAATTAACTCCTCTTTGACAAAGCAGGAAAGAGCATCCAATGGAAAATAGAGAGCATCTTTAGCAAATGGTGCTGGGAGAACTGGACAGGGACATGCAGAAGAATGAAACAACCACTTTCTTACACGATACACAAAAATAAATTCAAAATGGATGAAAGATGTAAATGTGAAATGAGAAACCATCAAAATCCTACAGGAGAAAACAGGCAGCAACTTCTTACTTGACATGCCTCTGGAGGCAAGGGAAATAAAAGCAAAAAATGAACTATGGAGACCTCATCAAGACAAAAACTTCTGCACAGCAAAGGAAACAAAAAAAAAGGCAACTTATGGAATGGGAGATGTTTGCAAATAACATATCAGATAAAGGGTTAGTATCCAAAATCTACAAAGAACACCCAAAAACAATCCAGTGAAGAAATGTGCAAAAGACATGAACAGACACTTTTCCAAAGAAGACATCCAGATGGGTAACAAACACATGAAAAGATGCTCAACATCACCCATCATCAGAGAAATACAAATCAAAACAGCAATGGGATACCACCTAACACCTCTCAGAATGGGAAAAAATGAACAATTCAGGCAACAACAGATGTTGGTGAGGATGTGAAGAAAGAGGAACACTTTTGAACACTTGGTGGGAATGCAAATTGGCTCAGTCACTCTGGAGAATAGTATGGATGTTCCTCAAAAAAATAAAAATAGAAATACCCTACTACCCAGCAGTTGCACTACTAGGAATTTATCCAAAGGATACAAAAATGCTGATTTGAAACACATTCATCCCAGTGTTTATAGCAATGTTATCAAAAATATCCAAATTGTAGAAAAAGCCCAAATGTCCATTGGCTGATGAATTGATAAAGATGTGGTACACACACACACACACACACACACACACACACACACACAATGGAATAGCATTTGGTAATAAGAAAGAATAACATCTTGTCATTTGCAACAATGTGGATGACCTGGAGGGCAGAATGCTAAGTGAAGTCAGTCAGAGAAAGATACATGATTTCACGCATATGTGCAATTTGAGAAACTCAACAGATGAACCTAAAGCGATGGAAGGAAAAATAAGATAAAAACAGAGAGGGAGGCAAATCATAAGAGACTCTTAAATACAGAGAACAAACTGAGGGTTACTGCAGGGGTGTTGGTTGGGATGCATGGGCTAAATTGGTGATAGGCATTGAGGAGGGCACTTGTTGGGATGAGCAATGGGTGTCATATGTATGAGATGAATCACTGGGTTCTACTCCTGAAGCCAAGACTACACTGTATGTTAACTAACTTTAATTTAAAAAAAAAAGTACAGGTCATCTTTAAGTTTGTACTTACTTTAAGTTGTACTTATTTTTAACAGATCAAAAATAAAAACCAGCATTGATGCCAAAATCAAGTTTTAGGTGAAGTTCAAGGTTAAATGCAACTTCACATTCAGGGCTATACATTGTCTAGACATTTTATAGGAAAGGATGAGTGAGTCACAAGAAAGCTCAAGGTCAAGATCATAATCAAAGCTAAAATCAAGGCTAAAAGTAAAGAAATGTTAAGTTTGTCTGAGTTGGAATCAAAACAAGGCCAAGGAACATTCAAAGTTAGCATTAAAGAGAAGATCAAGACCAATGTCAAGAAAGAAAAATCTAAAGAAAAATAAAAATCAAGGTTAAGCTCAAGAATAGCACATAGTATTCAAGGAGCAGTTGTAGACTAGCCAAGACTGAGTGTGAAAGAAATGGCATTTAGATGGTGGGGAATGGGTGTGAAAAGAATGGTGGTTGTATCATACAGTGAGTGAGCATAGAGTGGTTGTTGAATGCACAAAGTTTAGTGTGCAAGGAGTGGAAGTTGGGTGGTAGGGAATACTTGTAGAGTGATTGCTAGGTTACACATGAGCACACAATGAGTGGAAGTAGAATAGCGCAGTGAGTTTGCAAGGATTTATTGTTGAATGGCACAGTGTGCAAAGAATGAAAACTGCAAAGTGCAGAATGAGTTAAAAAAGAGTGCCTATTGATTCGCAAGGAGCAAGTGTGCAGGAAGTGATTGTTGAATGGCAGAGGAGTGGTACTGGATGGAGAAGATGGAGTGCATTAAGAGAGATTGTTGAATAGCAAACGGTGAGTGTTCTAGGAAAGGGATTGGGCTGTACATAATGCATGTGCAAAGAATAGTTGTTGAATTGCACACTGTGATTATCCAAAGAGTGGTTTGCAAATCACAGTGAGTGTGGAAAGAGTGGTTATTGAAACACTAAATGTGCACAGAGAGGATATTGAATGGTATACAGTGTGAATAGCAATTATTAATTGGAAAATAATGGGTTTGCAAGGAATGGAGGTTGGTAGGACCTGCCAAGAATACATATACTTTTGGAATTTCACACGGAGTATGTAAGGGATGATTGTCCAATGGCATGCAATGGGTGTAGTGAATGGAATTTGGATGGTGCAGAATGAGTATAATGTGTATGAGGTTGTTCTTGAAAAGCATACAATGTGAGTGCAAGGAGTGGCATTGGAATAGCAATAACGAGTGTGGGAGGAGTGGATGTTAAATCACAAGTGGTGGTGAGTAATCCAGTGTAATTGTTAAATAAAGTACAGTCAGTGTGTGAGAGATGTTTGAATAGCTCAGAATGAGTGGGCAGGTATTGTAAGTTGGATGGAACAGAACGAACATACATAGAGTATTTATTGCAGATAGTGAGTGTGCCAAGAGTGAGTATTGGATACCATGATGTTGGTTTTAATGAGTGGAAGTTGGATTGTGCAAAAGGATAATATATTGAAAGGTTGGTCATTTGCACATATAATTTTGTGAGTCACAGACACTGAATGTGCAGGCAGGTAGAGCTAAATGGCACTGAATGAGTAGTCTGGAGTGAAGGTTGGATTGGAGGTGGAAATAATGTCTGTTGGAAAACCCACAGTGAGTGTGTGAAGAGCGACTCTTGAACTGCAGGCAATTGTGCACAAAGAAGGTATTAAATAGCACACAGTGTGCAAGCGATGATTGTCAAATGAAAAACAGGAGGTTAAAGAGTGACATTTGAATAGAGCAAAAGAAATGTGCAGAGAGATTGAATTATACACAATTTGCTATGAATTGGGGAGTCAGCGTGTGTATGAGTATGCAAAGACAGTAAACAGAATGTGTTTAGAATGAGTAGAATATGGATGGTGCAAAACTAGTATTCAAAGATTAGTTTTTTAATACTTATTTTTTTAAGTTTTTATTTAAATTCCAGTTAGTTTAACATGCTATTTCAAAGGGACACATACACCCTGATGTTTATAGGAACGTTATCTACAATAGTCAAATTATGGCCACACCCCAAGTGTCCATTGACTGATGATATATATATATCATCCATTGACCCATCCTTCCCACTTTACTCTCAAATACTCACTCTGGAGGTGTATTCCCTCCCTGGTCCCAGCCTATTCCCTCATGGCTCTGGAGGGCAATAGGAGGCTGCTGAGCCCTCTCCCTTGCTGGGATTCTGCTGGCCCCAGTTCTCTCCTAAGACCGCACCCCACCTCCTTCCTCAGCCAGGTGCTGCTGATACCTGGTGTACCCCTTCACTGCCATCCCACAGAGAGGGCCCTTAACCCTGGACAGGGGAAGATGAGTGGTTTCTGTCCCATGACAGTGTGTGTTCTGTCCCCAATCCCATTCAACTGGCTGTACCTACCAGGGTGTATTTATATTCCCATTGGCCTTCCTGGGTAAGGGCCATCTTTCTTCCGTCTCTGCTAAGGCCCAGAAAGGGTGGGAGATGAAAAAAGAGACAAAGAAGAACAAGGGAAATGGAGTTGAGTAAGGGAGAGCTGGGTTCCAAACAGATGGTAAAATAGAGGATGGGGGATGGGTTGGGTGCAGATGACTTGGAAACGCCCAGTAAGCATGACAGAGAATGACCTGGGAAAGAAGCAGAGGGAGAAATGAAAATAGACAAATCAGCAGAGAGAGGGAGGGAGGCAGAATAGAGAAGGGGGCCCTGACCATCAGTAACAATGTGGGCAATAGAAGGGTAGATCCAATCATACCTCGAGATCATAAAAGCCATATATGAATGACCCAATGCTAATATCATCCTCAATGGAGAAAAACTGAGAGCTTACCCCTAAGGTCAGGAGCAAGACAGGGATGTCCACTCTCGCCACTGTTATTCAACATGGTATTGGAAGTCTTCGACTCTGCAATCAGACAACACAAAGAAATAAAAGGCATCCAAATTGGCCAGGAGGAGGTCAAACTTTCACTCTTTGCAGGCGACATGATACTCTATATGGGAAACCCAAAATGTTCCACCAAAAAACTGCTAGAACTGTCCCATGAATTCAGCAAAGTTGCAGGATATAAAATCAACGTACAGAAATCAGTTGCATTCCTATACACCAACAATGAAGCAACAGAAAGAGAAATCAAGGAATCGATCCCATTTACAGTTGGACCAAAAAGCATAAAATACCTAGGAATAAATCTAACCAAAGAGGTGAAAAATCTATACACTGAAAACTATAGAAAGCTTATGAAAGAAATTGAAGAAGACACCAAAAAATGGAAAAAGATTCCATGCTCCTGGATAGAAAGAACAAATATTGTTAAAATGTTGATATCTACCAAAGCAATCTACATATTCAATGCAATCCCAATCAAAGTAACTAACACCAGCATTCTTAACAGAGCTAGAACAAATAATCCTAAAATTTGTATGGAACCAGAAAAGACCGTGAATAGTCAAAGCAATCTTGAAAACAAAAACCAAAGCAGGAGGCATCACAATCCCAGACTTCAAGCTATACTACAAAGCTGTAATCATCAAGACAGTATGGTACTGGCACAGGAACAGACACTCAGATCAATGGAACAGAATAGAGAACCCAGAAATGGACCCACAAACGTATGGCCAACTAATCTTTGACAAAGCAGGAAAGAATATCCAATGGAATAAAGATAGTCTTTTCAGCAAGTGGTGCTGGGAAAACTGGACAGCGACATGCAGAAGAATGAACCTGGACCACTTTCTTACACCATACACAAAAGTAAACTCAAAATGGATGAAAGACCTCAATGTAAGACAGGAAGCCACCAAAATCCTCGAGGAGAAAGCAGGCAAAAACCTCTTTGATCTTACCCACAGCAACTTCTTACTCAACACGTCTCCAGAGGCAAGGGAAACAAAAGCAAAAATGAACTACTGGGACCTCATCAAAATAAAAAGCTTGTGCACAGCGAAGGAAATAATCAGCAAAACTAAAAGGCAACCGACAGAATGGGAGAAGATATTTGCAAATGACATATCAGATAAAGGGTTAGTATCCAAAATCTACAAAGTACTTATCAAACTCAACACCCAAAAAACAATCCAATGAAGAAATGGGCAAAAGACATGAATAGACACTTCTCCAAGGAAGACATCCAGATGGCCAACTAACACATGAAAAAAGGCTCAACACCACTCATCATCAGGGAAATACAAATCAAAACCACAATGAGATACCACCTGACACCTGTCAGAATGGCTAACATTAACAATTCAGGCCACAACAGATGCTGGCGAGGATGCAGAGAAAGAGGATCTCTTTTGCATTGCTGGTGGCAATGCAAGCTGGTGCAGCCACTCTGGAAAACAGTATGGAGGTTCCTCAAAAAAACAAAAATAGAACTACCCTACAACCCAGCAATTGCACTACTAGGCATTTATCCATGGGATACAGGTGTGCTGTTTCGAAGGGACACATGCACCCCCTTGTTTATAGCAGCACTATGAACAATATCCAAATTATGAGAAGAGCCCAAATGTCCATCAATGGATGAATGGATAAAGAAAATGTGGCATATATATACATTGGAGTATTACTTCAATCCAAAAGAATGAAATCTTGCCATTTGCAACTATGTGGATGGAACTGGAGGGTATTATTCTAAGTGAAATTAGTCAGAGAAAGACAAAAATCATATGACTTCACTCATATGAAGTTTTAAGAGTCAAAACAGATGGACATAAGGGAAGGGAAACAAAAATAATATAAAAACAGAGAGGGGGACAAAACAGAAGACACTCATAAATATGGAGAACAAACTGAGAGTTCCTGGAGGGGTTGTGGGAGGGGGGATGGGCTAAATGGGTAAGGGGCATTAAGGAATCTACTCCTGAAATCATTGTTTCACTATATGCAACTAATTTGGATATAAATTTTAAAAAATAAAAAATAATTTAAAAAAATAAAACAAAACAAAAAGAAGTGTCTCCATTCCTCTTTTCCTGGTGATAATAATGACCTGGCATGGACAAGGTAACCAGGAGTTTGGACCATATAGCTTAGTCTAGCTGAAGTACTAGAACAATTAAATTCCAAGAAAGAGATGATGAGTACTTAATAGGGCTTTAAGATTAGTTGCAATAACAACTATTATAGTTTGTTCCAATAAACCTGGTAATTAAATTTGCCTCTTAGAGATTCCAGCATCTTGAAGGCCTAATGAGAGATTTGTTCATGGAAGCACGGACTATGGCAGGTGTGCCTATAACATCAGCTTACCAGTGAGTTCAGCTGCAGTTGCAGCTGATCCTGTAATCCTGGGTTCTTCCAAACTAAAATGAGCACCATGAAGTTTTCCAATTTTTTCCTCAGGGCCTTCTCCAAAACCACAGGATACCATTCATCCATTACCCAAGAGAAGCCCAGAATTGATGGGGAAAGATAACAGTGCTGGGGGTAACCCTCAATCAATGAGCAAAAGTGCCTGGTGGATGAATGCCCCAGCCTCTTGTGTTTGGGAAAGACAATGTTGGAGATGATTTTATGCACATCTTTATGATCCTAGAAAAATTTGACCCTAACTATTCAAAGCAAATATTTCAATAGTGCACCATTAGTTTTGCTTTTCTCTGTATCACTCTGCCAACTTCCTACTCTATCTCTGTAATTATCTTGCAAATAAACCACCTGCAACTAAAAAAATAAATAAAAATAAATAAATAAATAAATAAATAAATAATTAATTAATTAATTTTTTAAAAAGGGTAGATCCAAATTCATTATATGCTGTGATGGTTAATTTTATATGTCAGCTTACTTGGGTTAAGGGGTACCCAGATAGCCGATAACACTTTAATTCTGAGTTTATCTGTGAGAATGTTTCCAGAAGAGATTAGCAGTTGGAGCAGTAGATTGAGAAAGAAGATCGCCATTCCTCATGAGACTGGGCATCATCCAATCCATTGAGGACCTTAATAGAACAAAACAGCAGAGGAAGGGCAAATTTGTCCTGTGCTTGAGCTGGGGTATCCATCAACTCCTACTCTTGGACATTTATGCTGCTGTTTTTCAGGCCTTTGTACTCAGACTGGGACTTAACACCACTGGCTCCCCTGGTTGTCAGGTGTGAAAGTTGGGACTAGAACCATACCACTGGCTTTCGTGGGCCTCCAGCTTGCAGATGGCAGATTGTGGGACTTCCTTCTCAGCTTCCATTATTGTGTTAACCAATCCCACCTAATAAATCTTTTTCTGTATATCTATATATATCCTATTGGTCCTGTTTCTCTAGAGAACACTGACTGGTACAGATGCTTTTAACATTTCCAATTCCCCCTTTATATTTATTTTGTTGGATTCAGAGTGAGGTCTCAATGCTTCTCCAGTCTTTTTCACATATCAAATATACAGGCATACCTTGGAGATATTGCAGGTTTTGTTCCCTACCATTGCAATAGACCTAATATTGCAGTAAGGCAAAGTCAAAATGTGTTTTTGTTCTCCTAGCGAATATTAAAGTTATGTCTAAAACAATGCACATGCCTTAATTAAAAAATATTTTATTGGGGCGCCTGGGTGGCGCAGTCCGTTAAGCGTCCGACTTCAGCCAGGTCACGATCTCGAGGTCTGTGAGTTCGAGCCCCGCGTCAGGCTCTGGGCTGATGGCTCAGAGCCTGGAGCCTGTTTCCGATTCTGTGTCTCCCTCTCTCTCTGCCCCTCCCCCGTTCATGCTCTGTCTCTCTCTGTCCCAAAAAAAATAAATAAACATTGAAAAAAAATTAAAAAATATTTTATTGCTAACAAATGCTAACCATCATCTGAGCTTTCAGTGATCACAGATCACTATAACAAATATGATAAATGATGAAGTTTGAAATACTGTGAGAATTACCAAAATGTGAAGCAGGGACATGAAGTCAGCAAATGCTGTTGGGGAAAAATGGTGCTGATAGACTTGTTTGACAGGGTTGCCAGAAACCTTCAATTTGTTAAAAAAAAAAAAAATTAAAATTAAAAAAAAAACCCACAGTATCTGCAAAGTGCAATAAAGTGAAGTGAAATAAAGTATACTTGTGTTCTTTGGTGCTTAGTGAATTTTCACTACTTCAGTATGTACTTGGTAAGGATTTTGATGTATTTTATATTAACAAACAAAACCTAGGTTAACCAGTTAGTCTAATACTCAATAGATTTTCTTCCTTGCATGATGTCTTAAATTGATGGGCTATGAAATAAAGTCCTCAACTACTTTAAGTATATGTTCTGTTCAAGTTCCCTTTGTCCTTTCTCAGCAGATGTTGAAGGTTGAGCTGGATTAACATGGAATTTTAATCTAACAGAGATCATCTGTTCATGGTGAATAAATGGCTCAGAGTTATTTCCATTGCTAATCCTTTTTCACACTTTCCAGTGCCAGTAATTTGTTCTTTTCAATTTCATAGTTTTCGTAGGATAATATGGTTTTGTGGGAAAGAGGAATTGAGATTAATGTAAATGAAAGCAGGAAAACGAAGTCTATCTTGCTCAGGAGTATGAAATGTGGTCTGGAATCTTTAGCCTGTGCTGGTTACTCTCTGCTAGCTTTTCCTACTCACTTTCTTGCCTGCCCACCTGAGTACACATACAGAAAGTCACAAGAGAGCTGGTAAGAGAGAGACAAAATTCCCCTCCCCCAGTTTTTCTTATTGCACTAAAATACAGCAAAATTTACCATTTTAATTTTTAAGTATACAGTTCAGTGGTGTTAAATCCATTCATAACGTTGGGCAACCATCACCACCATCCATCTCCAGAACTCTTTTCACCTTGTAAAACTGAGACACCATATCCATTGAACAAAGACTACCTATTCCTCCCAGTCCTCAGCCCCTGGCAAACAGTGTTCTACTTTCTGTCTTTATGATTTTGACTCTTCTAAGTATTTCCTAGAAGTGGAATAATACATTATTTGTCTTTTTTTGACTGGTTTATTTCACTTAGCATACTTTTCTCAAGGTTCTTCTATGTTGTAGCCTAACTTCCTTCTTTTTCAAGATAGCAAAATATTCTTTTGTATGTATAGACCACATTTTGGCTATCCATTCATCCATTGATGTACATTTGGGTTGCTTCCACATTTAGCTATTGTTTACTATGCTACTATGAACGTGGATATATTTTATTTAAAATCAATTTTGTCTGATAGTATAACCACCCCTGATCTTTTTGGGTGCTATTTGTATAGAATATCTTTTCCATACTTTCCCTTTAACTCTATTTATGTCTTCTGATCTAAAATCAGTCTCTTGTAGACAGCAAATACTTCAATCATATTTTTTAATCCATTCTGCCAATCTCTGCTTTTTGACTGGAGAGTTTAATCCACTTTTGTTTGAAGTAATTACTGGTAAGGAGGGATTTGTTTCTATCACTTTGCTGTTTGCTTTCTGTGTGCTTTATAGCGGGTTTTTGTTTTTGTTTTTGTTTTTGTTTTTGTTTTGGTGCCTTATTTCCTGCATTACTGTCTTCTCTTGTGTTTAGTTGATTTTTTCTAGTGAAATGTTTACATTATTTTCTCATCTCCTTTTGTGTATATTCTACAGCTGCTTTCTTCATGGTTATCATGGGAAGTACATTTAACATAGTAAGTTATAATACCCTAATGTGTATTTATACTAGTTTAACTTCAATAGCATGGAAACACTCTGCTCCTTTACAGCTCTGACCCCACCTCCTTTCAGTTAGTGATGTCAGAAAATTATATACTTTTGTATTGAGTCTAAAACATAGAGTAATACTTCTTTTAAAAAACTACATTAGTCTCTTAATGTAGAAAGGAAAAAGTAGAGATGGAAACTAAAGTTATAATAACACTAGCTTTTATACTCATTCATATATTTCTTTTTACCAGAGATCTTTATTTCTTCATAAGACTTTAAGTTACTTTCCATTGCCTTTTAATTTCAGCCTGAACTACTCCCTTCATTGCAGGGCTGGTCTAGAAGTAGCAATGTTCTAAGCTTTGGCATATCTGAGAATGTCTTAATTTATCCCTCGTTTTTTCTTGGGGAGGGGGGAGAATCCCTCCCTCCATCCTCCCTCCCTCCCTTCCATCCTTCCTTCCTTTTCTCCCTCCCTCTCTTTCTCCTTCCCTCCCTCCTTTTCTTCCTTCCTCGCTCCCTCCTTCTTTTCTCCTTCCTTCCTTCCTTCCTTCCTTCCTTCCTTCCTTCCTTCCTTCCTCCCTCCTTCCCTCCCTCCCTCCCTCCCTCCCTCCCTCCCTCCCATACTTTCTTCCATTCCATTCTTCCTTCCAAATCCTTTCTGCTGGTCCCTTCCCTTCCGTTCCCTTCCTTTCTTCCCTTCTTCCCCTTCCTTACCTTCCTCCTTTCCTTTCCTTTCCTTTCTTTTCCTTTCCTTTCCTTTCCTTTCTCCCCTTCCCTTTCCTTCCTTGACCCCCTCCCTCCCTCCCTTCCTCCTTTTGTCCCTTCCTCCCCTTCCTCCTTCCTTCCCTTTCTCTTTCTCTTTCTTTCTGAACTTTTATAAACATATGATGTTATGTTAGTTTAAGATGTATAATATAATGAATCAACAATCTCTCTCTCATTTTTGAAAGACAGTTTTGCCAGAGTAGGATTGTTGGTTGGCATTTTTCCCCAACATTTTGAATAGATCAACCCACTGTCATTTGGCCTCTGAGGCTGCTGAAGAAGACTGTGCTGATGATCTTATTGGGGTAAATGTCACAAATGCTGTCTTCCTTCAGTAAGGTCATTAACAAGAGTCAGCAGACCTCCTCCAGCTTCCTAAGACTTTTCTGTGAAGTCCATAGCATGAAGGGCTGGGATCACACCAATATCATAGAAATGCTCCAGGTGACTGACAGTACAGAAACACTCTTCCTCATCTCAGAGTACATTAGTGGGGGTGACATATTTGGTTATTTACTGGGCCATGGCTGCATGACAGAGAAAGAGTCTCAAGGCAAATTATAGCAGCTAGTATGCACTGTGCAGTACTGCCAGTGTCATCAGCCTTCAGGGACCTGAAGCTGGAGAGCCTACTTTTTGGTGTTAACCTGATCATAAAAATTGTAGACTTTGGCCTCAGCAATGAGTTCACCATCATCCATAAGCTGAACGTCTACTGTGGCAGCCCCCACCCCCCAACTTATGCTGCCTCAGAACTCTTCTGGCCCTGTGATGGATGTGTGGATCCTGGGAACCAGTCTGTCACCATGGTCACTGGTGCCCCTGCCTTTTGTGGGAGAGGACTTCTGGCAGCTATGGAAGCAGATTCTGAGGAGACAATACCATATCCAAAATTCTTCCCTCTTGAATGTGAAAACCTCCTGAGAAAACTGATGGTCCTCAACCCCAGTGACAGAAGAATGTTAGAAGATATTATGAGAGATCCATAATGTGGTGCAGGAGAAGGAACTCAGGCCTTACAATGAGCCACTCCATGACACCAAGGACCCCCAGGTGACTCAAGTGATAATGAACATGGGCTATGTGTGGGACCAGATCTAGGACCCACCAACAGCCTGGAAGTTTAACAGTGGTATGGCCACCTCCTGGATTTTGAGTTCTGAGAAACCCAAGATGGAGGGCCATGCCATCACAGCAACGCCCTCCCCTTCTGCTGACTCCAACAGCTGCAATCCTTCCCAAACCCAGGAGGCTCAGCAGGTGTCAGAGGCAGTAGAAAATGCTGCCGGCATGAGCCAGCTATACCTGCCTGGTTGTTCAGTAAAGAAACACAGAGGCCTGAAGGGGACCAGGAGACAGAGCAGAAGCACATAGTGCCTGCCATTCCCCACCCAGCCTGAAGTGAAAGACCCCCATCTCCAGCACAGCATCTCAGTGTGGCCCTGGAGCATCCTCTGCCTCCAGTTCAGCCCCCAATGTGGCCCTGGTACCTCCTCCACCCAAGGCACTAGCAGCAGTAATAAAACCTTGGACTGTGTTCTCAAAACGAAACTCCTCCACACCAGGCAGCTTGATGGTATGACCCCAGCCTCCTCCTTTGGCCAGAGCCAGGGCTGGCATGGAGTGGCCATCATGTTCCTCATATCTTATTCTAAGACACTTGTGTTTTAGGCTGCCAAGCAAGAACCAGAATGGCAAACAAAATAAAGTTAAGTCAGTTTAATCTCTCATGGGGGATGGCCAAGGCAGGAATCAAATACTGGGGAGGTCGAGCCATACTCTACACATTTTAAATGGAAAGAAAAAAAGATGCTGAGCTCCAGGGAGTCTGGCGACATGGTACAGGAGATTGGTCAGAGGCTGGAAGGGGTACAAGAAGTACACGCTGGGTGTGCAAGGGCGCTTAGACAAGAGAACTTGGTTCCATGGACAGAGAGGCTTGCAAACTGCTCTGCATGGGATTCAAATCAAGAGGGTATCCCACGTCTATGGCCTACAAGAGGAGAGGTCGCTCTAGTTGCAGGTTCATCCCTCTGTCCCCATCGTGACTGGGTTTTTTCTTGGAACACTTCTCCCCTCCCCTGCTCTTCTCTGTCTTTTCTTCCATGTTTAGGAAAAGGGGGGGAGTTCTACCAAATCCTGTAATAAAAGCTCCAGAAAGATGTATCACAGATACTGTTTTGCATCCTCCCCACACAGAATTAGGGCTGAGGCATGCCCCAGTGGGAGGAGTGTATAGTGATGTAGTACTTGGGAAGTCACCAGAACAACTAAATGGAAAAATGATTTAAGGGAATTATCACGAGAGGATTGCAGGGCAGAAATGCAGAGATTGTGTATTACCTTCCTACACTAACATTGCCCAACATTTTCAGAAGGACCAAGGGGAGCATTTGGGTCCTGTGCCTGTGGTAATTGTGACCAAGAGTTCACAACAGGGTAACAAAGTCCCATGAACCAGCCTGTGTGGGAGTCAGAAATGGTGTGGGGGTGGGCCCCAAAGTGGCTTAGGGGTCACTGAAGCTTGCAACTGAGTTTCCTGACTGTAATGCAGTAGTTGGATCTCTCCACTGTGATGGTTTTTCCTTTTTATAACAGTAGCATGGAGCAGTCCTTCTAAGAGGCCTGAGGTATTGGCTGTTTATCCAATTCAAAGTTCAAAGGGGCACTCCATGAGGATCCAGACATTCTGGGGGATTTATGGTAAGAGACAGCAGCTTGGAGGGATGTAGGGGATGCCAGAAAGGTGGCTGTAAAAGCCTGGTTTCCAGAAAACAGGTATTTACATTTTTTTGGCAGTGAATTTGTGGTTTCAGATAGCTATCAGGGAGCTACCCTGTGGGCTTCTAAGAAACACGAGGAATCTCCAAGAGGTCCCCTGACTGCTTTGATGATGCCCAGCTGCACTGTGTGCAGTCTTTCAACATGCTGTGACCCTGCCCAGGGATGGTCCTTGCATCTGACCAGAGAAGATGCTCCATCCCCCCTTACAGCAGGGCCAAGGGAAGCAAGAAAAAGTACTAGGGACAGGGTGGGGGTCTTGTGGCTCCCCCCACTGAGTTTGGGTTTTCCTTATGATGGACAATTCAATGTGTGGTCAACCAGTTTTGCTCTCCTTAGAATCCATCCATGGCTCTTCTCCCCTTCAGGGCAAGTCCCAGTCATTTAGTGGGCTTTTAGGACTCTCCTACCTGTCCCCATGAAGACCTTTTCACCATCACCCTGCACTTGCACACACTGAATCATTCACTTTCCCACAGATACTTTGCCTATGTGGCTTCCTCTCTGAGAAGCCCATATGCTGGACATTCAGCCAAATGACATTGGGCTCCCCCCCCCCCAAGATGAACCACACATAGATCCCACCTGAAGAATTCATGGGCCAGTTGGGAAGACAAGGCAGGGACATAACTACAGTACAGTCACCTGTTCATAGGTGCAATGGGAAGGATATTCAAAGCACAGCATATGTTCATCTACTGCTTGAGGTATCAGGGTGGCTTCCTGAAGGAGGTGGTGTCTAGTAGGCCCCAGGTGTATGGGTTTGACACAAGAAATGGAGAAGGGGCATTCTAGACAGAAGGAAGCTGGAGTGTTAGGTTAATCAGATCAGAGATAGAGAGTGAGAGTAGGGAGGTAAGGATTGGACTAGCACCCTTTGTGTACAGGACCAACCCACTGGTGCATTTTGCTATGTGTCTCTAAAAATGAACATCCCACAGCTCAGGGCCTGGAAAGCAATCAGCTCTGATGGTGAAGTGCTCTGCTAATAAAACTTTCTCCTTCTGTGAGTGTGGGCCTGGCTGCTGAGCCAGTGGTTTCCACTGATCTCTCTCATTAGTCAAAGCTTAGTTTCACAGGAAAGGGTTTGGGTTTTGTTCTGAAGAGCAGGGGATCCACTCCTGCCGGGGGTCCGGCAGGGATTGATATAGTCGACTTCCATTGGGCAAGACACATCTGGCTGCTGTGGGCTCTGGGTGGGAGAGTGGGAGCCAGGGCCCCTCCCTAGGAGAAGTAGGTCACTGTGGTCATCTGAAAAAGGAGACCTAGTGTACTGGGAATTTGGGGTTAGGGAGGGCAAGGCACAGAGGAATGGAGAAGTGGAGGGGATGGGAGAGAAGGGGACTAGAGGAGGAAGGAGAGGGTGGCCTGGAGGTCTTAAAAGGTAGTTTCTGCAAAACTGGCCTAGGAAATGACTATCCAGTGACAGAGGAAGAAAACAATCAAGAACAATTTTTAGATTATTGACTCAAACTGTGAAGACAGTGGTAGTTTTTACTTAGAGTGAAGAGGGGGGCAGAAATAAGATTTGTTGAACAAACTGAGAGTCCCCTTTGGGACCTAGGAAGTTTAGCAGGCCTCATTAGAAAGCTCATTTCTAAGCTCATTGTATCTCCCCACAGTGCCAAAGCTTCTTCAGAAACATGATTTTTAAGCAGTATGGTAATTATTATATAGTACAATACATACCTGATTATCTTATTGATAAGGCATTTAAATTGCTTCTAATTTTTGGCCATTGTACACACCACAGTGAACATTTTGTACATTAATCTTTGTCAGCATCTTTGATTATTTTATAATTGTGTATTTTATTCTTTTATTGAAGTATAGTTAACATACAATATTATATGAGTTTCAAATGTACAAAATGTAGTTTAACGTTTATATACATGCAAAATTAACACCATGGTAACACTACCTACCCTCTGTCACCATACAGAGTTGTTACACATTATTAACTATATTCCTCATTATGTATGTTGCATCCCCACGTCTTATTTATTTTATAACTGGGAGTTTGTACCTTTGTAACTGGAAGATCACCCTTTCCCCATTTTGTCTACAACCATCCTCTCCCCTCTGTCAACCACCAGATTATTCTCTGTGTCTATGAGTCAGATTCTGTTTTATTTGTTTCATTTTTTAGAAATTCCACATATAAGTGAAATCATATGGTATGTCTTTCACTGATTTATTCCGCTTGGCATAATGTCCTCCAGATCCACCCATTTGTCACAAATGGGAAGATTTCATTCTTTTTTAAAGTAATACTTAATTGTGTATATGTATATTACATTCTTCTTTATCCATTCATCTATTGATGGACAGTTGGGTTGCTTTCATATCTTGGCTGTTGTCAATAATGCTGCAATAAACATTGGGAGACATAGATCTCTTGGAAGTAGTATTTTTGTTTTCTTAGAATAAATACCCAAGAGTGTAATTGATGGATTGTATGGTAGTTCTATTTTTAATTTTTTTGAGGAACCATCACACTGTTTTCCACAGTGGCTGCACCAATTTACATTCCCACCAACAACGCATGAGCATTCCCTTTTCTCCATATCTTCGCCAATACTTGCTCTTTCTTATCTTTTTTGATAATAGCCATTCTGAGAGGTATGAGGTGATATTTCATTGTGCTTTTGATTTGCATTTCTCTGATGATATTGACCATCTTTTCATCTTTTCATGTTGATCATGAGTATGTCTTCTTTGGAAAAATATCTATTCAGATGCTGTGCTCATTTTTAAATTGGATTGTTTACTTTTTTTAATGTTTATGTTTGACAGAGAGAGAGAGAGAGAGAGAGAGAGAGAGAGAGAGAGAGAGAGAAACAGAGCATGAGTGGGGAGGGGCAGAGAAAGAGGGAGACACAGAATCTGAAACAGACTCCAGGCTCTGAGCTGTCAGCACAGAGCCCGACATGGGGCTCAAACTCACAGACCGCGAGATCATGACCTGATCAAAGTCTGATGCTCAACCGAATGAGCCATTCAGGCGCCCCTGGATTGTTTACTTTTTACTGAGTTGTGTGAGTGAGTTCTTTATCTATTTTGGATGTTAACTCCCGTATTTGCAACATTTGCAAATATCTTCTTCCATTCATTGTGTTGCCTTTTCATTTCATTATTGGTTTCCTTTGCTGTGCAAAACTTTTTAGTTTGATGTCATCAAGGTTGTTCATTTTTTGCTTCTGTTTCCCTTGTGTGAGGAGGCAGATCCAAAATACATACATACATGCATACATACGTACATACATACATACTGTTCAGATTGATGTTCAAGAGCTTACTGCTTATGTTTTCTTCTAGGAGATTTGTGGTTTCTTGACTTACATGTAAGTCTTTTTTTTATGGAGAAACTTTTATTTATTTATTTTTATTTTTAAGTATAATTTGTTGTCAAATTGGTTTCTATACAATACCCACTGCTCATCCCAACAAGTGACCTCCTCCCTGCCCATCACCAACTTTCCCCTCTCGCACACCCCCCATCTACTCTAAGCTTGTTCTCAGTCCTTAAGAGTCTATTATGGTTTGTCTCCCTCCTAATCTGTAACTTTTTTTTCCCTCTTCCCCTCCCCCATGGTCTTCTGTTAAGTTTCTCAAGATCCACATATAAGTGAAAACATATAGTATCTGTCTTTCTCTGCCTGGCTTATTTCACCTTGGAGGGCATAATACCCTCCAGTTCCATCCACATTGCTTCAAATGGCCAGATTTCATTCTTTCTCATTGCCAAGTAGTATTCCAACTTATATATAAACCACATCTTCTTTATCCATTCATCCATCGATGGACATTTGGGCTCTTTCCATACTTTGGCTATTGTTGATACTGTGATGTAAACATTGGGGTACATGTGCCCCTATGCATCAGCATTCCTGTATCCTTTGGGTAGATTCCTAGCTGTGCTATTTCTGGGTCATAGGGTAGTTCTATTTTTAATTTTTTAAGAGACCTCCACACTGTTTTCCAGAGTGGCTGCACCAGTTTGCAGTCCCACAAGCAATGCAAGAGGGTTCCTGTTTCTCCACATCCTCTTCAGCATCTATAGTCTCCTGATTTGTTCATTTTAGCTACTCTGACTGGTGTCGGGTGATATCTCACTGTAGTTTTGATTTGTATTTCCCTGATGATGAGTGACTTTGAGCATCTTTTCATGTGTCTGTTGGCCATCTGGATATCTTCTTTGGAAAAGTGTCTATTCATGTCTTCTGCCCATTTCTTCACTGGATTGTTTGTTTTTTGGGTGTGGAATTTGGTGAGTTCTTTATAGATGTTAGATACTAGCCCTTTATTCGATGTGTCATTTGCAAATATCTTTTCCCATTCTGTCAGTTGCCTTTTAGTTGTATTGATTCCTTTGCAGTGAAGAGTTTGTATCTTGATGAGGTCCCAGTAGTTCATTTTTGTTTTTAATTCCTTTGCCTTTGGATATGTGTCAAGTAAGAAATTGCTGCAGCTGAGGTAAAAGAGGTTTTTCCCTGCTTTCTCCTCTAGGGTTTTGATGGTTTCCTGTCTCACATTCATATCCTTCATCCATTTTGAGTTTATTTGTATGTATGATGTAAGAAAGTGGTCTAGTTTCATTCTTCTGCATGTTGCTGTCCAGTTCTCCCAGCACAATTTGTTAAAGAGACTGTGTTTTTTTCCATTGGGTACTCTTTCCTGCTTTGTCAAAGATTAGTTAGCCATACATTTGTGGGTCCAATTCTAGGGTCTCTATTCTATTCCATTAGTCTGTGTGTTTGTTTTTCTGCCAATACCATACTGTCTTGATGATTACAGCTTTGTAGTAGAGACCAAAGTCTGGGATTGTGATGCCTGCCATTTTGGTTTTCTTCTTCAATATTACTTTGGCTATTCAGGGTCTTTTGTGGTTCCATTCAAATTTTAGGAATGTTTGTTCTAGCTTTGAGAAGAATGCTAGTGCAATTTTGATTGGTATTGCATTGAATGTGTAGTTGCTTTGGGTATTATTGACATTTTAACAATATTTATTCTTCCAATCCATGAGCATGGAATGTTTTTCCATTTCATTTTATCATCTTCAATTTCCTTCATAAGCTTTCTATAGTTTTCAGCATACAGAACTTTTACATCTTTGGTTAGGTTTATTCCTAGGTATTTTATGGTTCTTGGTGCAATTGTGAATGGGATGTTTCTTTATTTCTCTTTCTGTTGCTTCATTATTGGTGTATAAAAATTCAACCAATTTCTGTACATTAATTTTGTACCCTGCGACCTTGCTGAACTCATGTATCAGTTCTAGCAGACTTTTGGTGGAGTCTGTCAGGTTTTCCATGTAGAGTATCATTTCATCTGCGAAAAGTGAAAGTTTGACTTCATCTTTGCCAATTTTGATGTCTCTTATTTCATTTTGTTGTCTGGATTGCTGATGCTAGGACTTCCAATACTATGTTAAACAATAGAGGTGAGAGTGGACATCCCAGTCATGTTCCTGATCTTAGGGGAAAGCTCTCAGTTTTTCCCCATGGAGGATGATATTAGCTGTGGGCTTTTCAGAAATGGCTTCTGTGATGTTTAAGTATGTTCCTTCTATCCCGACTTTCTTGAGGATTTTCATCAAGAAAGCATGCTGTATTTTGTCAAATGTTTTTTCTGCATCTATTGACAGGACCATATGGTTCTTATCTTATCATTTGGTGCTTTGCTATTATCCTCCCACTCTCTGGCCCTGTCACCTTTGCCAGCCAAAAAGCTTCAGAGTTCGTAATGGGGTTACACTAGCAATTTGCTAGCAAATCTAATGAAAAGCATCCACTGGCCTATGATTTTCAGCTGGTTCTTGAATTATGAATTAATCCAATTTATTTCATGGACAATCTCTTATAAAACATGAACTTGGGATATGGAGTCGTTGGGTGGTGGGAGGGAACGTTTTTTAAAGGGATGTGGCAGACATGTCCATGTGGCTCCTGGTGGCATTATCCACTACTGCAAGTAACCAGACACCTGACTTTGAACTGCGTATATGGCTGCCCAGGCTATAAATTTCCCAGCATCCTCTGTGGCAGGGCTGGTTGTGTGACCAGGATTTCCCCCCTGGATGGGAAGCAAAGTGATTTGTACTTCTGGGATGTCTCCTAGCAGAGAGAATCAGGAACTTTCTTCTTCTCTCCCTGTCCTGCTGCTGGGATGTGAGCTCCATCCTGGCCTGTGTGGACAAAGGCAACTCCTCTGGGATGACAGGGCTTCAGGGAGAGGGGCTTCCTGGGGCAGACCTACCAGGCCAGCCCTGGACTGTCTGCCTCTAGACCAAGCAGGAGAGAGATGCAAACTCATGCGAGGGACCTCTTTGACAGCAGCTGAACCTTATTCTAACCAGGACAGCAGTCTTGGGGAAGAGTTTTCTGTGTGGTTCCTTTGGGCCAGGCTGCTCCTAGAACCACAGCCCTCTGATATTTCAGCCCTTCCTTCCATAGGGTGAACAGCCAAGTTCAGCTCCAGCCATCCCCTCTCCAGGCACTTCTCTGGAAATTCTCTGGAAGATTGATGTTCCCAAATAAACAAGTCTGGAGCTATTATCTTCCAGGGGGATTCATCTTGTTCTTTCTTCTATCACTTGTGCATTCCCAGTCTCTTCTCCAGATGCCTGGTCTGATCCATATAATTTCCTATATGCCCTCCACTCTTATGAAGTCTGAAATTTTATGGGGGAAAGGAACTCTAATATATTTTAAGGTATTAAACTTGAGAATATTATGAAAAGATGTATAGTTTACTCGTTTGCCCACTCTTCAAAGTGCCTAGGAGGTCTCTTGTCATTCACTATTTTAAAATATAGTGTATTCATAAATGTGTTATAGTAAGGTAAACATATCAGGATGTGGTCTTTTATTGAAAAGACAGTTTTTACTCAGAGCTCCGAGAGGAGGGGGCAAATCACACCGTACAGGGCCACATGTGCCATGATGGTCAGGAGGCACAGGGAGTGGGTGGGAAAACGTGAGAAAGTTCCTTATTGTAGTTTCCTTAGAAAGGAACAGGTAGAAAAGGTAGGCAGGCTTAGGACTGGCTGGCTTGAATACTTTCAGGACTCTGGAACATAGAGGTCGTCCCTAGTTTTCTGGTACATGGCCCTGGCATTATTAGGGCAGGTGGATAATGGCCCCAAGTGTGAGAGTCTGATAGATGAAGTAGTTGGAGTTGTGGACACTGGATGGATTGGTTTGTATTTGAAAAGGAAACCCCTTGGAGAATGATTCCTCTAAGTTGAAATGGTGAGCAGGAAGGCTGGACGCCTAGATGAAGTGACTCAGACATACCAATGGGTTGTTTACAACAAGGCGTGTCCAGTGTACACATGTAGGCAGATGCACATGCTAAAACACCACATTTAGCAAGCTAGAAACATGGTCCATACAAGAGATACATATCAGCTCACATGTCACTTCCTAAGAGAAGGCTTCCCTGCCTACACAATCTATAGTGACAGCCTCCCCCACCCCAAGTCTCCCTAGCTATTACCCACTTCATACCTTCAGGGCATTCAGAGCCCCACCCCTGCTCAGCACAAGCTGCCCCACCTGGAGGAAAAGTCCTCACAGCAGACACGATGTCCTGTGCAATCTCTTCAACATGACTGTCCCCTGCTCCTGCTGTTCCTAGCCCCCTCCTGTCCACTCCAGCCCACTTATAAGCTTCCTGAGTCCCCATCTTTCCTCTGTAGCACATACCCCTTCTAACATGCTGTGTTCACTGTCTCCCCTCCAAAGCATCAGTGCCACATTCTTTCCCTAAGTGAGTGAGGCAGGCATTACACCATAGGCCTCACCACCATTCTGTCTGTGCTATGATCTGAATGTTTATTCCCTGTCCCCTCCTCTGCTCCAAATTCATATGTTGAAATCCTAATGCCCAATGTGAAATTGTTAGAAGCTGGGGTCCTTGGAACGTGTTTAGGTAATGAGGCCAGAGCTTTCATGAATGAGATTCTTGCTTCTATAAAAAGACTCCACACTGACACCTAGTCTCTTCCACCTTGCAAAGACATAGCAAGAAGCTACCAGATATGAACCAGGAAAAGGTCCCTTACCCAACCATGCTGGTACCACGATCTTGACTTTCAGCCTCCAAATAGGGTTGCTTTTTCTAAGTTATCCAGTCTGCTGTATTTTGTTATAGCAACCTGAATGGACTAACACACCCAGTGTGCACTGTGTTTCAGCCCTCAGCATGGGTGAGCTTCCCTGCTTCATTCTCTGCTAGATGGATAGCCATTCATTCGTTCATTCATTTGTTCATCCATTTGTCATGGTTTTGTTCCAGCTCAGTGGCTGCCCCTGGCTCATCTTATAGACCCAACTCAGATGGCACTTCCTTCATGAAGACCATCTTGGGCCTCGCTCTCTCCTGCAGGCCTCTATGGTCTCACTTGGGTCCCTTAGTCTGTTTATTGTCAGTCTCAGTCAATTGATAGTGATGCTATCGGTTAGGAGTGCCTGAGGCACTCACCTGGGCATGTACTACTTATGATGAGCACCCACAGGCATTTCCCCATCCAGAGCCACTGTTGAGGCTGGACTGGCCCTTGTGGTTCTTATTATGATTGCAAGATGTACCACAGCAACAACCACCAAAGAACTTTGAAAAAAAAATACTCACAGGTCCTGGAGGGTACACAGCACACCCAAGGGCCACACATTAGGGTCTCAGGTAGGGAGAGAAAAGCAGACTTGGGAGTGTGACTTTATTGAAGTCTCAGGAGGGGTGTCTAGGGTTTCAAGGTTCACTCTTTATTGGAAAATTATAGGGATTAAAGTATAAGAAGGGAGTCACTCAAGTGGTCAGTTATCCAGGGCTTAATAAAAGGGGAATTTCATAGTTGCGGTGACCTGGTTTCTCATCTAGCTGTTTCCCCAGTAGCTGTGTCAAACAGCTGTCAATGGGTGTATTCACAATGGATATCTTTGAAATGGCTACCTTGGCAATCAAAAGCTGCATGTCAGGAAGGTTGTGTAGGTCCAAGTGCTGTGTTTACACTCTGATGATGTCTCCAGCCTGTGTGCTCTATGAGGACTCTGGGCCAGATGTGGAAAGGGGCTCAGAAAAATGTGATTATGGATAAAACACTGAATAGATGAAAATTTTAAACAGAGGCTCTATGTGGGTCAAGTTCACCAAAGGTGAGATTCTTTTCCCTTCTCCCTCCCTCCTGGACCAAGCCTCAATCACTAACAGGAGTCTGAGAGACCTCCTGCCATCTTCACCTCATCCAAACCATTAGCATTCTACATGATTTTTATGTTCAATTTTAATTTTGTTAGCCTTTTACATGACTCTACATCTGAATAATAAACTTAATCTTCACTCCAGAGACAGAGATCCCTCTGTTCTATCTCAGACTGGACAGGACAATAGGAAAGTGCAGGATGTTTAGAAGAAGATGGAAGTACAGGGCTTCCAGGCAGTAGGAAGGAAGTGAGGAAACAGACCAATCCAGGCAAGAGCCAACCCCCACCCCACCATGACCCATTTACTCTTCCACAACCTGTTTCTGTAGTAGATGGTCTGTTCTTTAGAGACAGCTTTAGGGGTCACCACACCTAGGTTTTAATCCTTCTACTGGCCTTAGGCAAGTCATTTGGGCCTTTGCAGCCTCAGTTCCTAGCCCTAAGTGAATCTGCCAGTGGCCACCTCACAGTGATGCTGCGCCAGATGTGGTATCAGAGGCAGGGCTGGCCAGGCACCTGCACTGGTCACTGCGAAGCTGAAACTGTGGTTCCACCCTGTCCTGTTAGTGTCATCCACAGAGCAGAAGCCAGAAGTATGACCAGTGTTTAAGGAGGGCCTGGGTGGAGCAATGCATGAAGGAGTAAGAGAAGGGCAGGAAGTTCAGGTTTAGCACAGAAAATGAGCCACTTGGCTTTTCTCCCAGACACTTCAGCTACCCAACCCTGAACATGGGTGGGAGACTGCCTGGGAAAATAGGGTGCTGTAGGCTTATGCCTCCCACCCTTTCCTGCTGCTGCTGTCACCACTTCAAGTGAGGCTCCCTCCAGACACCTCCTGCCTCTTTCCCTCCCTACCTCCAGCCCCCAAACTTCACCTACCCACTTCAGTCCCTGTAGCCATCTCTGTCCTCCTACCACTGGGTGGGCAGACAGCATCCCAGCCTTTCCTCTTCGAACCTTATCCAGACCCAGGGCCAACCAGGGGCTCCCTATAACCTCTTCCCCCATGGAATCCTGGGAACCCCAAGCAATTCACTTGGTACCCCAACCATCTAAGCCCTGGGATGAGGCTCCAACTTATGAAGAGACAGCCCTTCTTTTCATGATACTCGGGCTGCTTTACCAAAGGACAGACATCTTCCCCCTAGAGCAAGTAAAAACCCGTCCAGTCTTGAGGAGACAAGAGTGATCCAGACCTCAGGCCCTACTGTCTCTCTTATTGCTGCTGCTCTCAGGAAACAGCGAGCCACTCTCAGCAAGCCCAGGGTCACTTGACATAAAGACAAAACTCAAAAGCAAAAAGAGAAACGCAGAAACACATCCCAGTTGCACTTTGAGGCTGGGCAGGAATCAGAGTGGAACCCTCCTCAAGAGATGGCACTTCTCAGGACCTTCAGGTGACTGCCAGCCCCAGGGCACTGCCTCCTGTCCTGACCCAGGCCATGCATGGCCACCCTCCTTTTCAGGAGCTGCACTCCTCTTCAGAGCCCCCCTCACTCTGAAGCTCTCATTTTTGGCTGCTGTTGAGAGGATAGCTTTAGCTGGGTCCTGGTTTGGGTGGGTGGGTGGCACATGGGACTCCAGGAAGGGCAGCATGGCCTGGTTGGTTCTTCTGGTTGTGATGATGGTTGTGGTTTGGTTAAGGCAAGTTGGGGTTGGGCAAAAGGGGCAGTTAGGGCCAGGGCTGGGCTGCACTGAGGGCCAGGAAGGGCTCCAATGACCTTGGGCTCCACAGCCAGATGCCTCTGGCCACACCCTGCTCCTGAATATGCTGGATCTGGGCAGGTCTCAGGAGCAAGGCCAGGGGTGGGCCCGAAGAGTCTCAGATGTGAGAGCAGGGTGTTGGAAGCCCCTGGTACTCCCATGGGTAGGAGAGCACTGCCAGAACTGGCTCCCTGCTGGCCTTCTGGTAACCAGAGGTTAGGTGGCATAGTGGATTCCTAAGAAGGGCTGGGCTGCTGTCTTCTGAGTGTGCTGCTGTCTTTGAGTGGGTGGGGCAAGTTGTGGCAGGGCAGGAATGTAGTACTTAGTGGCACTGTATTGAGTCTTTTAAAAAAAATTTTTGCTGGGCTGATGCTCTTATTTCCAGGATCTGTGTGGATAAGCAAGTCAAATTTAAATGCTCTATTTGAAACATAAAAGAAAGAAAAATATAACAATGAGCACCACTCAGGGGGCAGAAACTTCTAGAGAAAAACTAAAGTTGCACAGCAGCAGTTATGACCTTCAATAATATTTTGTTACATTGAAACATATATTCTGCCACATATCTTGCAGGGGAAACTTCTTTCAAGAGGTGTCACACCTAATCTATTTCACATAGTTAAAAATGGCTAAATCTGTAAGTCTTTTACTTTTAGCGATGAAGAAGTAGGACCACAGAAGCTAGATGACATTGTTTATGGCAATCACGAGTCGGCATTTTTATTATATAACCCCCAGGATGAAAGACTGTTCGTTCCCTCTACCACTCTGCCTTACACTATCCTTTACTGCCAGACTTCATCTTACTAAAAACCCCATGCCATCAAATTTCCCTTGTTCTATCCAAATAATGTCCTGCAGTGCAAGCCACTTGCCTCTTTGTTTTCTGTGAGGCTAGAATATAGCCATCCAGGATTTTACTACAAGGACCTTTCCCACTCTTGAACTGGTTATCTCTATCTCAGTGCTATGCCAAGTTCTCTAATGTTTTCTCTCTGGGGATTATTTCCCAAACCTGGCTACTCTTCCCAGGACAAGCACCTGTTCTGCACATCTCTCAGGCTGTGTAGCCCTGAATGTGTCAACTGTCCTAACAAAGATGAGTTCACAGGCCAACTTGAGCAAGCACTAGCTGTGAAGATGATGTGATATTAAACTGGTCTGAAAAGCAGCATGGGAACAGCAAACCGATCTGAATTGTTCAGGTTAAAATATTCCAGTTGAGAGTAACATTGAGATACAGGAGAGGAAAAAATGTGTAATGACCATCTAATGCACCTGCATGAGTCAATCATGTCTGGTGAGTGGACAGGACCATCAGTGAAGAATTCAGATGAAGACTAAGGACATGAACAACAATAAAGAAGTCAGGCTCAACTCAAAGTTCAGAGGAACTGAAATGCCTCAATTTGTATTCCTGCAAAATAACTGACAGTGATTTGTCAACCGTCATGCTCGGTGTGCCATGTTGTCTCTAGCATACTTCCTTATGAGGAAGTAGTGAAGGGCCCAAAACTTCAGTATTTTTCAGAAATAATTTCAAACTCTGTAGGTACAACTTGTAAATAGCACAGCCCTGATTCTATTATGTCTTGTCCTTGTCTTGAACTTTTTCCACTTTTCCTTGCTTTTGGTGATTCTTTCTCTTTGTTTTTATTCCACACAGCTAGTTCAGACCGCTGCCACCACCTACCCCCTCAGCAGAGCTCCCCCTGTGGTGTCTACCACCCCCACCACTGACAGCTCCCGTGCTCCTTAGTCCAGGGACTGAGTTTCTGGCTCAGAGCTTTCCTTTTTCCAGGCTCCCAGAGGCTTTAAGTGTTGCAATGACCAGTGTTTTGTTATGTGTATTTTCCACAATTTAAAAAATAAGGGACTTGGTGGCACATGGATATATATATGTCTGTGTGCATATATATTTTTAATATTATGTACATATAATATTAAGGTGAGTAATAAAGCACTGGTATATGTTAAAACATGGGTGAGCCTTAGATACATGATGCTAAGCATAAGAAAGAAGGCAGACATACATGGTTACATATTTTATTATTCCATTTACTTAAAATATTCAGAATAGGCAAATCCATAGAGGGAAAAAAAGCATATTGGTGATTGCCAGGGGTTGGGAGGGGGGTGGAAAAGGAAGTGATCATTTAATCAGGGCTGGGTTTCTCTTCCCCACTCCAACTTTACTGAAATATGGTTGACATACAACATTGTATAGTGTAAGATGTACGATGTGATGATTTGATATGTGTACATATTGTGAAATGGTTATCACTGTAAGATTAGTCAAGGCATCCTTTTTTCACATAATTATCATTTTGTTGTTGTTGTCATTATGGTGAGAACATTAAAGCTCTACTTTTACAGTTAACTTTCTTGTATACAACAGAGTATTGTTAAATATGACCACCATGCTACACACTAGATGCCCTGAACCTGGGTTTCTTTTTGAGGTGGTGATAATGTTCTGGAATTAGACAATTATGATGGTTTGCATAACTTCCTGAATAGACTGTAAATAACTGAATTGTACACTTTTAAAAGAGTAGATTTTGTGGTATGTGAATTATATCTCAGTTTTTTTTAAGCTGTATGGATAAATAAATAACTCATTTGGGAAAAAAGTTAACTTATAAAACATATATATTCTGGGCGCTTTATTTGGTCCCTGTCTACTAACCTCCCTAGACATCAGTAAAGACCACCCAAATGAGAACACACACTGTTCATTCAGAGCTTGCTCTAAATAGCAAGGGACTCAGCCATGACCATGTGCTCTTTTGGAAGAGACTCAAAGGCATAGGGAGAAGTAGAAAGCTTTCTGGGGTGAAAAGGAATGTGCAGCCTGATCAGAGGTTGTGACTGGGGAAGCAGGAAGCAGGTTGGCTGGAAGAAGGCATTTTATGTGATTAGTTAGCTTTCCTAACTTAGAATCAGGATTAAAAATGAGAGGAACTCCAAGGCTGGTTGCTTCAGGTTGTGGGTTAGGGCTTCTCAGGTTGGAGCAAGCAATTCACATTCTGAAAGATACAGAAAATTCCATGTACTGAAACCCCCTCTTGCACTGTCTTCAATAAATTGTACACTGTCAGTGGATAGAGAAATTTTATGCAGTCAACCACAATTAACTACAAAAATGGTAACAATGACAAGAGTGATGAGTAACAACAGTGATACTTATTATGATTACTCTAAACCTCAGGATCTATCACTTTGCCAGTCCTCACCTTAAAGTAAATAGCAAATATGATCATAGGGAAGAAGATGGCGGCGTAGGAGGATGGTGGTCTCACCACGCGTCCTGCTGATCACTTAGATTCCACCTACACATGGCTAAATAACCCAGAAAAACGCCAGAGGATTAGCAGAACGGAGTCTCCGGAGCCAAGCGCAGACGAGAGGCCCACGGAAGAGGGTAGGAAGGGCGGTGAGGCGGTGCGCGCTCCATGGACTGGCAGGAGGGAGCCGGGGCAGAGGGGCGGCTCGCTGGGCAAGCAGAGCCCCAGAGTCTGGTTTGCAAAAGCGGAGGGGCAGGACGGACAGAGTGTGTTCCGACAGCAAGTGCGACTTAGCATCTGGGAGGTCATAAGTTAACAGCTCTGCTCGGAAAGCGGGAAGCCTGGAGGACAAAGGGAGGGAGAGCCGCTGAGCCCCCGGACGACAGAGCTCAGTTTGGTGGGAACAAAGGCGCTCGCCAGCGCCATCTCCCCCGCCCATCCCCCAGCCAAAATCCCAAAGGGAACCAGTTCCTGCCAGGGAACTTGCTCCCTCCGCACAAACACCCAACTCTGTGCTTCTGCGGAGCGAAACCTCTGGCAGCGGATCTGACTCCCTCCCGCTGCCACAGGGCCCCTCCTGAAGTGAATCACCTAAGGAGAAGTGAGCTGAGCCTGCCCCTCCTGCCCCCATGCACCTTGCCTACCCACCCCAGCTAATACGCCAGATCCCCAGCACCACAAGCCTGGCAGTGTGCAAGTAGCCCAGACGGGCCACGCCACCCCGCAGTGAATCCCGCCCCTAGGAGAGGGGAAGAGAAGGCACACACCAGTCTGACTGTGGCCCCAGCAGTGGGCTGGGGGCAGACATCAGGTCTGACTGCGGCCCCACCCACCAACTCCAGTTATACACCACAGCACAGGGGAAGTGCCCTGCAGGTCCTCACCACTCCAGGGACTATCCAAAATGACCAAACGGAAGAATTCCCCTCAGAAGAATCTCCAGGAAATAACAACAGCTAATGAGCTGATCAAAAAGGATTTAAATAATATAACAGAAAGTGAATTTAGAATAATAGTCATAAAATTAATCGCTGGGCTTGAAAACAGTATACAGGACAGCAGAGCATCTCTTGCTACAGAGATCAAGGGACACAGGAACAGTCACGAGGAGCTGAAAAACGCTTTAAACGAAACGCATAACAAAATGGAAACCACCACAGCTCGGCTTGAAGAGGCAGAGGAGAGAATAGGTGAACTAGAAGATAAAGTTATGGAAAAAGAGGAAGCTGAGATAAAGAGAGATAAAAAAAATCCAGGAGTATGAGGGGAAAATTAGAGACCTAAGTGATACACTAAAAAGAAATAATCTACGCATAATTGGTATCCCAGAGGAGGAAGAGAGAGGGAAAGGTGCTGAAGGGGTACTTGAAGAAATTATAGCTGAGAACTTCCCTGAACTGGGGAAGGAAAAAGGCATTGAAATCCAAGAGGCACAGAGAACTCCCTTCAGACGTAACTTGAATCGGTCTTCTGCATGACATATCATAGTGAAACTAGCAAAATACAAGAATAAAGAGAAAATTCTGAAAGCAACAAGGGATAAACGTGCCCTCACATATAAAGGGAGACCTATAAGTATCATGACTCATCTCTCTTTTGAAACTTGTCAGGCCAGAAAGGATTGGCACGGGATCTTTAATTTGCTGAACAGGAAAAATATGCAGCCGAGAATCCTTTATCCAGCAAGTCTATCATTTAGAATAGAAGGAGAGATAAAGATCTTCCCAAACAAACAAAAACTGAAGGAATTTGTCACCACTAAACCAGCCCTACAAGAGATCCTAAGGGGGACCCTGTGAGACAAAGTACCAGAGACATCACTACAAGCATAAAACATACAGACATCACAATGACTCTAAACCCATATCTTTCTATAATAACACTGAATGTAAATGGATTAAATGCGCCAACCAAAAGACATAGGGTATCAGAATGGATAAAAAAACAAGACCCATCTATTTGCTGTCTACAAGAGACTCATTTTAGACCTGAGGACACCTTTAGATTGAGAGTGAGGGGATGGAGAACTATTTATCAGGCTTCTGGAAGCCAAAAGAAAGCTGGAGTAGCCATACTTATATCAGACAAACTAAACTTTAAATTAAAGGCTGTAACAAGAGATGACGAAGGGCATTATATAATAATTACAGGGTCTATCCATCAGGAAGGGCTAACAATTATAAATGTCTATGCGCCGAATACTGGAGCCCCCAAATATATAAAACAATAACTCATGAACATAAGCAACCTTATTGATAAGAATGTGGTAATTGCAGGGGACTTTAACACCCCACTTACAGAAATAGATCATCTAGACACACGGTCAATAAAGAAACAAGGGCCCTGAATGATACATTGGATCAGATGGACTTGACAGATATATTTAGAACTCTGCATCCCAAAGCAACAGAATATACTTTCTTCTCAAGTGCACATGGAAGATTCTCCAAGATAGATCATATACTGGGTCACAAAACAGCCCTTCATAAGTTTACAAGAATTGAAATTATACCATGCATACTTTCAGACCACAATGCTATGAAGCTTGAAATCAACCACAGGAAAAAGTCTGGAAAACCTCCAAAAGCATGGAGGTTAAAGAACACCCTACTAAAGAATGAGTGGGTCAAACAGGCAATTAGAGAAGAAATCAAAAAATATATGGAAACAAACGAAAATGAAAATACAACAATCCAAAGGCTTTGGGATGCAGCGAAGGCAGTCCTGAAAGGAAAATACACTGCAATCCAGGCCTATCTCAAGAAACAAGAAAAATCCCAAATACAAAATCTAACAGCACACCTAACAGAAATAGAAGCAGAACAGCAAAGACAGCCTAAACCCAGCAGAAGAAGAGAAATAATAAAGATCAGAGCAGAAATAAATAATATAGAATCTAAAAAAACTGTAGAGCAGATTAACGAAACCAAGAGTTGGTTTTTTGAAAAAATAAACAAAATTGACAAACCTCTAGCCAGGCTTCTCAAAAAGAAAAGGGAGATGACCCAAATAGATAAAATCATGAATGAAAATGGAATTATTACAACCAATCCCTCAGAGATACAAACAATTATCAGGGAATACTATGAAAAATTATATGCCAACAAATTGGACAACCTGGAAGAAATGGACAAATTCCTAAACACCCACACTCTTCCAAAACTCAATCAGGAGGAAATAGAAAGCTCGAACAGACCCATAAGCAGCGAAGAAATTGAATCGGTTATCAAAAATCTCCCAACAAATAAGAGTCCAGGACCAGATGGCTTCCCAGGGGAGTTCTACCAGACGTTTAAAGCAGAGATAATACCTATCCTTCTCAAGCTATTCCAAGAAATAGAAAGGGAAGGAAAACTTCCAGACTCATTCTATGAAGCCAGCATTACTCTGATTCCTAAACCAGACAGAGACCCAGTAAAAAAAGAGAACTACAGGCCAATATCCCTGATGAATATGGATGCAAAACTTCTCAATAAGATACTAGCAAATCGAATTCAATGGCATATAAAAAGAATTATTCACCATGATCAAGTGGGATTCATTCCTGAGATGCAGGGCTGGTTCAACATTCACAAATCAATCAACGTGATACATCACATTAACAAAAAAAAAAGAGAAGAACCATATGATCCTGTCAATCGATGCAGAAAAGGCCTTTGACAAAATCCAGCACCCTTTCTTAATAAAAACCCTTGAGAAAGTCGGGATAGAAGGAACATACTTAAACATCATAAAAGCCATTTATGAAAAGCCCACAGCTAACATCATCCTCAACGGGGAAAAACTGAGAGCTTTTTCCCTGAGATCAGGAACATGACAGGGATGCCCACTCTCACTGCTGTTGTTTAACATAGTGCTGGAAGTTCTAGTATCAGCAATCAGACAACAAAAGGAAATCAAAGGCATCAATTGGCAAAGATGAGGTCAATCTTTCGCTTTTTGCAGATGACATGATATTATACATGGAAAATCCGATAGACTCCACCAAAAGTCTGCTAGAACTGATACATGAATTCAGCAAAGTTGCAGGACACAAAATCAATGTACAGAAATCAGTTGCATTCTTATACACTAACAATGAAGCAACAGAAAGACAAATAAAGAAACGGATCCCACTCACAATTGCACCAAGAAGCATAAAATACCTAGGAATAAATCTAACCAAAGATGTAAAAGATCTGCATGCTGAAAACTATAGAAAGCTTATGAAGGTAATTGAAGAAGATAGATAGAAATGGAAAGACATTCCCTGCTCATGGATTGGAAGAATAAATATTGTCAAAATGTCAATACTACCCAAAGCTATCTACACATTCAATGCAATCCCAATCAAAATTGCACCAGCATTCTTCTCGAAACTAGAACAAGCAATCCTAAAATTCATATGGAACCACAAAAGGCCCCGAATAACCAAAGTAATTTTGAAGAAGAAGACCAAAGCAGGAGGCATCACAATCCCAGACTTTAGCCTCTACTACAAAGCTGTCATCATCAAGACAGCATGGTATTGGCACAAACAGACACATAGACCAATGGAATAGAATGGAAACCCCAGAACTAGATCCACAAACATATGGCCAACTCATCTTTGACAAAGCAGGAAAGAACATCCAATGGAAAAAAGACAGTCTCTTTAACAAATGGTGCTGGGAGAACTGGACAGCAATATGCAGAAGAATGAAACTAGACCACTTTGTCACACCATTCACAAAAATAAACTCAAAATGGATAAAGGACCTGAATGTGAGACAGGAAACCATCAAAACCTTAGAGGAGAAAGCAGGAAAAGACCTCTCTGACCTCAGCCGTAGCAATCTCTTACTCGACACATCCCCAAAGGCAAGGGAATTAAAAGCAAAAGTGAATTACTGGGACCTTATGAAGATAAAAAGCTTCTGCACAGCAAAGGAAACAACCAACAAAACTAAAAGGCAACCAACGGAATGGGAAAAGATATTTGCAAATGACATATTGGACAAAGGGCTAGTATCCAAAATCTATAAAGAGCTCACCAAACTCCACCCCGAAAAACAAATAACCCAGTGAAGAAATGGGCAGAAAACATGAATAGACACTTCTCTAAAGAAGTCATCCAGATGGCCAATAGGCACATGAAAAGATGTTCAACGTTGCTCCTTATCAGGGAAATACAAATCAAAACCACACTCAGGTATCACCTCACGCCAGTCAGAGTGGCCAAAATGAACAAATCAGGAGACTATAGATGCTGGCGAGGATGTGGAGAAATGGGAACCCTCTTGCACTGTTGGTGGGAATGCAAGTTGGTGCAGCTGCTCTGGAAAGCAGTGTGGAGGTTCCTCAGAAAATTAAAAATAGACCTACCCTATGACCCAGCAATAGCACTGCTAGGAATTTACCCAAGGGATACAGGAGTACTGATGCATAGGGGCACTTGTACCCCAATGTTTATAGCAGCACTCCCAACAATAGCCAAATTATGGAAAGAGCCTAAATGTCCATCAACTGATGAATGGATAAAGAAATTGTGGTTTATATACACAATGGAATACTACGTGGCAATGAGAAAGAATGAAATATGGCCTTTTGTAGCAACGTGGATGGAACTGGAGAGTGTGATGCTAAGTGAAATAAGCCATACAGAGAAAGACAGATACCATATGGTTTCACTCTTATGTGGATCCTAAGAAACTTAACAGAAACCCATGGGGGAAGGGAAGGGAAAAAAAAAGAGGTTAGAGTGGGAGAGAGCCAAAACATAAGAGGCTGTTAAAAACTGAGAACAAACTGAGGGTTGATGGGGGGTGGGAGGGAGGGGAGGGTGGGTGATGGGTATTGAGGAGGGCACCTTTTGGGATGAGCACTGGGTGTTGTATGGAAACCAATTTGACAATAAATTTCATATATTAAAAAAATAAAAATAAATAAATAGCAAAAATAATTTACCTAGTTTGCTTTAACTAAAAGAATACTTTTCTGCTGCCACCACTGCAGGTCCTGGCAAGAGTACCACCATCAGGGTGTGTGTGTGTGTGTGTGTGTGTGTGTGTGTGTGTGTATCTCCCCTTTCCTTCTGGCACTCCTGAACTTGCTATTGTGCCTCTATGTTTGGAGAGAGCAATGGCCATGGCTGTGCCAACAAACCCAAGACTTCTGTAAGTTTGGGTTACTGGTAGTTGAAAGCACACAACGTCTATATGGTCGGTCCAGGTGCAAAAAGTTAACCCTTCCCTCCTATGTGCTCTGCAAAGGAATAAACTTCCCTTGGGAATGCAGCCCAAGGCTCCTGGACTGAAGGACTACACTTAGTGTAGGTCGGGACAGGTAGCACCAGACCTGGACGGCTGAGGCAGATGAATGAATTGCCTGGGGCTCCCAGTATGAAGGGAAAGGCTGAGTACACAGGGACCCTGAAGATTCAGGGTCCTACTGGCTCCCAGTTCACTTGGGCCTTAAAGGAGCTGGGAGGTAGAGGGGCCGGGATGTCAGCTGCCTGCCAGAGGACTGTAAGTAGGAGACAGCAGACAGGGGGAAGTGTGGCTTATAGTTTATGAAGCCAGTGTTGTTTTTGACTGTTGACACCAGGATATAGGAAAGACTTTATTCTTGTCCTTCACAAATGTTTAAGCTATTCCAATTCCTTGCCTTTCCATAGAAGTTTGAAAAAGTTTCATGTTTTTTTTCTGTCTACATTTTGACAATTCTAGCACTTGCTATATTCATTTAGCAGTTCATGAACATGTTTCTGTCTCAGAACCTACAGATCTATCTCATTATAATGATATAAATAAACCAAAAATGGATAGTATTGCATTGTATGGATGTGCTGCAATTTACTTCCCTGGTCCCACTTAATAATTATTTATTACAAACATTCTGTATGGTCAAGCTTATCAATCTTTCCCTTATGACTTCTAAGTGGTTTTAAAAAAATGTTTTGAAAGTTCTCCACACTGAAATTATGAAATAAATATGATAAATAGACAATTCTTCAAGTACTTTCATGGTTTCAATTTTGCAGTCCGTGCCTGCCCGTGCCCCTGTAGATTTCCCAAGGCCACTGGGAGCCTGGGAACAACTCCTCTTGCTCTGAGAAGCCTCTGAAGGGATTTCCTCCTCTTCTTTCTCATGGCATTGGGAAATTTTTTATGTTCCTCCAGAGCTTGGAAGTAGTCCCAGTAGGCATGAGATTCTACTCAGGAGACTCTAACCTTTTTAGCAAACATCTCTCCAAAAATTACCATCCCCAGGACCTCCTGGAAAACATTTCCAAGTCCATTTCCAAGGCTTCCAGGGTCACACCTTGCAGGCCATGAGGTTTGCTTCAGAGGCACCCAGGATCTCGCTTGAGACACTCCATGTGTCCTTGGCTTGGGAAGAAGATCCGAGGCTCAAGCAGAAGTGATCCATGTCCTTCCTGATCATGATTGCTCAGGTGTTGTGGATACCTGGTGGATGCTTTTAGGTAGCTTTGTCCTCCAGAGCTCCAGGGAAATGGGCAAGGGATAAGATTTCAGTGCAAAAAGGAAAGCAGAGGTCCAGGAGCCTGGCATCACTAGCAGGATCATTATTGTGGTGTCAGAGGATTGGTGCACTATCCACCCACCTGAGGGTGGCTCTGGAGAAGGGTGCAGGGCTAGGCCAGCATTGTGATTCCAGGTCACTGGGGTGGCAGGCAAAGGTCAATCCACATGCTCTAGGACCTTCTGCACACAGGGTCCTACTGGGGCTGCTGGGCACAAGAAGACATAGGTCTGGCTCCTGTGCCCTTCTTTATGGTCCCAGTGGTCATTTTTCATTTCCCAATATTTCCAAACCTCACCTAGAGCTGGGGACCTGCCATGGAGGTACAAGGAAGGCACCAGAACTCCCACCTTTCCACATAGATTCCAGTTGTGAGAACATCAAATTTACTACAAGTCTCCTCTCCAGAGCTGGGGCCCTTCTCAGAATGGCTAATATGAGAAGCCTACCTGTCTTGCCATCAATGAGTACTTGAAGCCTTGGGCCCACAGTCACCTGGTAGTCCGCTCTCATCACCTTGGGTCACAGACCCATTCTAGTGCCATCTTCACAGGTTGTTCTGTTTACCTGTCACCTGTTGATAGTTTTTTCCAGAATTCCATGGGAAATGTTCATGGGAGCATATCTGGACATGCTGCTGGAGGTCTACTTTGGGAGGCCATGTGCATGAGTTCAGTCATCCCGGTGAGGTCCTAGGATACTTACTAGTGACCTTCTCAACAGCTGGCTGTCACTTGGTGCCTGCTCCCAGAAGGACGACCAGATGGTTTTTTGGTTGAAAAGAAAATGGAGTTAAGAATTGATTGGCTCTCACTGAAGTCCAGCACAGGATGGACTTTAGCAAGGTGGAAATTCCTAGAGTTTGTGGCACTCCAAATTACTGCTGATGTTCTTACTCATCATTATCATAATTAGTACCATTGTTTGTAATGAAATATGAAAACACTGAATCAAATTTCTCATTCCACACAGTACCTGACTGATTAAAGGCAATTAAAGCCAAATTCCTAGACAAAGGAACTCATCTCAAATGAAAGATCAAGATGATGTCATGGCCAGAGATCTAAGTGATTCGAAGTGCTGAAGGGGAAAACTATTCAGCCAAGAACACTCTATCGTGCATGGCTATCATTTCGCATAGAAAGAGAGATGAAAATTTTCCCAGTCGAACAGAATCTAAAGGTGTCTGTTACCACTAAACCTGCCCTGAAATAAATATTAAAGGGGACTCTGAGTGGAAAGGAAAGAAGAAAACTGATAAAGACAAGAAAGCAACAGAGAAAATGTCCAGAAACAATAACAAAATTAGTAATAAGATGACACTAATTACATATCTAGCAATTATTACCCTGAATGATCAAATCAAGATGATCTAATCAAAAGACATAGGGTGTCAGAATGGATAAACAAAAACAAAAACAAGATCTATACTGCCTACAAGACACTCATTTTAGACTTAAAGACTCCTGCAGATTGAAAGTGAAGGAATGGAGTAACACTGGTCCTGGAAATAGAGGTGCAAACAAAGTAGGAGTAATGATACTTGTATCAGGCAAACTAGATTTTAAACAAAAGATAGTGACAAGACATGACAAAAGGCACTTTATTATAATAAAGGCATCTATCCAACAAGAAGATGTAAAAATTTTAAGTATTTATGCACCCAAGGTGGGAGCACCCAGATATATAAAACAATAACAACATTAAGTAAACCACTGATATTGATACAATAATTGTAGTGGATGTTAACACCTCACTTCCATCACTGGACAGATCATCTAAGCAGAAAAGCAACAAGGAAACGTCATTGAATAACAAACTGGGCCAGATGGGTTTAAGAGATATATTCAGAAGATAACATCCTAACATTTTGACATTCTTTTCAAAAGCACATGGGACATTCTCCAGAATAGACCACATACTAGGTCACAAATTGGGCCTCAGCAAGTGCAAAAAGATTGAGATCATAACATGCCTGTTTCCTTTTTTATTTTTTTAATGTTTAATTATTAAAAAAAATTTTATGTTTATTTTTAAGAGAGACAAAGTGTGAGCAGGGGAGGGGCAAAGACAGAGGGAGACAGAATCCAAAGCGGGCTGCAGGCTGTGAGCTGCCACCAAAGAGCCAGATGCAGGGCTCACATTCACAAGCTATGAGATTGTGAGACCTGAGCTGAAGTCGGACACTTAAGCAACTGAGCCACCCAGGAACCCCAGTGTTTATTTTTGAAAGAGAGAGACACAGAGAGACACAGAGAGACACAGAGAGAGAGAGATGGAGCAGGAGCAGGGGAGGGGCAGAGATAGAGGGAGACACAGAATCCGAAGCAGACTCCAGGATCTAAGCAGTCAGCACAAAGCCTAACACAGGGCTCAAACCCACAAATGGTGAGATCATGATCTGAGCTGAAGTTGGACGCCTAACTGACTGAGCCACCCGGCCACAACATGCCTGTTTTCTGACCATAACACTATGTAATTGAAGACAACCACAAGAGAAACATTTGGATAGGCCACAAATACACAGAGTTTAAACAACATGCTATTAAACAAGGAATTGGCCAACAAGGAAATCAAAGAAGAAATTTAAAGAATGCATGGAAACAAATGAAAATACAACAGTACAACACCTTTGGGACTCAGAAAAAGCCATCCTAAGAGAGAAGTATATAGCAATACAGGACCAAGTCTAAAATAAATAACCTAAACTCACACATAAATGAGCTAGAAAAAGAACAAATAATGAAGCCTATGGCCGGAAGAAGAAGAGAAATAATAAGAAGTAGAGGAGAAGTAAGTGATATAGAAACAATAGGACAGATCAATGCAGCCAGGAGTTGGTTCTTTGAAAATAAATTAGGTTTGCAAGGAAGATGGTGGCTTGCTGGGCTCACCTCGTCCTGCTGATCACTTAGATTCCACCCGCATCTGCCTAAATAACCCAGAAAATTGCCAGAAGACTAACAGAACAGACTCTCTGGAGCTGAGCATAGACAAGAGGCCCACAGAAAAGGGTAGGAAGGGCAGAGAGGTGGTGCGCACTACCTGGACTGGCGGGACGGAGGCGGGGCAGTGGAGGTGCAGCCCACCCGGCAAGGCAGAGCCCCTGAAATCTGGCTTGCAAAACCGGAGGGGCCAGACTTCGTGAGTTCTGACAGCCAGAGGGACTTATCTGGAATGTTAAAAGTCAACAGCTCTGCTTGGAGAGCAGGAGGGCGAGAGGACACCGGGAGGAAGATTTGTTGAGCCTGAGAAGACAGAGTTCTGCTTGGCAGGGGAACAAAGGCGCTGGCAAGCGCCATCTCCCTTTCCCATCCCCCAGCTGTAATCCCAAAGGGGACCAGTTCTCATCACCGAACTTGCACCGTGCAAACACCCAACACTGTGCTTCTGTGGATCCATCCCTCCAACAGGTCTCCCTTCCTCCCAGTGCTGCAGGGCCCCTCCTGCAGGGGACCACCAACAGCAAAGCAAGCTAAGCCTGCCCTCCCTGCCCCTGTGCACCTCGCAGATCCACCCCAGCTGATACACCAGATCCCATCAAAGCAGCACCATAAGCCTGGCAGTGTGCAAGTAGCCTGGACAGGGGCCATACCACTCCACAATGAGTTCTGCCCCCAGGAGAGGGGAACATAAGGTACACACCACTCTGACTGTGGCCCCAGCGGTAGGCTGGGGACAGACATCAGGTGTGACTGCAGCCCTGCCCACCAACACAAGTTACTCCTGACAGCACAAGGGAAGTGCCCTGTAGTTGGGAGCCACCCCAGGGACTACCCAAAATGACGAAACAGAAGAACTTTGAAAAAAATTAATAAAATTGATAAACTCGTTTCCAGACTTACCAAAAGTAAAACAAAAGGGACTCAAATAAATAAAATCTCGAATGAGACAGGAGAGATAACCACCAATACCACAGAAATACAAACAATTATAAGAGAATCTTATGAAAAACTATATGTCAACAAATTGGACAACCTGGAAGAAATGGATACATTCCTAGAAACATATAAACTAAATAAGAAGAAATGTAAAACCTGAATAGACCTGTACCCAGCAAAGAAATTGAATCAGTAATCAAAAACATCTCAACAAACAAAAGTCCAGGACCAGATTCCTTCACAGGTGAATTGTACCAAATATTTAAAGAAGAGTTAATACCTATTCTTCTCAAACTATTTCAAAAAATAGAAGGAAAAATTCACAATACATTCAATGGGGCCAGCAGTATTCTCTTACCAGAACAAGATAAGGCTCCACTAAAAAAGAAAATTACAGGCCAATATCCCTGATGAACAAGGTTGCAAAAATTATCAATAAAATACTAGCAAACTGCAACCAACAGTACATTGAAACTCATTCACCATGGTCATGTGGGATTTATTGCTCAGCTGCAAGGATGATACAATATTTGAAAATCAATCAACATGATATATCACATTAATAAAAAATGGTAAGAATCACATGATCCTTTCAATAGATGCATAAAAGGCATTGACAAAGTACAGCATCCATTCTTGATGAAAACTATCATTAAAGTAGTGTAAGAAGGTATATACATCAACATAATAAAAGGCATATATGAGAAGCCCAGAGGTGATATCATGCTCAATGGGATAAACTGAGAGCTTTTTCCCAAAAGTCAGGAACATGACCTTCAGGAACACACCAGTGTTCTTTAACATAATACTGGAAGTCCTATCCACAGCTCTCATACAACACAAAGGATAAGAGGCATTCAAATAGGCAAGGAAGAAGCTAAACTTGAAGTCTTTGCAGATGACATATTATTCTATATAGAAAACCTGATAGACTCTACCAAAAGAATTGCTAGAATGGATACACAAATTCAGTAAAATTGCAGGATAGAAATTCAACATATAGAAATCTGTTCCATTTCTAAACAACAATAATGAAACAAAAGAAACATAAATCAAGAAATCAACACATTTACAATTGCACAAAAAAACATACAATACCTAGGAATAAACCTCACCAAAGAAATTAAAAATCTAAACTCTGAAAACTATAAAATGCTGAAGAAAGAAACTGAAGATGGCAGAAAGAAATGGAAAGATGATCCACACCATTAATTGTAAGAACAAATGTCAAAATGTCTACATACCCAAAGCAATCTACACATTTAATATAACTTCTACAAAATACCAAAAGCATTTTATACATTGTAGAACAAACATTACTAAAATTTTTATAAACCACAAAAGACTCCAAATTGCCAAAACAACTTGGAAAAGAAAAGGAAAGCTGGAAGCATCACAGTTCTGAACTTAAAATTATATTACAAAACCAAATTGATCAAAGCAGTGTGGTACTGGCACAACATAGATCAGTGGAACAGAATAGAAAGCCCAGACATGGACGCATAACTCTATGGTCAGTTAATCTTCAACAAGGCAGGAAGGAACATCCAATATAAAAAAATTAGTGTCTTCAACAAATGGTGCTGGCAAAACTGGACAGCAACATGCAAAAATGAAACTTGACCACTTTCTTACACCAAATAAAAAATAAATTCAAAATAGATTAAAGATCTATATGTGAGACTGGAAGCCATATAAATCCTAGAGGAGAACACAGGCAGTAAGTAACCTGTTTGACGTCAGCTCTAGCAACTTCTTAGCAGACATGTCATCTAAGGCGAGGGAAACAGAAGCAAAAATAAACTTTTGGGTCTTTATCAAAATAAAAAGCTTCTGCTGCACAGCAAAAGAAACAATCAACAAAACTAAAAGGCAACCTGTGGAATGTGAGAAGATATTTGCAAATGACATATCTGATAAAGGGTTAGTATCCAAAATCTCTAAAGAACTTACAAAATTCGACAGGCAAAAACCAAATAAGCCAGTTAACAAATGGACAAAAGACATGAATAGACATTTTCCCAAATAACACAGATGGCAAGCAGATGGGAAATACTCATCATCAGAGAAATACATATTAAAATGACAGTGATATATCACCTCACACCAGTAAGAATGGCTCAAATTATCAACAGAGGAAATGACACGTGTTGGCAAGGATGTTGAAAAGGGTAACCTTCTTACACTGTTGGTGGTAATGCAAACTGGTGCAGCCTCTCTGGAAAACAGTATGGAGGTTCCTCACACAGTTAAAGATAGAACTACCCTATGTTCCAGCACCTGATCTAGTAGGTATTTACCCAAGAGATACAAAAGTATTAACTCAAAGGGATAAATACACCCCCATGTTTATAGCACCATTATCTATAATATCCAAATTATGGAAAGAGCCCAAATGAATGGGTAAATAAGAGGTGATATATATATATATATATATATATATATATATATACACATATATATGTGTATATGTATATGTCCATGTATATATATACACACACACATATATATATACATATACATATGTATATATATATAATCACAGAGCCCACAAGCTGGAAAAATCATAAAAGTATGACCATAACACTCAGAGCTCACAGATGTACCTGAGGGTACAGGGAGAAAGTGTGGACAAGAAGGGCTTCAAGGAAGGAGTGACATCTAACCTGGAATTTCCAGAAGTAGTTATCATCTAGCCAAAGCCTGGCACCCAGCAGGCACCAAATACATGACAAATGAACGAGCAAGTACGTGAATGAATGGCAATCGCCCTAACACAGCATGAAGAGGCACAGCACATCCAGACCAAGGTATGGAGATATGAGGTACACTGGGGGAGAAGTGGGAAGGGGCTACAGCCTGACCTTCTTTACTGGCATCTTATAGCCACAATAGCATAAGTTCAGCTCCTCGGGGAGCCATTGTTTGTCCTGCATTCTGGGAAACTGCTTTTCATTTACAACAATAGTGCCTATGAGCCCTGAGTGTCCCAGTGTGAAACTGTACATTCCTCAAGGGGCTTTATTAAAAAGAGAGAGGTTGAGGCACAACTTCATACTGAAGGGGGGGAGGAAAGATGATAGGGGTTCCTTCATAAGTGCAGTCATTGCAGGGGATGCATTGGAGGATGTGGCAGAGGTGGCCTTGGGGAATGAGAATGGGACTTTGGGGGTTTACCCCAAAGAGAGGGACTTCTGTTTGCAAGAGGAGGCAATGGATGGATCTCAATGGATGCCAGAGAGAATGTCAGTTTGGGATATGCACTGTGAGGTGCAGGGGGACACATTGGTGGAGAGTGCTGGGTATTACTGCACATAGACAACAAAGTGTGACAATTAGGGTCAGAGGTCATGACCCACTTGACATGAGTAGGCACAGTGGAAGGGGCCTGACATGGAGGAAATTCATTAACTGTAGTCATCATGGTGGAGAGCCTGCTGTGCTCATGTCACAGCCTCCTCATCATCAGCAGAGTGCTGGGTCAAGGGAGGCCCCCCAATACCCATGTGCTGACTAGACCCAAAATGACCTCTGTTTCAGTTTGAATCACTGGAATAGAATTTGCTGAATTCAAGTGACTGGTGACCAGGTGCAGGTTAATTATCTATGAAAGTGAAACCTAGCATTACCAATGGAAGCAAAATTCCTACTCAAGGCAAAGTTCAGAATCCAGTCTAAAAAGCTGGACTCTCCACATGTAGTCCATCTTGATCCCAGGGTCTTTGCACTTGCTGTTCTCCCAGACTGATATATAGCTTCACTGCATTGTCTGCTCCCCAAATGCCTTCAGTAATTTCTCAAACTTCCTTACTGAGTTTATATTTCTTCATGGTACACATCACCACCTGACTTTCCAATAAGTAGGTTCTACTTATTTTTTACTGTCATCTTGCTGGTCTGTATGAGAATGGAGAAGCTCCCCCCTCTCCTGCTTCACCCTGTTGTGCCTGGTGTCTGGTAAAGCCTGGAAAACAGTAGGCCTAGGTGAATGTACACCAGGTGATGGAGCACTGGGCTTGAAGTGGGGACACGTAGGTGTCATGGAGCATTGCCCCAGATTAAGAAAAAGGACTTCAGAAGGACAATCTGATGAAGCTTTTGTTGTAGAGAGTTCTCCTTGTGTTATCTAGGAAGCAATGAGAACTCACTCTAATAGGAAGGCTGAAAGAAATCAGTAGGAGGATGGGGAAGAAACAAAACTAGGTAATGAACTTGTTTTGCTTTGACAAACCAGCATTTCCAGCCCAGGGGAAGACCAGCTGTTAGTTGAAAGACTGTTTCTGCACAGTATTTTTTTCACAGTCGAGTGTATGTCATTTTCCTCATAGTTCCCCAAAAAGGTTTTCAAAAACTTCTAGCTTAGTGAAACTAGATGTTTGTTGAAAGATAGTTTCACCACAGTGTTGTTTCACAGAGTTGAGCACATGGCATTTTCTGTGTAGAACCCACATAGGTTTTCAAACACTTCCAACTTCATTGAACCAGAGGTTAGTTGAAACACAGTTTCTCTACACTGATGTTTCACAAAGTTGAGTAAATGGCACTTTTGTTATACTTCTAGGTCTAGGATTTCAACAGGCCTAACTTTGTGAAACAAGTTGTTAGTTGAAAGGTCATTTCTTCACAGTGTTTTTTCACAGCATTGAGTATATGGCACTTTCTGTGTAAGCCCCGCATGGTTTTTGAAACACTTCTAACTTAGTGAAACCAGATGTGAGTGGGTTGAAAGATGGTTTCGGCACACTGTTGTTTCACAAAGTTAAGTATATGGCACTTTCTGTGTAAGCCCTACATAGGTTTTCAAACACTTCTAACTTAGTGGAAGCAGATGTTAGTTGAGAGATGGTTTCCCCACAGTGTTGTTTCACAGAGTCGAGTATAAGGCATTATCTGCATAAGCCCTGCATTGGTTTTCAAAAATTCTAACTTAATGAAACCAGATGTTATGTGACAGATGGTTTCCACCCAGTGTCTTTTAACAGAGTTGGGTATGTGGCACTTTCCTCATAGGCACTGCATAGGTTTTCAAATACTTCTAACTTAGTGAAACAGGATGTTAGTTGAAAGATGCTTTCCCCACACTGCTGTTTCACAGAGTTGTGTATATGGCACCTCCTTGTAGGCCATGCATGGGTTTTCAAACACTTCTACTTAGTGAAACAAAATGTTAGTTAAAAGGTGTTTTTACCAGAGTGCTGTTTGACACAGTTGATTATATGACACTTTCTGCATAGGCTCTGCATGTTTTCAAACACTTCTAACTTAGTGAAGCAAGATGATAGTTGAAAGATGGTTTCCCTCGGTGTTTCAAAGAGTTGAGAATATAGCACTTTTGGTGTAGGTCCCACATGGGTTTTCAAACACTTCCAATTTAGATGAACAAAGTGTTCAAATACTACACCTAGAAGTATAAAAAAATGCAATTTACTCAACTTGGTGAAATATCATTGTAGGGAAATGATGCAGGGCCTATGCAGAAACTGCCATATACTCAACTCTGTCAAACAACACTGTGGGGAATCCATCTATCAACTGACATCTTGTTTCATTGTTAGAAGTGTTTGAAAACCCAAGTGGGGAACTATGAGGAAAGTGCCATATACTCAACTCTGTGAAATAAGAGTGTGGTGAAACCATCTTTCAACTAATATATAGTTACACTAACTTAGAAGTTTTTGAAAAGCTTTGGGGTAACTATGAGGAAAGTGACATAGATTCGACTGTGTGAAAAAATACTGTGGAAAACGATCTTTCAACTAACAACTGGTTTCACTAAGTTCAGAGTGCTTGAAACCTATGCAGGGCCTATGAAGAAAGTGCTATATACTCAACTCTGTCAAAGAACACTGTGGGGAATCCATCTTTCAACTAACATCTGGTTTCACTAAGTTAGAAGTGTTTCAAAAACCTATGCTGGTCCTACGTGGAATATGCCAATTACTGAACTCTGTTAAACACCATCGTGGTGACACCATGTTTCAACTAACATCTGGTTTCATTAAGCTAAAAGTGTTTGAAAACTATACAGGGTGTATGCGGAAAGTGTCATATACTCAACTCTGTGAAACAATAGTTTGGGGAAACTGTCTTAAAACTAACATCTTGTCTGAGAACAAACTGAGGGTTGATGGCGGGTGGGAGGGAGGGGAGGGTGGGTGATGGGTATTGAGGAGGGCACCTTTTGGGATGAGCACTGGGTGTTGTATGGAAACCAATTTGACAATAAATTTCATATATTGAAAAAAAACTAACATCTTATTTCACTAAGTTAGATGTTTTTGAAAACCTATGCAGGGCCTATGCAAAAAGTGGCATATATTCAACTCTGTCATACAACATGTGGAGAAACTATGTTTCAACTAACATCTCATTTCACAAAGTCATTTGTATGAAAACATATGTGACATCTACACAGAAAGTGCCATATACTCAACTGTGGGAAACAACACAGTGGGGAAACCATCTTTCAACTAGAATCTGGTTTCACTAAGTTAGATCTCTTTGAAAACTATGTGGGGCCTATATGGAACGTGTCATATACTCAACTCTGTGAAACAACAGTGTGGGGAAACCATCCTTCAACTAACATCTGGTTTCACTAAGTTAAAAGTGTTTGAAAACTGTGTGGGGCCTACAAGGAACATGCCATATACTCTACTCTATGAAACACTGTGGGAAAACCATCTTTCAACTAACATCTGGTTTCTCTAAGTAAGAAGTGTTTCAAAACCTATGCAGGGCTATGTGGAAAGTGCCATATACTCAACTTCGTGAAACAACACTGTGGAGAAACCTTTTTTCAACTAACATCTCGTTTCACAAAGTTAGACGTGTTTGAATACCTGTGTGCAGCCTATGCAGAAAGTGCCATATACTCAGCTCTGTCAAACAGACTTTGGGGAAACCATCTTTCAACTAGTGTCTTGTTTCAATAAGTTAGAAGAGTTTGAAAATGCATGTGGTGCCTACACCACGGTGCCATATACACAATGCTGTGAAACAACACTGTGGGGAAACTCTCTTTGAACTAACATTTCGTTTAACTAAGTTATAAGTGTTTGAAAACCTATGCAGGGCTTATGCACAAGGTGCCGTATACTCATCTCTGTCAAACAGCACATTTGGGAAGCCATCTTTCAACTAACATTTTCTTTCACTTGAGTTAGAAGTGTTTGAAAACCTATGCAGCAAATATGTGGAAAGTGACATATATTCAACTCTGTGATACAACACTGTGGGGAACCATCTTTCAACTAACATCATATTTCGCTAAGTTAGAAGTGTTGAAATCCTAGACCCAGAAGTATAACGAAAGCACCATTTATGCAACTTTGTGAAACATCATTGTAGAGAAACCATCTCTCAACTAACATCTGAGGTTCAACTAAGTTGGAAGTGTTTGAAAACCCAAGCAGGGCCTATGCAGAAAATGCCATATACTCAACTCTGTCAGCACTTTGTGGAAACAATCTTTCATCTAACACACCAAACTAACATCTTCTTTCACATACACCACAAAATAACCAACATGTAGCTAACACACACTAAGATCTAGGCACCAAACACACACCAGACACATACCATTATAGACCACAAAGAGCACATATAATCCTTACACACTGCCTGTGTAACGCATTAGCCCCCAACATATAACACACTTACGAATCAAACCACAACATACCTAAAGTACCACACAGTCACACTTCTTATGTAGAACTCTCATGTGGTCTTTCCTGCTTATACATCACATAAAGACACACACCACATGTACACAACCCTCAGTAACTTACATATAAATACACAACACACATATATCACATACATAAAACATAAATCACACAGACCAAACACCACATATACATCACACTACATACACAGCACACATATTCCACACACATGCTTTCCCCACAGAAATACACATACACCAATGACATACTGCTTATAAACCACATATATACACACACCCCATACATAAACACACCACCCACCTAACAAACACAACCCCTACACATTCCACACATACCAAATCCTGAACTATACACACACACACACACACACACACACACACTACAGATACCTCAAATTCAAAATCCACATATGCACAACCCACATGACATGTGTGCCACATATCATACCCACAACACATACATAATTATATAGCCAGCAAACACACCCCACCTTCACCACACAAGAATTACACATAAATCACACAAATACCACACATTTTTATAAACATCTCACATATAGACCACAAATACAGCACACATATATTCCATCTACACATACAACACACAGGCCACCAAAGTGATCTTTCACATATTCATCAGATACAAACTACACACACACCACACAGAACACACACATCACACATCACACTCACATCACACACAGACCCACACACACCAAGCTTACATAAACCAACAAGCACATATGTGGCAAACACACACACAGTACCAACATCAGACAACACATTTACACACACACTCACAAACACCACTCAAACACTATTCACACACCACACATATCACAAACACACACACACACACACGAAACATACACTAATCACACATATGTCAAACAAAAACACAACACAAACCTTACACACAGACATAGAACACACCACACCTACCGCACACACACATCTCATACTCACAACACATATGTAAAACAGACTAACATACACTATAGATATAGAGCACACATATGCCATGTATACACCTTGGATACACAATATAGAAATCACAATTTCATTGCACACACAGCACACACACTCTACATGCATCGCACTTAGGAAACATAATTTACAAACACATCACATGCACACAACAGACACATTACATATACACCATAAACACCACACTGAGAACAGTGTCACCAAACAATGACACATCGACCCAAACACACATACACACACACAACACATGCACCACACAATAACACCTACATCACACACACCACACATACCATTCAAATGTACCACACCAACGAACACACCAGATTCACGGTATATGCTCCCCACACACCACACGTTCATCACAGATAAACCACACATCCAACACACATTCACCAAGCACATAATACATATATACATGTAACACACACAATGCCCCAATCAACATTCACCAAAACATGCACACACACACACACACACACACACACACACCAGAGAATTCGTATAATGCACATACACTGGTCAGCACATGTACATACATACATACATAACATATGGTTATGTATGTATGAATACATAACCATACACACCAAACATCACATATTTGTAAAACACACACTATATAAACCATGCACAGACAACATATACTACAAATACTCCCAGACATCCCACAAGCACCACTCACACACTACACAAATATCACACATACATCACACATAGAACAACCACCAAACTCACTTATTCCAAACACATGCGTAGCACATGCACACCACACTTCTACATCACCCACACCATACCTATACCATCACACCACACACTGACCTCACACATGGTACACAAAGAACACACAGAGAAATCAAACTGACTTACACCACCATACAGCACAGATACACCCCACACATATACCATTCAATACATGCTAAATAAATGAATACATTCACCACACATATAGCGCATACAGCACCCAGAATTCACAAAGACACACTGCACACCCCACAGATGCAAAACCCAGACATCACACACAGCCTCACTTACACCACACAAATACAATTCCCATACACACATATACCACACTCACACACATACACCAGACATTCACAGCTCATACACTATGTACACCAGAGAAACACAACACATATACCTTATGCACACACCACACCCATAACATCCATGATACATCATGCACACACCACACATATGACACACAAACAAGCCAGGCATACACAGAAATGCTACACTTACAGTAGACACATAGCCCACATACACTGCACAGATACCACATGCAAAACTCCACATGTACAACCCATGCATCCCACATATATACCAACACACACAGCATGCCATACCCCTCACACAGGACACATATGCCCCCACACCCCACAAACATATGAATGACACACACACTACACATATGCCACAAATACACCACAGAGACAGCACACAAACAAGGTATATGTTAAACAAATATACATTACATACACAGAAGAGACTCAAAACACATACACCACATACACCACACACACCACCAATACCACACACAAAGACACATACACCAATCATTTTCATGCATATACTACACACACATGCAGAGACTGCTTGCCTACAACACACGTACTTCACACATGACACACACACTACACATATAAAAATATATGCCACCCACACATATACCACAAAATAACCACATAAGTCACCCACACACACACAAAGACCATACATACAATCTCTACAGCAAAATCACACCACAGACACACAATGTATGTTTCCACATGCACACAACAACAGGAACATCACTCACATAACACAGATACCACACACAGGGAAAGAAAGCACCTAAGCCAAACATCAAACATGCAACACACATGCCAAACATTCACCACGCACATGCCACACATACTACACACACCAACACACATACAACATAGACATATGCTATGCATACACCACAGGTATACCTCCCACATACTCCATGTATACCACACCCATGCCAAATATACATGACACACAACATAGCCACTCCAATTTTACACCACACATACCACACACTTATATGTACCACATACAGAAGACACATATTTCACTAATATACCTTGCACACACAATTCCACACATCTACATCACAAAGACCCCACAACTTAGACATGTGTGTTTAAACACACATACCGGGGCGCCTGGGTGGCGCAGTCGGTTAAGCGTCCGACTTCAGCCAGGTCACAATCTCGCAGTCCGTGAGTTCGAGCCCCGCGTCAGGCTCTGGGCTGATGGCTCAGAGCCTGGAGCCTGTTTCCAATTCTGTGTCTCCCTCTCTCTCTGCCCCTCCCCCGTTCATGCTCTGTCTCTGTCCCAAAAATAAATAAACGTTGAAAAAAAATAAAAAAAAATAATAAAATAAACACACATACCATACATATGTCAATCACTGCCACACAACACACACATACACACACTGCACAGACCACACTTACGTTGCATTTACTCCACATATAAACCACGTTCACAACTCATATGTATCAGACAAACAGTTCCCATACACCACACCATAACTCACTAAGATCTATATATACAGCGCACTCATTGAGTACCACAGATAATCCACACATAATATACATACAAACCCTACACGTACACTGCAGACACACTGCACATATTCAACACACACACACTCAAATACACCACACAAATACCACTCACAGGAACACATACTTCACATTCACACACACCCATCACACCACACCTTATTCAACTACACACACATATACACACACCCAAATACACCACACAAATACCACTCACAGGAACACATACGTCACACTCACACATACAAAATCACACCTTCACCACAAATACACCACACATATACCTCACACATGCTCAGCACATGCACACCATACACAACACATATTCCATATACACATACCAGACTCCATTTATTTTCCATACATACAACACACACAGAAAACACATGCACCATACACACAAAATACACCCCACTCACACCCCACAGATACACTATTCTTTCACAGCAATACACACACACCACATATACTCCACCGAACCACCACATAGACACCACACATACAACATGTACATCACAATTTCACCACACACACTACCCATACCTCCCATGCACCACACCTACAACACTCATTTCACAGACACCACACACGAGTCTCAGCATATACACCACAACACATATTCACAAAGTCACAGCACATACATTATACACATGCCACAAACACACACACCACACAAACACCAAAAATTAGGACACATATAGCAATGTACACACACAACATGCATATGCCACACACACTACACATACAGCATTACCACACATATAACATGCATGTACAACCACAGTACACATAGAACATATGCCACACACAACATATATACCACACACACAAACAGTATATATGTCATATGATAACCACCCATATGGCACACACTCACAAACTACACAGACACCACATTCACAGCACAGATACACTGCACACACAAATATCACACATATGACAAATACACAATAAAAAACCTTACAGATACAAATAGACATATTCTACATCTATGCCACACACATTCCACATGCACCACTCACATAAACCACAAAGAAAAACCCTTTACGCCCAGGCCAAACACACACTACAAATACACAACACATACATTACACATATACCACAAATATACCACACACACACAGCATACAGTCAGCAACACACACCACACACATAAGTACCAATACCACAGACACACCACACATGCAAATATTCACACACACACCACAAACAACAACCACACATACACTACACATGTGACCCACAAACCAAATATGTCACAAACAGTTCACATACACCACACCACGTACACACCACAATACATCAAAATATACAAAATACATATATGTCACTCAGACACCATACATATTGCACACATATCTCACATACATCACACCTAAGACATGCATATATTCCTTACATGCACCATTCCCTAATGCACAAAAACACATAACTACAAACTCACCATACACACACCACACACAACACACAGACCATTGCACACATTACTCAATCACTTCAAACAAGGATTGTATATACCACACTCAACACACACACAACAAACACCAACCACACACATACCAAACACTCACACACCACATATACATATAAACCAAATCACCCAACATAAAACACACAACAGATACACATCACACACACTAAACAGGCACCACAAACACACCACACAATATCAAAGACAAACACACACCACACAAACAATACAAGTGTAACACAGATTTACACCATGTATGCACAATGGATAAACCACACATAGCACACATATACACCATCCACGTGACAAATATACACCATGCACACTTAACCTATTCACCCCAATTTCACCACACTCACCAATGCACACAACACACTGCACATAAATCACACCTAACCCACACATACAAAAGATATATCTCACACAGAAACAGCAGACACACACCACACAACTATCACATGTAGGCCATACACACTAATGCCCACACATCAAAAAACTACAGATACAGTGAAAGTTCACAGATACATCAAAAACATACCACACATGGAAACTCGGCACACACATCACAAACATACTATATATATACACAACACATACAACCACATGTTAACCATACATATGACATGCATACCACACACATCACACACATGTGACTTATAAGCCAAAACACATGCACACATATACCATAAACATCAAACATATGTATATCCCACACAACACACAAACCAAACATGCTACCAACCGCAAACATAGACCACATACAGAATTTATATAACCTGTATTTAATATTTGTAACACACACAAACCGAACTGACAACACATATATAACACATACAGACATATGCCACACACACACCATAGTTACACCACAGACACATCATATCACATTTATACCAAACCACATGTTAAATAGACACCACACACAACATATACAACATCATTGCAACACACACACACACATTGCACATATACACTATACTTAACCCACACATATACAACACATCTACTTCACACATGCACACCACACACAAACCACACATATACCACACACACAAACCTCACACACCAAAACAACAGATACAGCACACAAATTACACAATACACCGTACATATTCTACACATCAAAACACACTACCCCTACCATACACACATTACCTATACACAACACACACAACATACTTGATTCACCTATGCCACACTCACACACATCAAACACATATCACACACACACACATACTTACCACATATACCACATGTAAACACCACATATAAGAAACACAATATGCCCACATATACTGCAAGCACAATCAGATACATGACACATACACCTCATACACCACACAGATAAACAACACAGATGCCATACACAAAAACTCTGCACATACTTCATACACATCCCACATATACCACAACTCACACCACCACACTTACTCCCACACATCACAGACATAACACACCTATCCTACACATACAGAGACAACCCAAATTCACTGCACACATACCACACTGATACCACACAAACACACACCAAACAGACACCATGCACACCACCAGACACTTCACAACCCACACCTACACCACTTCCACTCCATCCCACCACCCATATGCTGCATTCCAGCACAAATATATATTACACACATCACAAAAAACACAAAGATCACACATATACCACACACTGCACATAAACTACACACACACCACATGTACACAACACCCATACCACTCATATCCTACACGTAAAAGATGCATACACAGTATGTCATATCACTTATACTCAACACACAAAGTATATGCACAAGAAACACAATACACATAAATATATGCACATGATACATACACCACACCACACTGCCCATACACCACAAATATACCACATGCACACCACACACACCACAGACACTCCCACATGCACCTGCACATTCACATGCACACACACACACATTACATGCACTGCCCAAACCATACATGTCACACAAAAACACACATACATCACACCCACACCAGACACATACCTCACATATATAACACGTGTGTGCACACACACACACCACATACATGCCACATATACCTCACATATCAAACTTCCAACACATATACACTGTACATATAGTACACACTCTCTCACTCATACACACCACAAACACTGAACACACAGGCATACCATACATATATCAGAAACACACTGATATATACCACATGCATAACTACACAAAATAGCACACACTCACCCATCATGACACAGATACACCACAAATATAGCACATATACAACACATGTCCCACATATATGCCAAACATTCATGAGATATATAACTGACAAACAACAAATACACACACAAATGTACACAAGCAAATCTACAAAACAAATATCAACACCACACATATCCACACATAATACATAAGACATATACACACACCACATGTGCATACACAGCACAAACACCACAAACACCACACACAGCATGTGTGCCACACAAATACCACATAAACACAACTCTACATGGAGAACAAACGCATCAGAGATATACCATCATCACAACTCACATGCCATACATATAGCACACATGAACACACATAAACCAACTACATAGCACTGAGACACCACTCACACTCCACACACACCACACGGATATTATAACCACACACACACTACATATGCCACACGTATCAGACATACAAAACACGCAAAAACACTTAAATCATAACCACTTTAAACAGATAACACACACACCACACACATAACAATACACCAACACACCACACCTATACCAAACAAGAGATATCACAGACATACCACATATACATCACACAATAACCACACATATGGGACACTCACTCCACAAGTAAAACACACAATAACCTTACCAAATTCATACCACACACTGCTCATGTTGTACATATACCTCAACACACCACACACGTCACATACACACCACACCTATATTTCACACACACATTCCACATACCCACAACACAAAAAGAACTCTTACACCACGCATATACTGCACACACACCACACAGTCTGCCTCTGTACAATGCACACCACAAATATACCAAATCCACACTGCATCTATACTACAACATGCCACATATATACCACACATGCAGCACATATCATACCTTCACCACATGTACAGCACACATATGCCACACACAAACACACACACTTTACACACCTCAAGCACAACACCCTTACACCATACAGAGATACCACAAACACACCACACATTCATCACAAAATAACCAGGTACTTTCAACATGCACACACACACACACACACACACACACACCACAATAACCATATATTTATATAGATCCACAGACATACACTACACATGCCACACATACACAATGGACACAGACACACCACTCAAACACTACAAACACACCAAAACTATTACACACACACACACACACACACTACATAGATATACCACATTCTCAACACACATAAAGCGCACGCACACACCACACATATACCACACACGCACACACACAGTGTACATACTACAGACACCCCATACAACACATACACATTCCATGCATACCACACATAAGCACTCATTCCAATCATAGATACACACACCACATTCTCAGACACACACCACACATACTTAGACACACACCAAACATACAGCACGATCCTCAAGCATATCCTGCAAACAGCACCCACACCACACAGAAAGCACACACAGGATACATACACCACATGCAACTACACATACCACACTTCCATGAGAAAAATGTACCACACACATCTATCACGTGCAAATCAACACACAACACATACAACACTGCTGCACCACCCATATACCCCCAACACCACCCATATACCCTTCACAGACCACACCTAGAAAGCACACACACACCAAGCACGTACATGGCACATGCACTACAGACCCCCCACCCATAAAATAACAATCCATACAACACAATCCACACTCGACAAATACACCACACACACACCACTTACACACACATCAGAAATACAACACCTACAACGTACAAACCACAGACTATACATACTCACCACACACACACAACACAAACCAGAAACACCAGAAACAACCCCACAAAACACAAATCAAATACATACCATGGAGACAACCACCATTATCAGGAATATGCCACATTCAATGTATACACACACACTACAAAGAATGCACATAGGCCAAATGTACACCACATAGATACACACACAAGAGATATATACTATACATTCCACACACAGACCACATGTTTACCACAGACACAACCTACACATATACCAGACACAGACAATATGTATATTACACAAACACAAAGACTGCCGCAAAACACAGCCCTCACACAAACACCACTGACACACGACACATATGCAAAACTCACACAGAGGATACATACCCCAAACACAACACTCTTCATACACAACACATGTATCACACACATGCACTACACATACACACATAGAATTATGATGCACACACCACATATGTGTCACAAACACAATCTGAACCCACACACCAGCTAACACTGCACAACAGCACACACTCCACACACACACTACACACGCACCACACATCAACAACATGCCCACATGCAACACATGCAACACTCATACTGCATATATAACACACCTACCTCACATATAAGCCATGCAAACACAAGACAAGCATACAATGCACCCACACCACATACAACACCCTTTCACCACACACACCACACATACATTACAAATACAAGACACATATTTCAAGGACACACACAACACACACAAAAGACATGCAACCCTTATACCACTCATACCACATGGACCACAATTTCAACACATAGGTATGACACATCTACCACACATATGCACACATACCTCATATGCACCAATCTTCACCATACAGATACCACACACACCACATATACCACGTATACACACATGACGTACAAACCTCTCACCACACACAGCACACATATTCCACACAAACTCCCACACCTGTTTGCCACGACAAACTACATATAACCACATGGACACCACATGGACACCAGGCATATATTACCACATGCACCACACACAGCACACAAAATGTACATACACCACACACATCACACTGATAACATATAGAAGACACAGAAAATATCACACATACAGTGTACCCATGTGTATACCACACACAAATCATAGACCAGCTATTAACCAAAAATACACAGCACACACACAAATAGCATGCACACACATCATATACACCACAAAGAACACATGTGTCTCACACACCATACACACAACATGCATATATCACACACACAACACACATATACATAATACAGGACACACATTTGCCACTCAAACACTACACATACATGACAGGGAAACCACACATATATGTCACAAATACCACACATACCACACTGAATCCACACTCACATCACACATAATACATACACCATGCCTATATTACACACACACACACACACACACACACACCACAAGCCATACAGCTCATGGAAATAATGAATTCAGTACACACACCACCCCCACACAAAGACAAGCACTAACAACACAATAATACACATACATCACACACACTCCACACCCACACACCACATAAACACCACACCCATCACACAATACCAAGAAAACACACATACCAAATATATACCACACACACACAACATATACCACACAGAACAAACACATTCATCTCTCACACTCACACCACACATGCAGCACACACACCAAAGACACAGACCACACATTCAACACACAGACACACACAGCATGCCACAAATATACCACCAACACACACAAAACAGATACTTGACAGACTCCTCACATATAACATTTCCACAAACACCACAAGTGAAAACAAAGGAATATGTAACACACATACCACATATACACCAAATACATACCACACATGCCACACACACTTACACACACAGAACATTCAACTCATAAAGTCCAGACATACACTGTACTCACAGCATACTTTCACAACACCACACCAAATACACACCTAGCAAAGGTATACCACACACTCATCACAGATATACCAACACACACCAAACATACACCACACACAGACATCAAACACTATATATAAATCACATACACAACACAGATATAACACACATGCAATACATGCAACCACACAAATTACACACAAACACCACACATGTATCACACATAACACAATACACAAAGACACAACACACAAACACAGCACATTTATGAAAAATACACCACATATGACCACACGTACATTACACTCAAGACACTTATAACACACATACATGCACACCCTGACATACCACACACCTTGCACATCGCGTTAGCCACATTAATACTACATACATACCTACATCACACATATACCATGTACACATACGTACATTACAAACACCACATATACACCACACACTCACCATGCATATGCCACAAACATATCCAACACAGATCACACATGCCCCACACACCCACAGTTATAACCCTCCCACAGTGTCTCACACTCAACACATATACAGCACACAATTTCCAAACAAACCATCTCCCATATACCACACACACTCCACATACACACCACACACTCCAAACCTACACCACATATACAGAAGACAGATGCCACCTCCTCTACACATAAACTACACAGACATCGCACACAATGTACATATAGACACAAATGTGACTTGTATACCACACAGCTACACCACACCTACACCAAACACACAGCAACAGATAGTACAAACACATACCTCGCATGACACACGAATACCACACAAACACTTCACCCATTCACCACATACACACCACATACACATCACACAGATATCTTCCACTCACTATTTTCTACGCATAATACACATACCACACACACATACATACACACCCTACACACATATACCACACAAACACACTCCATATATACACCACATCCATGCCAAACATGTACCACACAAAACACACTGATACTACACAGACACCAGATATACAATAAACATAATAAACACACCATGATAATCCGTACATACATGACATACAGACACTATGCACACTACGCACACCACACTTATATTACACAAACTCCAGCCATATACCACACCACAAAACCACACATGTACCACATACAAAACACACACGTCATACGAAGACCACACAGGCATTATATGTGGAGCATACACGCATGATATATATAGCACAGTCACAGCACATATACCACACAGCACACAGAAAGACACATACACCACCTACAAACCACCAACACAACATACACACACCACGCTCACCACAAAAATACCATACACAGACACAAACCACATATACAACATACATGCCATCCATACAGAACAGGATTATGCACTGAACCAAAACCACTCCAAATGTATGCCACACACACCACACATGTACCCCTCAAAACACCCACTAGACACCACCCACGCCTTGTGATTTACTGCCTGAAATAACACTGCTCAAGTGTCTTTCATGTAGACTTTCACATACATCTCACAGTTTGTTGAAACATTATTAGTGTGTGTTGGAAGAGCTAGCATGGCAACCGTGCAGTCTCATCCCTTGAACATAGCTAGTATCACTAGCAAATCATTCTAAATACCCCAGAAAGCAACCTGAAGACTGACAGAACCAAGTCCATAGCTACAGGGAGAGGAATCCACATCAAAGAAGGTAGGAAGCACAGAGGGGGTTTGGGGGAGAGATATATCAAGGGTGCTGCAGTGGAGAGGGAGCCTTCATTGAGGAAAGAGGGGAAGGGAGAGGAGCACACAGGGGAACACACAAGGTGAACCTTTCCCCAAAGACACATGGAAAGAGGCTCAACATCACTCATCATCAGGGAAATACAAATCAATACTACAATGAGATATCACCACACATCTATCAGAAAGGCTAAATTTCACAACACAAGGAACAACTGGTGTTGGCAAGGATGGGAAGAAGGGGAAACCCTCTGACACTGTGGGTGGCAATGCAAACTGGTGCAGCCAATCTGGAAAACAGGACACAATTTTGTCAAGTATTAAGAATAGGACTGCCCTGCGGCACCTGGGTGGCACAGTCAGGCGACTGACTCTTGATAGCCACTCAAGTCAGGATCTCACAATCATGGGACTGAGCCCTCATTGGGCTCTGCACTGGCAGCATGGAGTGCACTTGGGATTCTCTCTCCATCTCTCTCTGCCCCTCCCCATCTCTCTATCACTCTCTCCCTCTCAAATAAATTAATTTAAAAATTGCTTACCCTTTAACACTTAGAGTTGCCCTATGATCCAGCAATTGCCCTATGAGGTATTTACCCAAAGGATACAAAAATAATAATTCAAAAGGATACAGGCACCCCACTGTTTTTAGCAGCACAATGGAAAATAGCCAATTATGGAAAGGGCTCAAATGTCCATTGGCTGAGGAATGGATGGAGATGTGGTATATATATACAACGGGATATTACACAGCCATGAAACAGAATGAAATTTTCCTTTGCAATGATTTGGATGGAGCTCAAGAATATTATGCTAAGTGAAATAAGTCAGTCAGAGAAAGGCTTATACCGTATGATTTCACTCCTATGTGTAAGGTAAGAAACAAAACAAATAAATAATCATGGTGGAAAAAAGAAAGTGGCAAAACAAGAAACATACTCTTAACTATAGAGAACAAACTGATAGTTACCAGAGGAAAGATGGGTGGGAGGATTGGGTTATATAGGAGATGGGAATGAAGGAGTACACTTTGTCATGTGCACCAGGAGTTGTGTGGAAGGGTGAAACAACTGAATTCTACACCTGAAATTATTATTCCACTATATGTTAACTAACTGGAATTTAAATAAAAACTTTAAAAAACATTCTATAGTAGCCATAGGGAAAGGCTCCGTGCTTAAGTGCCCAAAGCATTACTGTGCTTCAAGTGACATTCTTGTCCCTCATAGACATATAGAGTAACACTTTCCTCACCACCTCTCTGTGTAGACACTTGTGCTTTACTGATGAAAAGTACCCTTGGCTGCAAGAGGGTCTTAGAAAGCTTCTTGAGGATATGTAGTCAGAAGTATTCTTAGACCCTTGTGTAGAAGCACCAGGAAATGGCCTAGTGTTAGGTGCCTAAAAGTACAGTGTGGTACACTGTGTCTGTCCCCTCCACCAACTGAGATCCCTGGTTTGTAGGTGAGTTTCCAAGCCATTCCTGACCCAATGCAGGGCTCTCAGAGCCTGATGTCCAAGAGGAAAGCAACCCCCCAATGTCCCTGCTCCCCTGGAGCTGGGCAGACAACAGTATCATAGGAATGGGAGCCAAATGGACCCCGCCCCTAACACATGGAGCTACCCTCATTCGGAAGAATAGTCTGTGAAAATACACCGTGCTCCATGGCATGATCAGCACACAAAAAGGCTTTTGAATAAAAAGTGCACCAAGGTTCATTCCCACCTCTTGGTCATCACATGGAAGCACATTCTTCGTATCGCAGAGCCACTGCTGACCCTCTCTACCAAAATGATGGGATAAGACCCACCAGAATTCAAAGTTCTGCTCTATTTCCTAAGGGAGAATGTGAGCCTCTTGCTCACAGGGCTACAAAGGATATCCTTTGGAACACTCCTATAGCCAAAGACCCCAAAAGTTCTTTTGATTCCTGTGCTGGCCAGATTGTGAATACATTGTGCTTGTCAGGTTCTTCTAAACATGAAGAACACTAGCCCTCGTGTTGCATCCAGTTTCAGAAAATTGCTTTATCATCCATCAAGCTTCATCTTGGGGTCCATAAAAACTCCGTCTTTTAGAGTATTATATCGTGCTGCAGATGTCCAATGGGAACTAGCCCTTATGACTGTGTGACAGGTGGAGCCAGAGTCCCTGGCCTTGTGGTTCCAGGACTACATGGACATCCAGAGCCCTAGGGCATCAGAAGGGGTCCAGTCGAGAGCTGTTCATGGGGAGTCTCGGGCAGATGTATAGGCCAGGAGCTGGCTCCCTTGCTAGGCCTCAGGGAAATGAAGATAAACATCTCCATTCCACATTGATCACATTCCCATTGGATGGAAATATCGAATGCCCTTTGGTCCTGGCTGCAGCCATCTCCTCAGCCTCCCTGTGTTTCTGACTGCCTCTTGATTCACAGGAGACATGGAGCTGACACTCACTCAGCAGGCACCCAAGGACGGGCATCTGGTTCCCACTCCATGCCATGCTCAGTTATAGCCATCAGCATCGGATATCCCAAAGGAGAATACTCCTCATATCAGTGAGCTTGGTGGTTGGCTATTTGTAGCAAGAGGTGGAGAGAGTGGAGCCATATCGCCTCCTTGCTCTGCCTGATTGAGGTGCCTTCCTTCTGAAAGCAGACAGTCCACACATGAGCAGGAGGTTCCAGAAGCTGGTCAGCACAGAAAGAGCCCTTTACAGGAATAGGGTACCAATGCCTCTCTCCACACTTTGGAACCAGAGCTGGGGGCACCTCCCAGCTACAGCACTCTCACTGCTTACTTCATGCGATGGCATGAAAAGCAACAAAAGTCGACCAAGTCCCAGGGCTATCTAGGTCCTTCTGAAGGAAGAAGGCAGGCCTGGTGTTGACAGGGCTCCCAGATGGAGACTGTAAAGGGTGTTTTTGCCTTAGCCCTCTGGTGTTCTTCTTCTTATAGCCAGGTTGCCAGGAACAGGGCCTGGGCATTCCCATCTCCATAGAATTCCTCGTCCACACTCTGAAGACCTCTGACCCACCTTATTCGCCTTGACACATCTTGGATTTCTTGTAGAAACATGGTTCTTCCCACAGTCCATTCAGAATCAGTGTCTCAAAAAGTCCTATCTTCTGTCTTCCACCTGGGAGTGTGGTTAAGTCCTTGGGACTGGGGGTGAGATTTTGCCACAGGGCTCCTTCTTCATTAATTCATTTGGTTTCAGAAGTATGTGGCCATACTGAGGCTGAGGGAATTTGAAGGCGTCCCAGCAGAGGATGTTTGGTGAGTAGGCTAGGCCAGAGATTTGGACAGGGAGCTGGCCTCTTTCTGGGCCAAGGGCAAATGAAGCAAGACATCTTCTGTCCAAGTGAATCCCCATTCGCACTGGAAATGTCAAGTTATGGCCCACCTGGCACCCACTTCATCTCCCTTGCTGTGTGTCTGAGAAATGTTTTATTTTTCTCCCTTAGGAGCTATGGAGTCATCACTAACTCAGCTTGTACCCCTGCCTAGGCCGCAACTTCCCACTCTGTTCCTGTGCTCAGGGAGAGCTATCAGGCTCTGCTCCACCAAAGGAAAGAAGGCCTTGAGTCCCGGTGTACTTAGTGCTTGGACTGCTGTGCTACGGAGGGTAAAGGAGAGCCAGCTTGCCTCACCGACCTGGATGACTGAGGTGCCTTTATTCTGAAAAGCCCACAGTTTGCACATGGGCAGTATGAATGAGGAAGGGGTGAGCATTGGAAGAGCCCTTGCCAGGAATGAGGGAACCAAGTCCTTGTTGCAGATTCCTAAGCAAGAGCCCTCAGAACCCCATAGCTACAGCTCAAACACTGCTGCCTCCCTCAACTGATGGGAAAAAATGTCATGGATAGACCAAGCCAGAAATCCCTGGCTCCTAAAGAAAGAAGGCAGGCTTCTTGTTGACAGGGCTCCCAGGTGTAGTCCTTCAGAGGCCCCACCTTGGCCTAAACCCACAGGCCTTTCTTATTCTGGATACAACCTGGTTGATAGGAGACTGCGAATGGTACTTCATTCTCAACTTTCTCCAAATCTCATGTGTGGTGAAGAACTCTGGCAGTGTGTGTCTCCATTGCCACTCCTGAGCTTTTGTAATGAGAGGGGGTTGGCATGGACACTATTCTGGAACAGTGTCTCAGAGTAATATCCTCTTGTTTCAGCTTGGAGGTTTGGTGGTATGTCTGTGATGGTGATAGAGGTATAGCATTGGGTCCTTCTGAATTTGGTTTCAGAATGATGTGGCCCTGCCCATACCCAGGGTGTGTGAAGGTGCCCATGGAGAATGCTCTTGGGTAGTCAAAGCCCGTAGTTGGGGGTGGAGCCCACCTCCTGTGTGGGGCAAGGGGAAGGAAAGGTCATGGTCTCTTTCCTCAGTTTCCCATATGCCCATTTGAATGCACAGTTTTGGCTCATTGTAGTCATTGAGTAGTCGGTCATTCCTTTCCCATTGCTGCTTTCCTAACTTGCTCTCAGTTCACACATGGTTACCCTACCCTTTGTCACCTACACCAACCGAGGTCCCCAGTTTAGGGGTGAGTTTCCCAGCCTTTTCCAACCCAGTACAGGGCTCCCAGAGGTGATGTCCCAGAGGACAGCTGCCCACCCCTGTACCTGAGCCCCTGGTGGCAGGCAAGCTACAGTATCATGCAAATGGGTAGGCACATGGACCCCTGTCCCTAATGGAGGGAGCTACCTTCAATTGGAAGAACAGTTTGTGCATATGCACTATGATTCTGGATGTGATCAGTGCACAAAAATGCTTTTGAATAAATAGAGCACCGAGGCCTCGTTCCCACCATCTGATCATCACATGGAAGCACATTCTTCCTATGTCACAGCCAATGTTGCCCCCCTCTACTAACACGATGGGCAGAAGCACACCAGAGGCCAAATTTCCCCTCTATTTCCTTTTTAAAAAACTTTTTGTACATTTATTTATTTTTGAGAGACAGGGTGAGACAGAGCACAAGCAGGAGGAGGGGCAGAGAGAGAAGGAGACACAGAATCCAAAGCAGGCTCCAGGCTCAGAGCAAGCGTTCAGCACAGAGCCCGATGTGGGGCTTGGACCCACAAATTGCAAGATCATGACCTGAGCTGAAGTCGGTCACCCAACTGACTGAGCCACTCAGGTGCCACCCCCCTGTATTTCTTAAGGGAGAATGTGGGCTTCTTGCTCACAGGGCTCCAAAGGGCATCCTGTGGAGAACTCCTGTAGCCAAAGGTCCCAAATGTTTTTGTGATTCTTGAGCAAGGCACATTATGAAATCATTGTGCTGGTCAGGTTCTTCTGAACATGAACAACTCTGGCCCTCAGTGCATCCACTTTCATGACATTGCTTTGTCATCCATCAGGTTCGTCTTCAGGTACATAAAAATTCAGTCTTTCAGAGTACCAAATCCAGCTGCAGATGTCCAATGGGGCCAGCCCTGTGACTTTGGGACAGGTGGAGCCAAAGGGTCCCTGGCCTTTTGGTTTCAGGACTACATGGGCATCCAGAGCACTAGGGCTTTGGAAGGGGTCCAGCTGATAGCTGTTTGTGTAGAGGCTGGGCCAGACATATTAGCGGGAAGCTGGCCCCTTTGGTGGTCTTATGGGAAATGAAGATAAACATCTCCATTCCACATGATTGCATTCACATTTGATGGAAATATTGAATGCCCTTAGGTTCTGGATGCAGCCATATTCTCTCCCTTTGTTTCTGTTTCTGACTGCCTCTTCATTCACTCTCAGGAGCCTTGGAGATGGCATTCACTAAGCAGGTGTCATCCAGGGACAGGCATCGGCTTCCCAGTCAGTCCCATACTCAGTACCAACCATAAGCATCGGATATCGCAAAGGAGAATAGTTTTCCTATCTCTGAGTTTGGTGCTTGGCTATTTGTAGCCAGGGGCAGGGGACACGGGAGCCAGCTCACCTCCATGATCTGCCTGATTGAGATGTCTTCCTTCTGAAAAGCAGACAGTTTCCACAGGAGCAGTGGGCTCCAGAAGCTTGTCAGCACAGAAAGAGCTTTGTACTGAAGAGGCACCAATGCCCCTCCCCACACTTTGGAGCCACAGCTCCGGGAACCTCCAAGCTACAACACTGTCACTGTTCACTCCATTCAACAATGGGAAAAGCAACAAAGGCAAGCCAAGTACCAGGTTCTATAGGTCCTTCTGAAGGAAGAAAGCAGTCCTTGTTGCTGAGAGAGCTCCCAGAAGGAGACTCTAGAGGGCACTTATGCCTTAAGCTCTCTGTTGTTTCTTCTCCTCACGGCCATCCAGGTTGCCAGGAGTTGGTGCTGGGCACTCCCTACTCTATAGAATTCACCTTCCAAGCTCTGAAGATCTCTGGACCTCCTTATCCACCTTGACACATCTTTGCCCTCTTGTAGAAAAAAGGTTCTTCCCGCAATCCATTCAGAATCAGTGTCTCAAGAGTCTATCCTCTGAATTCCACCTGGGAGTCTGATCCAGTCCTTGTGACTGTGGGAGACAGTTCCTCAGGGCTACTTCTTCATTAATTCACTGGGTTTCAGAAGTATGCAGCCATTCAGAGCTCAGGGATTGGAAGGGGACTGGGGGAGGACATCTGGTGTTTAGGCTGGGCCAGAGATTTGGGCAACACTTCCAACGTAGTGGAAGGTTGAAAGATGGTTTCTCTACCATGATGCCTCACAAAGTGGAGGGAACAGCATTTCCTTATACCTCTAGGTCTAGGGTTTCAACCCTTCTCACAGTACCATGATGTTAGTGAAAAGATATTTCTACACAGGGCAGTTTCACACTATTGAGTATATGGCACTCTCCTTGTAGGTCTCGCCTGGGTTTTTCGAACTCTTCTAACCTTGTGAAACCAGATGATAGTTGAGAGATGGTTCCCCTCCGTGTTGTTTCACAGAGTTGAGAGACTAGCACTATCCACAAGGGCTCAGCGTGTGTTATCAAACATTTGTAGCTAAAACCAGATGTCGGGAGAACCACGGTATCCCCACACACACACACACAGTGTTGGTTCACAGAGGTGAATATGTGGCACTTTCACTGTATGTGCCCCATGGATTTCAAGTACGTCTCAGTGACACAAGATTTTTGTTGGATGGTGGCTTCCCCACAGGTTTGTACCACAGAATTGCCAATGTTTGTTGATAGTTTCCCCAAAGTGCTGCTTGATAGTGTTGAGCCTGTGGGACTTTCTGCATACATTCGGCAGAGATTTTTCAAGCACTTCTAAATCATGGTAATGAGATGTCAGATGAAAGATGGTGTGCCCAAAATGCTTTTTGACCGAGTTGAGTATAATGCACTCTAGGCTTAATCCCGCATAGGTTTCAAACACTTCTAACTTCGTGAAATCACATGGTAGTTGAAAGTTGGTTTCTCCCCACTAGTCTCTCACAGTGTTGAATACAGGTCACTTTCAACATTGTTCCCAGCATTGGTTTTCAAACACTTCTAACAGTGAAACTAGATGTTAGTTGATAGAAGGTTTCACCACACTTGTGTCACACAGCGTTGAGTACATGGCAGTTTCGGTGTAAGCCCCACAAGGGTTTCCAACTTAGTTGAACCAGATGTTATTTGAAAGGTGGATTCTCTACAATGAAGTTAAACAAAGTTGAATAAAGAGTGCTTTCATTATTTTATCTCTAGGATTTCAACATTTCCCACTTTGTGAAGCAAGTTGTCAGTTGAAAGGTGTTTCTGCACATTGATTTTACACAGCATTGAGTACATGGCACTTTCCAGAAGTAAACAATTTTTCAACTAATATCCTGTTTCACTGAGGAAGAAATATCTGAAAACCTATGAGGTATATTATGAGAAAAGTGATATATAATTGATTCTGAAAAATTACTGTGGAGACACCATCTTTCAACTCCACGTGATTTCACTAATTTAGAAGTGTTGGAAAACTATGCCAGACCTAGGCAGAAAGTGCCATACATTGGCAACTCTGTGGTACAAACCTATGGGGAAGCCACCTTCCAACTAAACTCTTGTGTCACTGAGATGTGCTTGAAAACCATGGGATGCTTACAGCAAAAGTGCCACATACTCAAATCTGTGAACCAACACTGTGGGAAACCATGGTTTTCCTAACATCTGGTTTCACTATGCTACAAATGTTTGATAACACACAAAGGGTCCTTGTGGATAGTGCTATTCTCTCAACTCTGTGAAACAACACGGTGGGGGGGGGGGGGCGTCTCTCAACTACCATCTGGTTTCACAAGGTTAGAAGTGTTTGAAAAGCTAAGAGTGCATACACAAAGGTGCCATATACTCAACTCTGTGAAACAACATTGTGGAAAAAACATCTTTCACATGACGTCTGGATTTAGTGTTTGCAAACCTATGTGGGGCACACGAGGGAAGTGCCATAGACTCCACTTTGTGAAACAACACTGTAGTGAAACCGTCTTTCAAGTAACATCTCATTTCACGTTAGAGGTATTTGAAAACCTACCCAGAGCCTTTGCGGAAAGTGCCGTATTCTTTACTGTGTGCAACAACACAGTGGGGAAACCATCTTTCACCTGGTATCTGGTTTCACTAAGGTTGAATCGCTTGACAGCCCTTGTGGGACTTGTGTGGATAGTTATATCTCACTCAACTCCCTGAACCAACATTGTGGTGAAACCATCTTTCAACAAACATCTGGTTTCCATGAGTTAGAATTGTTGGAAACTCCATGCAGAAAGTGCCATAGGATCAACTCTGTGAAAATCTCTGGAGAAACCATTTTCCAAATAATATGTAGCTTCACTAAGTTCGAACTGTTTGATACCCAAGGCAGGGCCGACGGAGATAGTGTCATATAATCTGAACTAACATCTTGTTTCACTGAGTTAGAAGGCTTTGAAAACCCATGTGAGGAACTATGAGGGAAGTGCCAAATACTCCGTTCTGTGAGATATCATTGTGCTGAAACCATCTTTCAAATAACATACAGTTCCACTATATTAGAAGATTTTTAAAACATTTGCAGGGAATTATGAGGCTGGTGACCCAGACTCGAGTGTGTGAAAAACATGTGGAGAAAAGATCTTTCAACTAACATCTGGTTTCACGAAGGTAAGTGTGTGAAAACCTACCCGGCGCCTAGGCAGAAAACACCATATACTCCACTCTGTCAACCAGTACCTTGGGCAAACCGTCTTGTTTCAGTAAGTTAGTAGTGTTTGGAAAACGATGCATGGCACTATCAGGGAGGTGCTATCTATGCCTCTGTGTGAAAGCAACAACATGGTGAAACAATCTTTCGAGTACCATCTGCTCTCACTAATTTAGAAGTGTTTGAAAAACCATGCGGGCACCTATGAGGAAAGTGCCCATCCTCAACTCTGTAAAAGCACAGTGGGGTGAAACCATCTTTCAACCAACATCTTGGGTCTTTAAGTTAGAAGTCTTGGAAAACATTTGCGGGGAAATGTGATGAAAGTGACATATACTCGATTGCATGAAAAAATGTGGAGAAACTGTCTTTCAACTAACATCTTGTTTCACTAAATTAGAAGTGTTTCAAAACATGTATATGCCAGGCCTAGGACAAAACACCATCTATTCACCTCAGGGAAACAACACAGAGGTGAAGCCATCTTTCAAGTAACACCTGGTTTCACTAAATTTGAAGTGTTGGGAACTATCCAGGGCCTGTGCATAAAGTGCCATAAACTGAATTAGATCTGACAGGACTTGGGGGAAACTATCGTTTAAGTAACATCTCGTTTCACAAAGTTACAATCGTTTGATAACCAATGCGGGGCCTACACCGAGGGTGCCATATACTCAACTCTGAAGCAACACTGTGGGGAAACCATCTTTCAGCTAACAGCTCACTTCACTAAGTTAGAAATGTGTGAAAAACCCAGGCGAGACCTACAAGGAGAGTGCCATATACTTAACAGTGTGAAACCGCCCTGTGTAGAAATATCTTTCCACTAACATCATGGTACACTCAGTGAGAAAGGTTGAAACCCTAGACCTAGAGGTATAACGAAATGCCATTCCCTCCACTTTGTGAGGCATCATGGTAGAGAAACCATCTTTCAACCCACATTGGGTTCCACTACTTTGGAAGTGTTGGAAAACCCATGCGGGGCGTAGGCTGAAAGGCCCATCCACTCAACTCTGTCCAACAACAGTGTGTTCGAACCACCTTTCAACAAACATATGTTCTCGCTAGGGGAAAAGTGTTTGACAACCTTTGCAGGGCCAACATGGAACATAACACGATGGGGAAGCCAACTTTGAAGTGACATCTTGATTCCCTAAGACAGAAGGGTTTGAAAACCTAGGTGGACACTATGTGGAAAGTTGCATCCACTCAACTCTGCCTAGCAGCACTTTGGGGAAACTCTCTTGCAACTAACATCTCGTTCACTAAGTTAGAATTGCTTGAAACACAATGCAGGGCCTAGGCCGAAAGTGCCCTACACTCAACTCTGTGAAACTGTGGGGAAGCCGTCTTTCAAGTCACATCTCATTTCACTACGTTAGAAGTGTTTGGAAAACTATGTGGGGCCTGTGCCCAAACTCGACTCTGAAGCAACACTGTGGGGAAGCCATCTTTCAGCTAACATCCGGCTTCACTAAGAATTGCTTGCACACCCACACAGGTCTTATGCGGAGAGTGCCATATACCAAACTCTGCAATAACACTGTGGGGAAACCATCTTGGGACTAACATTCTCGCTTCACTAAGTTGAGCTGCTTGACAACTCAACGTGGGGCCTACGCAGAAAGTGCCATGTACTCAATTCTGCCAAACAACACTGTGGCGACTCCATCTCCAAAGTAACGTCTTGTTTCCTTAAGTTACAAGTGTTTGAAAACCCATGCAAGGAGCTACGTGCAAAGTGCCTTCTACTCATATCTGAGAAACAACACGGTGGTGAACCCATCCTTCAACTACCATCTGATGTCACAAATTGAGAAGAGTTGGAAAACCCATGCAGGGCCTAGGCAGAAAGTGCCACATCCTCAACTCTGCGAAACAACTTTGTGGGATAAGCATCTTTCAATTCACAACTTGTTTCACTAAGTTGCAAGTGTTTGAAAAGCTACGCTGGGATCTATGAGGCAAGTGACACATGACTCGACTTTGCGAAACAATACTGTGGAGAAACCATCTTTTGACTACCCCAAGGTTTCATGTTAGAAGTGTTGGGAAACTTATGCGGGGCCCATGACTAAATTTTAGCTCAACTCTAGTAGACAGCACTGTGCGGGACCCACCTGCTTCAGCTAACATCCTGTTTCAAGTAACATCTTGTAGAAGTGTCTGAAAACCCACCCATGTGGGGCCTACAGCAAAAGTGCCATGTACTCCACCCTGTGTAAACATCTAACACCTAGTTTCACTAGGTTAGGGAAAGTGAACATACCCACAGCTGTATGAAACATTGTGGGGAAAACCATCCGACAAGCATCTGATTTCCCTAAGTTAGAAGTGTTTGGAAACACTTGTGGGGCCTCTGGGGATAGCTCCATATACTCAATTCTGTGAAACAACACTGGGGAAACAGATTTCCAACTACCATCTGGTTTCACCAAGAGAGAAGTGTTTAGAAAACAGTGCATGGGCTATAAGGAAATTGCCTTATACTCAGCTCTGTGGAACAACAGTGGGGCGAAACCAACTTTCAAATACCATCTTTCACTAAGTTGGAAGTGTTTGGAAAACGCTGGGGACTATGTTGGAAGTGCCATATCCTCAGGTCCATCAAAGTGCCCTTTGCGGAAACCACCTTTCAAGTAACATCTTGGATCCCTATGTGAGAACTGTCTTCAAAACCTACATGGGGAGAGATGTAGGAACTGACATATACACGACACTGTGACACAATACTGTGGAGGCACCATCATTCAACTAACTTCTGGTTTCACCAAGTTAGAAGCGTTTGAAAGCCTACGCAGGGTCTATGAGGAAAATGCCCTACACTCAACTCTGTGAGAAAACACTGTGGTGGAAACATGTTTTAACTGACATCTGGTTTCACTAAGGTTGGGAAATGCAGGCAGGGCCTGCAGGGAAAGTGCCATAGAGTCAGATCAAACGACACTGTGGGGAAACTGTCTTTCAACTACCGTCTGGTTTCACTACATTAAAAGTGTTTGAACACCTATGTGAGGACCTAAGCAGTGACATTTTCTCCACTCTGTGACAAAACCCATGGAGAAACCACGTTGCTCTAAAATCTTGTTTCACTAAGTTAGAAGGGTTTGAAACAGTACGGGGTGAACTCTAAGGCAAGTGCCATCTACTCAACTCTGTTTTACAATCAGCACAGTGGAGAAATGGCTTGTAAATTAACATCCTGCTTCATTGAATGAGAAGTGTTGGAAAACCTAGAAGGGAACGTTAAGGCAAGTTCCCTATACTCACCTCTGTGAGAAAAAAAAGACGCTTTGGAAAAATCATTTGTCAATTAACTTCTTGCTCAGTGGGTTTAAAGTGTTTGGAACTCTATGCAAGAAATGATAACGAAGTGTCCTAGACTCAATTCTGAAAGAACACAGTTGGGAAAGCCTCTTTCAACACACATCTTCTTTCACTAAGTCAGAAGTGTTTGAAAATCTAGGCCTAAATGTATAATAACAAATACCCCTCAACTTCTTGAAATAAAACCACAGAGAAACCCTGTTTCAAATAATATCTGGTTTCAAATTGAGAGAAAACCCTATATCAACAAACATCTGGTTTCAAAATGAAAGGGGTTTGAAATCCTTTACACATTACTGTAAGCAAAGGGTCTTATACTTAATTCTGAAAAAAAAAAACTATCGAGAAACCATCTTTCAACCAACTCCTTGTTTCACTATGTTAACCTATCCTGGGAACTCTAAGGAAAGTGCTTTATACTCTGTAAAAAAAAATCCAATCCCTTAATTCACTAACAATGTTTGAAACTATGCGTGGAACTATGAGGACAGTGAGTTGACTTCAACTCTGTGAAAAAGCATAGCGGAGAAACGACCTTTCAAATAAAGTCTTAGTTCACGAAGATAGATGGGCTTGCAAACCTAGGCCTCAATGCAAAAGGAGAGTGCTGTATGCCCAACTCCTTGAATTAAAACCTTACCGAGAAACCGTCTTCCAAATGACGTCTTGTTTCCAAGTTAGAAGTGTTTGAAAGCATTTACAGGGAACTGTAAGGACAGGGCCAGAATCTTAACTCTGTGGGAAAACACAATGGGGAAAAGGTTTGTCAACCAACTTCTTGTTTCACTGGGTCAGACTTGTAGGAAACTACCATACACTCGGCTTTGTGAAATAACCGTGTGGGGAAACCACCTTTCAACTAACCTCCTGTTTCCCTAGGTTAGGTGCTTGATAACTTGCGCTGAGAACTATAAGGAAAGGACATTACTCAACTCTGAGAAAGCACAGTGGCGAAAACGTCTTGCAACCAACTTCTTGTTTCAGTAGGTTAGAAGTCTTTGACTCCTTATGCGTGGAAGTAAGGAAAGTGCCATGAACTCCTCTCTGTGAATCCACACCGTGGAGAAAGTTTCTTTCAACTACCTGGTTCCTTCACAGTGTCAAAAGTGTTTGAAAACTTATGTGGGGAAATATACGGAAAGTGCCATGTACTTAGCTCTGTGCAACAGCACTATGCGGAAACCGTCTTTCAAATAAATTCTTGTGAATGCACTGCATTTCGAAAATCAATGCGACGTAATAGACGGAAAGTGCCGTATATGCACTCTGTGGAACAACACTGGGGGATGGGGGGAACCCATCATTCAACAAACATCACGTTTCAGTAAGTTGATCTCCAAGAAAACGACACTGGTGATCAGGGCTTTCAACCACCTTCTGGTTGAATCGTCTTCGCTAGACATGTTTGAAAAAGCCTGTGTGTGGAGTTATAGGAAAGTCTATGTACTCAGTTCTGTGAGGTAATGTGGGAAACCATCTTTCAAACAACTTTTTATTCCATGCACTTAGAATTCTTTGAAAACCTATGCAGAAAATATTGGGCAATGGCACTGACTCACCTCTATGAAATACTGTGGGGGCAACACCTGTCTACTCATTTCTTGTTTCACGAAGTACAAGTGTCTGAAAACCTATGCCGGAAACTATGAGGGAAGTGTATTTACTCAACTCTGTGAAAACACACCGTGAAGAAAAGACCTTTCAAACTACAATTTTGTTTCACTACCGCAGAAGCGTTTGAAAATGTACATGGCGAGCTCGAAGGCAAGTGCCATAGATTCAACAGTGTGGAGAAATCATTGTTAAACTAACATCGTGTTTTGTTGAGAGAGGTGTTTGAAAACTTATGCGGGGAACATTCAGGAAAGTTCCATATACTCACCTCTCTGAAAAAACACTGGATAACCCACCTTTCAGCTAACATCTTGTTTCACTAAGTTGGAAGTGGCTTAACATCTAGGACTATAAGTATAATGGCAGCGCCAGACCCTGAACTCCTTGAAGGAAAATCATGGAGAAAACATCTTTCAACTGAGGTCTGGTTTCAAACTGAGTGGTGTTGGAAACGCTTTGCAGGGAACTAGAAGGAAAGGGCCTCATGCTTAATTCTGAAAGCGCACTATGGCAAAACCGTCTTTCAACCAACCTCTTGTTTCACTAAGGTAGACGTGTTGGAAAAACCTATCCTGACAACTATAAAGAAAGTGCCATCCACCCAACTCTATGAAATAACATTGTGGAGAGGCCATCCTTCAACTAGTTCCTTGTTTCACTAACAAGTGTTTGAAAAACTGGGCAGAGAACTATGAGGACAGTGACCTGACCTTGACTCTGTGAAAAAAACGCAACAGGGATACCACCTTTCGACTAACATTTTGTTTCACTAAGCTAGCAGTGTTTGAAAAAGGAAGCAGCGAACTCTAAGGCAAGTGCCATCTACCCAACTCTGTTTTACGAACAAACACTGTGGACAAACCATTTTTACACTAACATCATGTTTCATTGGGTGAGAGGTGTTTAAAAACCTAAGCAGGGAACATTCAGGAAAGTTCCCTATGCTCACCTCTGTGAGAAAAACAAAAAACACTTTGGAACACGCATTTTTCAATTAACTTCTTTTCCCTAAGTCTGACGTGGTTGAAAAACTATGTGGGAAATAATAACGAAAGTGCCATAGACTCAACTCTGAAACAACCCATTCGGGAAAGCCTCTTTCACCAAACATCTTCTTTCACTAAGTCAGAAGTGTTTGAAGTTCTAGGGCTAAATGTATAATGAGAGTGCTATATGCTCAACTCTTTGAAATAAAACCGTGTGTCAACTAACATCTTGTTTCAGGGTTAGAAGTTTCCCAAAACCTTTTCAAGAACCAATAAGGAAAGGGGCGTATACTCAACTCTGTGAAAAGCCACTGTGGGGAAACTGTCTTTCAACCAACTTCTTGTTTCCCTTTGTTAGACGTGTTCGAAAACCTGTGCGAGGCATTATAAGAAAAGTGCCATATATTCAGTTCTGTGAAATGATCCTGTGGAGAAAAGCGTGTTTCAAATAACTTCTTGTTTCAGTAAGAAGACTTTCCAACCTATGCAGAAAATATGGGGGACTGGCATAGACTCACCATGAGAAATAACATCGTGGAGGAACCATCTTTCCACTACTTTCTTGTTTCAGTATGTAACAAGTGTCAGAAAACCTATGCGGGTAACTATGAGGAAAGTGCCATATACCTAACTCTGTGACAAAATGCCATGGAGAAACGACCTTTCAACTAACATTTTGTTTGACGACCTTAGAAGTGTTTGAAATGTAAGTGGCAATCTCTAAGCCAAGTGCTTAGACTTGTGCCATATTGAACACTGTGAAAGAACAGGGTGGAGTGACCATTTTTAAAATAACATCTTGTTTCATTGAGTGAGAAGTGCCGGGAAGAATAAGGAAAGTTGCATATACTCAACTCGGTGAAAACACACTGGACACAAAGGCGTCTCCTTTCCCCAACTGAGAAGTGTTTGAAAATCTAGGCCTAATTGTATGCCGACAGTACCGTACACTCAACTCCTTGAAAGAAAACCATGGAGAAAATGTCTTTCAATTAACATCTCGTTTCACTGTGTTAGAAGTGTTTGAAAACCTATGCGAGGAATTCTAAGGAAAGTGCCATATCCTCCACCCTGTGAAACAAGAATGTTGAGAACCTACCTCTCAACTAACACACCAAACTATCATCTTGTCTCACATACATCACCCTATAACCAACGTTTAGCCAACACTCGCCAAGGTCTACATACCAAACACACTCCACACACCTACCTCTCACACACCACAAACACCACACTTCAACCTCCCACAGTGCCTAGGAAACATAAACACCAAACATATCACACACAGACAAGACATATGACAACGTACCGCAAGAACACACATACTTTTCTATACTGCTTAAAACTCGCACTGGACACCCACCCCATATATAAACGCCACGCACAATTTACATGTAATATACCCAACCCACTACATCGCATACACAAAATATCCATCACACAGTCCAAACATGACACACACATCACGGTACCTATACAGCACACGTATTCCACACACATGCACACACATACACACACAAAAACACACACTTTGCATATACCATGCACAGAAGTGCACACACTACACATACACCAGAGACATACTGCTGATAAATCACATAACACGCGCTGTCCGTACACCACACACCTAACAAACACAACACCCCAATGCTCCACATATACCCTGCTACATCTCTGCTGCCCCTATGTTCCAATGGGATGGCAGAAAAGACATCAAAGCCAGGGCATTCCCTATGTATTTGAAGGAATAATCAAAACCTCATGATGCCAGTGCTTTTGGTGTGGCCTGCAGAGAAGTCCCTTTACCATAGCCCAGGGCTGTTTCTAATTCCTGAGACAGTCAACTTGCTAAAAGATTGTGCTAGCCACTTCATTCACAACAGTCTCCCATCTCTCCCATCTCCCATCTCTAATGAAGAACTGTAGCACACTGACTATCATTTGAACCCCTTTGCTCTGCTGTCCAATGAGTTTCTCCCTGAGGTTCATTCTAAGTGAGTCTCTCAGAGGAACAGCCTCTGCTTTCAAGTGGAGAGGGTGGTGAAGTCCTTGTGAGTGTGCAGTGGATTTTGAGACAGAACCACCCCTTCATCTGGTTTCAGAAGCATATGGACATCCAGAGGCCTGGGTCATTGGAAGATGCCCAGCAGAGAATGTTTGTATGCTGAGCCAGAGGTTGCAGGAGAGACCGGGCTTCCTTTTTGGATGGAGAAGAAATGAAGTGATACATCTCCTTTCCACATTGATCCATTTCCCATTTGAAATGTCGAGCTTTGGTCCACTTCCTAGTCATTCTCTTCCCATGGCTGTGTTTCAAGATAAATTTTTGTTCACGCATCAGGGCCACAGAACTGTCACTCACTCAGCTGGCACCCTGGCACTCAGCTGGTACTCAGACTCCCATTCTGACCCTGTGCCCCATGAGAGATTTCAGGCTTGGCTATCCCAAAGGAACGGTGGCCTCTGAGTGGGTGGTGCTTGGCATGCTCTGGTATAGAAGATGAAGGGGGGCGGCCTTGCTTCACTCACCTGCTTAAGTTGCCTTCATTCTGAGAAGCAGAAAGTTTGTACATGGGCAGTAGGAACCAAGAGTGAGTCAACACTCCAGCGGGAAGAGCCCGTGCCAAGAACAGGGAGTGAAGTCCTTGTTCCAGACTCCTGAGCAAGAGCCGGCAGAATGCAACAGCTACAGTTCAAACACTGTTGCCTCTGACAACTGATGGAAATACTGGAAGGGACAAAGCCAGAAATCTCTGACTCCTGAAGAAAGACTTCAGGCTTCTTGATGAGAAGGCTCACTCCTGTGTGCAGTCCTTTGGAGGGCTCACTTTGTCTAAGCCCACAGGCTTTTCTTTTTCCTGACACAACCAGCTTGATAGGAGAATGTGATGGTTGTTTCAACCTCAACATTCTCCATGCGTCAGCTGTGATGAAGAACACTGGCACTCTGTGTCTCCATTTACACAACGTGGCTCTCCTTTTTTACTTAAAAAAAATTCAGGTTCTGTTTAACCCCAGTTTCTGAGAGACATACTGTCTTTCTTCCAGTTGGTTTCTGCCGGTGGCCATGTTTTGGTAATTAGGTGTTTCTTGGGCCCCTCTCAATTAGCTGTCAGAAAGGTGTGACCAACCAAAACCCTAGGGTATTTGAAGGTGCTCAGGGAGAATGTGTGTGGGTAGACCAAGCCACTGGTTAGGGGAAGATCCCTCCTCCCACGTAGGAGAAGTGAAAGGGAAGACAGAGATATTTCCTAGATTTGAACCAATGTCCATTTGAAATGCAGGACCATGAGTCACTTCATAGTGATTCTGATCCCAATGCTGTTTTTCTAACTTGTTCTCAGTTTACACACCAAGACCAAGTGGCTCTTCCATACCAAGTTCCAAGGTTTGGAGGTGGGGTTCCAGGCCTTTCTGGAGTCAATACAGAGCTCTCAGAGTCAGATACCTGAGAGGACAGCTAGCATGCCTGTTTCTGAGCCCTCAGTGCATAGCAGACCACAGTATCATGGGAAAGGGTAGCCACATGAACACAGACCCTAATTGACATAGCTTCATTTGGAAGAAAAGACAGACTTTGAATGTGCAGCATGCTTCGTGAACTCATCAACACACAAAGAGCCTTTTGAATAAATGGTGCACCCTAGCCTTGTTCAAACTTATTGATCATCACAAAGAAGCATATTCTTCATGACTCAGAATAATTGTCCCATCTCCTGACACGATGTGCAGAAGGACAACAGAAGCCAAAGCTTCCCTCTGTTTCTTAAGGGATAATATGGGTCTCTTGCTCACAGGGCTCCAAGGGACATCCTTTGAGGTACTCCTTTAGCCAAGCCAACAAAGGGTTCCTCTGAGGTCTGAGCAAGCCAGTGTGCTAATATACTGTGCTGTCCAATTGTTCTCAACATTACCCAAATCTCATCCTTAATGAAGAACTCTGGCCCTTGGTGTATCTAATTTCATGACATTGCTTTCTCTTCCACCACAGTTCCTCTTGTGGTCCCCACAAATTCAGTCACTCAGAGTCATAGCTCCAGCTTGCAACTGTCCACTATGGACCAGCCCTTGTGACTTGTGGGACAGGTTGAGCCAAATGGGCCATGGCTTTTTGATTTCAGGACTCCGTGGACATCTAGACCCCTAGGCCATTCAAAGGGGTCAAGCTGAGAACTGTTTGTGTGCAGGCTGGGCCAGATGTATCAGGAGGAAGTTGGTCTCCATGCCTAGGGAAAATGAAGTTTAACATGACCCTTCCACATTGATCACATTCCCGTTGGATGGAAATATTGAACGTACGTTGGCCCAGGCTGGAGACATTCCCTTTCCTTTCCTGTCATTCTGGCTCAGTCTGTGTTCAACCTTTGGAGCCCTGGAGCTGGCACTCACTCAAAGGGCACCAACAGGTGGGCGTCAGGTCCCACTTGGTCCTGTACTCAGTGACAGCCATGAGCATCAGCTATCCCAAAGGAGAAGAGCCCTCCAATCCCTGAGCTTGGTGATTGTAGCAAGGGGTGCAGGGAGGGGAAGCAACTTGCCTCATTGCTTTGCCTGTTGGAGGGACCTGGCCTTCCTTCTGAAAAGCAGAGAGATCACACAGAAGCAGGAGGCTCCAGAAGCTGGTCAGCACAGAAGAGCCCTTTACAGGAAGAGGGGCCCGATGCCCCTTTCCACACTGTGGAGAAAATCCTGGGGGCACCTGGCAGCTACGGCACGGTCATTGGTCACTCCATTCAGTGATGGGGAAAGCAAGAAAAGCAAAGTCCAGGGCCCTCTAGGTCCTTCTGAAGAAGGCAGGCCTGTTGCTGACAGGGCTCCCAGATACGGACGCTAGATGGCGCTGTTGCCTAAGGATTCTGGTGTTTCTTCTTCCCATAGCGAGGTTGCCAGGAGCTCCTGCCTGACCCGTCCTTCACATAATTCCCCTTTCCATCCCTAAAGAGTTCTGACCCTCCTTATCCACCTTTACACATCCTTGCTCTCTTGTAGAAACAAGGTTCTTCCCACAATCGGTTCAGAGTCAGTGTTTCACGGTCCTATCCTCTGCCTTCCACCTGGGACTCTGACCCAGTCCTTGAGACCGTAGGAGAGATTTTGGCCACAGGGCTCCATCTTCATCAATTCATTGGGTTCCAGAAGTATGTGGTCATTCAGAGACCCAGGCCAACGGAAGGGTCCCAGCAGAGAATGTGTGTCGGTTGGGCGAGAGACTCAGACACAGAAGTGGCCTTCTCCTGGGCCGAGGACACAGGAAGTAAGACACCTTCTTTACAAGTAGAACCCAATTCCCACTGGAAACTCAAGCTTTGGCCCTCCTCATGCCCATTTCATTCACCTTGCTGTATTTCTGACAGGTTTCTTTTTCTGTCTTAGGAGCCATGGAGCTATCAGAAACTCATGTAGCTCACCTGGATAGGGATCAAACTCTCACTCTGCTCCTGTGCTCAGTAAGAGCTCTCAGGCTCTGAGCTAACAAAGGAAAGCTGGCCTTTATTCCCTGGAAGATTGGTGATTGGCCTGCTGTAGTACGGAAGGGGAAGGGGAGCCAGCCTGTCTCACTGTCCTGGATGACTGTGTTGCCTTCATTCTGAGAGGCAGTTTGCATATGAGCAGTCGGGGAAAGGAGAGGGTCAGCACAGGGGAAGCCTTTTCCAGGAACAGAGAATGATTTCCTTGTTCCAAACTTGTAAGAACCAACAGAACCAAATACCTAGAGCTCAAACCTGGGGTCGACATCAACAGATAGAATGTGTGGGAGGGAGAGATATTGCCAGAAATCTCTGTTTCCTAAAATCAGAATGCAGGCCTCCCAGCTGAATTCCTGCAGAGGGTTCCCTTTGCCTCAGCCCACAGGCATTTCTTATTCTGGATACAACCAGCTTGATAGGAGACTGTGCTGAATACTTATTCTCAAACGTCTCCACATCTCATGTGTGAGGAAGAACTCTGGCTGTCTGTGTCTCTATGTCCACTCATTACCCTGTTTTTGCATAAGGTTCTGAATGGAATGTATTCAGAGACATTGCCTTAGAGTACCATTCCCTTCTTTCAGCTTGTGAGTCTGGTGGTATCCCTGGGACAGTGAGATAGGTAATGCAATGGGGCATTCTCAATTTGGTTTCAGAGTGATGTGACCATCACCAAACCTAGGGTGTGTAAAGGTGCTGAGGCTGAATACTTGTGGGTAGGCTCAGCCACGGGTTAGGGGATGTTCCTGCCTCGTGTGTGGGAAGAGGGTACAGAAGATAGATTATGTCCTTCCTCGATTTGACCCGTACCCATTTGAATTCAGAGCTTTGACTGGCCTGGGAGTCATAACTAACCCATTGCTGCTTCTCTGGTCTCAATTCCCACACCAACACCTTGGGGATGTCCCGTACACAACCAATGTCCATGGATTGGAGGTGAGTTTCCAGGCAGGTCCTGTGCCAATGCAGACCTCTAAGATTCTGATAGCTGAGAGGAGAGCTAGCACTCCTGTCCCTGAGCCCTCAGTGCCTAGCAGGCTACAGTCATCGTGGGAATGGGTAGCCACATTGATTCCCACCCCTCATAGATGGAGATACCCTCACTTGGAAGAACAGGCAGTCTGTGCATGCGCACTTTGCTGCATGACCTGATCAGCCCACAAAACACCTTTTGAAAACATAGTGCACTAAGGTCTCCTTCCCACCTCTTGATCATCTCATGGAAACACCTTCTTCATACCTCAGGGTCACTGTTCTCCCTATCTACTGACACGATGGGCAGAAACACACCAAATTCCCTCTATTTGTTATGGGAGAATGAGGGTCTCTTGCTCACAGGGCTCCAAGGGGCATCCTTTGGAGTTGACCTGTAGCCGAAGCCCACAAAAGATTTCTCTGACTCCTGACCACACCTGCTTGCTCCTTTATTGTGTTGTTCAGTGTTTTCTCAGCATCATGCAATTCTCATCCTGAATGAAGATCTCTGACCCTAGGAGTATCAAGTTTCATGAGAGTGCTTTATTCTCCATCAAGGTTCATCTTGGGGTCCATACAATTCTGTCAGAATAATAGCTCAGGCTTGCAAACGCCCACTGTGGACCAACCCTTGTGTCTGTGGGACAGGTTGAGCCAAAGGGGCCCTGGCATTTTGGTTTCAGGATTCCATGGACATGCAGAGCCCTAGGCCATTTGAAGGGGTCCAGCTGAGAACTCTTTGGGTGGAGGCTGGGCCAGCCGTATGAGTGGGGAGCTGGCCTCCTGCTGGACCTAGGAGAAATGAAGTTTAACCTGTCCTTTTCACATTGATCACATTCCCACTGAGTGGACATATCGACACATTCCCTTTGGTCCTGGCTTCAGCCAGTCCCTTTTGCTTCCTGTCGTTTTGACTCAGTCTTTGCTCAATGTTAGGAGCCCTGGGGCTGGCACTCATGCACTGGGCACCAAAGGATGGGCTTTGGATGCCCACTCAGTCCTTGGCTCAGGGACAGCCATGAGCATGGGCTATCTGAGAGAGAATAGCCCTCCAATCCCTGTGCTTGGTGGTTGGCTCTTTGTAGCAGGGGCTGGGGGGAGGGGAGCCAGTTTGCCTCATTGCTCTGCCTGATGGATGGGCCTTCCTTCTGAGTAGCAAACTGTTCACACGTGCAGGAGGCGCCAGAAGCTGGTCAGCCCAGAAAGAGCCCTTTATCGGAAGATGGCCCCAGTGCCCCTTTCCACACTTTGCAACCATAGCTGGGGGCACCTCATGGCTACAGCACTGTCACTGCTCACTCCGTTCAGTGCTAGGAAACCAAGAAAAGCAAAGTCCCAGGGCTCTCTAAGTCCTCCTGAAGAAGAAGGCAGGCCTGTTCCCACAGGGCTCCCAGATGCAGACTCTAGAGGCCTGGTTTGCCTAAGTGCTCAGGTGTTTCTTCTTGTTCCCATAGCCAGTTTGTCAGGAGCAGGTGCTGGGCACCTCTTGCTCCATATAAATCCCCTTCCTATCTCTGGAGAGCTCTGGCCTCCTTACCATGATCACACATCTTTGATCATTTTTAGAAACAGGGTTCTTCCCACAATCCCTACAGAGTCAGTGTCTCACAGTCCTATCCTCTGCCTTCCACCGGGGAGTCTGACCCAGTCCTTGTGAATGTGGGTGAGATTTTCCCACAGGGATCTTTCTTCATTACTTCATTGGGTTTCAGAAGTATGTGGCTCTCAATAGGCCCAGGGATTTCTCATTGCCCAAAAGAGTGATGTTTGTGTGAAGCCTGGGCCAGAGATTTGGGTAGGGATCTGGCCTCCTTTTGGCCAAGGGCCAGTGAAGGAAGACACCTTCTTTCCAAGTAGGTCCCAATTACCACTGGACATGTCGAATTTTGTGCCCCCCTCCTCCTTGGGCCCACTTCCATCCCCTTGCTTTCTTTCTGACTTTTTCCCCCTTAGGAGCCATGGAGCCATCACTCACTCAGCTGGCACCCCCTGGGTAGGCATCAAACTCCTGTGCTCAGGGAGAGCTCTCAGGCTCTGATCTAGCAAAGGAAAGATGGCCTTTAGTCCCTGAGTGATTTTTGCTTGGCTTGCTGTGGTATGGGAGGTGAAGGGGAGCCATCTCTCCTCCCTGAGCTGGATGATTGAGTGGCCTTCATTCGGGGAAGCACACAGTTGGCACGTGGGCAGTATGGACCAGTCCATGGTCAGTGGAGGAGGATCCTTGTCCACGAATAGAGAACAAAGTCCTTGTTCCAGACTCCTGAGCAAGAGCCAGTAGAATCCAATAGTGACACCTCAAATACTGTTGGCTCCATCAACTGCTACCAAAAGTTGGAGGGACAGATATAGCCAGATGCCTCTGGCTCCGAAAGAATGAATGGGTGTTTGTTGCTGACAAGGCTTTCAGGTGTGCCATTTCAGAGGGCTCCCTTTGCATAAGCCCATGGGCATTTCTATTTCCAGATATGAGCAGCTTTCTAGGAGACTGTGCTGGGTACCTCATTCTCAACATTCTCCAAATCTCAAGAGTGATGAAGAACTCCAAGAGTCTAGGTCTCCATCTCCACCACTTAGCCTTTTTTGTCCAAAGAGTTTCTGTGTAGACTTTATGCAGAGCCAGTGACTTAGAGTACAATCCTTTTCTTTCAGCTTGCCTGTTTGGCTTTGTCCTTTGGATGGTGATGTAGGTTTTACCCTGGGTCCTCCTCAAGATCGTTTTAGAATTTCTGGCCAACCCCACACCTGGGATGTGTAAAGATACCCAGGTAGAATGCTTAAGGGTAGTTGAAGCCAGTGGCTAGGGGAGGATCCTGCCTGCTGTGTGGGAGAAGATGAAGGGATGATAGAGATATCTCCCTCTTCGAATTGCCCCATGCCCAGTGGAATGCAGAACGTGGTCTCAACTTCCTATCCCATTGGTGCTCATATCCCCTTGGTCACAGTCACCCACCAAGACCATGGGGCTGCCATGTCCACAACCAAATCCCAAGGACTGGAGGCGAGTTTCCAGTCATTTCCAGAGTCAAAAGAGGCCTCTGAGAGTCTGATGTCCCAGAGGTCAGCTGACCTTCTGTCCCATAGCTCTGGTTTCTTAGCAGGGTATTATAGCAAGAGTAAATAACTGCTCTTCATTGGCAACAAGGTTCTCCCTGGAATCTTGTCAGAGCCAGTGTCTCAGAGTCCTATCCTTTCTTATGAAGTGAGGAGTCTGGTACAATGCTAGTGAGTGGGCAGGAGGTTTGGCCACAGGGGCCGTAGGAATTGGGTTTCAGAATTTGTGGGCATCACCAGGCTGAGGGTATCTGCAGGAGCCCAGTGGAGAATGCTTGTGTGTAGGCCAGCCAGAGGTTTGAGGAAGGGAGCCAGCCTCCTGTCTGGTTTGAGATTTCATTCAGAAAGATCTCTCTTTCCTAGATGGGTGCCATTTTCTTTGGAGATGCCAACTTGGGAACTGCTCTTATTCCCATGCCACTGTTGCTTTTCTAGCTAGGTCTCCATTCACGTTCCAGGAGCATAGGGCTGTCACTTACACGGCGGTGGCTGTATGAATGGTGCCAGTTTCCCAGTCAGTTCCTGAGGAAATCGAAGGTTCTCTGGGTCTCATATCCCAGAGGAAACCTGCCCCTCCCATCGCGGTGCACATGGTGTTGGCTTAGCTGGCTAGGGTATGCACGAGCATGGGTAGCCAATTGGTCTCCCTCCCCTCACTAATGGAGACCCCTTCGTTTGGAAGAACAGCAGGTTTTCATGTGGGCAGGAAGCTCCCGGATCTGGTCAGCCCAGAAAGTACCTTTGGATGGAATCCTGCACCAAGTCCCACTTCCAAATGCTTGCCCATCAGCCAGGAGCACATCCCTGCTACAGCTGTATCACTGCTGCCCTTATGGACTGATGGCAAGGGCAGAACACACACCCAGAGCTACGTCTTTCCCTATGATGCTTAAGAAAGATCTGGGCAGGCTTCTTGCAGACAGGGCTCTCAGATGGAACTTACACATGGCACCGGTTGCCAAAGCCCACAGGTGTTTCTCATTCCTGAGTCATCAGTCAGTGAGCTCACGAAGATGCTACTAGTCATTCTTATCCCTGATGCACAACTCTGGCCCTCCCTCTATCCATTTTTCACCCCTTTGCTCTAGTTTCACTCTGAGCCCTCCCTGGGCTCCATTCCAGGTGAGTGGCTTAGAGTCATACGCTGGGCCCTCTACTGGGAATTCTGGTCCATTCCCTGGGAACGTGGCATGTGTTTGGCCAGAAGACCCCTGGCTCTTCAGCAGGATAGTCTTCCCTGTATGATGATTTCCCTCTACATGAGTCTCTCAGTACTCGGATTTCTGGCCAAGGAAGGAGGCCTTTTTGTGTTTGTGTTTGGCCACAGGGACACAACCTCAGAGCCTCGCAGACTTTCAAGTGTCTTGAAAAGACAAGAATAACTGTAAAATGGGAAGTTGTTACACTGTCTGAATGACACTCAGGGCAAGATCTATTTATTTTAAATCAATGCAGCCATAAAGATATGTGAACAGGCAAGGCAACCCTGCTCTAGTATCTCCCTCTGCATTTCTTCCAGGCATATTGCACACTGGCCAACATCTTGACTCAGTTCATCCTCATGATAGGTTATTGCTGGCTTTGTTCAACGCATCACATCATGCATATCCCTTTTCTGTGAGGGCACATTAATCCTGCAAAAGTGGGATGGGAGAAGTGAACTAGTAAGGAGGCTGCCCTCCTGGGTTCCACCCTATCAGCCAGTCCTTGCCTTCTGCCACTATCCTTGGGGCTCTTGTAAACCTCGTCCTGCCAGCCAGAAATGTCGCCATTGCTACTGTTGAGCATGCTGAAGGAGGACAGAGCTGCACAGAACAATGCCATGTTTGCCACCCCATGAGCACACGGTGGCTTTGCTGGGCTGCTTAGGCAGCTATGGCACTGCCTCATGGACAGGGCTGTTCATGCCTTAGCCCCTGACCCACAAACTTCCTTGTAGCCGTGCCCTGCACGCAGCACTGATGCCTGTGATCCTGATGACCCCTCTGACCCAGCTGGAAGGTAAATCCAAGTCTGGGTAAGCACAAGTGCTGCCATTAGCAGTGGTTCAGCTGCCTTGCTTGGTGCCCATCTGCCATATGCACAGGCTTGTGCAAAAATCTATCCCTGGGCACCAGCTGAGTGACAGCCCCATGGCTCCTAAGTCTAACCAGGGACATAGACATAAAGCCAAGGAAAGGGAATGGCCTTACAAAGAGCCAAAGGTCAATATCTCCAAAGGAAACGGGATCAACCTGGAAAGGGGCTATGCAACTTCTTTCCCCCTCAGCCAAGAAAGGAGGCCAGCTCACTTCCCAGCCCTCTGGCTCAGCCGAAGTGCCAACCTTCTCTTCTGGACCCTTCCAGCGCCCTAGACCTCTGAATGCCTGCATGGTTTTGACACTAACCGACCAGGGGCCCTGTAGCCAAACCTCTTGCACAGTCACAAGCACCCGACTAGGATCCCCAGTGGAATGCCAAGGATATTCTGCCAAGAGACTACATGCAATGGATCCCAGAGAGGGCCTAGTTTGGAAATAGAGCAAAAGGGTGAAAATGGATACACAGAGGGCCAGAGTTCTTCATTAGGGATGACAATGGGATGATGTGGAGAATAAAGTGACAAGTGCCATGTTCTAGCAAGTTGGCTGTCTCAGGAAGAAGCAACACCTGTGGACTTTGGTGAAGGGAGCCCACCACAGGCTACACCTGGGAGCCCTGTCAGCAAGGGGTCTGCATTCTTCATACCTTACCAAAGGTAAAGGCTTTGCATGTGTTCTTTGCCCTTTCCCACTAGAAGACGGGCAGCAGGGATTCGGCTGTGGCTCATGGTCAAATGGTTAGAACTGAGCCTTTCAAAGTCCCTTTGTGCCCTGACCAGGACGTGGAGCCTGGTGTGCATGCATGAATCATCTCCTCTGCAGGATGAAGGCACCTCTCTCAGGCAGGGGAAGGGAGGCCAGCGGGCTACCTATCCCCACAATTACTCCAGCTAAGCACCAAGCCCCCAGCGACAGAGGGGCCTGCTGTCCTCTGGGATACGTGACACTACACTGAGAGCTGTCCATTGGCTCAGGAACTGACTGGGCACTCCACACCAATGTTTGCAACTGGGCTGTGTACCTGACATAGACTTATGGATCCTAGAATTTTCTAAACAGAGGACGTTCTTCTGACACTCTTCCTCCTAATGGCTCCCAGGTAGCACCAGTTTGTTGAACCAAGAGCAATAAAATGCAAATAGGCACCTGGAGGACTAAAGTTCTTCCTTAACAGAATTAACTGCCTACTGCTATCTCCTGGCAGGCTGGCTATCTGGGGTGTAAGAAACACTTGGGGGCTGGTGTCAAAGGAAACCTCCAAGGCTACACCTGAGAGTGAAATTATGCCAGAGCTGTGGATTCTTCCTTCAGAAACAGAGGGAAAAGTGGTTTGGGTGGTTTTTCCTTCCTTCCCATCAGGAAATAGATGCAGCATTGATTCAGAGGCAAGGGCTTCCTGCTCCCAGCTGGTGATCAAGTGTTTGCAATGTCGACCTGATGCAGTAGTTCTTGAAAGGGCCCTTTTTGTGCTGGCCAGGTCCCAAGGCCTAATGTGCATATGGCAGCCATCTGTGACTCAAAATGAAGGCACCTCTGCACTTTGCTGCACTTACCACAGCTGGCCAAGTAACAAGCACTCAGGGACAAGAGGGCCATCCTTCCTCTGATATAAAGGTACTCTTTGCTCTCGCAGAGCACAGGACCAGAGAAGTTGAGCACCAATCTTTGGGCTCTGCCTGTGTGACGTGAGTGAAAGCCCAATCATCCCTGAATGTGACCCAAGATTTTGAAAATAGCAAATTGGTGGGAATGGCTACAAGGGAAGCCAAGGCTCTACATGACAGATGGGAATGGGATAACGCTGCTGGGCATCTCTCTCTACCTTTTCTCTAGCTGCATGTGTAAGGCCAGTCCCTCCCTAAACCTCTGGGACCACCTACATGCATCCATTCATGCACAGCTTGATATGCCCCAGGCCTCTCATTGTGCACAGAGTTCTAATGGGAAATTACAAGAGGTCCCATTGCCAGTCTATTCAGAGCTCCCAGGACTCAGCCAGAGCCCACAGTTTAAAGTGGAGGATATTGCTCTGAGACATGGACTCTGAGTGGACTCTAGCAAGATCCTGCTTCAAAAAAAAAAAAGAGCAAAAGGATGGAAATAAATACACAGAGGGCCAAAGTGCATCCTTACAAGATGAAGAGAATGGGATGAAGCTGAGAAGGAAGTGCCTAGCACAATCTCCCGAGAAGATAACTGTTGTCTGTAGTAGGAAACACTTGTGGGCTGGGGCAAAGGGAACCATCCATTGCCTACACCCAGGTGCCCAATTGGCACGAGGCCTGCACTTTGCTTTCAGTAAGAGAAGGAATGCTTCTGACCTGGGATCCTTTGTATGAACTACCTCTCAGGGCATAGAAAGTGCCCTGATTCAGTGATTCAGTGGTTGCAGGCCTGGGCTCCTGTTGTGCTCTAGATTTTGTAACCAAATCACGGGACAGCATTCCCTGACAGGGCTTTTTAGGGCTGAACAGTCTTGCAGTCTACTGTGCATGCCTGATCCATCTGCCTTAGAGAAAGAGGATAATTCAGTCAGCCAGGGGAGGGAAGCAAGCTGGCTACCCATCACAGAGACTGCCAGGGCCAGTCAAGCAAGAAGCACTCATGCACAGGAGAATCATTCTCTGGGAAAAAGTGATTGCTCTCACATAGCACAGACCCAGAGTGGTAGTTGATCAGAAATCATGGATGTTGGCTGGGTCTACAGACCAATTCCTCCTGGTTGTGACCCATCATATCGTCATAAAAACAGAATATGGATTGGAAGGGCTGTATGGAAGGCAAAGGCTCTACATGACAGAGGAGATAAGGATAAAGCTGGGAATGAAATGTCTCACATCGTTTCTCCTCAACCAGCAGTGAAGCCAGTTCCCTCCCAAACCCTGGCATTGCCTACACATGGACACTCTGCTGGGCACCCTCAAGTGCCCTGTACCTCCCATTGTCCACATAGTTCTGAAAGGTGAATAACGAGGGGTCCTGTGTCCCAACCTATGCCCGAGACACAAGGATCTGGCCAGATCCCCCAACTTAAAGGGAAGGCTAGCTCTCAGAGACACTGGCTCTGAATGACAGCCAGGGAGGAACTACGTTGACAAAAGTGGGGGAAAAGGTATTGAAATGGAACGGCGAAAAGCCAAAGTGCATGATTATGGATGAGAATGGGACAAAGATTCCAATGAAGCGTCAGCACAATTTCCTTGCAAGGTACTGTCTAAGGAATAAGAAACACCTGTGGCCAGACACAAACTAAACCTCTAATGGGTAACCTCCTGACAGCCCAGTCCGCAAGAGGTCTGCATATTTCCTTCTAAAGGATAGGGAAGACTTCTGGCCTTTGCTCTTTTTCCTGCCCTTCCCATCAGGGGATAGAGGCAGCAGGGATTCAGGGGTAGCGGCTCCATGCTCCAGGCTGCTGCTCAAGTGTTTGGAAACTTGGTTCCTGTGGCCCAATAGTTTTGAATGGCCACTTTCTGCACTATGTCCTGGAACATACCTCGTATGCATGGATTATGTTCTCTTCATCATCATAAGCCAAGCACTAAATGCTCTCTCACAGTAGGGCAATCTTTCCTTTGGGTTGTTAGACAGGAATTACTCTTGGTTAGCACAGAAGCAGAGTGGGAACTCACCACCAGTCCCTGGGAGCTCACTGTGTGGTTGACAGCCTCACTGCCCCACCCAGCCTGCAAACCAAGTCCTAGTTTGCAAATAGCACCTCCAGGAGCCATATGTGTGCCATTCCTCAAGCACTCCGGGCTACCCAAGGATAAAGGAAAGGACAGAAAACAAGGGGTTAAACTGGCAGAGCCGCCATCCATTTACAAGTATTTTAGTAAATTACAAGAAAAAGGCAGGGGTCTTATCTCCAGAAACCTCTGGACTCCGTTGCCTGGAGCCCCAACATCGGCCTGCCCTCCATAGTCATATGAGGCACAAATAAACATTAAATAAAGAGTAAGAGAATGGAAATAGATACACTGAGGGACAATGTTCCTTCTGAGAGATGAAAAGGGGATAAATCTGAGGGTTAAATGACTAGTACAATCCCCTGGCAAACTGATGGTCTCAGGAATAACAAACACATAGATAAGAAACACATATGGGCTAGGGTAAAGGGAAACCTCCATTGTCTACAGGGGGAGCCCAAAGGCAAGATATCTGTATTCCTACTTCACAAAGAGAGCTAAAGCTTCTGGTGTTCACTCTTCTTTCCCACCATGTCAGAGGGTAGAGGCAGCAGTGATTCAAAAGGTAGCAGGTATGTGCTTCTGTGGTGCAGTGGTTCCTGAATGTTCTCTTTCTGTTCTAAGCAGGTCCTCAAGAATACTGCACCTGGGTGAAGCAACTGCTCTTCAGGCTGAAAGCATCTTTAATGGCCAGGGAGGGAAACAAGTTGGCTAACCATCATTGCTTGCATCAGCCAGCCAAACACCAAGTACTGACAGGAAGGCAATCTTTCCTTTGGGATATCAGAAACTGATTGCTCTTGGTTAGCACAGACCAGAGTCAGAGCTCATTAGGAAGGGCTGGGCACTCACTCTGTGGAGCACAGCCTCATTGCCCTTGCTTGGGAACCAAGACACCCTTATCAATACAGCCAGGGAATTGGAATGGCTACACGCAGGGCCAAAGTTCTTCATTTCAGCGGAGAATGTGATCAAGCTGAGAACGAAATGTCTAGCTCCATGGTCCTCTTGTCCCACAAGACGGAGGATAGCTCCATCCCAATATCAGTGACCCTGACTACACACGGGCATTCAAGTGCTGGGTGGGCACTTTGAAATGCCCAGGGCTTACCTTTGTCAACATAGTACTGAAAGGCAATTTTTGAGGGACCTGTGGCCCAACTTAGCCCGGAGTGACAAGAATATGGCCTGACACCCATGTTAAAAGTAGAAAAAATGGCTCTGAGACACTGTCCTTGAATGGACAACAGGGAGAACGTTGTTGCAAAAGAGAAACAGGATGGAGAAGGATACAGAGAAGATACAAAATTCTTTCTTAACAGAAGACAATGCGATAGAGAAAAAAAAAGTGACTAGCACAAACTCCTGGCAAGGTGGTTGCCTCAGGAGAATGAACAATGTGTGGGCTAGGACCAAGGGAAACCTCCTGCACTGTTCCTTCAGAAAGAGATGGAAAGTATCTAGCATTGGCTTTTTTTCCCCTGTCCTTTGAGGCCAGTAATGACTCATAGCAGATACTGGCTTGTGGCTTACCCTCAGGTATTTGGAAAGTGGCTCTGGTGCACTAGAACTTGAATGGGCTGATTCCTGCACATAGAAGGTCCTGAAGGATATTGAAAATTTGGTAACTGTCTGCTCTTCAGAATGAAGGCATCTGTAGCAGCCAGTGGGTGGAGTTCTGCTGTCGACCTGATGAAGTTTGGGGGTAGTTGTGGGGGTGGTCCAGAGCCAATGACCAAGAAAGATTTCTTGAGACATCTTTGGTGCACAAAGGGTGGTTTTATTAAATCATGGGGACAGGACCCATGTGCAGGAAGAGCTGCACTGGGGTCCTAACGGGGAACTCATCATTATATACCATCAGGTTGGCAGGGAGTCAGGGATGAAGTCGCTAAGGAATGTTGGAAGCAAGGTTTTCAGGACCATGAGGGGCTAGCTGTTGCTAGGGACACACCATTTATTACCATTTACTAAAACTTCAGTCAAGAGATCCATTAGATGTATATTGGGAGGGGGGGGCATCAGCTTGGAGTATGATTGCCAGCATATATCTTGGGTCAGTTGCAATAAAAGAAGTTGTTTTACACGGTCCTTGAGGTTGGGATAATGTTAAGCTAAGGCTCTCTTTTGCCCCTAGCAAAGTGTCATCATTGAGTGTCATCATTGAGGCAGCTGAGCAGTTAGAGGGAGGTCACTCTGCCCATTCCAGGGACTTGTCAATGGGCTATAGGCAGTAAGGGAATTTAATGTTCATTTGCCTTAGTTTCCCACATTACCATGGCAAGGGCTTAAGCCCCTTTGCTTTGATCTGGGGTAGTCAAGAGTGTCCAAGGAATAACACTCAGATCCCACCTGGGGTGGGGGTGGGGGGGCTAGCTTGGGCTTTACCCCTCAGCCTGCCTCATGCTCCCTCATCATATCCCCCTTGAACAAGGTCGACCCTTACGTCTTTAAGGTTGATGAAGATGGAAGGTTTCATCTTTTGTAGCTTCTTTCTGCTAACTAGGGGCATAGAGTTTTCCCTACCTATTTGGCCAATATTGGTCTGTTGGGGAATATATAGAGGAGATACAAAAGGTGGTGGCAGCTGAATCCAAGGTGTGCCTTCTTGAGTAGCAAGGCTCATCTGTTGGCTTGATGTGATTGTAGTGATGGAGTCTTGGCACCAGGCAGAGAGACATGGGAGAAAGCAGCAAAACATAATTAGAATAACAAGAGAGAAGCCCCAAGAAAAGTCCTTGGGTAGTTGAAAAAATCCTCCAGTCCAGGAGTTTAGCCAATCACTAAAGGAAAGAGAGGGATTGTTTAAATCACCAATTTCAGTGTTCATATCAGTTAGAAATCCTGGAATATTTTTGTGGTAATCTGGAATGTATATACAGCATTTTGTTAGAGCAAATTACAAACTCAGTGTCTACCAGTGCCGCCAGTGAGGTTGTTAGATGGCAGGCTTGAAGCTTCCTCAGATGAGAGTGGGAACTGACAACAGGAATCACAATGGCCTTTCCAGTTTGGAATTCAAATGTCTGTGGTGATCCTTTGAACAGCCCATCGACCCATCTTAAGAAGGAACTGTTCGCATAAACTGGGAAAGAAAAGTGAAAAAGAAAGGTACAACCATCGTAAGAGAGGTTTGAGGTCTTGCACAGATTCCCAGGAATAAGAAGGCACATGAGTTTGCTCACTGACTTCCTGTAAACAGGGAACATGTTTTATTTCCATACAGGAGCCCATGAAGAATGCCCCTCTAGCTTACTGCAGTGGGAGTACATAACATGACCCAGTAGGGGCCCTTTTATTTTGGAGTTAAGTCACCTGTTGCATGAGACTTTCCATGTTTGGAATAGACCAGGTCTTTGCAGTTTATATGGGGTGGGTTTCTGGTAGCTGTCATTTCAGGTTTTGGGAGGTCATGGCCTGCATAGAGACTTGTGAATTAACCCAGCTTCAAGTAAATAATAAAGCACTATTGTCTTTATCGATTGCTAGGTCTACAGCGAGAAAAGTTCTTGCCTACAGTTTTTGGGGGAAACCCATCCCATTTTCCAGTTGTTTCAATAATATACCCACGGGGTCGAATTACTATCCCCACAGGATAACCTGTGCTATTGTGACAGGATCTCTCAAGTTTACCTCAAGTGGTCTAGTTTAGGCAAACATTTGAAGACAACTTGGATTTAACATCCATAAATGTGCATTATTTTCTCTAAATCCCTCATTTCCAGAGATAGCCAAATCAAGACTAATTCATTTGTAAAATAAGTCCAGTCTTGTCAAATTTGGCCTACGTATTTACATAAGCTCAGCACGAATAGTCATTGATCATAAGGATCTTTTAAAGTTTGCTTTGCTGGGAACCCTTTATAAAGAATCTCCAGACTGAACTTTTGGAACCTCTCGAGGCCAGAAGCCAGGCCGAGTACTTCCTGTCAGACAGGCCTGAAATACCTGTGGAATTGGGTGAATTCCTCTTCACTAGGTCCCCAAGATATCCTGAATTTCCTGCACCTTCCAGGGAGTGCCTTTCTTTACTCACCTGGTGAGGCTGCTGGAAACTCTAAGCAAGGTATCCAGCCAACATTTCCAAGGGGCTTTATTGGCTCCACATTTCATAAAGTCAACCTCAGTTCCTTAAAGCTGTAGGGTCATTTCCGAGTCTATGCATGTCTCTCAAATAAGACCTTCCAGTGAAGCCTTAGTAAACTAGCAGTATTTCCAATGGTGTCCTGTTACAAGGAGAAGATTCTTATTGCACTTATGCAAATCACTGTAATGGCCAAGAAAGAAAGCTCACTGACAGTGTTTGAATTTCAGATGGTTTAGGTAGAGAGAGAAGTTCAACGCTTCAGTTTACAAGTGAATATTTGATGACATCTCTGTATATCACAGATATCTGAAGAGAACGTTTCCTTAATCTGGAAGAGCAAACATCAGAGAACCAGCAATATTTCCAACAAAAAACACTAAACGATAATCTTCCTCAATTCATTTAGTCCCATGTTCCTAATTCTTGCTCCGTTTGAATGCAGCTTTTTTAGTTCTCGAAATTCTTACCCATTTTAATATTAATCTGAAAGATTTCAAACACCTGTATTTGTCCTAGAATTCCTTTTCTTGTGACTCTCCTAGAAGATGAAATATGTCTTGTGAGAGAATAAGAATAATTATAAATCATAAAATCTCAGAAATGGACATTGTTAACGACCTGATGAGAGTTCATTCATTATGATGCAATTGACAAGGGAATTCGTTTATTTCTCTGGCACATAACACTTTGATAATCAGAATATCGAGGAAGGACCTTACAGCAGCACAAATTAAACTTTAGGAATTCCATGTATCTTTGAGCAGTGACAGCATTTACCCAAGCAATAGAACCTAAGGTTTACCATTAGTTGGCAATGCTTCTCCAACTAACTTAGCATACCACATAAAAAGGCCTAATTGTTCAGACTTCATTTACAGTGGAAATCTTGGGGAAGTTTGTTCAAACCTTAGAAACTGAGAGAGCGCATTCCAAATAGGGTTACAGAGCATTACAAATCCTAAACTTTAAATTACTTATTTAACCAAGATGGCAATTAGGGATTCCAGAGGCAAATATGTAGCATCATATACTTGTTAGCAAAACCTAGCTCCTTTACCATTGAGAAGTTTTAACTTGAAGTAAAGAGTTGATAATCACGAAACCTAAAGCTCTGGTTTTCCTGGGAGACCAAAGAGGAAAGAAGAAAAAAAAACCCAAAACACTCTGTTTCCATTTTCTTATCAAGAGCAGATCAACAATCCAAGAAAACTTTGTCTTTCCAAAAGAGAGAAAAGCAGAATTTTAATCTTCTCCCAGTGTAGTTTTAAAATTCATCCATGGCAACCTTAGTCCTTCCTTACCACACATAAAATTCCTTTCCAAATATTTGCCTTCATGACCCTTCTACAACTTTCCTTTGCCTTCAGATTTTGTCCCAAGCCATTTCTCTCCAAACAACCTGTCTGATGTAGCACAAAATTACTTTCTTGTACCCTCAACGAAAAACGTATTCCCATTCCTTATATCTTTCTTACATACCTCCTACTTTCCTATGCACAGAGTAGCTTGCCTTAATTCCCTCAGTCGTAAGTACACTTAACAGAAGGTAAACTGCTAGAAACCTTAGTCTCCAATGAAAACCTAGTAGCCAGTTGAGAACCGTTTACAGCAGAATTATTTAGATGGCAAATTCATGAATCAATTAAGCACAGAGCATGTTTTCCAATTGACCCAAATGGCCTTAATTCCTCTGCAATAAGAAGTTAAAAGCACAAAACTATGTTCAGTAATCAAAGCTTTGCACTGCATTCCCTTTGGGAAAGACCTAGATGTCCCATGAATTTCATCTCATTTGCCATGCAAACTTTAAAGTGAAACCTTAAAGCTTCAGGTTGCCACAGACTTTGAGAGCTAGCTTAGCAAGTACCCATGAAGATTTTGAGAGAGTCGAAATTAACCATTATTTCAAGTCAGCGTCTTGCTAGCAAATTGCAACCGAGATACAATGAGCTTATTTGACCCTTAGTAAACATTGGTAGAATAAAAGTTTCTATATGAATTGCTGGTAACTTGAAAGACAGCTTAATTCAACGAGCAAACTGAAATTAGTTTAAACGCCGAAATGTTTCACCTACGTCCATTTAAAAGACAATCCATGTGTTCCCCATTCTCAGATTTTACCTGGGAGGACAGTGGGGGAAATGGAAGTGGGTGGTCCGAGGAGGGGGGTGCTCTTTGTTACTTGACATTTAGGGTGGGAAGAGGAGCCCATGGTGCCTGAGGCACTGAGGATGGGCTAGGAACCAGTTATGTGTGCCACACCCAAGGTGGTGCATAAACCGGAGGAGGATGAGGGAAAGGCAGAAGAGGTGAGATGCCAGCAGAAGGCAGAGAAGGAAAATTTCCCCGTTCTAACCTTGCCAGCTGGGACAGAAGAGCAGACGCCATGTCTTTTGTTCCACCAGAGTGGAATTAGGCAGTCCATATCAGGCTGGAGAAGACAGAGAATTTCCCCCAAATGAGTGGACTTTCGGCAGCTGCTTGGGAATATTCCTTAAGAGTCCCGATCTGAAGTAGACTAAGCACAGTTGGCTCCAATGACATCCCTTAACCCAGGAAAGGAATGAGGGAGAGGCCCTTACATCTAGTAGGCAAAGGAACAGAGAGAAAGAGGGTCCCCTTTTCAGGGATGGCCTATGTTCCTTCAGCGACTGAGTTCTATCAGGAGGAGGCCTGTTTACAGATTTATCACCCAATATATCAGGGTTGGGGGGGAGCTTACTGGCCTGGTTACTGACCAAACACATCCTGCTAGAGGCCCCGGAGTCCAGGTAGCCGTGAAGGCCTGGACCTAGGGTAACCTCCGTCCATTTTCCCTGTTGAGTAAGGCCATGCAGGGTTAGAGAATCAGTGTTTTCTATGCTTTGCAATCCACATTGTTTCCAGTGGCTTAATAAGGCATCCCAAGGGCTCAGGTCCTGATCTCAGGGTCGTGAGTTGAAGCCCCCTCTCCACCCCCAGCTTTGCCTTCACAGCGTGAAGCCTCCTTTGGATCCTCTGTCTCCCTCTGTCTGCCCCTACCCCACTCAATATCTTATAAATTACAAGAAAAGGGCAATCTTATCAACAGCCTAATCTCCAGAAACCTATTTGTTATGCCCAGAATTCGTGATCCCCAAAGACCACCAGGGAGCTGAGTCCGATGCAAAAGCAAAGAGCCTTTATTCAAGCTAGCTTGAGCTCAATCCCCTACCTGCACCGACGCAGCGGTGAGATGCCAGGGAGAGAGAGCGAGTTTCAAAAGCACAATGGTTTTATTGGGGTCTAAGGCAGTTGGTGAGGTAATGGCTGTGGCTTCAGTCATTTGGCTAAGGAAGGGTCGGAGTCATGTTACGCAGGTCACCGGGCGTGTTTTGATCTGGAAGTTTGAACGGGTGAGTGGGAGGTTACTCAAGGGGAGGAGGCGTGGTCAAGGTGGAGGACACAGAACAAGACGGAGTCCGCCGGCGTAGGTCCGCCCTTTCATTCCCCCCTTGTCATGAAGCTTACAGACCCAATCATGGGACCGGCTGCATTTATGGTGACAAGGGGAACAGAGTTTGGAGGTTTACACAAAGTTCTGGGAACCAAGTGTCCCTGGGGTGGCTCTAGGAGGTCTGATTAAGTATTGTCCCTGAGCTGGTGTCTATGATCTGCCAGGTGATGTTTTGGGGGGCGTGGGGACTCCCAGTAGCATGAGCAATGACAAGCAGAGTTAACAGAGTTACCAATATTAGGTGGGTTGAATGCACTGTAGCTTGAGCTTGAGCGGGTTGTGTTGGTCCCGATTGATGGCCCATCATGTGATGAAGTCCTTCCGGATCAAGGAGGGGTCCGCTGGCCGAACATGAGTGTGATGGACCCAGGTCGCAATGCCATCTACTTTGAGAGCGGAGGGGGTTGTCAGCACCAGGATGTAAGGTCCCTTCCAGCGCGGCTTGAGGGTCTCTCAGTGGTGCCTCTTGACGTAGACCCAGTCTCCCGACCTGTACTGATGAGGTGTTGGGGTCGGGCCAGCCTCGTAGATGGCAGGGAGGCATGGCCAAATGTCCTCATGCACCCACTGGAGCCCTCTCAAGGAAAGAAAAAGTTCTTGATCTTTAAACTCAGCAAGAAGTTCAGCTCGAAGGTTGGGAATAATCAGGGGTGGCCTGCCAAACATGATCTCGTAGGGAGTAAAACCCAAGGTGTAAAGACTGTTCCTAACCCGGTAAAGGGCATACGGTAGGAGAGTCACCCAGTCCCCACCAGCCTCCATGGTTAATTTGGTAAGGGTCTCTTTTAAGGTTCTATGCATTCTTTCTACCTGTCCTGAGCTCTGGGGCCTATAAGCACAATGTAATTTCCAGTTTGCCCCCACCACCTTGGCTACTGCCTGTGTTACCTGTGAGATAAAAGCCGATCCATTGTCTGATCCTACCATGGCAGGAAAACCATACCTGGGTAAGATGTCTTCTAGTAGCTTCTTAGCCACCGTCTGAGCCGTTTCATGCTTGGTTGGGTATGCCTCCACCCAGCCAGAGAAGGTGTCTGTAAATACTAAAAGATATTTATAACCATACTTTCCTGGTTTGACTTCAGTGAAGTTGACTTCCCATTGGGCTCCCAGTCTGGTGCCTCTGAGCCTGGTTCCTTTTTTATTTGATGAGGCTCTCGCATTGGTGAGTTGGCAAGTCTTGCAGGCAGATACAACTTGCTCTATTTTGGTGTCCTGTTGGTGAATCTTGATTCCGGCATGTCGGATTAAGTCTTTTAATTTTTGGGCCCCCATGTGAGTAGACCGATGCATATGCTCTAATATTGAGACTCCAAGCCAGTCTGGCAGCACGAGCTCCCTGTTAGTTATATACCACCATCCCTTTATCTCCCGGGCCATGGGGAGTTTCTTGATCCACTGTAACTCTTCCTGGGAGTATTTGGGCTTGTCTGGTAAAACTGGGTCTCCCGGGTCCGGTAGTTGTACAGTCATGATGGGGAATGAAGTAAGGGCTACTGCCTTGACTGCCTGGCCAGCCTTTTGATTACCTTTAGCTACTGGGTTATCAGCTTTCTGGTGCCCTTGGCAGTGGATAATGGTTAGCTTGGCAGGAAGCCATAAGGCCGTAAGCAGGTTAAGTATCTCCTGCTTATTTTTTATAGTCCGTCCTTCTGGCGTCAGTAACCCCCCTCCTGATAAATTGCCCCATGAATATGAGCTGTGGCAAATGCATAATGGCTGTCTGTGTAGATGTTAAGCCATTTTCCAGCTCCCAGCGTCAGCGCCTTGGTGAGGGCTATGAGCTCTGCTTGCTGGGCTGACGTTCCGGAGGGTAGAGCCTTTGCCCATACGGTGTCTATTTTGGTGACCACCGCTGCACCAGCATACCTGTGTCCGTCTCGCATAAAGCTGCTGCCATCAGTGAACCAAGTAGCCTCAGCATCGGGGAGGGGCCAGTTGGTCAGGTCCGTCCAGAATCCATGTACTTGTCCCAGGATTCCCACACAGTCATGTAGTGGAGCACCTAGGTCAGGGTCGGGCAGCAGGGTTGGAGGATTGAGGGCTGCACTAGGGTGGAACCGCACCAGTGGAGGTAGAGTAGGAGGCTCTGGCAACGAGTCATAAGTGTGTTATGCATCCATCTATCAGAAGGCTGTTTCAGGACCCCTTCAATGGCGTGTGGGGTCGTGATCCAGATCTCCTTTCCTAGGGTCAGTTTGTCTGCGTCCTTGACTAGGAGTGCTGTCACCGCAATAATTCCAGGCATGGCAGCCAGCCGGCAGCCACTGGGTCTAGTTTCTTGGACAGGTAAGCCACCGGGCGGTTCCAGAGGCCTAAGGCTTGGAGTTAGAACCCCTTTTGCTATTCCCTTATGTTCGTCTACAAAGAGGTGGAAGGGCTTCATAATGTCTGGTAGGCCCAGGGCTGGGGCACTTAGGAGGGCCTTTTTTAACTGATTAAAGGCAGTTTCTTCTTTTTCAGCCCATTTAAATGTTTTTCTCTCTTTGGCAGCTTCATATAGGGGGGCCTGATGATCTCAGCAAAACCTGGAACCCAGAGGCAGCAGTAGCCGGCTGATCCTAAGAATTCCCTTACTTCTCTTCGGGAGGTGGGAGTAGGGATCTTTAGGACAGTTTCTTTTCTGGCATCTGATAACCGCTGCTGTCTGCCCTCCAGGATATATCCCAGGTAACTTACCCTCTCCCTGTATATCTGAGCCTTCTTCGTGGATGCCCGGTACCCTAAAGCCCCAGGGTAGCCAGCAGGTCCTGGGTCCCTCGCTCACAGTCTTTGGCCATGTCAGCAGCAATCAGGATGTCATCTATGTACTGTAGAAGGGTGAGGCCAGGGTGCTCCCTTCTGTACTCACCCAGGTCCTCGTGTAGTGCCTTGTCAAAGATGGTGGGCGAAGTTTTGAATCCCTGAGGCAGCCGTGTCCAGGTAAGTTGCCTTCTGTAGCCCTCTCCGTATCATGCCACTCGAAGGCAAACAAGGGTTGGCTCTGGGGTGCCAGCGGCAGACTGAAGAAGGCGTCCTTTAAATCTAGTACAGTATACCAGACCCTGGAGGGCGCCAAGGAGCTCAAGAGAGTATATGGGCTGGGAACAGTTGGGTGTATGTCCGTGACCCTCTTATTTACTTACCGGAGGTCTTGTACTGGTCGGTAGTCATTTGTGTGAGGCTTTTTGACCAGCAGTAAGGGGGTGTTCCAGGGATACTGGCAAGGAACTAGTACCCCTAGGCTTCGTAGTCTCCAGATGTGTGGCTGGATCCCCTTCCAGGCCTCCTGGGACATGGGATATTGTTTGATCCTTACCGGACTTTCTCCTGGCTTGAGCTCTACCAGGTGTGAGTGGCTAGTCCTATCCCCCCCGTCTCTGCCCAAACCAAGGGGAATTCTTGTAGCCATCTGTCTATATTATCCTCTCTCAGGAGCACCTCTTGGTGGAGGCGGTATTCATCCTCCAGTTTCATGGTCAGGACCTGGATGAGGTGGCCCTTGCCATTGGTGACCTGAGGCCCCCTTTGTCTGAAAGTTATCTGAGCTCCAATCTTGGTCAGTAAGTCCCATCCTAACAGCGGGTAGGGGCATTCTGGTATTACCATAAAGGAGTGGGATACCTGGCCTGTCCCCAAATCTACCGTTCTTTGGGTAGTCCATGAATACTGGCTCATACCAGTTGCCCCTTGTACCCAGGACTTCTTGCTGGCTAGTTTTCCTTGTGGGGTGCGGAGGACCGAATGTTGTGCTCCGATGTCGATGAGGAAGTCAACAGGGGTCCCCTCCACTTTAAGAGTTACCCTGGGTTTGGGAGAGGGTCCGAACCCCGACTCCCCTAATCACTCAGTTCATCTAGCTCTAGGACTTTTACTCAATCAGTCTTGCTTCCCTTCCTGCCAGCCCTTTTCGGACAATCTCAGGCCCAATGCCCTATCTCCTTGCAGTATGAACACTGATCTTTCTGCAGCCTCTGCTTCCCCCCCCCCCCCCCGGTGGTTCCTTTACCTTTTTTTGCACCATCTGCCAGCTGCCAGAGACAGCGGCCTCGTTCCTTGGGGGAGTCAGCAGTGGCAGCTAGTAGTATTCTGACCAGGTCTCGAGTCTGCTTACTGCTGGCAGCCACCATGGCGTGAGCCTGCTTGTCCTCAGGAGGCTCCCGGTTATTATATACCTTGTCGGCTACCATCAGTAAGTCCTGCAGACTTTTTTCTCCTAGTCTATCTATTTTCTGTAATTTTCTCCTAATGTCTATGGCCGATTGGTTTACAAAGGCCATGATAACAACTGCCTTGCCTTCTGGAGCCTCTGGATCCATGGGGGTATAGGTATGGAATGCCTCCGTGATCTGTTCTAAAAAGGCAGCAGGAGATTCATCTTTTCCCTGTTGTACATTTCCTACCTTGGCCAAATTGGTTGGCTTTCTAGCAGCCATTCGGAGACCCCCCATTAGAGTCTGGCAGTAGACCCGGAGCCTCTCCTTACCTTCTGCCATGTTGAAATCCCACTGGGGCCGAGTTAAGGGGAAGGAGACATCTATCTGAGCCTGGTTGGTGGTGGGATTCCCATCTGCACCCAGAACTAGTTTTTGGGCCTCATTGAGGATTCTTTCCCTTTCCTCAGTCGTGAGCAGGACCTGCAAAAGCTGCTGGCAATCATCCCACGTGGGCTGATGAGTAAAAAGAACCGAGTCTAATAAATCAATAAGCCCTGCCAGTTTCTCAGAAAACTTAGGATTCTGAGCTTTCCAATTGTAGAGGTCACTAGTGGCAAAAGGCCAATAGTGATGGGGCTGATTCCCCTCCGCGTCTGGGGGTCCGGTGGCTCACAGGGGCAGAATAGTGGAGTTGGCGGTGGAGGCGGATTGCTCCCTCTGAGCCCTTTGTCTGGTAAAGGGTGGGCTTTCCACTGGAGCATTTCCACCTCCTGCTCTCAGAACAGCGTCTGCCTCCCCCGGAGGGGGAGGATGGTGTTCTTCCGGCATCCTAGGGGGGTTTTACAGGGGAGGAAAAATTAATTCTTCTTTAGTCCCCCCCTGTAGGACAGGGTAGAGGGGTGTTGAAGGCTGGGTAAGACTTTTCTTGTTTTCCTTCTTTGTCCCCTGCAAAGCAAGAATGGGTTTGGCTCTGGAGGGAGTGGGGCTAGGAAGGGCTTAAGCCAAGAGAGTGGGTCTTCTACAAGGTCCTGCCAAGTGATAATGTAAAGGAGCTGATCAAGATGGCCCATCTTAGGCCGAGAGATGATACTCCTGACTTGGATGGTAGGGAGGTCGAAGGTCCCCTCTGGTGGCCATCCGACATTGAAAGTTGGCCACTCACTAGAACAAAAAACCTGCCACCGACCCTTTTGGACTTCCACACTGAGGTTGTTAGCTCTTCCCCTCACATCCTTAAAGTGATCAATCATAATACTTAGAGGAGTAGTCTGAGCCTGTCCCATAATGTCCATCCAGTAAGTCCACAGAACAAAACAGAGAAACACAGAAATAGACAAACACAGGGCCCCTAGAAAGTCTTCCAACTCCATGGAAGCAAAACTGAAAGCTCAACGATGGCCCCGCGCCAACCAGCGGGAGTGACCCGCCTCGTCTCAGACCTTTGAGGGGATTCCACGTCCCTCCAAAAGGGAGGATCGGAATGTCTTCCGAAACTCCCGGCCCGTGGTCCTCCAGTGCATCCACTTAGACCGCGTCAGGCACTACCAGAATTTCAGAAATGAGCTCACACAGAAAAGACAGAACGAACAGACACTAACGGTGGCCAGTCAGGCTCTCCGGGTCGGGAGTCCCTCGGGGGTCTTGGGGATCCCGGACAAGCCCCCAAATGTTATGCCCAGAATTCGTGATCCCCAAAGACCACCAGGGAGCCAAGTCCTATGCAAAAGCAAAGAGCCCTTATTCGAGCTAGCTCGAGCTCAATCCCCTACCTGCACCGACGCAGCGGTGAGATGCCAGGGAGAGAGAGTGAGTTTCAAAAGCACAAAGGTTTTATTGGGGTCTAGGGGCAGTTGGTGAGGTAATGGCTGTGGCCTCAGCCAATTGGCTGGGGAAGGGTCATGGCCTCGGCTGATTGGCTGGGGAAGGGTTGGAGTCCTGTTACGCAGGTCGCGGGGTGTGTTTTGATTGGGAAGTTTGAACGGGTGAGCAAGAGGTTACTCAAGGGGAGGAGGCGTGGTCAAGGTGGAGGACACAGAACAAGATGGAGTCGGCCGGCGTAGGTCCACCCTTTCACTATTGACTCAGTTTGCTGAAGCCCCAACCTCACCCTCCTCTCCATAGTGATGTGGGGAACAAAGGCAAGAGGAAATGGCAGATAAAATAGAGGTTCCTGCAGCGCCTACATGGCTCAGTCGGTTAAACTTCCAACTTTGGCTCAGGTCATGATCTCCCAGTTCCTGAATTCCAGCCCCATTGTCGGGCCCTGGGTTGACAGCTCAGGTTCTGGAACCTGCTTCAGATTCTGTGTCTCCCTTTCTCTGTCTGCCCGTCCCCACTCCTTCTCTCCTTTCCTCTCTCTCTCTCTCTCTCTCTCTCAAAATAAATAAATAAACATCTAAAGAAATTAAATTTGAATTTCCTTGTAACCTGCAGCTCACAGACAAATATTTGAGGCTGGTGGAGTCCAATGTTTCTCCTGGAACTCCCTACTGTCTTAATGTTAATGCTTTGCTAGAGGGAAAAACCACCTTAACTTGACAATAGCTAGGCCTCTGGTGTTCTGTGAGTCTGTAGCATGTGAAAGTCTCCTTGGAATCTTGCCAGTGGACTTTACCTTCCCCAAGCCTATAGTATATAACTGTCACTCTTCACAACCCCAGTGGGGGCAGCTCTTCCTGCCCACAGGAAGATTCACCTTTTGGCACCAAAGAAGTCTTCAAGAATTCTGTCCTGGCCATCAGCTCTGAACCCCACAAACCCCACCATCACGCCCCAACACTTTATCACACAAAACGTGAGAGCCCTGTCTACAAGCTCTCTACATTCTTACCTCAGATAGGTCAAGGAGTCTTTGGGCCCTCACCTTTTGTCCAGCCCTTTCCTTCAATGGATAGAGGCAGTGGTAATTAGGTGATGGTGGTGTTGGCTCTCAGCTAACACTTAAGTGTGTGGAATGGGGCTCTGGTCTTACACGCTTTGATTGATCTTTTTCTTGGCTGACCAGCTCAGGCATTGCAATATGCATAGGCAAAACTTCAGCTGCTAGGAATGCAGGCATTTCAGGAAGCAGGGGGAAAGTGTCAGCAGGGTGACCATTGTCATGCCAACCACAGCCTGCCAACCACCATCTTTTCAGTAAGAAGATGACAATGTTTTCTCAGTGCTATCAGAAACAGATTTGTCCAGGTTGGCACAGGAAGGGAGTGGGAGCTTGCTGTCAATTGCTGGGACAGCTGCATTGCCCCTGACTCCTTACTGCTGATGTATTTACTTTGCCCTAGAAGTAAGGCAGGCTGCTTTCAACGCAGGCTAACCTCTTGTGCTGGGCGCTTTCCAGCGCCCTAGGGCACCTGCTTCCTGTTGGCAATGTACATTTGGCAGGGAAGCCCATGAGGCACCCATTGTCCAAGAGATCTGACATTCAGGAAACTTGCTATAAAAGACTTGACAATTAAAATCATAGGAGAGGCTTCCGGACTCCTGCCCCCAAAGACCCACAGTGACAACTGGTTAATAAAAATAAAAATTGATAATAATAATAAATTTAAAAAAAAAAACAGAAGAAACATACTGAAGGCCAAAAGTATTCACCTCAGGTGAAAATGGAATGAAGCTGGGACTGCTGACGTGTGCTCCATTTCCTAGGCAAGCTTTGTGTCCTGACAGTAAGAAGGAAACTCCTGTGGGGTTGCGATGAAAGGAAGCACCAGCCACCAGAACACTGCATTCTGACCTTGATAGCGCAGGAAGGCTGGTGGCTCTTGCCTTACTCTTCTCTTCAGTGGGTGGAGGCACTCGTGATCTCTCTGAATGTTGGCTTCGCTGTGCTGGCTGGCAACCATGTCTGTGGAATTGGGTTGTGGTCCCAGAGTCCTTGAATGGATTCTCTGCCCTGACCATCTGGGGAAGAACAATACTCATGCTCCAACTTTGATCTTCTCAGAATGCAGGGACGTCAAGGGGCCAGTGGGAACAAAGTAACCATCCCTCCTCAGGCCAACAGAAGCCTGCCAAGCACTCAGGCCTCCATGAAGGAGGGCAATGTGCCCTTAAGAATGGCCACATGTTAGCTGGTTGTGAATGCTGGGCACTGTCCGAGTAACAGTTACATGGTTCCTGACTCTGATCTCTGATCTCCATCTCCCCTTGCACAGAAGTGAGGGTTCTGGTTAGGGTTACCATTGGGTTTAGGATTAGGTCCCAGGAGGCTCCAGGCAATTACCCCACAGCAGAACAGTTGTCTCCCCAAAAGACTGAGTGGAGTACACAAGGGTGTGTGCTGGTCAGGATTATTCTGTGGCTTCCAAGTCTAGACAAATGTATGTTCCACCCTTCGTGTAGGCCTCAGGAATCCTCTCGTGCAGCTGCAGTTGCTCTTTGGAAATGACATGGTGATATACCACATTCCATGTCGAGTATTTCTTCACCGATTCTTGAACCCATGTGCATGCTGTTAGAAAATATACAAATGTATATTTTCTGTGGAACGATATCTCCATTGATGTCATTGGGGTGTTAAAGTGCCCTACTATGTTTGCATGAGTATCGATTCTTTACTTTAGGTTTTTATTGTTTTGTGTTCGATGTTCTCAGGTTAAGCGCATATTTGTTTACAATTGTTCTTTTTGTTGTATTATACCTTTTATTATTATAGTGTCCTTCATTGTCTCTTGTTACAGTTTTATTTTGAAATCTATTTGTCTAATATAGGTATGGTGACTGCAGTTTTCTTTTGATACTTTAGTTATAATTAGTCTCTTTTAGGGAGAGATACATGGGTCATATATTTCATTCATTCTATCACCCAGTGCCTTTTATTATGAGGAGAGAGAGCACAGGCACGGGATGGTGGGGTGGGGGTATGGGAGAAGATAGAAAGAAAGAGAATGAGAATGAGGATGTATCTTTGGCAAGTTCCATGCTCAGTGCAGAGCCCAATTGGGGTTCAATCCCATGATCCTGGCATCATAGCCTGAGCTGAAATCAAGACTGGAAATCTCAAGCAATTGAGCCATCCAGTTGCCCCTATCTGTCACCCAGTGCCTTTGATTTGAGCATTTATTCTGTTTCCTTTCAAAGTAATTGATAGACATATACTTGTCCTTTTATTACTTGATGATGGTTGTTTCTGAATCTTTCTGATCCTTTCTTTTTCTCTTTTTTATGGTTTGCTGGGTTTCTTTAGTAGCACATTTGAAATTGCTTGTCTTTATACTCTGCATTTGTATTAGTGGTGTTTGATTTCTGGTTATGATTAGGTTCGTACCTAACCACTTCTGCATATAGGAGTCTATATTAAGTTGATAGTTGTTTAAGTTTGAACCAGTTCTTACTCCTCTCCTCCCCGTGTTGTAGCTATGTAGTGTTCCTATTTCAAAATCTTTCATATCGTGAATACTTTGGCTGATGTTTTACAGATATACTCATTTTTCTTGCTTTTGCATTTCACACTTTAATATTGTCACTTTAGGTGTTTCTTTTCCACTTAAAGAGTCCCCTTCAACATTTCTTGCAGGGGTTGTTTGTTGGTTGTGAACTCGCTTAGTATTTATTTGGGAACCTCTTGATCTCTCCTTTCATCTGAATGATAGTGTTCTGGATAGACCCTCTTTGGCTGCAGATGTTTTCCATTCGGCCCCTTTACCAAACCGTGCTGCTCACTTACGGTTTCCAAGTTTCTTCTGAAAAACATGCAGTGATAACTTTATGGGGTTTCCCTTGTAGGTAAATGTCATCTTTTGTTTTCCTGCTGTGAAAATTTTTATTTATCACGACATTTTGGGTTTTAATTACTATACAACTTGGTGTGGATCTGCTTCTGTTGAATATATTGTGGGTCTTTGCACCTCCTGCTCTGGATCTGTTTCCTTCCCCGCATTAAGGAAGTTTTCATCTATTTTCTCTTCAAATAAATTTTCTGGTTCTATTTCTCAGATTTCTGAGAATGAGAAATAGGACAGAAAAGACCTACTGAAGGTTCTCTGATGAGTCACTGGATTTGCATGCATGGAGGATACATTTGGGACTCAAATGAACAACCTACTTTTAACTTCAAAGAACTAGAAAAAACAACAACAATCTATGTCCAATGTTCTCAAAAGGGAGAAAGTAATCCATACGGTAATGCAAGCCAACGAAACTGAGAAAATGAAATCAATAGAAAATATAAAGAAGACCAAGAGTGGGTTTTCAGAAGAGTGAAACAAAATTGTCAAGTCTATACATAGACTATGCAAAGACAGAGAGAGGACCCAATTCAAAAGAATTATAAATAAAAGAGAAGACATTATGTCTTATACCAAAGAAACATAAAGGCGACAAGGAGGCGACTATGGCCAAATTAGATGCCAGAAAACCGCCTACCTAGAAGAAATGGATAGGTTCTTAGAAACACACAACCTACCAAGACTGTATCAGGAAGAAAGAGAAGGTTTTCACAGACCCATTAAAGGAAGACTGCATCAATACAAGAAGATAACCAATGCAAGTAAATTGAATCAGTAATCGAAATTCTCTCAGGGAAGAAACGCCCAGGACCAGGTGGATTCACTGGTGAATGTGACCAAACATTGGTAGATGAAACTAACAGCAGTCCTCTCACTGATTCAAAAGGAATGAACACCACCAAACTCATTTCCTGAGACTGGAATTACCCTGGTAGGAAGCCAGAAAAGGATCCTACCTGAAAAGAAAACTATAGGCCAGTATCCCCGGGATGAATATAGATAAATAATTCCCAGTAATATACAGGCAAACCATATTCAGCATCACATTAAAAGGATCATTGACCGTGATGAAGGCTTTTCTCCCTGTAAAGGAAGGATGTTTCAGAAATGCAAATCAATAAATATGACCCCTCACATAATTGAATGAAAGAAAAATCAACCAGAAACCGGACACTTAAGTATAAATAGCAAAGGGAGGGTTACTAGAAGGGAGTTGGGCAGGGGGATGGGTTAAATGGGTGATGGGCTAAGGAGGGCGCTAGTCGTGAGGAACACTGGGTGTTGTATGTAAGTGATGGATGACTACATTCTATACCTGAAACTAACATTACACTGTAAGTTAACCAACTGGAATTTAAATAAAAACTTGAAAAAATAAATACTAAAGAAATACATAAATAAATTTAAACTAAAACAAATACTTTTAAAAAAAATTTCTTAATGCTTATTTCTTTTTGACAGAGAGAGAAAGAGAGACAGGGCATGAGCAGGGGAGGGGCAGAGAGAGAGTGAGACACAGAATCCGAAGCAGGCTCCAGGCTCTGAGCTGTCAGCACAGAGCCCAATGCGGGGCTTGTACCCACAGACCGCGAGATCATGACCTGAATCCAAGTCGGACGCTCAACCAACTGAGCCACCCAGGCGCCCCATACACTTTAAAAATTAAAAGTAAAACTCATGTGATGACATCAATAGACACAGAAAAAAAGTTCTGACCAAATTTGGTATCCATTTGTGCTAAAAAAAAAACTCTTTAAAAATTCCGTGTAGAAGGAACATATCTCAACATAAGAAAGGCCATGTATGTGAAGCCATGTATGTGAAGCTAACATCATACTCAATAGTGAAATTGTGAAAGATTTTCCTCTAAGATCAGGCACAAGACAAGGATGCCCTAGATATATATGTGAAGGGGATTGGGTGATTCAGGCTTCTGGTTATGGAATGAATAAATCACAGATAGAAGATATAGCATAGGGAACATTGAGAATGGTGCTGGAATAGTGATGCATGGTGACAGACTGTAGCTACACCTGTGTTAGCGTAGCAGAATGTATACACTTGTCCAATCACTAGGTTGTTCATCTGAAACTAATGTAACATAGTGTGTCAGCTATTCCCAAATAACATGATTTTTTCAATAAGGTAAAAGAATGAAATAAAAAGTTTAATGTAAATGAACCTGTTAATATCTAATCAAGAAATGCATTAAAGTTCCAAACTAGGAAGTCACCATATCAAATTCTATAGCATTTCTATACACTAACCAAATTACCTAAGAAGGAAAGAAAACAATCCCATTTACAATAGCATCAAAACCAATAACATTTATTGGAATAAATTTAGCCAAGGAAGTGAAATATTCTCTACAGAAAACTATAAAACCTGTGTTCAGAAATGGAAGAAATTCAATTTGGATGAAAGAAACAGGAGAACACACAAGTCAGTGAAAAGACATCCACGTCCATCTTTCGGAGGAATTAATATAGATACAATGCCCATACTATCCAAAGCCCTCTAGAGATTCAGTGCAGTCTCTATCAAGACTCCAATGCAATTTTTATGCAAGTAGAAACACATATCCTAAAATGTATTTGGAACCACAAAAATACCCCAAGCAGCCAATGCAAGAAAGAACAAAACAGGAGGCATCACACTTCTTGATTTCAAGCTGCACTCTAACACAAAGAAGTCAGTTTTGTCACTGGCATAAGCACACACACAAGACAATGGAATGGAAATTGAGAGCCCAAACTAAGCCCATGCACGCATAGTCAACTAGTATTTGACAAGGGAGTCAAGAATACACAGTGGAGAATGGTAGTCTCTTGAATAACTGGTGCTGGGAAAATTGGATATTCACATGTGTAAGAATAAAGCTTAGCACCTTATGTTATACCACTCCAAGAATTACCTTGAAATGGATTAAAGACATAAATGAATGGTACAGAAACAAAATTCTTCCTCATTTCAGGTCTTATTATGCCCAGACGGAGCTGTTGAGGTGGTGAGGCCTGGGTGGAGAGTAGTCCTGGAAATAGAAGCCTGTGTGTGTGAAACAGACTTTCTTTAGTAATCTGGAATTATCCCTCTGATCCTTTAAGACTAGCCACTTCCTTCCCTACATTTGCAGACACAGCTAGTACCATGCATGCTGCCAGCAATGCACTGCTTTGTCTCCTCCAACTCCTAGGAGTTCTAGGTGGGACCCAGTGGGAAGGGTGGAGTTTAGTGGCACTGATGCTGCCCTGTTGAAACCAGGTGGAGAAGTGTCTATTCATGTTTTCTGCCCATTTCTTCACTGGGTTATTTGTTTTTCAGGTGTGGAGTTTGGTGAGCTCTTTATAGATTTTGGATACTAGCCCTTTGTCCGATATGTCATTTGCGAATATCTTTTCCCATTCCGTTGGTTGCCTTTTAGTTTTGTTGGTTGTTTCCTTTGCTGTGCAGAAGCTTTTTATCTTCATAAGGTCCCAGTAATTCACTTTTGCTTTTAATTCCCTTGCCTTTGGAGAAACGGGAACCCTCTTGCACTGTTGGTGGGAATGCAAATTGGTGCAGCCGCTCTGGAAAGCAGTGTGGAGGTTCCTCAGAAAATTAAAAATAGACCTACCCTATGACCCAGCAATAGCACTGCTAGGAATTTATCCAAGGGATACAGGAGTACTGATGCATAGGGCCACTTGTACCCCAATGTTTATAGCAGCACTCTCAACAATAGCCAAATTATGGAAAGAGCCTAAATGTCCATCAACTGATGAATGGATAAAGAAATTGTGGTTTATATACACAATGGAGTACTACGTGGCAATGAGAAAAAATGAAATATGGCCTTTTGTAGCAACGTGGATGGAACTGGAGAGTGTGATGCTAAGTGAAATAAGCCATACAGAGAAAGACACATACCATATGGTTTCACTCTTATGTGGATCCTGAGAAACTTAACAGGAACCCATGGGGGAGGGGAAGGAAAAAAAAAAAGAGGTTAGAGTGGGAGAGAGCCAAAGCATAAGAGACTGTTAAAACTGAGAACAAACTGAGGGTTGATGGGGGGGTGGGAGGGAGGAGAGGGTGGATGATGGGTATTGAGGAGGGCACCTTTTGGGACGAGCACCGGGTGTTGTATGGAAACCAATTTGTCAATAAATTTCATATATAAAAAAAAAAAACCAGGTGGAGGGGAACGAGACAGGTACCATTCTGGCTTCATTGGGGTTCAGGTATGTTAGTGTTGGTGTTGGTGTTGGATATTTCACCTTTTACCCTACCAAATCTCAAAAGTTTAATTTCTGTCCTGCAGGTCCACGTGGTTTCCAGTATATTTCCTCCTTTCCCAGAAGTGCCATGTCATACCCCATGGGCTGCCCTTTATCACTATGCATGGGCTCTGGGCCACCCCCACCTTCTCCATACTAGGGTCCTCTGGGACCTCACCTTCCTCCTCCACCATGTAGATGATATGACCAGTATGAGTTGACTTATAAAACACATTTTGTCTTTTACTTGTTATGTGTTTGGAGAAGATGCAGTTATGGCACCACAGGGCTTTCAGGTCAGCCTGAGTGAGGACGTTGTAATGTTCTTCAAGTTTCTCAGGACATGCATGAAATGGGCAGTCATTTCCCCATAGTGAGCTGGGCAACGTGTATCTGATAGAGAAGGGAAGAGGCCTTATACATGCTGACAGACATAGCACTCCCTAAGATGTAGCTTGTACAGAGACCATGTACTGGGCTCTCTGAGGGATGAGACACACCCCTAACTTATTTTCTAACGAGTTGAGACCTGAGCTGTTCACAGCTACTTGATTAGTTATAAAAACACCTGAACCAAGGCCCTGTAAACCTTTCTCAAGAGATAGGATCAGATCTCCCTCTTGTCCTCAAAGCACATGCCCCTGGTAAGGGACCCGAGAGTGTGAATGAGTTGAATATAATGAAACATGTGGTGGATGGTTTGTTTTCCTTCCACACAGTCTGTGCAAGTCAGAATCAACCTCCATCCACCTCCATCCATTATGAGACTTAGGACATGGTGCAGCTCCCATGGGGAATATCAGTTGTGTCTCTACCAAGGATGCAGAGAAAGACAAGGTAAATTCTGTTGCCCGTTTCAGTTGCAATGCTTTCTGGAAACTTTTATCTGGCCTTGTCTGGCTTTTATGTCCTCTGGTGTCTTTACTGTTTGATTTACATCCTCACAAGCCTCCAGGCTTCTCCAGTTTAACATCATCATGTTAGCTAGCGCCTCTGGATGACACAAGTGCATGGAGGCTGAGGACCACATGGCTCTCACTTTGTGTTTGTGGAAATAACTTGAGGAGGATGACAATTCACTGCACCCTCAAGTCTTCTGGAGCGTCTGAGTCCTTCCGCACCTTCTTTACATAGGATTATCCTTATTATTTTCATTTTTTCCTATTTCAGTGTAGGCCATGAATTTGTTCAGAATGTCTTCTATGAGCCTCGTGACTGGAAAAGATAACAACTCTTTCCAACATTACATTGTGTGCTTTGTGCAGTGTTGAGTGTTCTTAGATAAATTTCAGAATTCATTACTGGTCCTTCTGTGTTGGTCAATGTGCGATAGAGAATTTCTCCAGTTGTCCCCTAGGTGGAAATACTCTGAATTTTCAGAAGCGGCATGTGTAATCGAAAATGTACGTGGAACTGCAGTCGTGAAGGGGGAGAATCAGTGATTACCTGCAGGCCAGTATCTCACAAAGTTCTTCAGTTGTGTTTATATGAGCAGGTTCTCTTGTGTCCTGGGAGCAGTTGTAACTGGTACTTTGTCTCATGGTACCTTATGGGAGTTTTACACCTGAAATCTAGACATGTTTCTGTTCATTCTTTTATGTAGAATTTCTACCTCTCTTCTACAATGGGACAAAACAGCTCTGCAACTCATATTGTATTTAAAAGCTGAATTACCTGTGAATTAAGATAAACATACTTGAGACCAATGAATGTGCACAGGTAATGTATTTCTCTCAGAAAACACATTTCCAGGCCCCCTGCAGGACTCCAGGAATCCCCATCTCCTCAGAGGTCTCCCTGGCCTTGCACAGAAGATGACTTTGTCAGGGAGGGAAGCAGAGTGAGGACAGGCATGGGATGGCAGGTTGAGCTTTGACCCTGGGGTGACCCTGAATCTCTGTGTGGTGCTGGGCTTTTCTTTCATTCCTTCATGTTCTGTCTGATCTCAATGTGCAAATAAAAAGTCTGCAGATCTGGTGGAAGAGGACCTGGAAGAGGAAGAAGGGTCCTGGACATAGATGCCTGCCTCTCTGGAATATGCTCCTTTATTAGACTGGCATTACTGCCATCAATCTTCTAGAATAGGACTCCTTGGTTTTCTTCATTTGTAAACATGGGCAGTGACGTGTGGCGACAGTTTTTCCTTGTGCCATCTGGTACCTTCAGGCTGTAGGTGGGACCTCGTGGGAGGGTGGAGTTTTCTGGCACTGATGCTCTGTTCTACTAGAACCCATGAATGAACAAGGGGTCAGGTGCCAACACCTGCTTCATTGTGTTTCAGCTCCTGTGGGCATTCTGCTTCTGTCATACTAACATACCTGTCACTTCTGTTCTGTAGGTCCCTATGGATGCGAGAGGACCTCCTCTTTTACCAGGTCTAGGAATTTGTCCATTTTTCTCAGAGTGTCCAATTTGTTGCATATAGTTTTTCATATTATCTTCTAACTGTATTTTTGTGGTGTTGACTGTTATGTCTCCTTTCTTATTTGTGATTTTATTTACTTGAGTCCTTTCTTTCTTCTTTGTGAAAAGTCTGCCTAGGAGGTTTTCAAGTTGATTACTGTTTTCAAAGAACCAGCCCCTGGTTTCATTGATTTGATCTAGTGTCTTTTTGGGTTCTATATTCCTTATTTCTGCCTTAATCTCTATTATTTCCTTCCTTCTGCTGTTCTTCTTCTCATTCCTTTAGTTGTAAGTTAGGATTGTTTGAGGTTTTTCTTGCTCTTTATGGTAGGCTTGTACTGCTATATACTTCCATCATAGACTGCATTTGCTGCATTCCCAAGGTTTTTACCAGTGTATTTTCACTTTCATTTGCTTCAGTGTATTTTCTCATTGATTTCCTGTTTGACCCATTCATTTAGCAGCATGTTATTTAACCTCCCTTTTTTGTGGCCTTTCCCCCTTTGTGTGTGTGTGTGTGTGTGTGTGTGTGTGTGTGTGTGAGTGTGTGGTTAACATCAAGTTTCCTAGCTTTGTGGTCAGAAAAGATGCTTGGCCTGATCTCTGTCTTTGGGTACCTGTTGAGGCCTGCTTTGTGACCTAGAATGTGATCAATTCTGAAGAATGCCCCATGTGCACTTGAAAAGAATGTGTACTCTGCCATTTTAGTAGGGAGTGTTCCGAACATATCTGTTAAACCCATCTGGTCCAGTGTGTCATTCAAAGCCTTTGTTTCCTTATTGATTTTCTGTTTACAGGTTCTGTCCTTTGATGTGAGTGATGTGTTAAAGTCTTCTACTATCGTTATATTATTATAAATGAGTTCCTTTATGGTTGTTGTTAAATGTTTTATATACTTGGTTATCACATGTTGGGAGCATCAAAATTTACAATCACTGGATCTTCTTGTTTGGTTATCCCCTTTAGTATGAGATAGTGTCCGTCTTCATCTCTTGTTACAGCCTTATTTTTTTTTTTTTAATTTAAGTCTTAGTTGACATACAGTGCATTCTCGGATTCAGGAGTAGAATTCAGTGATTCATCTCTTACATACAACACCCAGTGTTCATCACAATAAGTGTTCTCCTTAATACTTGTCCACCATCTAGCCCAGTGCCAACCCATCTCCCTTCATCAACCTTCACTTTTTTTTCTCTATCATTAAGAGACTCATGTCGTTTGTTACCACTCTTCTCTTTTCCTGCCCGCTTCCCATGTTTTCATCTGTATTTTTTTCTTAAATTTCACATGAGTGAAATCATATATTTGTCTTTCTGATTGACATATTTCATTTAGCATAATACATTCTAGCTCCATCCACATAGTTGCAAATGGCAAGATTTCATTCTTCTTGAAGCTGAGTTATATTTCATTGTATATACATACGTATGTATATATGAACATACAGGGAACATACAGGGAAATTGGTCTGTAGTTTTTCTTTTTAGTGGGGTCTTTGTCCAGTTTGGACCCAGGGCCAAGCTGGCCTCTTAGAATGAGTTTGGAAGTGTTCCTTCCATTTCTCTGCCCATGACTTTATCTTGTTCTTTCATTTGGGATGCCTTCCTCTTGTCTTGGCATTTTGGCTGAGTATTTGCTTTCTCTGTGTTACCAAAGCTCATTATGTTACCTGCCTGTGAGTTGAATGGTTTTATGAAGAGGAGGTCATCCAATGTCCAGGGTCTGGCACATCAGGGAGTGTCTGTGGTGTGTGTTGCATGCACTGTTTTGTATTCTGGCTTCACTATCCTTCAGGCCAGTTGTATGGGCAATGTATGGTCCTTGGCCAGAATGTGGTGATACTTATCTAGGTCTGCTCCGATCTGCTTGTTAAATGAGACTTGAAACGACTGCCACTAGAAGTGAAGCCCTGCAGAACTGTCTGGTCAAGAGAGGTGGTGTGGTCATGGGCTTCCACTGGTCTTCTAGGGAGTGGGCCAGCTCCATTGAGACTGAGGCAAGCTTGAATAACCTAGAAGGCCAGTCTCACCAGAGCACAGGAAGGTGGGGTTGGTATAAGCAGCTTGGGCAGCCAGTGTGGGAATTGCCTTGTTTCCAGCAGATGACTCTGTGTTTATGCTGGGGGTGGGGGGGCGGGGGCCGCAGGGCAGATCAGAGAAATGGCACACGCAGCTCCTCTGTCCCAACTCTTTGTCCCCTCATTGTGAACACTGCTTCTCAGGGATGCTCTCCACGTTGAGTGTATAATCTCCCCTCTCTGTGCACCAGGCATTGTACAGATCACTCTTTCCATGCCATCTGCCTGCAAGTTGTTTGCTGCCTTCTCTTCAGGAGTAGGCCAGTGCCCTCGGGGCTGTATCCCAGCAAGACTGCTAACCTTTAAAACCTCACAATCTCGGGGTGTCTGGATGGCTTAAGTGTCTGACTCTTGATCCTGGCTCAGATCATGACCTCGTGGTTGTGGGATTCACTCTTTCCCTCTCATCCTGCCCCTCCCTTGAGTGTGCCCTCTTTCTCTTGCTCTCAAAATAAATAAACTTAAAAAAATTAGTGGCATGGAATACGCTATTTAGGCAAGACTCCTCTGAGGGGAATGTCAGGGATCTATCAGTTAAATTTCCAGCACTGGCTAGGAAATTCTTTGCTGCCTGGTTAAAGGATACTTTCCTGCAGGAATCAAATTAGGTTTAGTGACATGGAGCCTTAACATAAGTAACATTGGGCCTGTGATTTTTCTTAACATTCCAAACCCAAATTTTTACACATCCATTTTTTTATTAAAAATATACCCCTAAATAGTATTTTAGCCATCTACTGCCAGCCCAATGATCATATCCCGTGAAACTGTGGCCATTTCCTAATCAAAGATGAAGATCAACTCTGTGGCTCTAAGATCTTTGTGTCTCTAAGTTACATTGATCTATGTTACTAAGATCTTTGTGAGTCTAGGTTGCTGGCCTTTTGAAGTCTTTGACCCAGGGACCCCAGCGAGGTTGCTGAGCCATCACTTAGGTACAGAAGCACCTTTTCCAAGTCACCTCTTCCTAAAGTGTTGTCTTTCCCTCTTGTAATTCTGGGTCTAACCCTTTGGCAAGTCACATATCGTCATGCAAACATGTCAGAGTGGCCCAGAGAAAGCTGCTTGCCTGTGACTCCCCATTCATGGTCACATCTCTTCCTTCTGAAACCCCTTGAACTCCCTATCATTCTTCCAGTCTTTGAATATCTCTTTTTTTTTTTGAAATATCTGATTCTCTTGTATTCCTGCTAAAAATATGCGTGAAAATATTAAAGCAAGGATTCTTTACAATAAGTGAGCCAGTCACAATGATTCATCTGGCCGTGTGTATATTTTTATTTTTGACAATGTTCAGGCATGATGTGAAGTACATCCTGTAAAATCTGAGTATCATTCATTATCTAGGATAACCACCTTTATGGAAAGCCATTCATTGACATGCTTGTTCAAGATCAGAAAAACATTTAATTTACATACCACATAATACAGTGGTATATACACGTTATTATCTTAAAATATATAAAGTAGATATTTCTATGAATTGCATATCATGCATTCAGTTTTCTGTACCATGAATGCTATTATTTAAATTAAACAATAGTAAGAACAACAAGAATAGGTAAATGGCCATCACTAGTAACTAATACTAGAAATAGCCGTATAATATTATGTTTTGAAAACATAAAACCGTGATTACTAATAATCTTTTCATTCGTGATGGGTTTCTAGTTACCAGAAAAATTGGGAAGGTATTCTTGAGTCTCCACATACATCAGACTGTTTTCTGACTATTGATGTCCTATAAGTTGGTACATAATAACAATCAATATCCCAAAGAGATATGGTAGTATGAAGTAAAATTTATATTTGTATTCAGATTGCTTCGGTTTTAACCTCTTCTATCCCAGACTCATCCCAGCTGGCACATTACAGTCATCCTGTCTCCTTAGGCTCCACTTGGCCATGACGATTTTTAGATTTTTTCCATATTTTTCATAATCTGCGAAGTTTTGAGGGTATGTTTGTAGAATGTATTTTGTAGAATGATCCTTGGTTGGGATATGTCTAACGTTTGTTCAAATGCTTAGGCCAGAGTTACTGTGTTTTGGAGCAGAAGATCCAGAGGCATAATGCCATCCATAATTTTCACTTCACATAAAGGTTGTTTACTCTGAAGATTGGGGTCTTTTTTGGTTCCATACAAATTTTAGGACTGTTCTCATTCTGTGAAAACTGCTGTTGGTATTTTGATGGAATTTGCATTAATTGTGTCAGTTGCTTTGGAAACTATAGACATTTTCACTATATTTGTACTTCTGATCCATAAGTATGGAATGTCCTTCCATTTCTTTGTGTCATCTTGAATTTCTTTCATCACTGTTTTATACTTTTCAGAGTATAGGTCGCTCACCACTTTGGTTAGATTTATTCATAGATACCTTATTATTTGGTGTACAACTGTAAATGGGACTGTTTTCTTAATTTCTTTTTCTACTGCTTCAGTATTGTCTACAAATGCAACAGATTTCTGTACAATGATTTTGTTTCCTGTGACATTGCTGAATTCATTTATCAGTTCTAGCAGTTATTGGGTGGACTCTTTAGGGTTTTCTATAGTGTCATGTAATCTGCAAAGTGTAAAAGTTTCACTTCTTCCATATTTGGATTTGTTTGTATTTTATTTTATTTTATTTTATTTTATTTTATTTTATTTTACTTTATTTTATTTCGTTTCATTTCATTTTGTTTCGTTTCATTTGTCTGCTGGCTGTGGCTAGGATTTCCAGTAATTTGTTAATTAAAAGTGGTAAGAGTAATCACCCTTGTCTTCTTCCTGACCTTACAGGAAAAGTTCTCAGATTTTCCCCATTAAGGTTGATTATAACTTCAGGGTTTTCATAGATAACATTTACTACGTTGATGTATGTTCCCTGTACTTTAGGGGGTTACAATCATGAATAGATGTTATACTTTGTCAAATTCTCCTTTCTGCATGTATTGAAATGACCGTATGGTTCTTTTCTTTTAACGTTTATTAATTTTGAGAGAGGCAGAGCATGAGCAGGGGAGGGGCAGAGAGCGAGGGAGACACAGAATTCGAAGGAAGCTCTTGGCTCTGAGCTTTCAACATAGAGTCTGACGCGGGACTTGAACTCACGAATCATGAAGTCATGACCTGAGCTGATGTCAGACTGTTAAAGGATTGAGCCACCCAGATGCCCGGATCATATGGTTCTCATCCTTTCTCCTGTTGATATATTGTATCACATTGATTGATTTGCGAATATTGAACCACCTTTGTAGCTTGGGAATAAATCCCACTTAATTATGGGATATATTTACAGTTGTTATATCTTCCTTTTGGGTTGTACCATTTACTGTTATATAGTGCCCTCCTTTGTCTCGTTATGTACTTTTTTTTTAAGTGTATTTTTTCTGATACAAGTATTGCTACTCCAGCTTTCTTTTGACATTCATTTGTGTAATGTTTCTCTATCCTATCACTATCATTCCTGAGGTGTAAAGTGGGTCACTTGTAGGCATCTAAATCTGTTTTGTTTTTTCATCCATTCTTACACCCTACATCTCTAGATTGGAGCATTCACTCCATTTACCTTCAAAGTAATGATTGATATGTATGTACGTATTGCCATTTTATTGCCTGTTCTGTTGTGGTTTCTAATGATTTTCTCTGATCATTTCTTGCTTTTCTTTCATGTTTTTCTTACTTTCTTTAGTGATATATTTTGATATCTTTATCTCTATTCTTAGCATATTTATGACTGGTTTTTAGTATATAGTTACTGTTAGGTGTTTATATAACCTCTTCTGCATTTAGCAGTTTGTATTAAGTTGATGGTCATTTACCTTTGCACCCATTATTTTCTCCTCCTTAGGAATTTGGTAGAAGTTATTATATTTCAAATCCATTTCTCTGAATTCCTTAACTGATTTTTTCCAGAAATATTCATTTTTTACTTGATGTGTCTTCTACCTCTATACCGTCACTGTCGGTCTCTCCTTTCCACTCAAAGATTCCCTTGTAATATTTCTTGCAGCACTGGTTTAGTGGTGCAAACTCCTTTAGTTTTTGTTTGGGAAAGTCTGTGTCTCCTTCATCCTGAATGATAGCCTTGCTGGATAGAGTATTCTTGGCTGCTGATTTTATCATTCAGCACTTTGAATATGTGATGTCACTCTCTTCTGGCTTGCCAAGTTTCTACTCAGAAATCTGTAGCTAGCCTTATGGGTCTTCCCTTCTATGTTAAGGTCTCTTTTGTCTTGCTGCTTTTCAGAGTTTTTCTTTATTGTCACTACAATTTGCAAGTTTTCTTACAATATGTTTGTGTGTTGGCCTGATTTTGTTGATTTTGATGGGAATTCTGTGGTCCTCCGGATGTGGATGTTTGTTTCCCTCCCCCAGTTAGGGACGTTTTCAGCTATTATTTCCTCAAATAAATTTTCCGCCCCACTTTCTCTTCCTTCTGGGACTCCTACAATATGACTACTATTATCTTTCCTGTATTCACTGAGTTCCCTTAGTCTCATCTCACGTTGCAGAATTCTGTTCTCTCTTTGGTTCAGCGTGATTAATTTCCATCACTCAGTCTTCGAGGTCACTAGTGTGTTCCACTGCTTCTTCCATCCCTCTCTTCATTCCAGCAAGCGTGTTTCTCCTTCATTGTGTCCTCAGTGTCTACTGTATTATATCATATCTCTATGTCAGGGGTCGCACTCTTCTACACATTTCACAACTCCAATGAGTCGCCTTATGATCATTGCTTTAAATTCTATATCAGGTATGTTACTTATATCTCTTTGGCTTACATTTCTGGCTGTGGCTTTGACTAAGTCTTTCATTGTGGATAAACATCTCTGTGTCCCCATTTTGTCTGTCTCTCTGGCTCTATTTCTCTGTATTAAGAAAGTCAGCTGTGCCTTCTGCTCTTGAAATTAATGATGTTATGAAGAAGAGGTCCTGGGGTTCTCAGCAGTGCACGTCTCCATTTATAGGACCTGGACCTTCAGGAGGATATCGTATGGGTATTGCTCACTCCATGCTGTTGTGTCTGGGTTACTTTTCCTTTCAGTGCAGGTGTCTGCACTGATTGCGTGCCTGTTGTGGGCTGTGCTTGCTCTCAGTGGTGTCAGTGGGACCCAGGCAGGCCAGCTGTTGGGTGGTATGCCCACTGGGTAACTTGGGAGCAGGGTAGGAGTGTTAGCAAAATTGCACAAGGCTACTAGTCCTATGCTAGAGTTCCTGATGTCCTTTGGTGGCTGGGGGCTGTGGACCAGCGGTGGAAGCTAGGGGCTTGAGGATATGCACAGATTGTGTTGGTGCCTGGGGACATGTGGCTGGGTGAGACAGATGAGGGTGCCTGGATGTGCACAGCTGGGTGAGGTACAGATGTGCACAGCGTACTGTGGCAGCTATGCATGCAGCTTGTTAGACAGGGTGTTCTTGTGGTTTTAAGAATGTTTGCTCTGAGACCAGCTGGCTTGGTGTGGTGAGTCCCCCAGTGAACCCTTGGGACTGGCACACTGCTAACAGGTTAGGTAGCAAGTGTCTGTGCAGCCTCACACTCTGGTGGGTGATTCTATGCTTATTCTGGGAGGCTGGGGGAGAAGAATGGTGCCTGTGAGCTCCCTCATTGTTGGAGAAGTCCTCCAACACCCTCAACAAACAGCATGAATACATCTGTCTCCTGTTGCCTCAGCATTGTATAAAATGCCATGTTTACGTTGCCTCTCTACACAGGCAGGGACCTGGCTATCACTCATCCTCCTGGATCACCCAGTGCTGGGTCAGCTGACCTCCAAACCTCCAGGATCTAAACTCAAGAGAATTCAGCCCCTCTGGGTTTTAATGCCCAATGTTATGGAGATTAGTCTTCCCTGTGTGAGCTCCCTGGTGTGAGGGCTCACTTTTTCTGCCTCCTCTGCAGGTAGCCAGCCTCCACCTTTCTGACCTTCCTAACCTTTCTGATGCAGCTTCTGTCTATTTAGGTGTGGAGTTTTTCTTCCAGTCTTTGGATCATTCTCTGGTTCATGGACTTGGAGGTGGAAGTTATGTAGTTGAAAACATGGGACAGGGTGAGTTCAGGGCCCACTTACTCTGCTATTATTAATTTTTTAAATGTCTTATTATTTTGGATTTTTGAGACATGGGCAGACAGACTCATATCACCCATGCACTTCAGGATTAGAAAGGAAATTTCCCACATTTGCTTCTAGTATTTTGTGTTTTGAAATTCTCTTTAATGAGGTATAATTTACATATAACAAATAGCCTCAAGTTAAAGGGTATAATTTGATGAGACTTGATCTATGGGTACAGCACCATGAAGTCATATGGTTTCTCTCTAAACCTTAAATCATGATCCCTTTGTGTCTAGCGCTAATGTTGCTTTTGAAGTAAGGACTACATTTTTTTTTTACCTTTTCAGATATTGCCCAGGTATCTGAATGCCTGCACTGGGGTACCTACCTCCTTTTCTAATAGACTGTATTCCGGTAGTATTGCAGTCGATCTACCTTTGGACGTTATCCTGTGTTGTATCTTTCAGTATGTTCACTTAATTTTGTTGCAATACTTTAATGCTGAGGAATTCATAATTGGATTGATTTTCACTAAATGTTATGAGCTGCAGTTCCAATCATGAGAGAAAGCGCGTCCTTCTTGTGTTAGGTACTCAAGAGCAAGGCAGATATCCTGGGTACTTGAGCTGAGAATGTCACTCTGTCTTTTTGCCAGCCCTCTTCCCTTCCCTGGGAGACAAGGGTCTCCTTTTGGTCACACAGAAATGTGGGTGAAGTCAGTAGAAAACATTCCCTTCTCTCCTCTTCCCTTTATCTCTCAAACTCCCTGTCACTATCCCTTTATCTCTCAAACTCCCTGTCACTATCCCTTTATCTCTCAAACTCCCTGTCACTACCTTCTGCCTGTCTCTTTCCTAGACTCAATCCCCTAGGCCCACTGCTCCACTCCAGCCATGATAGGGTGTCCTCCAGCTGCCGGCCTTTTCTCTGGCCATCGCTCAGTGAGGAAAGTGCAGGAGGATTATGTAGTTCATGGGTCTGTTCAAGAAATCTCTGCTCCTCAGAGTCCTCCTACACGTGGTGCTGTCTGTGGAGACCTGGCATCCTGGGCGTGGGTCTGACCCTCACTCCTCTCCACAGTCACTGCTGGTCCCTCATCCTTCTCCACCATTAGAACTCAGCCATTTCCTAAGGACAGATACCTGTCTATCTGACCCCAAGGCACCATGGAGTCAGGGAATATTTCCAAAATAAATGAGCATAAGCACCCCATCAATCTAGATATAGGAAGTTCCCATCATCCCAGAAAACTCCCTCGGCCTCCCCTGCACAAAGGGTGATCTTGCTTCTATCCTCCATCACCACCATTTCTGTCTGTTTGTTTACCTGTGTGTACAGGAACCCCACTGTGTGCACTCGATGGGGAGTGAGAGTAGATGGTCCTAGAAGCCGACGCTGACACACAGACAAAACAATGAAAGGTGGATTAGGGGACAGTAGGAAGGACAAAGTGGAGAGGACAGGATGGGCAGGGAAATATTTCAGGTAAATCTGACACCTTCTTAAAATGTATATATAATCACCATTGTCTGTCATCGTGCACAGTCCTCTTCAATTTTCAAAAGAGTTGCCCTATAAGGCAAAGAGATTTTGGTTTATTTCCCTCTGATCTTATGTTTTCCTATGTGCATTCTGTCTTCTGTAGTTGATCTGTGGCTGTGGCCTCAGATGAACACTTTAGTGTGTGGCTGCATCTGTGAGATTATGTATAATAGAAAATGATTGTCTTCAGATCTGGGTCTCTGAATGTACACATTCTCATAATTATCTTTTCTTTCATTGTGTGGCAGGGCCCGAATTTTACTAGAAAAATGAGGGACATTGTCTTATTTTTTAAAACAGTGATTCCCCCTCCCTGGGCTGAGTTGTTAACAGTCTTAGTTTAATGAACTCCCATGACCATCTGTTTTGGAGGATCATTATGTGGAGATATCTTCATTGAAACTGTGAGAAGCATGAGGGGACAGTTCCCAGAGATTTTTCAGATGCTTTATGTATTGAATGTCTTCTTTTTCTCTTGTTCTTAGAAACAAATATTACCCCTTTTTTCACAGATAACACAGCTGAGGCTCTGTGTAGGTCCCACTGAGAACTGGTATTAGGGCTGAGACAGCAGGAACACAGGCAAAGCCTCAGGATATTGTGAGAGAAGTTTGAGGAGATGCAAAGCTGTAGTCAGGGTGATGTCAGGGGTCTAGCAGGGGTGGCATCTGGGCAGCCCTAAATTGTAGGTTGACCCAGGCTGAAGGCCAATTCAGGCACTCAGCTGATCTAGATCCTGTCTCCACTTTTAGTCTCACTGAGGGATATGAACTTGGGCATAGAGCATTTTCATAAGACCAAGTTAAATTCCCAATATCTCCAAGGCTTTTTCCCCCCACAAATATCCAGAACCTTCAGGAAAATCCAGGGAGACAATAATATTTTTTAGATCATTACCTGCGTGCACTTTGGCAACACACGAACACTGCATTGTGCACTGAGAGAGATCCCACATAGCAGCTCCGTATGGACCTGACACTCCCTGCTCAGGCTGTGGCCAGGAATGACCTCCAACTGCATCTCACTGACCCCAACACCCTCCCCTCTGCACCTCCTCAAACTTTGCTTACTGTGCTCAACTTCCCTTCTATTCCTGTATGATTCAAGATTCCCCTGTTTTTGCACTGGATCCTTCACTGGTGTTTCCATTATGGTGATCACAAGGTCTGCATCATTTAATGAATGTCCCTCTTTCACACAGGACACCTGATGCTCTAAAAGTTAGGGGTGCTCCTCATTCTCTACAGAACCCAAAACACTGTGTCTCCAAAATATGCAACAGTACTGCTGATACGTCTGCTTTTGTGTAAAAAATCCTCTTTCATTTGACAAGAGAAACATATAGCTCACCGTATTACTGGGAAAGGACACTGCCTATTGTGTGTATGTCCTGAGAAACTTGAGATATGTTACAGTGTCCTCAGGCAGTTTGTAGTTGGGTTGCCAAGACTCACAACCATCTCTATATCATTGCCACAAAGTCAGTCATGAAGAAGATGAATATACTTTACCAGCCACCCATCCAGTTCAGGTCATCTTAACAAATAGAGTAGGTGGAGGAGCTTGTGGAGGAGGGGGATGTGGCCTATAGCCCATGACTGGTGGTGAAGGGTGGTCCATGGGGTACAGCCTGCAAGGTGATCCTGGGAAAGGACCAGGCCCTCTTGCATACAAAATAGCCTGCGGAAAAGAAATGAGAGGTATGTTCATAGGACAAAACAGAGCACCAACACCAGCAAAAAGCGGAAAGCCAAAGAAGCAGTGTTCATATTCTACTAGCTTCCCCACCACCAGGTTCCAAGAGGGCAGCATCAGCACCAAAATCTCTACCCATACTTTGGGTTCCACTTACAGCTTTGGGGTGGGGAATGTATGTGATTGGGATAAACTAGCGTCTCCACGTGTCTGGAAACGTAGAAACGGCAAGGGCCCTTTTCCTAGAAGATTTATAGACTGAATCCCAAATTAACAAAGTAGCATATTCCAGATAGGAAGACATCTGTGTCCAGGATCACCCTCCACCCTTCATCCCCCTCCACCACAGAGGCTGTTTATGGTGTATGTGAAGAACTACAGAATGAGAAGGAATGACAATGCCAGTGTCCACACATGGAATCACAGCCCTCGTGGCTCAAAGCTCTGCCTCTAAGCCTGTGCCCAAACTACTTCTGTCCTGACAATGGGGTCTCCTCCTTTCTGGAAGTGCTATCCATGGGCACAGAGACACATGGGGAGATGGGGATCCTGAGGGCCTGCAGAGGACCTGGGAAAGCATGCTCTTAGAGACACAGGTAACCTATACATGTTAGTTGGGTTCAGCTAATTTATTTTACTTCTGAGGTACTTCTCAGCTTAAGTGCAGTATATTTTGCACAGTAATTATGTCCTCTGGAAAAATGAGCTGAAATTCTAAAAAACAAAATTAACACAAATGCACTTTGATGTCTGGTGTAAGTTTCCATGTTTTAGCTGTACCTGTGACACAGGACACAAGAGAATGTGCTCATGTGAACACAAATGAAGAACACGGTGGGAACTTGCCACACAGGTAATTTTGGATTTTTTTCTCTTCAAAACTTAAGTTTCAGTGCATGTTTTCTATGACAAATATGCCATCTCTTGTAGTTCAGAGTATTTATGCCCAGGGCACACTTGCAGGGATTCTGGACAGCATGTTTACCAAAATGCTGATGGGTATGAAATTTATTTTGTCTAAGACCATTCTAAATGACACATAGAAAAATATAAGTTGGAGTGAAGGCAGTTCGCATTTTCAAATTGTAAGGATGCCCACAGATTTCTCTGACCATGGTAAAACCCTCAATAGAAGGAAACAGGAGAGGAAGAAACAGAAAGATCAATGATTCTACATTGAGGAGATCCACAAAGGATGAGGCAAGGTAGGAAACTTCCAAGTGGAGTGCCATCCTCCTTGATTTATTCCAGAAACACGTTGGAAAAGCCCTATGGTCCCCACCCTTAGGCACGCATAGCTGCTCAAGTTACCACAAACAGATGCCAGGTGGAAAACAGGGAAGCCCGTAGACTCAGAGGTAAAGGTTTTGCATTTGGGAAAAAAACAAAACCAGCAGACATACCATACGACACACAAACCAGAGACAATGGCAGGAGAGTGTCATGTACAGAAAGATGTGGCTGTCTGTAAAGACTTAGAATGGAAAATGGCCACAGCATTTACTTTGTGCTTCTCGGCAGTTTTGGCAGAGCCAGTGTTGATGTCACTCTTGGGTGTGACACCTGCTTCTGGACCTGCAAAAAGCCCTAGAAGGGATGGAGGTTTATTCTGTTTTGAGTAGACTGTTTGGAGATCAAAAACAAAAACCCCTCCCCTCATACTTCCAACAACTTAAACTCTTTGCCCCAGTCAGATCCCAAATCACATGCACAGGGTGTCCCACATGCCTCAGGTGATCCCCAAGAAGAAGTTGAAGAACCATCCTTTATAACTTGAAGTCCTTATAACCTAAAAGCCCTGATTCAGATGTATTCATCACTCATCGAACAACTATGGATGGCTGGGGACACAACTATATGGACATACGTTACATTGTGCCTCATGCCTCACAGATCCCAGCACGTGGACTGTGTACAGGGCATTTCTGCTGAAGCGCTATGTCTGCTTTTCTGCATATGGCCCCATTCCTTCTCCACAAGAGATGCCTGTACCAACACATGGTGGGGGAAATGACAAAGATGAGATCCTGAGAAACTTGAGGAATGTGGTAATGGCAGCAGACACATCCCCCTTGCATCACAATCGTCTGTGGTACCGCCTCTGCACCTTGGCCCAATACCTAACAGCAACAAAAATAAGGTGAGTGTGTTTTACAAGTCACCTCCTAGTGCTCAGATCATCTTACCAAGTGTTGCAGGTGGAGGGGTTCTGGGTGGCCCCAGGGCCAGCAGGGTTCAGGAGGTGGACGTGCCTAATAGTCCATGCCTAATAGGAGGTGGAGCGTCTCTAAGGTAGGGCATGCAGAATCGTCCAGTTAACAGAGGAAGTCCCCAGGATCCAGACTGCCCTGCAGAACAGAAGTGACAGCTACATCCATATGCCAGACAAGAGAACCAATACCAAAAGCAGCTGTAACCCAGAGAAGAATGTGTCAGCACCTGCCACCTTCTCTGCCACCAGGATCCAAGAGAGTAGCATCAGTACCTGAAAACTCTGTCCCTGCCACTGGATACCACCTACAGCTTGGGGTAGTAGATGTAAAAGGGTAACCTACTGCCACCACACATCACTGCCCATGTCTGCAGAAGTAAAATGGCAAGCATCCTGTCCTAGAGGGTTAACAGAAGTAATTACAGACTAATGAAGTAGCATTCTCCAGACAGGCAGCCATCGATGTCCAGGTTCACCCTGCATCCCTCCTCTACGGTGACTCCAGATGCTCTGCTTTTAGTATATTAAGAACACACACACCAAAAAAAATGAGTGGGAGTACATGGCTCATATTCTGCTCATGGAATCACAGCCACTCCTGGCAAAAAGTTCTGCAGCCAGACCCTCACTGTGCGTTCTCTGTTCTTCTCCCTGAGAAAGGAGTCTTCCCTCTTGAAGTGTTGTCAAAGGCCTCTGAGACCTCTGGGGAGTGGAGGATGCCTGGGATCTTGCAGGGGAATGAGAGTCTTCTGTGAGGAACAAGTTACTTGTGGTGAATGTCGACAAAGCTCAGATGTGTTCATCTTAATTCATAGGGAATTCTGACTTTAAGCATACTACTGGACACAGAGTAATTATGTGCAACAGAAAAAAAGATGGAGAAATTCACATAACAGATTTCATGCAAGCGTTTTGGTATAAAACTCCTGGTATGTGTCATGAGACTGTATCAGCTCTAACAGTGACTGGGGACACAACCAGAAACTACTCATATAAACACAATTGAAGGACACAGTGTGCAAACTATTTTTACCTAAGGTATAGCTGGAAGGATTCCAGACAAGTCATTTACCAACAAAGACAGGAAGGTGATGAGTGACAACATTGACTTTATCTAGGACCACTCTAAATGGCACAGGGCACAAAATATAAAGTTGGAGACATGATGTCATTTCTAACAGGTTCATCTCCTAGCTAGAATCAGGAAAGGAAGACACAGCAGCCACACTGTTCCCACAGAGGTGAGGTCTGGAAGGGGTCACCCAGGCCAGGAGACTTGTTTGGAGTGTGGGGTCATCCTCCTCTCATTATTTCCCGAAACTCACAGAAAAACCTTAAGGTACTCAGTCTCTAAGCGTTCTGGGCTTCTAAACTTAGCACAGAAAGCTGACAGACTAAAAATTGAGAAGCCTGTGGGCTCCTGGGTTATGAGTGTGCATTTGGAAAACAAAGAACAGAGAGACATATCACACATCGCGCAAAACAAGACAAGGCCAGGAGAGCATGCTGTACATAAAGATGAGGGTTTCCCAAAAGAGTTACAACTGAGAATGGCCCCGGTATTTACCTTGTCCTTGTCTGCATTCTTGGTACTGTCAGAGCCGCTGTAACTCACAGAGGTTTTAGCAGTTTCTCGATCTACTAAAGACCCTAGAAGGGACACAGGTTTATTCTGCTTTTAGAGGATGAAAACAATCCCTCATCTCATTCCTCAAATATCTTAAACTTTTCCCTACACTCAAGTCCCTGACCAGAGGCAGAGGGTATTCCACATGCCTCAGGTGACCCCCAAGGATAAGGGGGAGAACCATCCCTCACCTTGATAAATACCTCACAGTGCCCTAGTTCATGTTGTTTTGTAATTAATCAAATAACTGTGGACAGGTCAGGCACAACTAGCAATTTAGAATTCATCAGTAAAACAGAGGTTTCTCAGTATACATCATGGGAAATCACGATTTCATTACACATCAAGAATAAATATGAGGGTGCTTGTATTAAGCATCCGACTCTTGATTTGGGCTCAGGTCATGATCTCACAGCTTGTGAATTCAAGCCCAGTGTTGGGTTCCTCACTGACAGTGTGGAGCCTGCTTGGCATTCTGTCTCTGCCTTTCTCAAAATAAATAAACTTAAAAAAATAAAATAAAATTTAGAATACTGATTTGGTGTATATCCTCAATGAATCCTCAAGAAGGGTGCATTTCTTCAGACTTCAGGCAAATTGTTCAATCTCTCAGCTTATCTACAAGCTGCCTTCCACATGAGAGCAGTTATTATATGACAAAAGACTAATTTTACACTACTGAGAAAAGGAAAACTATGAGAATTTAGCAGTGAAGATGCAGAGTTGCACTGATAACATCAGAGGACTAAGCTAAGCTATATGGAACTTGAATTTAGGGATGTAGAGCTACAGTTCACAGAAACAAACAAAAATAAACAGAGGTAAAAATAGTGAATAAATGACCTTCTCCTGAAATAAACTAAAGTCTTCACATTGAGTCCAGGTGGGAAGAAGGATGAGGCCCATGTCCTGTCATCCTTTCCAGACTCTTCAGACAGAGGGATGCTAGAGGAGGTGGGAGGGTCACAGTCAGAGGAGGGTCATGAGCTACACCAGTCACAGGGACAAGTGCCTCACTGCCTGTGGCACCAGAGGAGAACACCCTTCTGTCACCCCTTGAGACCACCTGCTGTCCTTAGTGCTTGTGATTCTTTCCAGACCACATGATGATCATCCACAGGAACAGGCTGCACAGCAGAAATTAGACTGCAGCACATCACAACGTGCTCCTTACCTCTCCTGGGAGGGTTCTACATCTCTGGTCTTGCAGCCATTGGTTTCTGCCTCGTGTATCCCTCAGGCAGCCTCTTTGCTTCCATCCTGTCCAGTCCTGGATACATAAAAATAATGGGCTTGTATAAGAGTTGCAACACCACGTCGTCTACTAGACAACAAACAGTGCGGGGCATCATCCCTGGAAACACCCATAAAAACGCAAGTCAAATGACCACACCTGTATTTCAAGTAGGCAATGTCCCTGCCCTGCTCTGCCATCTCCCTGTCCCACATCTGAGTCTTGATCTGGGGGAGAAACAACACATCCACCTTCAGTCTTGCCAGACTGTGCACCAAAGAAAGAGGAGGAAAAAAGAAAATACTTACCTCGTTGTCCTGAGCATTCTTCTCATGAACTGCGATCTGAAAAAGCCAACAATGAAAAAAGCCTGTGGTTAGGGATTCCAAGGACCACTACACTCACCTGCATGAGGTGCTAAGGGTTCAGTATGTCAGGCAGAACTGAGGTTACCTGGTATCTAAAGGTGAGCTCTGCCTGCTGCAGCTGTTCCCATGTTTGTTCAATTTGTTGCCTGTGAGTTACAATTGCTCTTGTCAGATAAGGCCCAATATTGGGTATGATTTTAAATAATCTGCCCACGTTCCCAACAACCTCATATCTGTCCCCTGATACAATTTATTCTTACACATGGAACACTTTTCACATGATTATCAATGTACAGTAGAATCAAAACTATTGTTACATCCTTTCCTTACTCATTATTCCATGCCCGTAGGGTTTAGAGTTCATAGAATTCCTTCCCATTTCCAATCTTTCCCTAACTCATCATGTGACAAGTGTCTTTTATCATAAACCTCTATTCTTCTATAACTTATATCTTCACCATGTTTCCCAGGGTTGCAAAGACGAGGGCCATGAAATGGCACTACCATGTTGATTGGGTATGATTCATTGTACAACACACTGCTTTCCTACAGATTATGACAATTGACACCAAGCCCGAGGAATGTTAGCATGGACAAAGTTTCCACACAGTCTGGCCACTACTTGAGATCCGCAAATGTTTAGAAACTTAATTGTTTTGTTCTTTCTAAAACTTACCTTTTTTATCTGTTAATACTCTATGCATATGTTGACTTTAAACACTGCAAAAAGATTAAAAACAAAAAAAAATGAACAGAGGCTTCATGAGCTGCTAGTAATTAGTAGCTGAACTCACTTGTACTTGTTTATTTCTTCTGTAGGTATTTTCTCTTTTTTTAATGTTTATTTATTTTTGAGACAGAGAGAGAGTGAGCACATGCATGAGTGGGGGAGGGACAGAGAGAGCCGTAACAGAATCTGAAACAGGCTCCAGGCTCTGACCTGTCAGCACAGAGCCTGATGCGAGGCTCAAACTCATGGACTGTGAAATTATGACCTGAGCTGAAGTTGGATGTTTAAACGACTGAGCCACCCAGGCACCCCTTCTGTAGCTATTTTCAAATTTTACCAGCAGCTACCAGCTGATTCTTCTTTGCCACCAGTTCAGTGTCATTTTCAGCTTCCTAAGATGGGAAAGATATATACACAGGACCAAGGTCCAGAAGTTCCCCCTTTTTGCCTCCCAGCACTCCTGAAGGCCTATGCAAATATCCCTTCCCCCACCTCTCCCATAAATGCACAAACTGACAACACAATCAGAGAAATGAAGTGAACACTCCATTTAAGTTAACGAAAATTAAACTTCTGTCTGCTGCCACGTCTCTGCTATTGGAACTGTCTTTCTAGTTCTCTGTTTCCTCTCCTTTATCATAAAGTCATCAAATCACATTGTACTTTGTGCCTTCCCAGAGTTGGTCTTTTGTTTGAGATGGTGAAGACTCATTTCATCAGTGAGTGAAAAACCATATCTGACCAACTGTACCCATTAGGATGTAGCAGGGGATCATCACTAGTCTTACACCTTTATGGGGAGCCCTGATTCTCAGTCCAAAAGTTGTACCATGACACCGGCAATCACCTGAAAGACGACCTTCCAGAATATGGTTTCACTAACATTGCAGCTCACTCCCAGATATCACTAGAGTTCAGGACTGCAACCCCTGCCTCCGCCTTCAAAAGGCCAATCTTAGAACAACATCATCTCCTGAAGTACAACCTGATATGAACTGTCACACAGTCTGAGTTTACTTCCAGGAAACAGATTTCAGATGGAAAACTCTCAACTTCATGGAGCCAAATCTACTTTAACAAGACTCATTCCATTGATAGTGAAGGCAGCAAAAGACAATGCTTGGCAAGGCTGGGTTGCTGTGTTGCCCTCAGACTATTTTCTTTGTGGTGTTGATTGAGACAGTTTCAACTTGACACTTCACGTACTCAAGAATCACATGCAAAATTGAAAATCTCTTAGAAAATGACACAAAAGCACTAGACAGAGAAAGGCACATGCATTTCCTTCTGGCCTCTCAGGCAGTCCTTCAGCAAATGCTTTCTGGAGTGGTTGTAATGTAGTGGCTCTGTTGTAAGGGGTTGAATATAGAGAGGTGGTCAGGGTGCTGTACCCACTCACAGAAAGAGCTTACGAATTAACAAAAACAAGATGCCAGTGAGACAGAGCAAGCCCTAACCCCAGCTGTGGGAAGGACTAACATAAAGGTAAGTCTCCAGGGAAGAGAAGGAAGACTTCACTTTCCAACATGAGTGAGGGACTCTAAAGTCCCCCATCTCCTCCTGAGAACAAAAGGAAATACTGTACAAAGGAAGAAACATGTGACTGAATGCACCAAATATCTAACAACCCCATGAAGACACACAAGACCAAGATGGAGAAGAAGGAAGCCCAGGACAAAGCCAGCTGGGGAGTTGGACCCAAACTCCCTAGGACTCATCATTGATGTGGGGGGCATACATGTGAATGGGAAAGAAGCTGAACAACTTTATGGGCACAGACTTAGAAGTAAACAAGTGTAGTTCAGGGGTGGCCAGCAAAGATGAGTCCTAGTGAAGCTGTGGGCTTTGGTCAAGACTCAGAAGAGTTACACTTAAAAAATCAGGGGACAGGAAACAACTTGACTTTCTGAGGGATTGGGCCTGCAGTGAACAATCTCACTGGCAGAATGGATGCAGGGATCCAGTACTGCTGGTACCCGTACCCACTTTCCAGAAAGCAACTTCCATTGTTTCTGCAGCAAGATAATTCCATTTTTTCCCCACACATTTTGACCCATGTCTGGTCCTGAACAAAAATGACCTAATTGCTGGGTGACAAAACAGTGTGATGCAGTTGAAACCTATAGGACAGTGTAGGTGGATCCAGAGTGGATCCAGGTATTAAAGTTATTAACGATGGTACCTTCCCTCTTCCACCCCAAATACATGACACAATGTGTGACAAGCACTTAGGACAGAAAGGAAAATTCAGGTTATGTTACAGAAAGCAAGATAGGAAGGGAAGGCACAATTCTACTGAATGCATTGGGCAAAAATACTCTGGGCCCAGTTCCAAAAGAAATATAATTTTCTCTACTGGCTGCCACGTTCTCCCTTACAATGCAGTCCTTGTGACAGTTCTCACATGAACATCTTACTTTTCTAAATTTTTTTAATGTTTATTCATTTTTTGATAGAGACAGAGTGCGAGTTGGGGAGGGGCAGAGGGAGATATAGAATCCAAAGTAAGCTCCGGGCTCTGAACTGTCAGCACAGAGCCTGATGTGGGGCTTGAACTCATGGACCATGAGATCATGACTTTAGCCAAAATTGGACGTTCAACCCACTGAGCCACCCAGGTGCCCCCATCTTACTTTTTTGTAGGCACTTTTCTTTGTTCATAGAATTCTTCCAGGTTATGTGCTTTCTCCTTCAGCTGTTTGAATTTTGCTTCCTTTGTGGCTTTCACAGACCTCAATGCACTACACTTGTCCTCCAGGGCCTTTTTATTTTCTGGGGGGAAAAAAGGTGTTTTCTTGATAAATGTGCATATGACCTGAGTCTTGATTTTGGTGAGACAGAAAAAGGGCAAAAACCATGAAGGCATGAAAGTATTATTTCCCTTACCAATGCAAAGTCATTGCCATCATATGGGGATTTGTCCCCAACAGAAAATATACCTTCTAGTTGATAGTTATTGGACCTCAAGTTTCTTAGCTCTACATCCTCGAATTCAACATTTGCATCTTGTGGTTAAGGCAGATATGAGGAAAGACTTTCAAGGAAAACTGATCACACAACAATTTGTACCTCATACAGCAAGATGGTACATTGCAATGAACAAACACCTTGAGGCATGAATATAACTAGAAGACAAAGATGGTGGAAAATAGTTCATATCTAACTCATAAATGGCTTTCTTAGTGGTATACATATGTATGTATGTATGTATGTGTGTTTATCCCCCCATTCACATTGAAAATCCACTATTCAGCATTCAGAGAGAAAGAGACTATGGAGCACCTGGGTGGCTCAGTCAGTTGAGCATCAGGCTCTTGATTTTGGGTCAGGTCATGACTGTAGAATCATGCGATCCAGACCTGTGTTGGGCTCCACACTGAGCATGAATCTTGCTTAAGATTCTCTCTCTTTCCCTCTGCCCCTCTCCCCCACTTGCATGCCCCTCCTCACTAAAATTTAAAAAAATCATAAAGAATAATTTAAACATAGTTTTTTAAATTCAAAGGATTATACACTTTGGCTATCACCGTTTCTCTCTCAACTATATTTGGGTATTTTCTACATATCTTGGAGGGCAGAGTTGAATGATGTGATAATTACCTAGTTGTGAAAATAAAAGATAACTCCTAGTCCTTGAAATAGCAAAACCCATCTTGGCAGTCCTAGTAAAATTCCAGCTCATTGGTCAGAAAGAGGTTTGGCTCCCAGAGGCCCACTCTCTACTGTGGTAAACGGCAAGCAAATATGCTGTGCTTGCTTCACCCAATGAACAGAAAGCCTCCAAATTCAAATTACAGTAACACTCAACAGCCAACTCTTATCACTTCCTGATTCTTCACATTTCTTTCTCTCTCTTTGAGTTTGCAAGGTAGCAAGTGCACTTTGAAGGGTGTCATTTAAAATTTCATTAAAGTGGGTGCCTGGGGGGCTCAGTCAGTTAAGCATCCGACTTCAGCTCTGGTCGTCATCTCGCGGTTTGTGAGTTTGAGCCCTATGTCGGACTCTGTGCTGACAGCTCAGAGTCTGAGGTCTGCTTCGGATTCTGTGTCTCCCTCTCTCTCTGCCCCTCCCCTGCTCACGCTCTGTCTCTCTCTCTAAAATAAATAAACATAAATAATTTTATGTTTACTTGTACTCAACAAGTACAAAAAGATAGAGATCATACCTTGCATAGTTTCATACCCAATGCCATGAAACTCGAAATCAACCACAAGAAAAAAATTGGAAAGATAACTAATACTTGTAGACTAAAGAACATCCTACTAAATAATCAATGGTGGAATGCAAGCTGGTGCAGCCACTCTGGAAAACAGTATGGATGCTCCTCAAAAAGTGAAAAAGGGAAATACCCTACTATGCAGCAATTGTAATACTAGGCCTTTATCCAAGGGATACAGGTGTGCTGTTTCAAAGGGACACATGCAACCCCATGATTATAGCACCACTATCAATAATAGCCAAATTATGGAAAAAGCCCAAATGTCCACTGATGGATGAATGGATAAAAAAGATGTGGTGTATGTGTGTGTGTGTGTCTGTGTGTGTGTGTATATGTATATATATATGTACATATACACATATATGTATATATGTACATATATATGTACATATACACATATATGTATATATGTACATATATGTATGTACATATATATGTATATATGTATATATACATATATATACACATATACACACACTCACAGAGACACATATACATATATGTGTATATACATATATACACACATATATAATGTGTGTGTGTGTGTGTGTGTGTATATATATATATATATATATATATATATATATATATATATATAGGAGTATTACTCAGCAATCAAAAAGGAATGAAATCTTACCATTTGCATCTACATGGGTGGAACTGGAGGGTATTATGCTAAGTGAAATTAGTAGTCAGAGAAAGACAAAAATCATATGACTTCATTCATAAGAGTACTTTAAGATACAAAACAGATGAACATAATGGAAGGGAAACAAAAATAATATAAAAACAGGGAGGTGTACAAAACAGAAGCACACACATAAATATAGAGAACGAACAGAGGGTTACTGGAGAGGTTGTGGGAGGGGGGATGGGCTAAATGGGTAGGGGACACTAAGGAATCTACTCATGAAATAACTGTTGCACTGTACAGTAACTAATTTGGATGTAAATTGTAAATAATAAAAACTAAAATTAAAAAAAAAAAGAATGGGTGAACAAAGAAGTTAAAGAGAAAATTAAAAAGTGTGTGGAAGCCAGTGAAACTGATAACACCACACCCCAAAACCTCTGGGATGCAGCAAAGATAGTCATAAGAGGAAGTTTATAGCAATCCAGGCCTTCCTAAAGAGGGAAGAAAGGTCTCAGATACACAACCTAACTTTATACCTTAAAGAGATGGAAAAAGGTCATCAAATAAAAACCAAATCCAGCAGAAGACAAGAAATGATAAAGATTACAGCAAAAATCAATGCTATCTAAACTGAAAACAAAAAGAAAAACAAACAACAACCCCCCCACACACACACACACACAGACACAAACAGTAAAAGAGATCAATATAACCAGAAGCTGGTTGTTTGAAATAATTAATAAAATTGATAAACCACCAGCCAGTTGCATCCAAAAGAATAAGAAAAGGACCCAAATAAATAAAATCAAGAATGAAAGAGGAGAGATCACAACCAACACAGCAGAAATACAAACAATAATAAGAGAATATTATCAGCAATTACATACCAATAAAATGGGCAATCTGGAAGAAGCGGACAAATTCCTAGAAATATACAAACTACAAAAACTGAAAGAGGAAGAAATAGAAAATTTGAACAGACCCATAACCAGTAAAGAATTGAATTAGTAATCAAAAATCTCCCAAAAAACAAGAGCCCAGGGCCAGATGGCTCTCCAGGGGAATTCTACCAAACATTTAAGGAAGAGTTAACACCTATTCTCTTGAAGCTGTCCCAAAAATAGAAATGGAAGGAAAACTTCCAAACTCTTCCTATGAATCAGGATTACCTGGATTCCAAAACTAGACAAAGATCCCACTAAAAAGGAGAAGTATAGACCAATTTTCACGATGAACATGGACGTAAAAATCTTCCACAAGATATTAGCCAACCAGATCCAACAATACATTTAAACTTTATTCACTACGACCAAGTGGGTTTATATCTGGAATGCAAGGCTGGATCCATATCCACAAAATAATCAATGTGATTTATCACATCAATAAAAGAAGGGACAAGAACCACATGATGCACTCAATAGATGCAGAGAAAGCATTTGACAAAATACAGCATCCTTTCTTGATAAAAGGATTCCACCAAAAAACTTCTAGAAATGATTCATGAATTCAGCAAATATACAGCAGGATATACAATCAATGCACAAAAATTAGTTGCATTCTTGTACACAAACAATGAAGCATGAGAAAGAGAAATCACAGAATCGATCCCGTTTACAATTGCACCAAAACCCATAAAATAGCTAGGAATAAATCTAGCCAAAGAGGTGAAAAATCTATACACTGAAAACTATAGAAATATTATGAAAGAAATTGAAGATGACAAACACACAAAAACGAAAAACATTCCATGCTCCTGGATAGGAAGAACAAATATTGTTAAAATGTCAATAGTACCCAAAGCAATCTACATACTCAATGCAATACCTATCGAAATAACACCAGCATTGTCCACAGAGCTACAACAAACAATCCTTCAATTTATATGGAACCAGAAAAGACCCTGAATAGCCAAAGCAATCTTGAAAAAGAAAACCAAAGTAGGAGGTATCACAATCCTGGACTTCAAGCTGTATTACAAAGCTGTAATCACCAAGACAGTACGGTACTGGCACAAGAACAGACACTCAGATCAATGGAACAGAATAGGAGCACAGAATTGGACCCACAGATGTATGGCCAACTAATCTTTGACAAATAGAAAGAATACCCAATGGAATAAAGACAGTCTCCTCAGCACGTGTGCTGGGAAAACTGGACAGTGATATGCAGAAGAATGAGCCTGGACCATTTCTCACACAAAAAGACACTCAAAACGGATGAAAGACCTAAATGTAAGATAGGAAGCCATCAAAATCCTCAAGGAGAAAGCAGGCAAAAACCTCTTAACGTTGGCCTCCACAACTTCTTAGTCAACACGTCTCCAGAAACAAGGGAAACAAAAGCAAAAATGAACTATTAGGACCTCATCAAAATAAAAAGCTTCTGCACAGAGAAGGAAACATTCAGCAAAACTAAAAGGCAACAAACAGAATGGGAGAAGATATTTGCAAACGACATATGAGATAAAGGATTAGTATTCAAAATCTATAAAGAACATACCAAACTCAACACCCAAAAAACAAGTAATCCAGTGAAAATGGGCAAAGACATGAGCAAACACTCCTCCAAGGAAGACATCCAGATGGCCAAATGAAACATGAAAAAATGCTCAACATCACTCATCAACAGGGAAATACAAATCAAAGTGACAATGAAAAACCCCCTCACCCCTGTGAGAAAGGCTAACATTAACAATGCAGGGAACAACAGATGTTGGTGAGGAAATGGAGAAAGAGGAGCTCTTGCACTGCTGGTGGGAATGCAAACTGGTGCAGCCACTCTGGAAAACAGTATGTAAGTTCCTCAAAAAATGAAAAAGAGGACTATCTTATAACCCAGCAGTTGCACTACTAGGTATTTATGCAAGGGATACAGATATGCTATTTCCAAGGGGCACGTGCACCCCAAAGTTTATAGCAGTACTATCAAAAATAGCTAAAGTGTGGAAAAAGCCCAAATGTCCATTGATGGAAGAATGGATAAAGACGCGGTATATATACATACATATATACATATTATATGTATATATATATATACATATATATACACATATATATATACATATATATGTATACATACATATATATACATACAAACATATATATGTATATATATACATTATATATATAATGTGTATATATGTATGTATATATGTACATGTATGTGTATAAATATATACATATATGCATATATATGTATGTATATATACATACACAATGGACTATTAGCCATCAAAAAGAATAAAATCTTGCCATTTGAAACAACATGGATGGAGAGCCTCCTGGGACCTAACCCTAACCGTACCATAGCCCTAACCATAACCCTCACCCTACACTTAACCCTATCCAGCGCACTAACTGTAAACCAGATCCACAGCCAAGCATGTGCCCTCACTTCAACCCTCCATGGAATTCACAACACTGGTGTCGTTTCGGCCTTAGCGACTTCCCTGTACCAAACCCTGACCCTAGCTAAGTGTCTATCCCCATGGGGACCCAATTCTAAAGTCTGACAACAGCACACACAAGGGTTCGAGAATCAGTGCATAAATACTCGGCATGGAACGTGGAACATCACCATGTCATTTGCAAGGTGCGATTGTAGCTGCATGACAGGATTCCTGAGGCCTATTGCAAGGGTGGCCCAAACATCTCTCTGGCATGGATCCAAAGAACTGATACTGACCGACATGCTCCCTTATGTACTCCACTCAGCCCTTCGGGGAGACAACTGCACTGTTGTGGGTTCAGTGCCTGGAGCCTCCTGGGACCTAAACCTAACCCTAAAGTTAACCCTAACCATAACCCTCAACTTACACCTAATCCTATCTCTAACTGAACCCTATACTTGACCCCCACCCTCTCAAGGGCCCTCAACTCAGCTCTCGAGGGAGATTGCGAGACTAGAGTCGCTTCAGCCCTGTCAACTTCCTTGGACTGAACCCTAACCCTAGCTAAGTCTCTCTCCCCATGAGCACCCAATTCCAAAATCTGACAACAGCACGCACACACGTTTGAGAATCAGTGCAACAATACTCAGCATGAAACATGGAACATCGCCATGTCATTTCAAAAGCGTGACTGCAGCTGCATGAGATTTTCCATAGGCCTACCTGAAGGGTGGCCCATACATTTGTCTGGCCTTGGAACCCAAAGACTAATCCTGACCAGCACCCTCCCTTGTGTCCTCCACTCAGCCCTTTGGGGATACAACTGCTCTGCTGTGTGTTAGTGCCTGGAGCTTGCTGGGACCTAACCCTAACCCTAATCATAACCCTAATCATAAACCTCAACCTACACCTAACCCTATCTCTAACATGAACACTACACTTGACCTGCACCCTCCCATGGGCACTCAATTCAGCCCTCCAGCGAGATCACGAGACTGGAGTCTTTTCAGACGTGGCAACATCGCTGGAATGAACTCTAACCCTAGCTAAGGCTCTGTCCACATTGGGACCCATTCCACTGTCTGACAACAGCTCGCACACTGGTTCAAGAATCAGTCCAGAAATAGTTGGCATGGAACGTGGAACATCACCATGTCATTTCCAAAGCGCGACTGCACCTGCATGAGAGGACTCCTGAGGCCTAGCCAAAGGGTGGCCCATACATTTGTTTGGTATGGAACCCAAATACGAAGACTGACGGGCACCCTCCCTTGTGTACGACACTCAGCTCTTTGGGTTGACACCTGCTCTGTTTGGGGTCAGTCCCTGGAGTCTCATGGGACCTAAACCTAAACCAAACCATAACCCTAACCATAAACATCACCCTACACTGAACCCTATCTATCTCACGAAGTCTACACCAGACCCACAGCCGTAATTGTGCCCTCACTTCAGCCCTCCATGGAATTCACAACACTGGAGTCGCTTCAGCCCTGGTGACGTCCCTGGACAAAACCCTAACCCTATCTAAGTGTCTCTCCCCATGGGAAGCAAATCCAAAGTCTGACAATAGCATGCACAAGGGTTCGAAAATAGGTGCAGAAATACTTGGCATGGAAGGTGGATCATCACCATGTTATTTCCAAAGCGCGACTGCAGCTACACGACAGGTTTCCTGAGGCATATTCGAAGGGTGGCCCATACATCTCTCTGCCTTTGGATCCTAAGGACTGATACTGACCGGCAACCTCCCTTGTGTACTCCACTCAGAATTTGGGGATACAACTGTTGTACTGTGGGGTCAGTGCCTGAAGCCTCCTGGGACCTAACCCTAACTGTAACCTAACCATAACCCTCACTCTAAAACTAACCCTATCTATCACAGGAACTCTAAACCAGATCCACAGCCATGCGTGTTCCTGATTTCACTCTCCACGGAGTTCACAACAGTGGTGTCGCATTGGCCCTGCCAACTTCCCTAGACTGAACCCTAACCCTAGTTAAGGCTCTCCCCAGTCGATATCCAAAGTCTGACAACAGCACGCATACAGGTCCAAGAATTGGTGCAGAAATACTCGGCATGGAACTTGGAACATCACCATGCCATTTCCAAAGTGCGACTGCAGCAGCACAAGAGGATTCCTGACACTTACACGAAGGTGGTCCATACATTTGCCTGGACTTGGAACCAGACTAATCCTATTCTGCACCCTCCATTGTATACTCCAATAAGCCCTTCAGGGAGACAACTGCTTTGCTGTGGGGTCAGTGCCTGGAACTTCCTCGGACTTAACCCTAACCCTAACCGTAACCCTAACCATAAACCTCAACCTACACCTAACCCTATCTATCTCACTAAGTACACCAGAAACACAGCCACACATGTGCCCTCACTTAAGCCCTCCATGGAATTCACAAGAGTGGTGTTGCTTCAGCCCTGGCAACGTCGTTGGATGAACACTTATCCTAGCTAAAACTCTCTCCCCAAGAGGACCCAATTTAAAAGTGTGACAACAGCACACACACGGGTTTGAGAATCGGTGCAGAAATATTCGGCATGGAACTTGGAACATCACTATGTCATTTCCAAAGTGCGACTGCATATACAGGAAAGGATTCCTGAGGCCTACTCGAAGGGTGATCCATACATTTGTCAGGCCTTGGAACCCAAAGACTAATCCTCTCCGGCACCCTCCCTTGTGATCTATACTCAGCTCTTCGGGGAGACAACTGCATTGCTATGTGTTCATCCCTGGAACCTCCTGGGAACAAACCCTAACCCTATCCCTATAATTAATAAGAACTCTCAACAGAAACCTAACACTATCTCCAACCCTAACCCTGTACTTGAACTGCACCTTTACATGGGATCTCACTTCAGCCCTCAAGGGAGATCACGAGACTGGAGTCGCTTCAGGATGGGCAACATCCTTGGACTCAACCCTAAGGCTAGCTCTCCTCATGGGGACAAAATACCAAAGTCTGACAACATCACATGCCTGGGGTCCAGAAGTGGTGCAGGATCACTCAGCATAGAACCTGGAACATCACCAAGTCATTTCCAAGGCCCAGCTGCAGCTACCCGAGAGGATTCCAGAGGCCTACCCCACCAGTGGCACATACAGTTGTATGGCCTTAGAAACCAAAGACTAGTCCTTAATGGCACCCTCCATGTGCCCTCAACTCAGCCCTTTGGGGAGACAACTGCACGACTGTGGGTTCAGCACCTTAAGCCTCCAGGGAACAAACCCTGAACCCAACCCCTAACCCAAATCAGAAACCTCAACTGAAACCTAAACCTAACTCGAACCCTAACCCTACACTTGCTCTGCACCATCATATTGGCACTCACTTCACCTCGAGGGAGATAATGAGAATGGATTAGCTTGGAGCTGGCGACATCCCTGGACCCCACCCTAACCCTAGATAAGGCTCTCTCCCCATTGGACCCAATACCAACGTATGACATCACCACACGCCTGGGGAACAGAAGCGGTGCAGCATCACTCGGCATAGAATCTGGAACATCACTATGTCCTTTCCAAGGCCCAGATGAAGCTCCCGAGAGGATTCCAGGGGCCTACCCAACCAGTGGCCCATACATTTTCCGGGCCGTGGAACCCAAGCCTAATCCTAACTGACACCATCCCTTGTGCCCTCAACTTAGCCCTTCAGAGAGACAACTGCACTGTTCTGGGTTCAGCGCCTGGTGTGTCCTGGAACATAACCCTAACCTTAACCATAACCATAACCATAACCCTCAACCGAATCCTAACACTATATCGAACCTAACCCTACACTTGACCCGCACCATTGCATGGGCCCTCACTTCAGCCCTCGAGGGAGATCACGAAACTGGAGTCCCTTCGGCACTGGCGACTACCCTGGACCAAACCCTAACCCTAGCTAAGGCTCTCTCCCCATGGGGATCCAACCAAAGTCTGACAACACCAGACGCCTGGGGTCCAGAAGCAGTGCAGGAACATTCAGCATAGTACCTGGAACATCACCATATCGTTACCAAGGCCCAGCTGCAGCTGACCAAGAGGATTTCTGAGACCTACGAGACCAGTGCCCCATACGGCTGTCTGGTTTTGGAACCAAGAAACTAATCCTGAAAGGCACCTGAACTTGGGCCCTCAAATCAGTACTTCAGGGAGAAAACTACAATGTTGTGGGTTCAGACCCTGCAGAGTCCTGGGACCTAATCCTAACTACAAACCCTAATGCTAACCCTAACCCTAAACCTAGCCCTATATTCTATACCTAACGCAAAACATGGTACTAACCCTACCCTAACCCCAACTGCAAACCAACCATAATCCTACCACTAAACACTACACTATAACCCAGAACCCTAAACCCCAAATCCTAACCCAGACCTTTACCGTAACCATTACCCTAAACCCTAAACCCTAACACTAAACCCTAACCGTAATCCCTAAGCCCTACCCTAATCCTAACCATCTCTCCAACCCAAACCCCTAAACCCTAACCCGAACCTTTACCCTAATCCTAACTCTCTAACTCTAACAATCTAAACCTAACCCTAACTCTAACCCCTAACCGCTAACCCTAACCACTAACCCTAACCCTAACCCTAACCTCATGGACAGTCCTTCATCACCAGTCATGGGCTATGAACCACCCCCCCTCCTCCACCTCCTCCATTTGGTAAGATAACCTGAACTGGATGAGGGATTTGTAAAACATATTCATCTTCTTCGTGAAACACTTTGTGGTGAAAATGTAGAGATGGTTGTTAGGGCTTGGGAATTCAACTGCAAAACTGCCTGAGGACTTCATAACATATCTCACGTTTCTCAGGACATATGTACAATGGACTGTGTCATTTCCCTGTAATAAGGTCAGCTTTAGGTTTCTCTTGTCAAAAAGAAACAGGATTTTTACACAAAGGCAAATGAATCGGGAGAACAGGTGCATATTTTACAGACACAATGTTTTGAGTTCTGAGAAGGATGAGATGAACCCCTAAGTGTAGGTGCCTCAGGTGTCCTGTGTGAAATGGGGCACATGCTTTATATGACACAGACCTTGTGGTCACCATAATGGAAGCACCAGTGAAGGAGTGGGGGAAACTTGAATCACACAGGAATAGAAGAGAAGTTGAGGACAGTAAGCAGAGTTTGAGGAGGTGCAGAGGGGAGGGTCCTGGGGTCAGTGAGATGCAGTTGCAGGCCATTCCTGACCACAGCCTGAGCAGAGAGCATGAGTTCCACACAGAGCTGTTATGTGGGATCACTCTCAGTGCACAATGCAGGGTTCCTCTCCAAAATGTCATATTTGTCAAAGTGCACCTAGGTGACCATCTAAAAAGGTTGTTGTCTCCCTGCATTGTCTGAAGGTTCTGGATATTTATGGGTGAAAAAATGCCCTGGATATACAGGAAATTTAACTTGGTCTTAAGGAAATGCTTGTCTACCTAAGTTCATATCCCTCAGTGAGACTAAAAGTGAAGACAGGATCTAGATCAGCTGAGTGCCTGCAATGGCCTTCAGCCTCAGTCAACCTACAATTCAGGGATGGCCAGATGCAACCCATGCTGGGCCCCTGACATCACCCTGACTACAGATTCGCATCTATCTCCTTAAACTTCTCTCACAATATCCCGAGGATTTGCCTGTGTTCCTGCTGTCTCAGCCAGAATACCATTTCTCAGGGGGACCTACACAGAGCCTGAGCTGTGTTATCTGTGAAACAGGGGTAATATTTGTTTCTAAGGACATAACAAAAAGAAGACATTGAATACAGAATGCATCTGCAAAATGTCTGTGAAATGTCCACTCACACTTCTCACAGTTTCAATTTAGATATCTCCACACAAATGATCATCAAAAAAAGATGGTCACAGACGTTCATTAAACTAAGACTGTTAACATCTCAGGCCAGGGATTGGGGGTTGCCACTTTAAACAATAAGACAAAGACACGCTTATTCTATTAAGATTCAGGCCCTACCAGACAAAGAAAGAAAAAGATAATTACGAGAATGTGTATATCAGAGTTCTACATCTGAGATCTGAAGACAATCATATTCCATTACATATAGACTTGCAGATGCATCCACACACTAAAGTGTTCATCTAAGGCCACAGATTAACTACCAAAGAGGGAATGCATGTAGGAAAACGTAAGACCATAGGGAAATAACACCAAATCTCATAAATCTCACTGCCTCCTATGACAACGATTTTGAAATTTGAAGAGGACTGTATGAGGTGACAGAGTATGGTGATTATATATCTTAAAAATGTGTCAGATCTGCCTGCATGCTTTCTCTGCCCACCCTGTGCTCTCCACTTTGTTTTTCTTAGTATCCCTTAATACTACTTTCACTGTTCTGTCCTTGTTTCTGTGTTTGCTTCAATGAGGACCTACTCTCACCACCCCCCCCCCCCCCATCGAATGCACACAGTGCGGTTCCTATACACACAGGTAGCAAACTAGCAGAAATTGTGGTGATGGAGGATAGTAGCAAGATCGCCCTTATTGCAGAGGGTTCGAGGGACTTTTCTGGGGTGATGGTAACTTCCTATATCTAGATGCATCGGGTGCTTGTGCTCATGTATTGTAGAAATATTCACTGACTCCTGGTGCTTGGGGTCAGATAGACAGGTACCTGACCCTAGCATATGGCTGATTTCCAATGGTGGGTAAGGATCAGGGACAAGCAGTGACTGTGAGAGATGAGTGAGGAGGCCACACATGGAGTCAGATCCTCACCCAGGATGCCATGTCTCCACGGACAGCAACCTTGTGCAAGAGGGCTCTGAGGATCACATATTTCTTGATCAGTGCTGTGAACTGCATAATCCTACTCCAGATTTCTCACTGAGGGATGGACAGCGCAGAGGCCAGCAGCTGGAGGACACCCTGATTATGGCTGGAGTGGAACAGTGGGCCTGGGGGATTGAGTCAGAGAAGGGAAAGGCAGAAGGTAGCAACAAGGATTTTGAGAGATAAAGGGAAGAGGAGAGAAAGGAATGTTCTCTACTGACTTCACCCACATTTCTGTGTGAACAAAAGGAGATTCTTGTCTCACAGGGAAGAGAAGAAGGCTGGCAAAAAGACAGAGTGACATTCTCAGCTCAAGTGCTCAGGATATCTGTCTTGCTCTTGAATACCTATCACAGGAAGCCTGTGCATTCTGTGATAAGTGGAACTGCAGCTCATACCATTTAGTCAAAATTAAAGTGATGATGAGGACCTCATCATTAAAGTAGTGCAACAAAAGTATGTGAACATACAGAGAGATCCAGTAGAAGCAAAAGTCCAAAGGTAGACCAACTGCAATACTTATGGGAATATAGACTATCAGAAAAGGAGGCACCCCAATGCAGGCTTTCAGACACCTGGGCAATATCTGAAAACATGGGGGGGAAAAAGTAGTCCTTAATTCAAAAGGAACACTAGCATTAGACACAAAGGGATTGTGATGGAAGGTTTAGGGGGAAACCATATGATTTCATGGTGCTGTACCCATGGTCCTGTACCCTAAAGTCTCATCAAATTATACCCCTTAACTTGAGGCTATTTGTTATATGTAATTATACCTCATTAAAGAGATTTTCAAAACATAAAATAATAGAAGCAAATGTGGGAAATTTCCTTTCTAACCCTGAAGTGCATGGGTGATATGAGTCTGTCTGCCCATGTCTCAAAATTCCAAAATAGCAAGACATTTAAACAATTAATAATAGTAGAGTAAGAGGACCCTGAGCTCACCCTGTCCCATGTTTTCAACTACATAACATCCACATCCAAGTCCATGAACCAGAGAATGATCCAAAGACTGGAAGAACAAACTCCACACTTAAATAGAGAGAATCTGCATCAGAAAGGTTAGGAAGGTCAGAAAGGTGGAGGCTGGCTACCTGCAGAGGAGGCAGAAAAAGTGAGCCCTCACACCAGGGAGCTCACACAGGGAAGACTAATCTCCATAACATTGGGCATTAAAACCCAGAGGGGCTGAATTCCCTTGAGTTTAGATCCTGGAAGTTTGGAGGTCAGCTGACCCAGCACTGGGTGATCCAGGAGGATGAGTGATAGCCAGGTCGCTGCCTGTGTAGAGAGGCAATGTAAACATGGCATTTACACAATGCCAAGGCAACAGGACACAGATGTATTCATGCTGATTCCTGAGTGTGTTGGAGGACTTCTCCACAATGAGGGAGCTCACAGGCACCATTCTTCTCCCCCAGCCTCCCAGAATAAGCATAGAAACAGCCACCAGAGGGTGAGGCTGGACAGACCCTTGCTACCTAACCTGTTAGCAGTGCACCAGCCCCAAGGGTTCACTAGGGGACTCACCACACCAAGCCGGCTGGTCTCAGGGCAAACATTTTTCAAACCACAAGGGCACCCTGTCTAACAAGCTGCATGCATAGCTGCCACAGCACGCTGTGCACATCTGCACCTCACCCAGCTATACATATCCAGGCACCCTCATCTGTCTCAACCAGCCACCTGTCCCCAGGCGTAGACATGCTCTGTGCATATCCTCAAGCCCTAGATTCCACCGCTGGTCCACAGTCCCCAGCCACCAAAGGACATCGGGAAATCTGGCATAGGACTAGTATCCCTGTGCAATTTTGCTAACACTCCTACCCTGCTCCCAAGTTACCCAGTGGGCATAACACCCCACAGCTGACCTGCCTGGGTCCCACTGACACCACTGAGAGCAAGCACAGCCCACAACAGGCACGCAATCAGTGCAGACACCTGCACTGAAAGAAAAAGTAACCCAGACACAACAGCATGGCGTGAGCAATACCATACGATGTCCTCCTGAAGGTCCAGGTCCTATAAATGGAGACAGGTCCTATAAATGGAAGGTCCAGGTCCTGAGGTCTCCAGGACCTCTTCTTCATAACGTTATTAGTTTCAAGAGCAGAAGGCACAGCTGAGTTTCTTAACACAGAGAAATAGAGCCAGAGAGACAGACAAAATGGACTCACAGAGATGTTTATCCACAATGAAAGACCTAGTCAAAGCCACAGCCAGAGATCTAAGCCAAAGAGTTATAAGTAACATACCTGTTACAGAATTGAAAGCAATGATCATAAGGATACTCACTAGAGTTGCGAAATGAGTAGAAGAGTGAGACTCCAGACTAGAGATAAGAGATAATACAATAGACATTGAGGACACAATAAAGGAGAAACATGCTTGCTGGAATGAACAGAGGGATGGAAGAAGCAGAGGAACAAACCAGTGACCTTGAAGACTGAGTAAAGGAAATTAATCACACTGAACCAAACAGAGAGAACAGAATTCTGCAACGTGAGACGAGACTAAGGGAACTCAGTGACTACAGCAAACATAATAATATTCATTGTGTAGAAGTTCCAGAAGAAAGAGAAAAGGGGGCAGAAAATTTATTTGAGGAAATAATAGGTGAAAACTTCCCTAATTGGGGGAGGGAAACAAACATCCACATCCGGGAGACCTGAGAATTCACATCAAAATCAACAAAATCAGGCCAACACCCAGACGTATTGTAAGCAAACTTGTATATTACAGTGACAATAAAGAAAAACTCTTAAAAGCAGCAAGACAAAGAGACCTTCACTTAGACGGGAAGACCTATAAGGCTAGCTACCAGATTTCTGAACAGAAACTTGGTAAGCCATAAGTGAGTGACATCACATATTCAAAGTATTGAATGGAAAAATCAGCAGTCAAGAATACTCTATCCAGCAAGGCTATCATTCAGAATGGAAGGAGACAGAGACTTTCCCAAACAAAAACTAAAGGACTTTGTACCACTAAACCAGTCCTGCAAGAAATTTTAAGAGGGACTCTGTGTGGAAAGGAGAGATCAAAAGTGACAGTATAGAGGTAAAAGACACAAATCAAGTAAAACATGAATATTTCTCTAAAAAATCAGTTAAGGAACTCAGAGAAATGGATTTGAAACATAATAACATCTCCAAAAGCTAGGGAGGAGAATATAATGGGTTCCAAGGTAAATGACCATCAGCTTAATAGAAACTGCTAAATGCAGAAGAGGTTATATAAACACCCAGCAGTAACCATATATCAAAAACCAGTCACAACTATGCTAAGAATAAAGATAAAGACATTAAAATACATCAGTAAAGAAAATAAGGAAAACATGAAAGACAGACAAGAAAGGATCGGAGAAAATCATTAGAAACCACACTAAAACAGGCAATAAAATGGCAATACATACATACATATCAATTTCTTTGAAGGTAAATGCAATTAATGCTCCAATCTAGAGATGTAGGATGTAAGAATAGATGAAAAAACAAAAGCTAGAGTAGCAATACCTGTATCAGAAAAAATACACTTAAAAAATAGTACATAACAAGAGTCAGAGGAGGACATTATATAACAGTAAAGAGTACAACCCAAAAATAAGATATAACAACTGTAAATATATCCCACAATTAAGTGGGATTTATTCCCAAGCTGCAAGCGTGGTTCAATATTCGCAAATCAATCAATGTGATACAATATATCAACAGGAGAAAGGTAAGAACCATATAATCAGGGCACCTAGGTGGCTCAATCCTTTAATAGTCTGACATCAGCACAGGTCATGACCCCATGATTTGTAAGTTCAAGTCCCACAGTGGACTCTGTGCTGAAAGCTCAGAGCCAAGAGCCTCCATCGAATTCTGTGTCTCCCACTCTCTTTTTGCCCCTCCCCTGCTCACGCTCTGTCTCTCTCAAAATAAACGTTAAAAAAAAAAAAGAACCATACAGTCATTTCAATACATGAAGAAAAATTATTTGACATAGTACAAAATCCATTCATGATTATAACCCCCCAAAGTAGGTTTACAGGGAACATACATCAATGTAATAAATATTCTCTATGAAATCCCCACAGCTATAATCAACCTTAATGGAGAAAATCTGAGAGCTTTTCCTATAAGGTCAGGAAAAAGACAAGGATGTTTACTCTTACAACTTTTAATAAACATAGCACTGGAAGTCCAAGTCACAGCCAGCAGAGAAATGAAACGAAATGAAATGCAACGAATGAAACAATACAAATTGAAACAAAACAAAACAACATAAAGTAAAATAAAATAATAAAATAAAATAAAATAAAATAAATAAAATAAAATAAAAACAAATCCAAATCTGGAAGAAGTGAATCGTTCACACTTTGCAGATTACATGACACTATATGTAGAAAACCCTAAAGAGTCCACCCAATAACTGCTAGAACTGATAATTAATTCAGCAATGTCACAGGATACAAAATCATTGTACAGAAATCTGTTGCATTTGTAGACAATACTGAAGCAGTAGAAAAAGAAATTAAGAAAACAGTCCCATTTACAGTTGTACACCAAATAATAAGGTATCTATGAATAAATCTAACCAAAGTGGTGAGCGACCTATACTCTGAAAACTATAAAACAGTGATGAAAGAAATACAAGATGACACAAAGAAATGGAAGGATATTCCATACTCATGGATTGGAAGTACAAATTTCATGAAAATGTCTATACTTCCCAAAGCAACTGACACAACTAATGCAATCACCATCAAAATAGCAACAACATTTTTCTTAGAACTAGAACAGTCCTAAAATTTGTACAGAACCACAAAAGACCCCAATCTTTAGAGTAGAAAACCTTTATGTGAAGTGAAAATTATGGATGGCATTATGCCTCTGGATCTTCTGCTCCAAAACACAGTAACTCTGGCCTAAGCATTTGAACAAACGTTAGACACATCCCAACCAAGGATCATTCTACAAAATACATTCTACAAACATACCCTCAAAACTTGAATATTATGAAAAATATGAAAAATCTAAAAATCGTCATGGCCAAGTGGAGCCTAAGGAGACAGGATGATTGTAATGTGCCAGCTGGGATGAGTCTGGGACAGAAGAGGGTAAAACTGAAGATATCTGAATACAAATATAAACTTTAGTTAATACTACCATATCTCTTCGGGATATTGATTGTGACCATGTATCAACTCATAGGACATCAATTGTCAGAAAACAGTCTGATGTATGTGGAGACCCAATATCTTCCCAATTTTTCTGGTAACTAGAAACTCACCATGAATGAAAAGATTATTTGTAATCACGGTTTTATATTTTCAACACATAATATTATATGACTAGTTATAGTATTAGTTATTAGTGATGGCCATTTACCTATTCTTGTTCTTACTATTATTTAATTTAAATAATAGCATTCATGGTACAGAAAGCTGAATTCATGATATACACTCCATAGAAACATCTACTTTACATATTTTAAGATAACAACGTATGTATATACCACTATATTATGTGGTATGTAAATTAAATGTTTTTCTGATCTTGAACGAGCATGTCATTGAATGGCTTTCTATAAAGGTGGTTATCCTAGACAAGGAATGATACTCAGATTTTACAGGATGCACTTCACATCATGCCTGAAAATTGTCAAAAAAAAAAAAACATATATACACACGGCCAGATGAATCATTGTGACTGGCTCACTTATTGTAAAGAATCCTTGCTTTAATATTTTCACGCATATTTTTAGCAGGAAAACAAGAGAATCAAATATTTCCAAATCAAGGAGATATTCAAAGTCTGGAAGAATGATAGGGAGTTCAAGGGGGTTCAGAAGGAAAAGATGTGACCATGAAGTGGCAGTTACAGGCAAGCAGCTTTCTCTGGTCCATTTTGACAGATTTTCATGAGGGGATGTCCATCATAGAATGTGATATGCAAAAGGGTAAGACCCAGAAGTACCAGAGAGAAAGACAATGCTTTAGGAAGAGGTGACATGGAAAGATTGCTTCTGTGCCTAAGTGATGGCTCAGCAACCTGGCTGGGGGTCCCTGGGTCAAAGATTTCAGAAGTCCAGCAGTAACCTAGACTCACAAAGATCTTAGTAACATACATCAATGTAACTTAGAGTCACAAAAATCTTAGAGCCACAGAGTTGATCTTCATCTATGATTAGGAGATGGTCACCGTTTTACAGGATATGACAATCGGGCCAGCAGTAGATGGCTAAAATAATATTTAGGACTATATTTTTAATAAAAAAATCGATGTGTAAAAATATGGGTTTGGAATGTTAAGAAAACTCACAGGACCATCATGCAGTTACTTACGTTAAGGCCCCATGTCACTAAACCTAATTTCATTCCTCCAGGAAATGTGGATGTTTCAAAATTTAGCAGGCTTGGCTAGGATCCTGGCCTGAGGGCTGGCCTACTCCTTGAGAGAAGGCAGCAAACTACTTGCAGGCAGATGGTATGGAAACAGTGATCTGTACATCGCCTGGTGCACACAGTGGGGAGATTATACACTCATCGTGGAGAGCATCCCTGAGAAACAGTGTTCACAACAAGGGGACAAAGGAGCTAGGGCTGAGAAGCTGGGTGGTGCCATTTTCCTCCTCTTTCCCACAGCATAAACACAGAGCCATCTGCTGGAAACAAGGTCATCCCCACACTGGCTGCCAAAGCTGCTTACACCAACCCCACCTTCCTGTGCTCTGGTGAGACCGGCCTTCTAGGTCAATCAGGCTTGCCTCCATCCCAATGGAGGTGTCCCCTTCTTCAGAAGACCAGTGGAAGCCCATGACCACACCACCTCTCTTGACCAGACAGTTCTGCAGGGCTTCACTTCGAGAGGCAGTCGTTTCAAGTCTCATTTAACAAGCAGATCTGAGCACCTAGATAAGTCTCACCATATTCTGGCCAAGGACCATACACTGCCCATACAACTGGCCTGAAGGATAGTGCAGCCAGAACACAAAACAGTGCATGCAACACACACCATAGACACTCCCTGATATATCAGGCCCTGGACACTAGATTACCTCCTTTTCATAAAGCCATTCAACTCACAGTCGGGTAACACAATGAAGTTTGGTAACAGAGAGAAAGCAAATACTCAGCCAAAATGCCAAGACAAGAGGAATGCATCCCAAATCAAAGAACAAGATAAGGTCATGGCCAGAGAAATGGAAGGAACACTTCCAAACTCGTTCTATGAGGCCAGTTTGGCCTTAAGTCCAAACTGGACAAAGACCCCACTAAAAAGGAAAACTACAGACCAATTTCCCTGATGAACCTGGATGCAAAAATTCTCAACAATAATTAGCCAACTGGATTCAACAATACAAACAAATAATTATTCACCACAATGAGTTGGATTTATTCCTGGGATGCACAACCAATTCAATATCTGCAAATCAACTGATGCGATACATCACGTTGATAAAAGAACGGATAACAACCATATGATCCTCTCATTAGATGCAGAAAAAGCATTTGACAACATGCAGCATCCTTTCTTGATGAAAAAAAAGTACTCATGAAAGGAGGGATAGAAAGGTCTTGCCTCAATATCAGTATGTCCAGATACGAAAGTCCCACAGCTAATATCATCTTCAATGAGGAAAAACTGAGGAGGAGCTTTCCTCCTAAGGTCAGGAACATGACTGGGATGTCCACTCTCACCACTGTTATTCCACAAACTGTTGGAAGTCCTAGCCTCAGCAATGAGACAACAAAAAGAAATACAAAGTGTCCAAGTTGGCAAGGAGGGATCAAACTTTCCCTCTTTGCAGACATGATACTTTCCATGGAAATCCAAAATACTCCACAGAAAAACTGTTAGGACTGATACAGGAATTCAGGAAAGTCTCAGGATATAAAATCAATATACAGACGTTGCTTGCGTTTCTATACACCAATAATGAGTCAGCAGAGAGAAATCAAGGATTGATGTACTTTACAACTGCACTGAAAACCATAAAATACCCATGGGTAAACCTAACCAAAGAGGTAAAAGATCAGTGCACTTCAAACAATAGAGGGGCGCCTGGGTGGCTCAGTCAGTTAAGTGCTGACTTCGGCTCGAGTCATGATCCCGCATTTGTGGGTTCAAGTCCCACAATGGGTTCTGTGCTGACAGCTCGGAGCCTAGAGTCTGCTTCAGAGTCTGTGTCTCCCTCTCTCTCTCTTTCTGCCCCTCCCTTGCTCATGTGCTCTCTCTTTCTCTCTCTCTCTCAAAAATAAACAAACATTAAAAAAATAAAGGAACAAACCATACAATGTCTATGAAAGAAATTGAAGAAACACAAAGAAATGGAAAAACATTCCATGCTCATGGATTAGAAGAATATTGTTAAAATGTCAATACTACCCAAAGCAATCGACACATTCAATGCAATCCCTGTCAAAATAACACCAGCATTCTTCACAGAGCTAGAACAAACAACCCTAATATTTGTAGGGAGCCAGAAAAGACCCCAAAGAGCCAAAGTCATGTTGAAAAAGAAAACAAAGCTGGAGACATTACAATGCTGGACTTTATGGTGTATTAGAAAGCCGCAATCATCAAGACAGTATGGTACTGGCACAAAAACGGACACAGACATCAATGGAATGGAATAGGGAACCCAGAAATGGACCCTCAAACATATGGCCGAGTAATCTTTGACAACGCAGGAAAGAATATCCAATGGAAAAACAAAAGTCTCTTCAGCAAATGGTACTGTGAAAACTGGGCAGTGAGAAGAATGAACCTGGACTATGTTCTTAAACCATACACACACACACACACACACACACACACACACACACCTCAAAATGGATGAAAGATCTAAATGTAAGAAAGGGACCACCAAAATCCTTGAGGAGAAAACAGGCAATCTACCTCCTTGATCCTGGCCACAGCAACTTCTTGCTTGTCATGTCTCCGAAGCAAGGGCAATAAAAACCAAAATGAACTATTGGGACCTCAAGGTAAAAAGCTTCTGCACAGCAGAGGACACAATCAGCAAAACTAAAAGGCAACTGAATGTAATGGAAGAAGATATTTGCAGGTGACATATCAGATAAAGGGTTAGTATCCAAAGTCTATAAAAAATTATCACACTCAACACCCAAAAACCAAATAATCCAGTGAAGAAATGGGCAAAAGACATGAAGAGACACTTTAAGAAAGATGACATCCAGATTGGTCACACATGAAAAGATGCTCAATCTCCCTCGTCATCACTGAAATACAAATTAAAACCACAATGAGATATCCCCTCACACCCATCAGAATGTCTAAAATTAACATCTCCGGAAACGACAAATGTTGGCAAGGATGCAGAGAAAGGGAATGCTTTTGCAATGCTGGTGGGAATGCAAAGTGGTGTAGCCACTCTGGGAAATAGTATGGAGATTTGTCATAAACACTAAAAAGAGAACTACACTAGGACCCACGAATTGCACTACTAGGTATTTATCCAAAGGATACAGTAATGCTGACTCGAAGTGGCACATGCACTCCAATGTTTATAGCAGCATTATCAACCATAGCTAAATTATGCAAAGAGCCCAAATTACCATTGACAGATGAATGGATAAAGAAGATGTGGTATGTTCATACAATGGAATATTACTCGGCGATCAAAAAGAATGAAATCGTGCTATTTGCAACAACGTGGATGGAATCGGACTTTATTATGCTAAGCAAAATATGTCAGAGAAAGACACACATCATATGATTTTTCTCATCTGTGGAATTTAATACAACTGTTGAATGTAGTGAAAGGAAAGCAAAAGTCACATACAAACAGAGAGGGAGTCAAACAATAAGACACTCTTAAATACAGAGAAGAAACCCAGGGTTCCTGGAGGGTTACTGAATAGGGATATGGGCTAAATGGGTGATGGGCATTATGGGCGGCACCTGGGATGAGTATTGGGTATATTTTATACTTGACAGATCACTAAATTCTACTCCTGAAAATGTATTCCTCTATAAGGTAACTAACTTGGGCTTAAATTTAAAAAGAAGAAATATTAAAAAGAAGTAAAGAAATGTACTGCCTGCTTTGGCCTTCAGCCTCGGTCAACCTATAATTCAGGGATGGCCAGGTGCCACCCCTGCTGGACCCCTGTCATCACCCTGACTACAGCTTTGCATCTATCTCCTTAAACTTCTCTCACAATATTTCCCGATGATTTGCCTGTGTTCCTGTTGTCTCAGCCAGAATACCATTTCTCAGGGGGACCTACACAGAGCCTGAGCTGTTATCTGTGAAACAGAGGTAATATTTGTTTCTAAGGACATAACAAAAAGAAGACATGGAACACATAATGCATCTGCAAAATGTCTGTGAAATGTCCGCTCACACTTCTCACAGTTTCAGTTATCTCCACACAAATGATCATCAAAAAAAGATGGTCACAGAAGTTCATTAAACTAAGACTGTTAACATCTCAGCCAAGGGATTGGAAAACGCCACTTTAATCAATAAGACAAAGACACACTTTTTCTATAAAATTCAGGCCATACCTGATGAAGAAAGGAAAGATAATTACGAGAATGCGTATATCAGAGATCTACATCTGAGATCTGAAGACAATCCTATTCCATTACATAAAGACTCACAGATGGAGCCACACACTAAAGTGTTCATCTGAGGCCACAGATAAACTACAAAAGACAGAATTCATGTAGAAAAACATAAGACCATAGGGAAATAACCCCAAATCTCATAAATCTCACTGCCTTATATGACAACTATTTTGAAATTTGAAGAGGAATGTGTGAGGTGACAGACTATGGTGTTTATATATATTAAAAATGTATTAGATCTGCCTGCAAGCTTTCCCTGCACACCCTGCACCCTCCACTTTGTCCTTCTTAGTATCCCTTAATACACCATTCACCGTTCTGTCTCTGTTTCAGTGTCTGTTTCTAGGAGGACCTACTCTCACTCCCCATCGAATGCACACAGTGCGGTTCCTGTACACACAGGTAACAAACTAGCAGAAACTGAGGAGATGGAGGATAGTAGCACGATCACCCTTTGTGCAGAGGAGCCCGAGAGAGTTTTCTGGGGTGATGGTAACTTCCTATATCTAAATGCATCACGTGCTTGTGCTCATTTATTTTAGAAATATTCACTGACTCCTGGTGCTTGGGGTCAGATAGACAGGTACCTGACCCTATCATATGGCTGATTTCTAACGGTGGGTAAGGATCAGGGACCAGCAATGACTGTGGGAGATGGGTAAGGAGGCCACACATGGAGTCAGATCCTCACCCAGGATGCCAGGTTTCCACAGACAGCAACCTTGTGCAGGAGGGCTCTGAGGATCACAGATTTCTTGATCAGACTTGTGAGCTGCATAATCCTACTCCAGATTTCTCACTGAGGGATGGACAGCGCAGAGGCCAGCAGCTGGGGGACACCCTGACCATGGCTGGAATGGAGCAGTTGGCTTGGGGGATTGTCAGAGAAAGGGAAAGGGAGAAGGTAGCGACAGGGAGTTTGAGAGATAGAGAGAAGGGAATGTTTTCTACTGACTTCACCCACAATTCTGTGTGAACAAAAGGAGATTCTTGTCTCGCAGGGAAGGGAAGAGGGCTGGCAAAAAGACAGAGTGACATTCTCAGCTCAAGTGCTCAGGATATCTGCCTTGCTCTTGAATACCTATCACAGGAAGCCTGTGCTTTCTGTCATAAGTGGAACCGCAGCTCATACCATTTAGTGAAAAATAAAGCGATGATAAAGGCCTCATCATTAAAGTAATGCAACAAAAGCATGTGAACATACAGAGAGATCCAATAGAAGCAAAATTCCAAAGGTAGACCGACTGCAATACTTATGGGAATATAGACTATCGGAAAAGGAGGTACCCCAATGCAGGCTTTCAGACACCTAGGCAATATCTGAAAACGTGGGGGGAAAAAGTAGTCCTTACTTCAAAAGCATCATTAGTGTTAGACACAAAGGGATCATGATGGAAGCTTTAGGGAGAAACCATATCATTTCATGGTACTGTACTCATGGTCTAGTACCCTCATGTCTCATCAAATTATACCTTTTAACTTGAGGCTATTTGTTATATGTAAATTATACCTCATTAAAGAGAGTTTCAAAACACAAAATACTAGAAGCAAATGTGGGAACGTTCCTTTCAAATCCTGAAGTGCATGGGTGATATGAGTCTGTCTGCGCATGTCTCAAAAATCCAAAAGAAGACACTTAAAAATTTAATAATAGTAGAGTAAGAGGACCCTGAGCTCACCCTGTCCCATGTGTTCAACTACATAACATCCACATCCAAGTCCATGAACCAGAGAGCGATCCAAAGACTGGCAGAACAAACTCCACACCTAAATAGACAGAAGCTGCATCAGAAATGTTAAGAAGGTCAGAAAGGTGGAGGCTGGCTACCTGCAGAAGTGGCAGAAAAGTCAGCCCTCACACCAGGGAGCTCACACAGGGAAGACTAATCTCCATAACATTGGGCATTAAAACCCAGAGGGGCTGAATTCCCTTGAGTTTAGATCCTGGAGGTTTGGAGGTCAGCTGACCCAGCACTGGGTGATCCAGGAGGATGAGTGATAGCCAGGTCGCTGCCTGTGTAGAGAGGCAACATAAACATGGCATTTTACACAATGCCAAGGCAACAGGACACAGATGTATTCATGCTGTTTGTTGAGGGTGTTGGAGGACTTCTCCAACGAGGGAGCTCACAGGTACCATTCTTCTCCCCCAGCCTCCCAGAATAAGCATAGAAACACCCACCAGAGGGTGAAGCTGGACAGACCCTTGCTACCTAACCCGTTAGCAGTGCGCCAGTCCCAAGGATTCCCTGGAGGACTTACCACACCATGCCTGCTGGTCTCAGGGCAAACATTCTTAAAACCACAAGGGCACCCTGTCCAACAAGCTGCATGCATAGCTGCCACAGCACGCTGTGCACATCTGCACCTCACCCAGCTATACATTACCAGGCACCCTCTTCTGTTTCACTCAGCCACATGTCCCCAGGCGCAGACATGCTCTGTGCATATCCTCAAGCCCCTACCTTCCACCGCTGGTCCACAGTCCCCAGCCACCAAAGGACTTTGGGAAATCTGGCATAGGACTAGTAGCCCTGTGCAATTTTGCTAACACTCCTACCCTGCTCCCAAGATACCCAGCAGGCATACCACTCCACAGCTGGCCTGCCTGGGTCCCACTGACATCACTGAGAGCAAGCACAGCACACAACAGGCACGCAATCAGTGCAGACACCTGCATTGAAAGGAAAAGTAACCCAGACTCAACAGCATGGCGTGAGCAATACCATACGATATCCTCCTGAAGGTCCAGATCCTATAAATGGAGACGTGTACTACTGAGGACTCCGAGACCTCTTTTTCATACCATCATTAATTTCAAGACCAGAAGGCACAGCTGACTTTCTTAACACAGAGAAATAGAGCCAGAGAGACAGACAAAATGGACACACAGAGATGTTTATCCACAATGAAAGACCTAGTCAAGGCCACAGCCAGAGATCTAAGCCAAAGAGATATAAGTAACATACCTGATACAGAATTTAAGGCAATGATCATAAGGATACTCATTGGAGTTGTGAAATGAGTAGAAGAATGAGACCCCTGACATAGAGATAAGAAATAACCCAGTAGACATTGAGGACACAATAAAGGAGAAACACATTTGCTGGAATGAACAGAGGGATGGAAGAAGCAGCAGAACACACTAGTGACCTCGAAGACTGAGTAATGGAAATTAATCACACTGAACCAGAGAGAGAGAACAGAATTGTGCAACGTGAGATGAGACTAAGGGAACTCAGTGACTACAGGAAAGATAATAGTATTCATATTGGAGGACTCCCAGAAGGAAGAGAATTTGGGGCAGAAAATTTATTTGAGGAAATAATAGCTGAAAACGTCCCTAATTGGGGGAGGGAAACAAACATCCACATCCGGGAGACTAGACAACTCCCATCAAAATCAACAAAATCAGGCCAACATCCAAACATATTGTAAGCAAACTTGCAAATTACAGTGACAAGAAAGAAAAACTCTTAAAAGCAGCAGGACAAGAGACCTTCACTTAGAAGGGAAGACCCATAAGGCTAGCTACAGATTTCTGAACAGAAACATGGCAAGCCAGAAGCGAGTGACATCACATATTCAAAGTGCTGAATGGAAAAATCAGCAGCCAAGAATACTCTATCCAACAAGGCTATCATTCAGAATGGAAGGAGACACAGACTTTCCCAAACAAAACCTAAAGGAGTTTGTACCACTAAACCAGTCCTGCAAGAAATATTAAGAGGGATTTTCTGAGTGGAAAGGAGAGACCAAAAGTGACAGTATAGAGGTAGAAGACACAAATCAAGTAAAAAATGAATATTTCTGCAAAAAAAAATCAGTTAAGGAACTCAGAGAAATGGATTTGAAATATAATAACATCTACCAAAAACCTAGGGAGGAGAAAATAATGGGTTCCAAGGTAAATGACCATCAGCTTAATACAAACTGCTAAATGCAGAAGAGGGCATATAAACACCTAACAGTAACCATATAGTAAAACCAGTCATAAATATGCTAAGAATAGAGATAAGGAAATCAAAATATATCACTAAAGAAAATAAGCAAAACATGAAAGAAAGGCAAGAAAGGATCAGAGAAAATCATTAGAAACCATAACAGGCAATAAAATGGCAATACATACATACATATCAATCATTACTTTGAAGGTAAATGGAGTGAATGCTCCAATCTAGAGACATAGGGTGTAAGAATCGATGAAAAAAACAAAACAGATTTAGATACCTACAAGTGACCCACTTTACACCTCAAGAATGATAGTGAGAGGATAGAGAAACATTACACAAATGAATGTCAAAAGAAAGCTGGAGTAGCAATACTTGTATCAGAAAAAAATACACTTAAAAAAATACATAACAAGAGACAGAGGAGGACACTATATAACATTAAAGGATACAATCCAAAAAGAAGATATAACAACTGTAAATATATCCCATAATTAAGTGGGATTTATTCCCAAGCTGCAAAGGTGGTTCAGTATTCACATATCAATCAATGTGATACAATACATCAACAGGAGAAAGGATAAGAACCATATGATTGGGGCACCTGGGTGGCTCATCCTTTAACAGTCTGACATCAACTCAGGTCATGACTTCATGATTCATGAGTTCAAGTCCCGCATCAGACTCTGTGCTGAAAGCTCAGAGCCAAGAGCCTCCTTCGAATTCTGTGTCTCCCTCTCTCTCTGCCCCTCCCCTGCTTACTCTCTGTCTCCCTCAAGATTAATAAACTTTAAAAGAAAAAAACCATATGGTCATTTCAATACATGCAGAAAAGAGCATTTGACATAGTGCAACATTCACTCATGATTATAACCCCCTAAAGTAGATTTACAGAAAACATACATCAACTTAATAAAGGTACCTATGAAAACCCTGCAGTTATAATCAACCTTAATGGGGAAAATCTGACAGCTTTTCCTGTAAGGTCAGGAAGAAGACAAGGATGTTTACTCTTACAGCTTTTAATAAACATAGTGTTGGAATTCCAAACCACAGTCAGCAGACAAATGAAACAAAACAAAATAAAATAAAATTAAATTAAATTAAATTAAATTAAATTAAATTAAATTAAATTAATTAATTAAATTAAATTAAATAAATAAAATAAAAACAAATCCAAATCTGGAAGAAGTGAAACTTTCACAGTTTGCAGATTACATGACACAATATATAGAAAACCCTGAAGAGTCGACCCAGTAACTGCTAGAACTGATAAATGAATTCCTCAAGGACACAGTATACAAAATCATTGTACAGAAATCTGTTGCATTTGTAGACAACAATACTGAAGCAGTGGAAAGAGAAATTAAGAAAACAGTCTTATTTACGTTGTACACCAAATATTAAATATCTATGAATAAATCTAACCAAAGAGGTGAGCGACCTATACTCTGAAAAGTATAAAACAGTGATAAAAGAAATACAAGATGACACAAAGAAATGGAAGGATATTCCATACTCATGGATTGGAAGTACAAATTTCATGAAAATGTCTATACTTCCCAAAGCAACGGACACAATTAATGCAATTTCCATCAAAATACCAACAACATTTTTCACAGAACGAGAACAGTCCTAAAATTTGTATGGAACCAAAAAAGACCCCAATCTTCAGAGTAAACAACTTTTATGTGAAATGATAATTATGGATGGCGTTATTTATGCTTCTGGATCTTCTGCTCCAAAACATGGTAACTCTGGCCTAAGCATTTGAACAAACATTAGACATATCTAACCAAGGATCATTCTACAAAATACATTCTACAAACATACCCTCAAAACTTTGCAGATTATGAAAAATATGGAAAAATCTAAACATTGTCATGGCCAAGTGGAGCCTAAGGAGACAGGATGACTGTAATGTGCCACCTGGGATGAGTATGGGACAGAAGAGGATAAAACCGAAGCAATCTGAATACAAATATAAACTTTAGCTAATACTACCATATTTCTTCGGGATATTGATTGTGATCATGTATCAACTCATAGGACATCAATAGTCAGAAAACAGTCTGATGTATGTGGAGACTCAATAATATCTTCCCAATTTTTTTGGAAACTAGAACCCCATCATGAATGAAAAGATTATTAGTAATCATGGTTTTATGTTTTCAACACATAATATTATATGACTAGTTCTAGTATTAGTTACTAGTGATGGCCATGTACCTATTCTTGTTGTTCTTACTATTGTTTAATTTAAAAAATAGCATTTGTGGTACAGAAAACTGAATGCATGATATACAATTCAAAGAAACATCCACTTTACATATTTTAAGATAATAACGTATGTATGTATATATCACTGTATTATGTGGTATGTAAATTAAATGTTTTTCTGATTTTGAACAAGCATGTCATTGAATGGCTTTCCATAAAGGTGGTTATCCTAGATAATGAATGATACTCAAAAATTAACAGGATATACTTCACTTCATGCCTGAACATTGTCAAAACTAAAAATGTACACACGGCCAGATGAATCATTGTGACTGGCTCACTTATTGTAAAGAATCATTGCTTTAATATTTTCACGCATATTTTTAGCAGGAATACAAGAGAATCATATATTTCCAAAAAAAAAGAGATATTCAAAGATTGGAAGAATGATAGGGAGTTCAAGGGGGTTCAGAAGGAAAAGATGTGACCATGAAGTGGCAGTCACAGGCAAGCAGTTTTCTCTGGTCCATTTTGACAGGTTTGCATGAGGATATGTGACTTGCCAAAGGGTAAGCGCCAGAAGTACAAGAGGGAAAGACAACGCTTTAGGGCGAGGTGACTTGAAAAGGGTGCTTCTGTGCCTAAGTGATGGCTCAGCAACCTCGCTTGGGGTCCCTGGGTCAAACTTCAGAAGGCCAGCAGTAACTTAGACTCACAGAAGTCTTAGTAACATAGATCAAAGTAACTTAGAGCCATAGAGATCTTAGAGTCACAGAGTTGATCTTCACCTATGATTAGGAGATAGTCACAGTTTCACAGGATATGATCATCGGGCCAGTAGTAGATGGCTAAAATATTATTTAGGGCTATACATTTAATAAAAAATGTATGTGTAAAAATTTGGGTTTGGAATGCTAAGAAAAATCACAGGCCCATCATGGAGTTACTTACATTAAGGACCCATGTCAATAAACCTCATTTCATTCCTGTAGGAATGTAACCTTTAACCAGTCAGCAAAGAATTCCCTAGTCAGTACTGGAAATTTAACTCATAAATCCCTGCCATTCCCCTCAGAGAGGCAGTCTTGCCTAAATAGGGTATTCCATGCCACTAAATTTTTTTAAGTTTATTTATTTTTAGAGTGAGAGAAAGAGAGCACATGCAAGGGAGGGGCAGGACAAGAGGGAAAGAGAGAATCCCACGACCAAACACAAAATTGAAGAAGAAAACTAAAGCTGGAGGCATCACAATTCCAGACTTTAGTTTATATTACAAAGCTATACTGAACAGAACAGTGTGGTACTGGCAAAAAACAACATCAACAACAACAACAAAAACAAAACACAGATGCAGAGATCAATAGGATGGAAACCCAGAAATGAACTCACACCTATAGGCTCAATTAAATCTCAACAAAGCAGGAAAGTATATCCAATGGGGAAAAAAAAAGATAGTCTTGGGACACATGGGGGGCTCCAAAGCTTGTGATTGTAGATCCAGCTCAGGTCATGATCTCAGGGCAGTGCAGAGCATGTGTGGGATTCTCTCTCCCCATTTCTCTCATCCCCTCTTCTGCATGCTCTCTCTGTCTCAAAAATAAATACATAAACTTAAAAAAGTCTCTTCAACATATGGTTTTGGAAAAACTGGACAGCAACCTGCAAAACAAAACAAGACCAACAACGGACCACTTTCTTACAACAGACACAAAAATAAATCCAACATGGACAAAGACCTACGTGTGAAACCTGAAACCATAAAAATCCCAGAGGATAATTAACACAGGCAGTATCTTTTTTGACATTGGCTGTACAAACGTCTTTGTAGACATATCTCCTGAGTTAAGGGAAAGACAAGCAAGAATAATGGGACTTCGTAAAAATAAAAAGCTTCTGTCATCAAGGAAATAATCAACAAAACTAAAACACCTACAGAATACAATTTGCAAATGACATCTGATAAAGGGTGAATGTCCAAAACATATAAAGTTATACAGCACCCAAAAAAGGAGAAATCAGATTGAAAATGGGCAGAAGACATGAATTTTCCCAAAGAAGACATACACATGGCCAAGAGACACATGAAAAGATGCTCAACAATACTGATCTTCAGGAAAATACAATTCAAAAGTACAGTGAGATAACACATCACATCTGTCAGAATGACTAAAATCAATGAAGGGTGAAACAGCAGGTGTTGCCAAGGATGTGGGGAAAGAGGAACCCTCTTGCACTGTGGGTAGGAATGCAAACTGGTGCAGCCACTCTGGAAAACATCATGGAGATTCGTCAAAAAAAAAAAAAAACTGGAAATACAACTACCTTACGATCCAGCAATTTCACTAAGAGGTATTTCCACAAAGAATACAAAAATAATTCTTCAAAGGGATACATGCACCATGATATTTACAGCAGCATTTTCTACAACAGCCAAATTACGGAAACTGCCCAAGCATCCATCAACTGATGAATAAGTTGAGATGTAGCATATGGAATGTAATATTATTTAGCCATAAAAACATAAAATCTTGTCATTTGCCACGAGGTGGATGGAGCAAGAGAATGTTATGCCGGGTGAAATAAGCCTGTCAGAGAAAGACAAATACCAGATGATTTCACTAACACATGGAAGTAAAACAAAACAAAGGGGGTAGGGAAGGACACAGTGACAAACAGACTGTTAACTAGGAAACAAACTGAGGGCTTCCACAGTGAGGTGGGGGAATGGGTGAAACAGCTGGTGGGGATTAAGAAGTGCACCTGGGATGAGCACCGGGTGACGTGTGGAAGTGTTGCTCTATATTGGACACCTGAAACTAATATTACACTGTATCTTTACTCACTGGAATTTAAAAGTTAACATAAGGTTAATGACAGCTACCTACCAGGTTTTTCTGTAGTTTTCAGTCACTTCACTAGGTTGGAAAAATAACCATTAAAGTTTTTAAAAAGTATGTATGATGTGGGGGACAGTTTGTGCCCTTACCTCGGTCTCTGGTTCCAGCAGGACTTGGAAAGTGGGTCCCAGCTCATTCTTCTAGAAGGTCCTGAGACACGCATTTCATGTATTCACGTCCTAACAGAATGCAGCTCCCATTCTTCTGAATTTCTGTCAGGGTTTCTTCCTGGAAACAAGCCTGAATCGGGAACAAACCATCCACTGCATCTATGAGGTGATGTCGTGGGACCCCGCAACCCATGAGACCTTGAGTAAAATACGTCTTGTTCAAATATTGTCTGGGAAGGGGAGGAATGAAACACGGGAAGAACCCAGAGAATGCAAGTGCCGTGCAGCTCAGCAATCAGCTTGCCCAGGGAAGCCACCCAGTGCCCCCTCCTCAGCATCCAGTACAACAAGGCAGCTTCTCTCTGGCGACTCAGGAGATGCCAAGTTCCTGCAAATCTCCCAAGGTCTCCCCTGGGGCGGGCGGCAGAACCTGCTGGTAACTCAGCTCTGTTCTCTGTCCTGAGGCAGCAGCAGAGGCCCTGAGTCCTCTGGGAGCAACAGAAGCCCTTCCTGCTCTGAGGTGCCCTGGATCAGAAAAGCTGATGGTGCGTCCTCTGCTGGCCTTCACTGCCCAGGCAGAGGAACCCTCCCCTCCGGGTCTGTGGTGCTCGAGCTCTCTCTGCTGGCCATCATGGGAATTCCCGCAATGTTGAAGACCCTGGTCGCTCAGCTGAGGGACTGAAGGTGCTCTGAGCAACTCAGCCTGCTATCCACACTGGGAAGGGTCTTAGTGACAGAGCCTGGGACACAAAGAAATCTTTTCCTCCTCCTCTCTTGTGAGTGAAGAATGAAACCGAATTTATTAATGTAATGACATCATTTATAATGCAATGTTCACAGAACATTTGTAAGCAATGTTCACAGAAAAATGGACTGCCAATTTACACATGCTGAACAAGAGGTAATTGTGTTTACCACCAAAGTATTTAGGTTAGATAAAGAATTGACACCTTTGAGAGAGAGATACCGGCTTCCAGCTATGGAATGAATGAGTCCTAGGGATACAAGGGACAGCCAATAGATTAGAGTCAATCCTGTAATAATACTGTTGCATGCTTTCACAGGATAGCTACACTTGTACTTAAGTACAACATAATTTATAGACATATGGAATGACTACAACGTATGCCTAAAACTAATACAACAAATGTGTGAACAATATTTCAATTAAAAATAGACATCCTTTACACTATCTCTAATTTCTCCTTCTTTGCTAATAAACTATCATTCCTGGGCGCTTGGGTGGCTTAGTCGGTTAAGCATCCAATTTCCACTCAGGTCATGATCTTGCAGTCCCTGAGTTTGAGACCCATGTCAGGTTCTGTCCTGACAGCTCAGAGCCTGGAGCCTGCCTCAGATTCAGTGTTTCCAGCTCTCTCCCCCCTCCCCAGCTCAGGGTCTCTCAAAAAAAGAAAAAATAAATATTAAAAATGAAAAATCATTCCTAATTTAGAATCTGTGAAATTCCATTTATACCAGATTCTCTAACATCACCATCTTGATGTTGAGAGCTTATCTGAACAGTCACTAATAATATCTTTGATGACACATATGTAACAAGGTCAGAATGCAACTTACAGGGAGCTACACATCTGTTATGAATTTCCTGTATGTATCCTTGGCTAATATTATCAATTAAATGTGCTTTAGGGCTACAGATAGATGATAATGTCCATCAGTCATATAGGTCAACTTCCTATAGAACCATTATGCCTTCAATTACTAATGGCCATCTCTTCAGAATTAAAATAAAGCTGGGACAGGAAAATTTGAATTTGATGTAAGAGAAGACTATGGTGTTTTAAAGGGCTCACCTACCTTCTGGAATCCTCAGATTGGTTGTGGACAGGAGGATAGCAACCCACAATTTTGATGCACACCGCTAGTTCCAGAAGGAGAATATGGACCTTATTGTCAATTTTTTTTTTTAGTCAATATCGGCAGTTCACCTCTGCCAGATCCAGACTACAGGACCTGGGGGCAACACAATGCCTGATTCCTGGGTTCAGAACATGAGGAAGACCAGCTGGTGGGGGGAGAGGGGGAAATCCAACAGGGCCTGGGGCAGTGAGGGAGATGGCTCCAGGTCACCTCCCCACAGGGCAAGGCTCTGGAGTTTACCTGCCAAAGAGCAGCACACTCTCCCTCAAGACATCCCTCTCCATGACAGAACATGAGGCTGAGCCCACAATTTCAGGAGAAATGAGGGATACCCATCTTTTCAAATGCAATGGCCTCTGCAGAGCTTGGCCTGAAGGATGTTGGAGTCTTAGAGTCATGAAACTCTGATGCCCATGATACAAGCCCTTTCTGCCCCAGCACTCAGAGCCACTTCATACATTCCCTTTCCCCTGGCCCATCTCACCCTGTCCACATACCTGGACCAGGTCTCTACTTTCCTCCTTGTACTTCCTCTTTGTCTCTGTTTCTCTCTAACCATATCTCTCTCTTTTCTCCCTTTCACTCTCTAGGACTTGCCCAATTCCCCTATCACTCATTCAGTGTCTCTCTCCCTGCCTCTCTCTTTCTCTACCTCTCCCCAGGGTTCAGGCTATCTGCTCTGTGCATGAAGCCCTGTCCAGAAGCACAGGGCACTCATGTATCTCCTTCTCTCCTGTCATGTTTTGTCCCAGGCCCTGATCACAATGGAGGAGAATCCCCTGTACAGCAGCTGCTCATGTTGACATTTGCAGCATGTGGACAGCCAGACATTTACCCTTGGTGGCCCAGCCATGACCCAAAAGCTGCTGGAGGGCTGACTGCTTCCCTAAGCTGGGAGGAAAAAGGGCTCACAGAGTTCAGGGTCCCTGGGGACAAAGTGGATTGGATTGGACGATGTAGAAGGAGCCATATGCTTACACACAACTCTCCTGGGTGTTGTGGAAGGAACCTATCTCAGACCATGGACCTCTGCTCTCCCCATCCCTCAAGAAGGCAACAGGGAAAGCTTTGTGAGACATCATGTGACTCACCACAAAAATTGCACCATTTGCCCCCTTGGAGGCCAGGTACCTGGATTGGTGCTATTGGAGGCAGCTGGTAAGGTGCCAAAGGGCACAAGAGCTGAATTAATGCAGGGCCTCCTTACTGGTCTCCTGAATCCATTCCTCACCATCAGAATAGACCCTTTCCTGGAGACAGATACCTGCCCAGCTCATCAGCACAAACCCCATCAACTAGCACGTGCGCTGAGTGCTCATGAGTATCTATCTACAGAATTAACAGCCACCACCAGCTCCCTAAAGGATGTATCCATATCCTCAGATGGAACTATAGGTCCCTTCCAGGCAATACAACCCCAAAGAATGATCTGTCTTCTTCCACCAATACTGTACATTCTACCTGTTGGTCAACTGTGTGTACAGGAATCCCAAAGTGTACACCTGATGGGGAATGAATGTTGATTTTCCTGGAAGCAAACGCTGACAGAGACACAACTGTGACAAGGGTTATTAGGGGACACTAGGAAGGACAAAGTGGAGGGGACGGGGTTGGAAGGAAAAGCATTCAGACCAAGGGGCAGATTAGACACCATCTCTAAATATATAATAACCACAGCTGGTTTGTAATGGTTCAGTGTCCATTTCAAATTTCACACCGAAGGTCCTCTATGTCAAAGTGATTTTGAGTTATTGCAATGGGATCTTCTGTTGTCCTGTATGCATTTTGTCTTCTACAACATATGTGTGGCCTGGGATGAGCACTTAATTGTGTGACCGCATTTGTGTGTCTACCTGTAATGGAAGAAGATTATCTTCAGATCTTAGAGGTAGATCCCTGAATGTACACATTCTCCTACTTATTTTTTCCTTCTTTGTAAAGAAGGACCTGAATTTTAATAGAAAACACACAGTGGTCTTTGTTGTATCTTTTGAAACAGGAATTGCCAATCTCCCAGCCTCAGGCATTATACCCTTAGTTTCAGGAAATTTAATGAATATCTGTTGATGATCTTTTGTGTGCAGATACATTCATTTCCACCCTGAGAAAGGTGAGTGCCCACTCATCCCATACATTTTACAAATTCCTCATGTGATTAACCCCCTCTTCATTGCACTGACCCCAGAGACCAACATTGTCCCTGCTTCTCAGATTACAAAGCTGAGGCTCTGAGATGGCCCCACTGAGAGCTGGCATTAGGGCTGAGATGGCAGAAACACAGGCAACTCCTCAGGAAATTGTGAGGGAAGTTTCAGAGATGCAAACCTTCAGGCAGGGTGGTGACAGCAGTGCAGGGTGTGTTGACAGGAAGCCAGCAGAGGCAGTTCCTTGGTCAACACTGAATTCCTCGCTAACAGTCTGACTCAGGCTGAAGGCCAAGGAAGCCACAAAGCTCATCTACAAACTTTCATCTCATTTAGTCTCACAGAGGCACACAAACTCAGCAGACAAGCATCCCATAAGAACCAAGTTAAACTACAAATCTTCAGGGCATTCTTTCACACGGATCCAGAGCCTTCAGAAAACCAAGGGAAATAACAGTCTTTATTTAGATAATGTACTACGTGCACTTTGGCCACAATGACATTTCAGAGATGATACCTGCATGAACTGTCCTTGAACCCACGCAGCAGCTCTGTACTCACTGTCCCTGCCCAGGTTGTGGGCCTGCCAGAAATGGCCTCCAACTCCATCTCACTGAGTCCAACACCCTCCCCTCTGCACCATCTCAGCTCTTCTTTCTCATCCACAGCCTCCAATTCATTCCCATGAGATTCACATCTCTGGCTCTTGTACTTGAGGACCCATTACTGGCACTTCCACTATCGTAGAGCAGAAGCTCCATGTCATTTAATGCATGTGACTCTCTCCCCATTAGGACACCTGAAGCCCCTGATGGTAGGGGTGTGCCTTATCTCTCACAGAGCCAGGAACATGGACTCTGTACAAAGCACATCTGCAGAACTGATATGCCTGCTTTTCTATGAAAAGACTCTTTCCTTCTCCACAAGAGACACCTGCAGCCCAGCTCAGTAAGGGAAAATGACACAGCCCAACATATGTATGTCTTGAGAAAGCTGAAGAATCTTAACAGTGTCCTCAGCCAGCAGCACCCTTTCATTGCAAAGCCGGTGAGGCCATCTCTACGTCTTCTCAAAGACTCAACAAGACAGAAGCTGAACATTCTGAACATGTCAACTCATACTGTTCAGATCATCTTACAAATAGTCGAGGTGGAGGTGGTGGGTAGTGTCCCTGAGGACACCTAGGAGCTGGAATTGGCTCATAGAGCCCATGAACAGTGGTAAAGGTGATCTGTGGAGAAGGGCCTGCAGAGTGGACCTGTGAAAGGAGGAGGTGCTATTGAATTCATAGGGACCTACAGAACAGAAGTGACAGGTATGTTGGTATGACAGACAGAAGCAGAACGCCCACAGGAGCTGAAACACAATGAAGCAGGTGTCGGCACCTGGCCCTTTGTTCATTCACGGGTTCTAGTAGAACACAGCATCAGTGCCAGAAAACTCTACCCTCCCACAAGGTCCCACCTACAGCCTGAAGGTCCCACGAGGACCTCCTACAAGGTCCCACCTACAGCCTGAAGGTACCAAATGCCACAAGGAGAAACTACTGTCTCCACACATCACTGCCCATGTTTACAAATGAAGAAAGCCAAGGAGTCCTATTCTAGAAGACTGATGGCAATAATGCCAGTCTAATAAATGAACGCATTCCAGAGAGGCAGGCATCTATGTCCAAGACCCCTCTGGTGTCCTCTTCCACCAGATCTGCAGACTTTTTATTTGCACATTGAGATCAGACAGAACATGAAGGAATGAAAGAAAAGCCCAGCACCACACAGAGATTCAGGGCCACCCCAGGATTAAAGCTCAACCTGCCATCCCATGCCTGTCCTCACTCTGCTTCCCTCCCTGATAAAGACATCTTCTGTGCAAGGCCAGGGAGACCTCTGAGGAGATGGGGATTCCTGGAGTCCTGCAGGGGGCCTGGAAACGTGTTTTCTGAGAGAAACATGTTACCTGTGCACATTCATTGGTCTCAGGTATGCTTATCTTAATTCACAGGTAATTCAGCTTTTAAATACAATATGAGTTGCAGAGCTATTTGGTCCCATTGTAAAAGAGAGGTAGAAATTCCACATAAAAGAATGAACAGAAACATGTCTAGATTTCAGGTGTAAAACTCCCATAAGGTACCATGAGACAAAGTACCAGTTACAACTGCTCCCGGGACTGAAGAGAACCTGCACATATAAACACAATTGAAGAACTCTGTGAGGTACTGGCCCTGCAGGTAATCACTGTTTCTCTCCCTTCACGACTGCAGTTCCACATACATTTTCGAGTACACATGCCGCTTCTGAAAATTCAGAGTATTTCCACCTAGGGGACGACTGGAGAAATTATCGCAAATTTACCAACACAGAAAGATCAATAATGAATTCTGAAATTTATCTAAGAACACTCAGCACTGCACAAAGCACACAATATAAAGTTGGAAAGAATTTTCATCTTTTCCAGTCACGAGGCTCATCACAGACATTCGGAACAAGTTCATCGCCTACGTTGAAATAGGAAAAAATGAAAATAATAATGATAATCCCATGTAAAGAAGGTGTGGAAGGAGTCAGAAGCTCCAGAAGACTTGAGGGTGCAGGGAAGTGTCATCCTCCTCAAGTTATTTCCACAAACACAAAGTGAGAGCCAGATGGTCCTCAGCCTCCACACACTTGTGGCTTCCAGAGGTGCCAGCTAACATGATGATCTTAAAGTGGAGAATCCTGGAGGCTTGTGAGGACATAAATCAAACAGTAAAGACACCAGAGGACATAGAAAACCAGACAAGGCCAGATAAAAGTTTCTAGAAATCATTGCAACTGAAACAGGCAACAGAATTTACCTTACCTTTCTCTACATCCTTGGTAGAGACACAACTGATATTCCCCATGGGAGCTGCACCAAGTCCTGGGTCTCATAAAGGCTGGAGGTGGATGGAGGCTGATTCTGACTTGCATAGACTGCATGGAAGAAAAACAAACCATCTGCCACACGTTTCATTATATTCAACTCTTTCACATTCTCAGGTCCCTTACCAGGGGCAGAGGGTTTTTCTGGTGCCTTGGATGACCCTTGAGGACAAGAGGGAGATCTGATCCTGTCCCTTGAGGAAGGTTTACAGGGCCCTGGTTCAGGTGTTTTTATAACTAATCAAGCATCTGTGAACAGCTCAGGTGTCAACTAGCTAGAAATAAAGTCAGGGGTGTGTCTCATCCCTCAGAGAGTCCAGCACATGGTCTCTGTACAAGCTACATCCTAGGGAGTGCTATGTCTGTCAGCCTGTATAAGGCCCCTTTCCTTCTCTATTGGAGACACATGTTGCCCAGCTCACTATGTGGAAATGACTGCCCATTTCATGCATGTCCTGAGAAACTTGAAGAACTTTACAACGTCCTCAGTCAGGCTGACCTGAAGACCCTGTGGTGCCATCACTGCATTTCTCCAAACACACAAGTAAAAAGACAAAACGTGTTTTATAAGTCAATGTATACTGTTCAGATCATCTTTCCAGATGATGGAGGTGGAGGGTGAGGTCTCCACCAGGTTGGAGAAGGTGGGGGTGACCCAAAGCCCAAAGCCCATGGATGGTGATAAAGGGCAGCCCACGGGGTGCAACATGGAGTGCACTTCCGGGAAAGGAGGAAATGCTCTCACAGCCACGTTGACCTGTAGGACAGAAATTAAACGTTTGCGATGTGTTAGGGTAAAAGGTGAAAAATCCAACACCAACACCAACACTAACATAGATGAACCCCAAAGAAGCAGGAACAGTGCCTGTCTCCTTCCCCTCCACCTGGTTTCAACAGGGCAGCATCGGTGCCACAAAATTCCATCCTTCCCACCAGCTCCCACCTAGAGCTTCTAGGAGCTTGAGGAGACAATGCAGTGCATTGCTGGCAGCATGCATGGTACTAGCTGTGTCTGCAAATGTCGGGAAGGAAGTGGCTAGTCTTAAAAGATCAGAGGGATAATTCCAGACTACTAAAGAAAGTCTGTTTCACATACACAGGCTTCTATTTCCAGGACTACTCTCCACCCAGCCCTTCACCACATCAACAGCTTCGTCTTGGCATAATAAGAGCTGAAATGATGAGGAAGAATTTTGTTTTTGTATCATTCATTTACATCTTTAATCCATTTCAAGTCAATTCTTGGAGTGGTGTAACATCATGTGCTAAGCTTTAATCTTATACATGTGAATATCAAATTTTTCCATCACCAGTTATTCAAAAGACTACTCTTCTCCACTGTGTATTCTTGACTCTTTGTCAAATAGTAGTTGACTGTGCATGCATGGGTTTAGTTTGGGCTCTCAATTGTCTTTTGTGTGTGCTTATGCCAGTGACATAACTTATTTCTTTAGTGTTAGATTGCAGCTTGAAATCAAGAAGTGTGATGCCTTCTGTCTTGTTCTTTCTTATTTTGGCTACTTGGGGTGTTTTTGTGGTTCCAAATACATTTTAGGATGTGTTTTTCTAATTGCGTAAAAATTGCATTGAGTCTTGATAGAGATTGCATTGAGTCTCTTCTACATGGCTTTGGGTAGTATGGGCATTGTATCTATATTAATTCCTCTGAAAGATGGACATGGGGTGGCTTTTCACTGACTTGTGTGTTCTTCCATTTCTTTCATGCAAATTGAATTTTTTCCATTTCTGAACACAGGTTTCATAGTTTTCTGCAGAGAGATCTTTCACTTCTTTGGCTAAATTTGTTCCTATATGTTTTATTGTTTTTGATGTTATTGTAAATGGGATCGTGTTCTTTACTTCTTTTTAGATAATTTGGTTAGTGTATAGGAATGCTAGAGAATTTGGTATTGTAACTATCTATTTTGTAACTTTATTGCATTTCTTGATTAGATATTAACAAGCCCTTTTGCATTACACTTTTTATTTCATTCCTTTACTTTATTTTAAAAAATCATTTTACTTGGAAATAGCTGAAACACTATGTTACATTAGTTTCAGATGAACAACAACATAGTGATTGGACAAGTGTGTACATTCTGCTACGCTAACACAGTGTAGCTATCATCTGTCACCATGCATCGCTATTCCAGTACAATTCACTATGTTTCCTATGCTATATCTTCTGTCTGTGATTTATTCATTCCATAACCAGAAGCCTGAATCACCCAATCCCCTTCACATATCTAGGGCATCCTTGTCTTGTGCCTGATCTTAGAGGAAAATCTTTCACAATTTCACTATTGAGTATGATGTTAGCTGTGGGCTTCACATACATGGCCTTTCTCATGTTGAGATATGTTCCTTCTACACTGAAGTTTTAAAGAGTTTTTTAGCACATATGGATACCAAATTTTCTCAAATATTTTTTATGTGTCTATTGGCATGGTCATATGAGTTTTTAATTTTTAAAATTGATTTATTTTTAGTTTAAATTTGTACACAATTTATCTATGTATGTACTTAGTATGTATTTTTTCAAGTTTTTATTAAATTCCAGTTGGTTAACATACAGTGTAATGTTAGTTTCGGGTACAGAATTTAGTCATCCATCACTTACATACAACACCCAGTGTTCCTCACTACTAGCACCCTCCTTAGCCAATCACCCATTTAACCCATCCCCCTACCCACTTCCCTTCTAGTAACCCTCTGTTTGCTATTTATAGTTAAGAGTCTGGTTTCTGGTTGATTTTTCTTTCATTCAGCTATGTGAGGGGTCACACTTATTGATTTGCATTTCTGAAACATCCTTCCTTTATAGGGAAAAAACCCTTCATCATGGCCAATGATCCTTTTAATGTGCTGCTGGATTTGGTTTGCCTGTATATTATCGGGAATTATTCATCTATATTCATCACGGGGATACTGGCCTATAGTTTTCTGTTCAGGTAGTATCCTTTTCTGGCTTCCTAACAGGGTAATTCCAATCTCATGAAATGAGTTTGGTGTTCATTCCTCTTTAATTGGTGAGAGGACTGCTGTTAGTTTCTTCTACAAACGTTTGGTCAAATTCACCAGTGAATCCACCTGGTCCTGGGCTTTTCTTCCCTGGTAGATTTTCTATTACTGATTCAATTTACTTGCATTGGTTATCTTCTTGTATTGATACAGTCTTCCTTTAATTAGTCTGTGAAAACCTTCTATTTCTTCCTGATACAGTCTTGGTAGGTTATGTGTTTCTAAGAACCTATCCATTTCTTTTAGGTAGTCAGTTTACTGGCATCTAATTTGGCCATCGTCACCTCTTTGTCTCCTTTATGTTTCTGTGGTATCAGATGTAATGTCTTCTCTTTTATTTATAATTCTTTTGATTTGGGTCCTCTCTCTGTCTTAGCATAGTCTATGTACAGTCTTGTCAATTTTGTTTCACTTTTCAGAAAACCTAATGTTGGTCTTCTTCATATATTCTATTGATTTCATGGTCTCAGTTTCATTGGTTTCCACTCTCGTATGTATTACTTTCACCCTTCTGAGAACAGTGGACTTAGATTGTGGGGGTTTTTTCTAGTTCTTTGAAGTTAACATCAGGTTGTTCATTTGAGTCCCAAATCTATCCTCCATGCATGCAAGTCCAGTGACTCATCAGAGAACCTTCAACAGATCTTTCCTGTCCTATCTCTGATTCTCAGAACTCTGAAAAAAAGAACCAGAAAATTTTTTGAAGATACAATAGATGAAAACTTCCCTAATGTGGGGAAGAAAACAGATTCAGAAGGAGGAGGCACAAAGAACCCCCAATATATTCAACAGAAGCTGATCCACACCAAGTCATATAGTAATTAAAACCCAAAATGTCATGATAAGGAAAAAATTTAACATCAGGAAAACAAAAGATGACAGTTACCTACAAGGGAAATCCCATAAGGTTACCAATGGATTTTTTTTTTCAGAGGAAACTTTGAAACCATAAGTGAGCAGCATGTTATGGTAAAGGTGCTAAATGGAAAACATCTTCAGCCAAAGAGGGTCTATCCAGCACTCTATCATTCAGATGGAGGGAGAGATCAAGAGGTTCCCAAATAAATACTAAGAGAGTTCACAACCAACAAATCACCCTGGCAAGAAATGCTAAAGGGGACTCTTTGAGTGGAAAAGAAACACCTAAAATGACAGTATTAAAGCGTGAAATGCTAAAGCAACAAAAATGAGTATTTCTGTAAAACATCAGTCAAGGTATTCACGATATAAAAGGTTTTAAAATATGATACTACATAGCTACAACACGGGGAGGAGAGGAATAAAGAACTGGTTCAAACTTAAACAACTATCAACTTAATATAGACTTCTATATGCACAAGTGGTAAGGTACAAACCTAACAATAACCGCAAACCAAACGTGACTAATGCCTGTGCAGAGAATAAAGACAAGCAATTTCAAATGTGCTACTAAGAAAACCAGCAAACCATAAAAAAGAGAAAGAGAAGAAAGGATCAGAAAGATTCAGAAACAACCAACATCAAGTAACCAAATGACCACAAGTACATGTCTATCAATTACTTTGAATGGAAACAGAATAAATGCTCCAATCAAGGGCACTGAGTGACAGATAGGGGCATCTGGATGGCTCAATCGCTTGAGATTTTGACTCTTGATTTGGGCTCAGGCTGTAATCTCAGGATCATGGGATTGAGCCCCATGTTGGGCTCTGCACTGAGCATGGAACTTGCTTAAGATTAATTCTCATTCTCATTTCCCCCCTCCCCTGTCTCTCCCAACTCCTTCACCCAGCCCTCCCATGCCTGTGCTCTCTTTCTTCATTATAAAAGGCACTGGGTGATGGAATGAATAAAAATATAGGACCCATCTATCTTCTACCTATGAGAGACTAATTATAGAACTAAAGTAACAAACGAAAACTGCAGTAGCAATACCTATATCAGACAAAATAGATTTGAAAATAAAACTGTAACAAGAGACAAAGAAGGACACTATAATAAAAAGTACAATCCAACAAAAAGATAGAACAATTGTAAACATATATGCACTCAACCTGAGAGCATCCAAATACACAAAACGGTCAAAAACAAAAGTAAAGGAATTGATAGTAATACAATCATAGTGAGGCACTTTAACACCCCAAAGGCACTGGGTGATAGAATGAATAAAAATATAGGACCCAATTATCTTCTACCTACAAGAGACTAATTATAGAACTAAAGACACCTACAAGTAGAAAGCGGGGGGACGGAGAAACATTTATCATGCAAATGGGTATCAAAAGAAAACTACAGTAGCAATACCTATATCAGACAAAATAGATTAAAAAATTAAACTGTAACAAGTGACAAAGGACACTGTAACAATAAAAGATACAACCCCACGAAAAGATAGAACAATTGTAAACATATATGTGTTCAACCTGAGAGCATCCAAATACACAAAACAGTCAAAAACAAAAGTAAAGGAAATGACAGTAATACAATCATAGTAGTGCACTTTAACACCCCAATGACGTCAATGAAGAGATCATTCAATCAGTAAATCAACAAGTAGTGACTTTGAATGATAGAGTAGACCAGACGGACTTAGCAGATATCTTTACGACATTCCATCCTAAAACAGCACAATACGCATCATTTTCAGGTGCACATGGAACATTCCCCACACTCAATAAAATATGAGGTCATAAAACAAGCTGAAACAAATTCAAACAGATAGATCGAAGTCATACCATGGGTGTTTTCAGACCACAATGCTATGAAAGTAAAAGTCTACAACAAGAAAAAAAAATCTGGAAAAGGCACAAAAACATGGAAGTTAAATAACATGCTCCTAAACAATCAATGGGTCAACCAAGAAATCAAAAAAGAAATCCAAAAGGACATGGAAACAAATGAAGATGAAAACACATCAATCCAAACTTTTGTAAAGCAGGAAAAGTGGTTTTAACAGGGAAGTTTATAGCAATGCAGGTCTGCCTCAGGAAAAAAAAAAAAAAAAACTGAAGTAAACTCCATAACCGTATAACAATAAAAGCTAGCTAAAGGACAACAAACAAAATGCCCAAACAGCAGATGAAGAAAATAATTAAAAGCAGAGAAGAAATAAATGATATACAAATTAAAACTATAATAGAACAAGGTAAATGAAATTAGGAGGTGTTTCCATGAAAAGATCACTTAAATTGATAACCCCTAGTCAGACTAATCAGAAAACAGAAATGACACATATAAATAACAATGACAGAGAAGAACAACCAACACCACAGAAATACAAACAATTGTAAGAGATATTATGAAAAACTATATGCCAACAAGCTGGACAAACTGGAATATACAGATCAATTCCTAGAAACATGGAACCTACCAAAACTGAAGCAGGATGAAATAGAAAATTTGAACAGATTGTTTACTAGCAAGGAGACAGACTCAGTAATCAAAAATCACTCAACAGACAACAGTCCAGGACCAGACGACTTCACAAGTACATTCTATCAAGCATCTGAAGAAAAGTTGATGCCTATACTTGTCAAACTATTCTAGAAAACAGAACAGGTGGGAAAATACCCAAATTAATTCTAGGAGGCCAGCATTACCCTGATATCAAAACCAGATAAAGACACCATGAAAAAACAAAACTACAGGTCCATATAGTTCATGCACACAGATACAAAAGTCCTCAACCAAGATTTAGCAAACAGAATCCAACAACACATTCAAAAAATAGTCCACCAGCATAAAGTGGGATATCCTACCCAGAATGCAAGGGTAGTTCCATATTCAAAAATCAATCAACCTGCTATATCACAGTAATAACTGAAAGGATAAAATACCTATCATTTCTACAGACACAGAAAAATTATTTGACAAAGTACAACTCCCATTCGTGATAAAAGCCCTCTGTATGTAGAGGGAACATACCTCAGCTTAATGTGGTCTATCTATGTAAGCCCACAGCAGACATCATACTTAATGGAGAAAATGGAGAGCTTTCCTCCAAAGTCAGTGAAAAGTAAAGATCTCCACTCTTACCACTTCTATTCAACATAGCACTGGCAGTCCTAGTCACAGCACTTAGCCAACAAAAAGAAATGAAAGGCATTCACATTGGGAAGGAAGAAGTACAATTTCACAATGTACACATGTGATACTCTATATAGAAAATCCAATAGACTCCACCAAAAATCTACCAGAACTGCAACTTGAATTTAGTAGTGTCACAGGATGGAAAATCAATGTGCAGAAATCAGTAGCATTTCTATAATAATAAAACAATAAAAGGGAAATTAAGGAAATTATCCCAATTACATTTACACACACACACACACACACACACACACACACACACACACACACACAAATAATAAGATACCTAGGAATAAATCTAAGCAAATAAGTGCAAGACCTTTACTCTGACCACTGTGAAACCCTGATGAAAGAAATTGAAGACAACACAAATAAATGGAAAGGCATTCCATGCTCATGCACAGAAAGAACCAGGGGCGCCTGGGTGTTTCAGTCAATTAAGCATCTGACTTCAGCTCAGTTCATGATCTCGTGTTCCTGGGCTCGAGGTCCACGTCGGGCTCCGTACTGACAGCTCAGAACCTGGAACCTGCTTGGGATTCTGTGTCTCCCTCTCTCTCTGCCTCTCCCACACTTGTGCTTTGTCTCAGTCTCTCGAAAATAAATAAAACGCTTTAAAAAAATTTTTTTAAAGAAAAGGGACACCTGGCTGGCTCAGTCGGTTAAGTGTCCGGCTTCCATTCGGATCATGATCTCACAGTTCATGCATTCGAGCCCCACATTGGGCCATGTGCTGACTGACAGCCCAGAGCCTGGAGCCTGGAGGATTCTATGCCTCCATCTCTTCCTGCCCCTCCCCCACTCATGCTCACGCTCTCTCTCTCTCTCTCTCTCTCTCTCTCTCTCAAAAACAAACAAATATAAAAATTTTTTTCAGTAAATAAATAAAAAAGAAAGAATCAATATTTTTTAAATGTCTACACTACCCAAAGCAATCTACAGATTTAATGTAATCCCTATCAAAGTACCAACAGCATTTTTTCACACAACTAAAACAAAAATCCTACATATATATATATATATATATATATATATATATATATATATAGAACAAGCAAAGATCCTGAATTACCAAAGAAGCTTTGGAAAACAAAAGCAAAGCTGGAGGGATCACAATTCAAGACTTCAAGTTCTAGTCCAAGGCAGTAGTAGGCAATAAAACAGTATGGTCCTGGCACAAAAATAAATACATACATTGAGAGGACAGAATAAAATATTCATAAATAAACCTACAGTTTTATGTCCAATTCATCCTTAACAAAGCAGGAAGGAATATCCAATGGGAAAAATCAGGCTCTTCAAAACTGGTGCTGGAAAAAGTGGTCAGCAATAAGCAAAAGAATAAAATTGGATCACTTTCTTACACTATACACAAAAATAAATTCAAAATGGATTAAGGACCTAACGTGAGACATGAATCCATAAACATCCCAGAACAGAGAACAGGCAGTAACGTCTCTGGTAAGTACCATAGCAACATTATTCTAGATATGTCCCCTGAGGCAAAGGAAATAAAAGCAAAAATAAACTCTTGGGACTTCATCAAAATAAAAAGCTTCTGCATAGCAAAAGAAACAATCAGCAAAGCTAAAAGGGAACCTACTGAATTGGAGAAGATATTTGCAAATGGTATATCTAAAACAGGGTTAGTATCCCAAATATATAATTTGTGCAAATCAATCCACACAAAAATATCCAATTAAAAAAAGAACAGAAGAAATGAACAGATCTCTCTCCAAAGAAGATAAAGATGCCAACAGACACATGAAAAGATGATCAACATCTCCCCTCAGCAGGGAAATACAAATCAAAAATACGAGGAGACATTAATTCATACCTGTCAGAATGGCTACAGTTAACAACAGAAAACAAGGGTAGAATGGGTTGCACAGGAAAAGGAGCTCTCATGCACTCTTGGTAGGAATGCCAACTGCTGCCACACTGTGGAAACAGTATGGAGGTTCCTCAACAAGGTTAAAAATGGAACTACCCGATGATCCAGCAACAGCATACTGAGCATTTACCCCCCAAATACAAAAACACTCTTTCAAAGAGATACATGCACCCCATGTTTTGGCAGCAATATTTACAAGACAAATTATGGAAGAGCATAAGTGTCCCTAGATAGATGAATATATACAGACCTGGAATATATATGTGTGTGTATATATATACACGTACATATACACACATATATATATTGTGCATATAAATATATATGTACATACGTAAACATATACACAATGGGATCATATCAGCCATATAAAAGAATGAAATATTCCCATTTACAATCACATGGATGGAACTACAGAGTATACTTCTATGTGAAATAAATCAGTCAGAGAAAGAGAAATACCATATGACTTCACTCACATGTGTCATTTAAGAAACAAATGACCGAAGGAAAAAGAGAGAGAGAAGAGAGATGAGCCATGAAACAGACTCCTAACTATTGAGAACTGATGGTTACCAGAGACGGTGGAGTGGGGGTGGGTGGAATCACTGAGGGGGATTAAGAAGTAGGCTTATTGTGATGTGAATGGGTGATGTAGAAAATTGTTGAAACTAATAGAACACTTGAAAATAACAGAACACTGCATGTTAATTATTCAGCAAATAAAATATACTAAAATAAACCATAGCTTTGAATATAAGTGGACTAAATGCTCCAGTCAAAACACACAGGGTGCCTTAATGGATAAAAAAGCAAGACCCACCTATGTGCTGCCTACAAGAGTCTCATTCCAGAACTAGAGACACATGCAGATCAAAAGTAAGAAGATAGAAACACATTTATCTGGCAAATGGAAGTGAAAAGAAAGGTGGGGTAGCAATACTGCAATCAGACAAAATAGACTTTCAAACAAAGACTACATCAGGAGACCAAGAATGCTACATAGCGATAATGGGGACAATCTACAAGAAGACATACCAATTGTGAATATTCGCATGAATATGCTTCACATGGGAGCACTGAAATATATAACGCAGCTAACAACAGACATAAAAGAAGAAATTCATAGCAATACAATAAATTAATATAGGATTTTAACACCACCTTACAACAATGGAACAGATCATCCAATCAGAAAATCAAGAACAGTGGCTTTTTTTTTTCAATATATGAAATGTATTGTCAAATTGGTTTCCATACAACACCCAGTGCTCATCCCAAAAGGTGCCCTCCTCAATACCCATCACCCACCCTCCCCTCCCTCCCACCCCCCATCAACCCTCAGTTTGTTCTCAGTTTTTAACAGTCTCTTATGCTTTGGCTCTCTCCCACTCGAACCTCTTTTTTTTTTCCTTCCCCTCCCCCATGGGTTTCTGTTAAGTTTCTCAGGATCCACATAAGAGTGAAACCATATGGTATCAGTCTTTCTCTGTATTGCTTATTTCACTTAGCATAACACTCTCCAGTTCCATCCACGTTGCTACAAAAGGCCATATTTCATTCTTTCTCATTGCCACGTAGTATTCCATTGTGTATATAAACCACAATTTCTTTATCCATTCATCAGTTGATGGACATTTAAGCTCTTTCCATAATTTGGCTATTGTTGAGAGTGCTGCTATAAACATTGGGGTACAAGTGCCCTATGCAACAGTATTCCTGTATCCCTTGGGTAAATTCCCAGCAGTGCTATTGCTGGGTCATAGGGTAGGTCTATTTTTAATTTTCTGAGGAACCTCCACACTGCTTTCCAGAGCGGCTGCACCAGTTTGCACTCCCACCAACAGTGCAAGAGGGTTCCCGTTTCTCCACATCCTCTCCAGCATCTATAGTCTCCTGATTTGTTCATTTTGGCCACTCTGACTGGCGTGAGGTGATATCTGAGTGTGGTTTTGATTTGTATTTCCCTGATAAGGAGCGACGTTGAACATCTTTTCATGTGCCTGTTGGCCATCAGGATGTCTTCTTTAGAGAAGTGTCTATTCAAGTTTTCTGCCCATTTCTTCACTGGGTTATTTGTTTTTCGGGTGTGGAGTTTGGTGAGCTCGTTATAGATTTTGGATACTAGCCCTTTGTCTGATATGTCATTAGCAAATATCTTTTCCCATTCTGTTGGTTGCCTTTTAGTTTTGTTGGTTGTTTCCTTTGCTGTGCAGAAGCTTTTTATCTTCATAAGGTCCCAGTAGTTCATTTGTGCTTTTAATTCCCTTGCCTTTGGGGATGTGTCGAGTAAGAGATTGCTACGGCTGAGGTCAGAGAGGTCTTTTCCTGCTTTCTCCTCTAAGGTTTTGATGGTTCCCTGTCTCACATACAGGTCCTTTATCCATTTTGAGTTTATTTTTGTGAATAGTGTGAGAAAGTGGTCTAGTTTCAACCTTCTGCATGTTGCTGTCCAGTTCTCCCAGCACCATTTGTTAAAGAGACTGTCTTTTTTCCATTGGATGTTCTTTCCTGCTTTGTCAAAGATGAGTTGGCCATTTGTTTGTGGGTCTAGTTCTGGGGTTTCTATCCTATTCCATTGGTCTATGTGTCTGTTTTTGTGCCAATACCATGATGTCTTGATGATGACAGCTTTGTAGTAGAGGCTAAAGTCTGGGATTGTGATGCCTCCTGCTTTGGTCTTCTTCTTCAAAATTACTTTGGCTATTCGGGGCCTTTTGTGGTTCCATATGAATTTTAGGATGGCTTGTTCGAGAAGAATGCTGGTGCAATTTTGATTGGGATTGCATTGAATGTGTAGATAGCTTTGGGTAGTGTTGACATTTTGACAATATTTATTCTTCCAATCCATGAGCAGGGAATGTCTTTCCATTTCTTTATATCTTCTTCAATTACCTTCATAAGCTTTCTATAGTTTTCAGCATACAGATCTTTTACATCTTTGGTTAGGTTTATTCCTAGGTATTTTATGCTTCTTGGTGCAATTGTGAATGGGATCAGTTTCTTTACTTGTCTTTCTGTTGCTTCATTATTAGTATATAAGAATGCAACTGATTTCTGTACATTGATTTTGTATCCTGCAACTTTGCTGAATTCATGTATCAGTTCTAGCAGACTTTGGTGGAGTCTATCAGATTTTCCATGTATAATATCATGTCATCTGCAAAAAGTGAAAGCTTGACTTCATCTTTGCCAATTTTGATGCCTTTGATTTCCTTTTGTTGTCTGATTGCTGATGCTAGAACTTCCAACACTATGTTAAACAACAGCGGTGAGAGTGGGCATCCCTGTCGTGTTCCTGATCTCAGGGAAAAAGCTCTCAGTTTTTCCCCATTGAGGATGATGTTAGCTGTGGACTTTTCATAAATGGCTTTTATGATGTTTAAGTATGTTCCTTCTATCCCGACTTTCTCAAGGGTTTTTATTAAGAAAGGGTGCTGGATTTTGTCAAAGGCCTTTTCTGCATCAACTGACAGGATCATATGGTTCTTCTCTTTTTTTTTATTAATGTGATGTATCACGTTGATTGATTTGCAAATGTTGAACCAGCCCTGCATCCCAGGAATGAATCCCACTTGATCATGGTGAATAATTCTTTTTATATGCCATTGAATTCGATTTGCTAGTATCTTATTGAGAATTTTTGCATCCATATTCATCAGGGATATTGGCCTGTAGTTCTCTTTTTTTACTGGGTCTCTGTCTGGTTTAGGAATCAGAGTAATGCTGGCTTCATAGAATGAGTCTGGAAGTTTTCCTTCACTTTCTATTTCTTGGAATAGCTTGAGAAGGATAGGTATTATCTCTGCTTTAAACGTCTGGTAGAACTCCCCTGGGAAGCCATCTGGTCCTGGACTCTTATTTGTTGGGAGATTTTTGATAACCAATTCAATTTCTTCGCTGGTTATGGGTCTGTTCAAGTTTTCTATTTCCTTCTGATTGAGTTTTGGATGAGTGTGGGTGTTTAGGAATTTGTCCATTTCTTCCAGGTTGTCCAATTTGTTGGCATATAATTTTTCATAGTATTCCCTGATAATTGTTTGTATCTCTGAGGGATTGGTTGTAATAATTCCATTTTCATTCATGATTTTATCTATTTGGGTCATCTCCCTTTTCTTTTTGAGAAGCCTGGCTAAAGGTTTACCAATTTTGTTTATTTTTTCAAAAAACCAACTCTTGGTTTCGTTGATCTGCTCTACAGTTTTTTTAGATTCTATATTGTTTATTTCTGCTCTGATCTTTATTATTTCTCTTCTTCTGCTGCGTTTAGGCTGCCTTTGCTGTTCTGCTTCTAGTTCCTTTAGGTGTGCTGTTAGATTTTGTATTTGGGATTTTTCTTGTTTCTTGAGATAGGCCTGGATTGCAGTGTATTTTCCTCTCAGGACTGCCTTCGCTGCGTCCCAAAGCGTTTGGATTGTTGTATTTTCATTTTCGTTTGTTTCCATATATTTTTTAATTTCTTCTCTAATTGCCTGGTTGACCCACTCATTCTTTAGTAAGGTGTTCTTTAACCTCCATGCTTTTGGAGGTTTTCCAGACTTTTTCCTGTGGTTGATTTCAAGCTTCATAGCATTGTGGTCTGAAAGTATGCATGGTATAATTTCAATTCTTGGGAACTTATGAAGGGCTGTTTTGTGACCCAGTATATGATCTATCTTAGAGAATGTTCCATGTGCACTCGAGAAGAAATATATTCTGTTGCTTTGGGATGCAGAGTTCTAAATATATCTGTCAAGTCCATCTGATCCAATGTATCATTCAGGGCCCTTGTTTCTTTATTGACCGTGTGTCTAGATGATCTACCCATTTCTGTAAGTGGAGTGTTAAAGTCCCCTGCAATTACCACATTCTTATCAATAAGGTTGCTTATGTTTATGAGTAATTGTTTTATATATTTGGGGGCTCCGGTATTCGGCGCATAGACATTTATAATTGTTAGCTCTTCCTGATGGATAGACCCTGTAATTATATATAATGCCCTTCTTCATCTCTTGTTACAGCCTTTAATTTAAAGTCTAGTTTGTCTGATATAAGTATGGCTACTCCAGCTTTCTTTTGGCTTCCAGTAGCATGATAAATAGTTCTCCATCCCCTCACTCTCAATCTAAAGGTGTCCTCAGGTCTAAAATGAGTCTCTTGTAGACAGCAAATAGATGGGTCTTGGTTTTTTATCCATTCTGATACCCTATGTCTTTTGGTTGGCGCATTTAATCCATTTACATTATTATAGAAAGATACGGGTTTAGAGTCATTGTGATGTCTGTATGTTTTATGCTTGTAGTGATGTCTCTGGTACTTTGTCTCACAGGATCCCCCTTAGGATCTCTTGTAGGGCTGGTTTAGTGGTGACAAATTCCTTCAGTTTTTGTTTGTTTGGGAAGACCTTTATCTCTCCTTCTATTCTAAATGACAGACTTGCAGGATAAAGGATTCTAGGCTGCATATTTTTTCTGTTTAGCACACTGAAGATCTCGTGCCAATTTTCTCTGGCCTGCCAAGTTTCAAAAGAGAGATCAGTCACGAGTCTTATAGGTCGCCCTTTATATGTGAGGGCACGTTTATCCCTTGCTGCTTTCAGAATTTTCTCTTTATCCTTGTATTTTGCCAGTTTCACTATGATACGTCATGCAGAAGATCGATTCAAGTTACATCTGAAGGGAGTTCTCTGTGCCTCTTGGATTTCAATGCCTTTTTCCTTCCCCAGTTCAGGGAAGTTCTCAGCTATTATTTCTTCAAGTACCCCTTCAGCACCTTTCCCTCTCTCTTCCTCTTCTGGGATACCAATTGTGCGTATATTATTTCTTTTTAGTGTGTCACTTAGTTCTCTAATTTTCCCCTCATACTCCTGGATTTTTTTATCTCTCTTTCAGCTTCCTCTTTTTCCATAACTTTATCTTCTAGTTCACCTATTCTCTCCTCTGCCTCTTCAATCCAAGCCGTCGTGGTTTCCATTTTGTTTTGCATTTTGTTTAAAGCGTTTTTCAGCTCCTCGTGACTGTTCCTGTGTCCCTTGATCTCTGTAGCAAGAGATTCTCTGCTGTCCTCTATACTGTTTTCAAGCCCAGCGATTAATTTTATGACTATTATTCTAAATTCACTTTCTGTTATATTATTTAAATCCTTTTTGATCAGTTCATTGGCTGTTGTTATTTCCTGGAGATTCTTCTGAGGGGAATTCTTCTGCTTGGTCATTTTGGATAGTCCCTGGAGTGGTGAGGACCTCCAGGGCACTTCCCCTGTGCTGTGGTGTATAACTGGAGTTGGTGGGCGGGGCCACAGTCAGACCTGATGTCTGCCCCCAGCCACTGCTGGGGCCACAGTCAGACTGGTGTGTGCCTTCTCTTCCCCTCTCCTAGGGGCGGGATTCACTGTGGGGTGGCGTGGCTGTCTGGGCTACTTGCACACTGCCAGGCTTGTGGTGCTGGGGATCTGGCATATTAGCTGGGGTAGGTAGGCAAGGTGCACGGGGGCAGGAGGGGCAGGCTTAGCTCGCTTCTCCTTAGGTGATCCACTTCAGGAGGGGCCCTGTGGCAGTGGGAGGGAGTCAGATCCGCTGCCGGAGGTTTGGCTCCACAGAAGCACAGAGTTGGGTGTTTGCACGGAGCCAGCAATTTCCCTGGCAGGAACTGGTTCCCTTTGGGATTTTGGCTGGGGGATGGGCGAGGGAGATGGCCTGGCGAGCGCCTTTGTTCCCCGCCAAGCTGAGCTCTGTCGTCTGGGGGCTCAGCAACTCTCCCTCCCTTTGTCCTCCAGCCTTCCCGCTTTCCGAGCAGAGCTGTTAACTTATGACCTCCCAGATGCTAAGTCGCGCTTGCTGTCGGAACACACTCCGACCGGCCCCTCCACTTTTGCCAGCCAGACTCAGGGGCTCTGCTTGGCCAGCAGGCTGCCCCTCTGCCCCGGCTCCCTCCCACCAGTCCATGGAGCGCACACTGCCTAGCTGCCCTTCCTACCCTCTTCCGTGGGCCTCTCGTCTGTGCTTGGCTCCGGAGACTGCGTTCTGCTAATCCTCTGGCGGTTTTCTGGGTTATTTAGGCAGGTGTAGGTGGAATCTAAGTGATCAGCAGGACACACGGTGAGCCCAGCATCCTCCTACGCCGCCATCTTCCACCAAGTCCAGAAAACAGTGGCTTTGAATGACACATTGGACCAGATGGATCTAATAAACATATTTCACACATTCCATCCCCAAACAGCAGAATACACATTCTTATCAAGTGCACATGGAACATTCTCCAGAAGAGATCACATTTTAGGCTACAAAACAAGTCTCAACAAATTCAAAAAGATGAATGCATCTCATGAATCTTTTCTGACCACAATGGTAGGAAACTAGAAATCAATCACAGGCAAAGAATCAGGAAATGCAGGATAAATAACATGCTCCTAAGCAAAGCATGGGTCAACCAAGAAATCAAAGAGGAAGTCCAAAAATATAAGGAGGCAAATGATAAAGGAAACACCATGGTCCAAAATCCTTGGGATGCTATGTAAGATTGAAGAGGGACGATTACAACAAACCAGGCCTCCCTCAAGAAGAAAAACCTCAAATAAACCACCTAAACTTATACATAAAGGAGTTAGAAAAAGAAGAACAATCAAACCCCAAAGATAGCAGAAGGCTTCAATGAAACCAGAAGCTCATAGTTTCAAAGAATAAACAAAATTGATGCACCTTCAGCTACACCCATCCCCCTCCCATCAAAAAAGAGGACTAAACTGAAAGCAGAAATGAAAGAGGATAAATGACAGACATCACAGAAATACAAAGGATTATAACAGAATATCATGAAAAAGCATATACCAACCAAATGAACAACCTAGAAGAAATACATCAATTCCTAGAAACATCACACCCAAAAGTGAACCTGAAAGAAATAGAAAATTTGAACAGACTGATGAATAGCAATCAAAATCAACCAGTAATCAAAAAATTCCCAATAAACCAAAGGCCAGGATCCCAATGGCTTCAGAGCTGCATTCTTTCAACCATTTAGAGTTAACACCTGAAGGGAGGGGCCAACATGGCAGAGAAGTAGGGAGATCCAAATTTCCCTCTTCTCCCAAAGAAGTATTGAACCCAATGATGGGTATTGAGGAGGGCACCTTTTGGGATGAGCACTGGGTGTTGTATGGAAACCAATTTGACAATAAATTTCATATATTGAAAAAAAAATTAAAAAAATTTTAAAAAAAGAAGTATTGAACCCAAGGGACTTTGAATCCCAAGAGTCCGGGAGGAAAATAGTCGTGTTTCCAGGGACCCACCGAGACAACCTGATGGGCCATAGGTGCGTGATTGTGAACTGGGAGAGATGAAATGAACAGAGGGAGGGATCTGCTTCTTGGGAGAAACAAAGGGTGCTGGGGAAAGAGTGGCTGGGGAAGCATAAGGCTGTATGTGGACAATAGAAAAACCTCAGACCAGGACAGAGAAAGATCCAATCTCTAACTGCAGGGCTTGCTTTGGACTGGGGCCAGCTGCCCAAATCACGAACCTGGGGAGAAGGGGAGCCAGCCTCCGGCTCAGGGGCTAGGTCAGGAGTACAGTCCGCACTAGGAGAAAGCAATCCCCTCCCTGGAGTGCTGTGAGACAGGACAAAGCCTGCCCTCACCTGCCAGCCAGGGACCACATATCAGGTAGTGCAGAGAGATGCTTCCCCAGTACTGGGGCCCATGGAGCGAGAGTTTGAATCCCAGCCAAGTGCCAGGCATGGGAGTCGGGGGAGTGAGACAAACTGCCTCATTTGTATCCATGGCACAGTGAGGATAGCTCAAACAGAGTGGTCTGCAGATGAGAGACTGGGGGGTGGAGGGAAGGGTCGCCATTTTTCTCCCCACAACCACCAAGATGGGGCCTCAGGGATCAGACAGCAGGACCCACAGTGGATTCCCCCTCCTCCAGACTTGCACTGCTGCATTGCCTGGTTTAATTCTCGGACAATTCTAATTATATAGATACATTCTTCCTTCCTTTTCTCCTTCTCATCTCATCCCCCCCCCCCCCCAGTCTGGTTACTCTGGTCATTGGTTTGTTTAAGCAGACATATTTAATCCATTCTCTTGATACATGTTCCACACCTCCTTCTTTATTCTCCATTCTCTCTCTCTGGATTAAGCTCTATAGTTTCTCTGTCTGGACAACTTTATCTTCCTTCTTTCTTCCCTGCCTCCTTCTTCAGTTTCCTTTCTCTTTCTCTCTCTGGATTAACCTGTATAGTGTGTAATTTTTCTGTCTGGATAACTTTATTTTCTTTTTCTTTTTTCCCTGCCTCCTTCTTTATTCTCCTTTCTCTCTCTCTGAATTAAGCCATATAGTTTCCTTGGTCCACTTTTACTCTCTCTTTTCCCAGCCCCTGTCATGTGTCTCTTTGTATGGGATAAGGCCTCTTGAGTCAGCACCGCCTCCACCCTGTGGTTTACTTGTAGCTGGTGTTTCTGATTTTTTGTTCTAGATTTGTGTGTGTGTGTGTGTGTGTGTGTGTTTGCGTGTTTTTGTTTTCTGTTTGTTTTTGTTTGTTTGTTTGTTTGTTTGTTTGTTTGTTTTCCTTTCCAGAGCTACTTCAATGAACAAGAAAAAGCACACTTGGTGGAGGGTCCAAAACATCACTACGAGTTGGGAGATAAGGTACTCAGGGTGCCAGCAACAGAAAGCAAGTAACACTCTCCAAAAAAAAACATCTCCTGAAGGTCCAGGCCCTGGACAGGGTATGGTCCCTCCTTAATGTAGAAGTGCTTGCAGGTGCAGGGCACATAACAAACTTTTAAAACACATAAAGGACAGAACACTAGCCAAAATGATGAAACGGAAGCGTTCTCCTCAAAAAAAATTCCAGGATGAAACAACATGTATTTAGATCAATGTAAAGAATTGATCTAAACAAATGTACACAATATAACTGCACAAGAATTTAAAATAATAGTCATAAGATGATTAATCGCTGGGCTTGAAAAAAGCATGGAAGAAAGCAGAGAATCTATTGCTACAGAGATCAAGGAACTAAAAAACAGTAATGATGAATTTTAAAATGCTATAAATGAGGTGCAAAATAAAATAGAGGTGGTCACAGTGAGGATTGAAGAGGCAGAGGGGAGAATAGGTGAATTAGAAGATAAAATTATGGAAAAGAGGAAGCTGAGGAAAAGAGAGATAAAAAAAATTCTGGATCAAGAGGGGAGATTTAGAGAACTAAGTGATTCAATGAAACAGAACAATATCCATATCATAGGAGTTCCAGACAAAGAAGAGAGATAAAGGGGCTGATGGTGTACTTGAACAAAACATAGCTGAAAACTTCCCAAACCTGGGGAAGGAAACAAACATTGAAATCCAGGAGGCACAGAGAATTCCCTTCAGATGTAACTTGCATTGATCTTCTGCACAACATATAGTGAAACTGGCAAAATACAAAGATAAAGAGAGAATTCGGAAAGCAGCTAGAGATAAACGGGGTTAACATATAAGGGTAGACACATAAGAGTAGTAGCTGACCTATCTACTAAAACTTGGCAGGCCAGAAAGGAGTGGCAGGAAATTGTCAATGTGATGAACAGCAAATATATGCAGCCAAGAATCCTTTACCCAGCAAGCCTATCATTCAGAATAGAAGAAGAGATCAAGGTTTTCCCAAACAAACAAAAACTGAAGGAATTCATCACCAATAAACCAGCCCTACAAGAGATCCTAAGGGAGACTCTCTGAGTAAAATGGTGCAAGGACCACAAAAGGCAAGAGACATCACTACAAGCATGAAACCTACAGATAAGACAATGACTCTAAGCCCATATCTTTCAATAACAACACTGAATGCAAATGAACTAAATGCTCCAATCAAAAGACACAGGGTGATTATTTGAAGAAGATGGTGATGTAGGAGGACGCTGGGCTCACCTCGTCCTGCTGATCACTTAGATTCCACCCACACCTGCCTAAATAACCCAGAAAACTGCCCGAAGACTAGCAGAATGGACTCGCGGGAGCCACCCATAGACAAGAGGCCCACGGAAGAGGGTAGGATGGGCAGACAGGCAGTGCACACTACACGGACTGGCAAGAGGGAGCCGGGGCGGTGGAGGGGCAGCCTGCCCAGAGAGGTGGAATCCTGGAATCTGGCTTGCAAAAGCGGAGGGGCTGGACTGCATGAGTTCTGACAGCCAGCAGGACTTGACATCTGGAATGTTAAAAGTCAACAGCTCTGCTCGGAGAGCGGGAGGGCAAGAGAACACAAGGAGGGATAGGTGTTGAGCCCCAGAAGACAGAGCTCAACTCGGCGGGCATGAAGGCACTGGTCAGCGCCATCTCCCTCTCCCATCCCCCAGCCGAAACCCCAAAGGGAACCACTTCACCGAACCTGCTTGCATGGCACAAACACCCAACGCTGTGCTTCTGTGGATCCATCCCTCTGACGAGTTGGCCTCCCTCCCGGTGCTGCAGGGCCTCTCCTGCAGGGGACCACCAACAGCAAAGTGAGCTGAGCCTGCCCCTCCCACCCCTGTGCACCTTGTGAATCCACCCCAGCTAATATGCCAGATCCCATAGAAGAAGCACCACAAGCCTGGCAGTGTGCAAGTAGCCCAGACAGGGACCACACCACTCCACAGTGAGTCCTGCCCCTGGGAGAGGGGAAGATAAGGTACACACCAATGTACCCAATGTGGGGCTGACTGTGGCCCCAGCAGTGGGCTGGGGACAGACGTCGGGTCCGACTGTGGCCTTGCCCACTAGCACAAGTTACTCCAGACAGCATAGGAGAAGTGCCCTGCAGTTTGGTGCCACCCCAGGACTACCAAAAATAACGAGATGGAAGAATTCTCAAAAGAAACTCCAGGAATTAGTGACAGATAACGAATTGATCAAAAACGATTTAAGCAATATGATGGAACAAGAATTTAGAATAGTAGTCATAAAATTAATTGCTGGGCTTGAAAAAAGTAAAAAGGACAGCAGAGTATCTATGGCTACAGAGATCAAAGGACTAAGAAATAGTCATGAGGAGCTAAAAAATGCTATAAATGAGGTGCAAAATAAAATGGAGGCAACCACAGCTCATATTGAAGAGGCAGAGGAGAGAATAGGTGAATTAGAAGATAACATTATGGAAAAAGATGAAGCTGAGAAAAAGAGAGATTAAAAAATCCAGGAGTATGAGGGGAGAATTAGAGAACTAAGTGATGCAATCAAACGGACCAGTATCCGTATAATAGGAATTCCAGAAGAGAAAGAGAAAGGGACTGAAGGTGTCTTGAACAAATCATAGCTGAGAACTTCCCTGATCTGGGGAAGGAAAAAGGCATTGAAATCCAAGAGCCTCAGAGAACTCCCTTCAGACGTAACTTGAATCAATCTTCTGCATGACATATCATAGTCAAACTGGCAAAATACAAGGATAAAGAGAAAATTCTGAAAGCAGCTAGGGACAAACAGGCTGTAACTAATAAAGGGAGACCCATAAGACTAGTGGCAGACCTATCTACTGAAACTTGGCAGACCAGAAAGGAATGGCAGGAAATCTTCAACATGATGAACAGAAAAATATGCAGCTGAGAATCCTTTATCCAGCAAGTCTGTCATTCAGAATAGAAGGAGAGATAAAGGTCTTCCCAAACAAACAAAAACTGAAGGAATTCGTCACCACTAAACCAGCCCTACAAGAGATCCTAAGGGGGATTCTGTGAGTGAAATGTTGCAAGGACCACAAAGGACCAGAGACATCACTACAAGCATGAAACCTACAGGCATCACAAAGACTCTAAACCCATATCTTTCAATAATAACACTGAATGTAAATGGATTAAATGCTCCAACCAAAATACATATGGTATCATAATGGATAAAAAAAACCAAGATCCATCTATTTGCTGTCTACAAGAGACTCATTTTAGACCTGAGGACTCCTTCAGATTGAAAGTGAGGGGATGGAGAACTATCTATCATGCTATCAGAACTCAAAATATACCTGGAGTAGCCATACTTATATCAGACAAACTAGACTTTAAATTAAAGGCTGTAACAAGAGATGAAGAAGGGCATTATATATAATTACAGGGTCTCTCCATCAGGAAGAGTTAACAATTATAAATGCCTATGTGCCAAATACAGGAGCCCCCAAATATATAAAACAATTACTCACAAATATAAGCAACCTTATTGATAAGAATGTGGCAATTTCAGGGGACTTTAATACTCCACTTACAACAATGGCTAGATCATCTAGACACGGGATCAAGAAAGAAACAACAGGGCCCTGAATGATACATTGGATCAGATGGACTTGACAGATATATTTAGAACTCTGCATCCCAAGCAACAGAATATATTTCTTCTCGAGTGCACAGGGAACATTCTCCAAGATAGATCACATACTGGGCCACAAAACAGCCCTTCATAAGTATAAAAGAATTGAGATCATACCAAGCACACTTTCAGACCACAATGCTATGAAGCTTGAAATCAACCACAGGAAAAAGTCTGGAAAACCCCAAAAGCATGGAGGTTATACAGCACCCCGATAAAGAATGAATGGGTCAACCAGGCAACTAGAGAAGAAATTTAAAAATATATGGAAACAAATGAAAATGAAAATACAACAATCCAAACAATTTAGGATGCAGCGAAGGCAGTCCTGAGAGGAAAATACATTGCAATCCAGTCTTATCTCAAGAAACAAGAAAAAGCCCAAATACAAAATCTAACAGCACACCTAAAGGAAATAGAAGCAGAATAGCAAAGAAACCCCAAACCCACCAGAAGAAGAGAAATAATGAAGATCAGAGCAGAAATAAACAATATAGATTCTAAATAAAACTGTAGAGCAGATCAATGAAACCAAGAGTTGGTTTTTTGAAAAAATAAACAAAATTGGTAAACCTCTAGCCAGGCTTCTCAAAATGAAAAGGGAGGTGACCCAAATAGATAAAATCATGAATGAAAATGGAAATATTACAACCAATCCCTCATAAATACAAGCAATTATCAGGGAATACTATGAAAAATTATATGCCAACAAACTGGACAACCTGGAAGAAATGGACAAATTCCTAAGCACCTACACACTTCCAACACTCAAACAGAAAGAAATAGAAAACTTGAACAGACCCATAAGCAGCAAAGAAATTGAATCAGTTATCAAAAATCTCCCAACAAATAAGAGTCCAGGACAAGATGGCTTCCCTGGGGAATTCTACCAGACATTTAAAGCATAGATAATACCTATCCTTCTCAAGCTGTTGCAAAAAATAGAAAGTGAAGGAAAACTTCCAGACTCAATCTATGAAGCCAGCATTACTCTGATTCCTAAACCAGACAGAGACCCAGCAAAAAAAAGAGAACTACAGGCCAATATTCCTGATGAGTATGGATGCAAAAATGCTCAATAAGATACTAGCAAATTGAATTCAACAGCATATAAAAAGAATTACTCACCATGACCAAGTGGGATTCATTCCTGGGCTGCAGGGCTGGTTCAACATTTGCAAATCAATCAATGTGATACATCACATTAATAAAAGAAAAGATAGGAACCATATGATCCTGTCAATCGATGCAGAAAAAGCCTTTGACAAAATTCAGCATCCTTTCTTAATAAAAGCCCTCAAGAAAGTCGGGATAGAAGGAACATACTTAAACATCATAAAAGTAATTTATGAAAAGCGCACAGCTAATATCATCCTCAATGGGGAACAATGGAGAGCTTTCCCCCTGAGATCAGGAACACAACAGGGATGTCCACTCTCACTGCTGTTGTTTAACATAGTGTTGGAAGTCCTAGCATCAGCAATCAGACAATAAAAGGAAATAAAAGGCATCAAAATTGGCAAAGATGAAGTCAAGCTTTCACTTTTTGCAGATGACATGATATTATACATGTAAAACCCAATACACTCCACCAAGTCTGCTAGAACCAATACATGAATTCAGCAAAGTCTCAGGATCAAAATCAATGTACAGAATCAGTTGCACTCTTACACACTAATAATGAAGCAACAGAAAGACAAATAAAGAAACTAATCCCATTCACAATTGCACCAAAAAGCATAAAATACCTAGGAATAAATCTAACCAAAAATGTGAAAGATCTGTATGCTGAAAACTATAGAAAGCTTATGAAGGAAACTGAAGAAGATATAAAGAAATGGAAAAACATTCCGTGCTCATGGATTGGAAGAATAAATATTGTCAAAATGTCAACACTACCCAAAGCTATCTACACATTCAATGCAATCCCAATCAAAATTGCACCAGCATTCTTCTCGAAGCTAGAACAAGCAATCCGAAAATTTGTATGGAACCACCAAAGGCCCCGAATAGCCAAAGTAATTTTGAAGAAGACCAAAGTGGGAGGCGTCACAATCCCAGACTTTAGCCTCTACTACAAAGCTGTAATCATCAAGACAGCATGGTATTCTCACAAACACAGACACATAGACTAATGGAATAGAATAGAAACCCCAGAATTAGTCCCACAAAAGTATGTCCAACTAATCTTTGACAAAGCAGGAAAGAATATCCAATGGAAAAAAGACAGTCTCTTTAACAAATAGTGCTGGGAGAACTGGACAGCAACATGTAGAAGGATGAAACTCGACCACTTTCTTACACCATTCACAAAAACAAACTCAAAATGGATAAAGGACCTGTATGTGAGACAGGAAACCATCAAAACCCTAGAGGGGAAAGCAGGAAAAGACCTCTCTGACCTCAGCCACAGCAATTTCTTACTTGACACATCCCCAAGGGCAAGGGAATTAAAAGCAAAAATGAACTATTGGGACCTCATGAAGATAAAAAGCTTCTGCACAGCAAAGGAAACAATCAACAAAAGTAAAAGGCAACCAACGGAATGGGAAAAGATATTTGCAAATGACATATCGGACAAAGGGCTAGTATCCAAAATCTATAAAGAGCTCACCAAACTCCACACATGAAAAACAAATAACCCAGTGAAGAAATGGTCAGAAAACATGAATAGACACTTCTCTGAAGAAGACATCCAGATGGCCAACAGGAACATGAAAAGATGCTCAATGTCGCTCCTCATCAGGGAAATACAAATCAAAACCATACTCAGATACCACCTCATGCCAGTCAGAGTGGCTAAAATGAACAAATCAGGAGACTATAGATGCTGGAGAGGATGTGGAGAAATGGGAACCCTCTTGCGCTGTTGGTGGGAATGCAAACTGGTGCAGCTGCTCTGGAAAACAGTGTGGAGGTTCCTCAGAAAATTAACAATAGATCTACCCTATGACCCAGCAATAGCACTGCTAGGAATTTACTCAAGGGATACAGGAGTGCTGATGCATAGGGGCACTTGTACCCCAGTGTTTATAGCAGCACTCTCAACAATAGCCAAATTATGGAAAGAGCCTAAATGTCCATCAACTGATGAATGGATAAAGAAATTGTGGTTTATATACACAATGGAATACTACGTGGCAATGAGAAAGAATGAAATATGGCCTTTTGTAGCAACGTGGATGGAACTGGAGAGTGTTATGCTAAGTGAAATAAGTCATACAGAGAAGGACAGATTCCATATGTTTTCACTCCTATGTGGATCCTGAGAAACTCAACAGAAGACCGGGGGGGGGGGGGGAGGAAAAAAAATGGTTAGAGAGGGAGGAAGCCAAAACATAAGAGACTCCTAAAAACTGAGAACAAACTGAGGGTTTATGGGGGGTGGAGATGGGTATTGAGGAGGGCGCCTGTTGGGATGAGCACTGGGTGTTGTATGGAAACCAACTTGACAATAAATTGCATATTTTAAAAAATAATAAAAAGAAAAAGAAATTGAAACTGAAGTGGAGCCCACTATCCCCCAACTTTGCCAAAAATGGTTAAGGAACAATTAATTGTAAACCATATGAAATGAAATGTGCACACAAACTTTACCACCTACACCAAAATTCACTGGAAACTGTAGAGAAATTTAAAATGCAAACACAAGGGGAAGCTCTTCCTGCCCACAGGACCTGTCCCTGTGCTTTAATAAAATCACCTTTTTGCGCCAAAGACGTCTTCAAGAGTTCTTTCTTGGCATGGGCTCCAGACCCCGCGAACCCGACTATCACCCCCAAAAACTTCATCATTTATATGGTGCCCATCATGTGGGGCGATGAGTCTTTTCATCTGGATTCTGGGCTGGTGCAAACTTGATGAGTACTCTTTCCTTCCTTTACCCTCATTTCAGGGCCTTTTGAGAAGTATGGTCTTATTGGAACACTTTCATGTCAATTGCTTAGGCTGCCATTTCCTCAAACGTGGCTACTCTACGGGGAGGAGAAAGCCTGCCTTATAGTCGGAAGTTAGTACCCTGTCAGAATGCTAACATCTTTAAGAAACTAATATTGACTATGAAGCATGACACCAATAAAGCCCCTTGGAAATGGCCTGGTACCTTGCTTACAGAGTTCCCAGCAGCCTTGCCAGGTGAGTAAAGAAGTCACTTCCTGGAAGGTAAAGGAACCTCAGGATACCGTGGGGACCTCACGAAGAGGAATCTGCCCACATCTTCAGGTTTTGCAGGCAGGTCTGACGGCAAGTACTTGACATGGCTTTTGACCTAGAGAGGCTACTAGAATTTCAATCTAGAGGTTCCTTATGAAAGGTTCCAGCAAAGCAAATTTTCAAAGATCTGTATGATCAATCGCTAATCTTGCTGAGCTTATGTAAATAATTAGGCCAAGGTTGTGAAAACTGGACTTGTTTTACAAATGAATTAGTGTTGATTTGGCTTCCTCTGGAAATGAAGGCTTTTTAAAGAGAAAAACTATGTTTCAATAATGCACCTTCATGGATGTAAAATTCTAGTTCTGATAGTCTACAAATATTGTTTGCCTAAGCTGGACAGCTTCAGATAAACTTGAAAAAAATTGTCACAATAGCACAGGTATGGACAATTTTCTTGCTTGTTATTCTGTGCAGATAGTAACAGGATCCCAGGGGCATATGATTGCTTAAACAACTAAAAATGGGACGGACTCCTCCAATAATTGCATATGGAAAGTCTTTTCTCACTGTAGCCCTATCAATAGATAGACTATAGTGCTTTATTTAATTATTCACTTGAGGCCAGGTTAACTGATACATCTCTAAATGAATATGCAAGTCATAGCCTTCCTGAACCTGATCTTACAGTTACTAGAAATCCACCCCATATAAACCCAGGAGACATGATGTATTTAAAGGATTGGAAGTCTAATACAGTAGGGGTTTTAACTCCAAAATGGAAGGTCCCCTTACTGGATTGTATTATGCACTTCCACTATAGTAAAATTAGAAGGCCATTCTTTTTTAAATTTTTTTTAACGTTTATTTATTTTTGAGACAGAGAGAGACAGAGCATGAACAGGGGAGGGGCAGAGAGAGAGGGAGACACAGAATCGGAAGCAGGCTCCAGGCTCTGAGCCATCAGCCCAGAGCCCGACATGGGGCTCGAACTCACGGACCGCTAGATCGTGACCTGAGCTGAAGTCGGACGCTTAACCGACTGAGCCACCCAGGCTCCCCTAGAAGGCCATTCTTAATGGACTCACATATCAAGAATTAAACCTGAACCTTCTTCACAGGAATCTAGTATGCAAGCTGACACGTCTTCTTATTCCTGTGAACCAGTGGAATGCCTCGAATCTCTCTTCAAATGACAGTAATGGACTGAAGGAAAATTACCAAAGGTTATATATATATATATATATATATATATATATATATATATATATAGCTTCTCTTTCCCATAACATGAAACTTATTTTGTTGTCTTTTCCCGTGTCTTGGTGGATTGGAGATTTAACACCGGCGGGCTCAGAGGCCACCCTTTCTCCAAAGATCTGAGCCCCGAATGGAGGGGAGGAAGGGTAATTTATAGTTGTCAGCTTCCATATCTGTGGCGGTGTTTCACGTGCATGGCAAACAGGGCAAGAAGAACCCAGAAGAGGGGTCTCTAAGCTAGAGACCAGAGCTTCTTTTAGTCCTGTTGGCCATCTTATGGTGTAAAACTTTATTCATTTTCCCAACATTCCCCCCTTTGATGCCTTTTTAAAAATCTTTTATTAGGCATCACTTTTTAGCTCTAGGGGTTGGTACCCTCAGAGGGCTAAGGTACATGCTGCAGTTTGGCGAGCAGCAGTGTTTTCAATAAAATGTACCAGGGTATTTAATATACAGGGGCCAATGGTCACAAGTAAAATTATGGAAAGGAGGGGCCCTGCCAGCGAAGGGAGCCAGGATGCCCAGTCTGTGAGATGCCATCCTCCCCACTGACTGATGTTTTCCTGTTGTCTACATTGAATTCTTTCCTTGAGTTCCTTAACCTTAGTCCTGACTATTCCTGATTGGTTTAAAAATAGCCACATTCCTCCCCCAGAAAGATACAAGTCCCTCCTTTTTCTGAAGTGAGGAGGTCTAGGGCTCTCCTATTTTGAAGGGACACTGCTGCCAGGGTGTTTATTTGGCTTTGTCAGGCTCCCAGGGAGTCTGCCATCTGTTCCATGTCCAGCTTGTTGCTGCAGTCTCTATTAGCCCAACAGCAAGAAGCAAGATCAGGGCTATGACACTGGTAAGGGGCAAGGGATGGCACAGTTGCATCTGAACCCCTGGGCTTGGTTCACACATTGGTTCCTCAAGCTTCTGCTGTGCACAGGCCAGCCAGCTTCTGGGGTGTGGCTGGAGCAGGGCTGGAGATCTCAGGGGACAGTGTCTTTTTGAGGGTCAGTTTAAGCGGGTTGACCAGATCTGGATCACTTCACCAGGTTGAGGGTTCCTCTGAGTTGGCCTTAACCCTAGAGTGATGGACCCATGGGGTGATACCTGAAACTGAATCCTCTATTTGGTTGTATGTCTGTAAAGTCCACCTCCAAGTACTCGAAAGGGGCGGGTTTCTGGTAACTGTCAGATCAGGTTTAGGGAAGATATGGTTTGCATATTTAGAGATCCATCCTGTTTTCCAGTTGTTTAAATAATCATATGCCCATGGGGTCTTATTATTATCCCCACAGAATAACAAGCACAGAAGATTGTCTATACATGAAATACTGTGACAATTTTTCTGAAGTATACCTCAAGTTGTCTAGTGTAGGCAAACAACAAACATTTAAAGACAATCAGGGGCGCCTGGGTGGCTCAGTTGGGTAAGCGGCTGACTTCGGCTCATGTCATGATCTCGCGGTCCGTGAGTTCGAGCCCCGCGTCAGGCTCTGTGCTGACAGCTCAGAGCCTGGAGCCTGTTTCAGATTCTGTGTCTCCCCCTCTCTGACCCTCCCCCATTCATGCTCTGTCTCTCTCTGTCTCAAAAATAAATAAACGTTAAAAAAAAATTAAAGACAATCAGAACTAGAATTTAACATCCATAACAGTGCATTGTTGAAACACAGTTCTTCTCTCTAAACGCCCCCCCTTTCCAGAGATAGCCAAATTGAGACCAATGCATTTGTAGAACAAGTCCAGTCTTAACAAACCTGCTTAACAAACAAAGCTTATGTAATTATTTACATAAGCTCAGCAAGAATAGCAATTGATCATGAGGATCTTTTAAAGTTTGCTTTGCTGGAACCGCATTGAACTTTTAGTAGCCTCTTCAGGCTAGAAGCCAAGCCAAATACTTGCTATCAGACAGGCCTTCAATACCTGTAGAATTGAGCGAATTCCTCTTCACAAGGTCCCCAAGATATCCTGAGGTTCCTACACCTGCCAGAAAGTGACCTTCTTTATTCACCTGGTGAGGCTGCTGAGAACTCTGTAAGCAAGGTATCAGGCCAACATTTCCAAGGGGTTTTATGGCTCCATGTTTCACAACCTTAGTTCCTTAAAGCTGTCTGGTCATATCTGAGCCTATGAATGTCACTCTCAAATATGACATTCCAGTCAAAGCCTTGGTAAAATAACCAGTATTTCCAATGGTGACCTGTTACAAGATGAACAGATTCTTACTGAACTTATGCAAACAACTGTAATTTCCATGAAAGAAAAAATACTCATTGAGAGTTTTTGAATTTCAGGGGAGTTATGCAGAGAGAAAAGATAAATGCTTCAGTTTACAAATGAATACTTTATGACATTTCTGTATATCATAGATATCTTGAGAGAAGGTTTCCTTAATCTGAAAGAGCAAACATTAGAGAACCAGCAATATTTTCAACAAGAATCACAAAACTATAATCTTCCTCAATTCATTTAATCCCATGTTTCTAATTCTTGTTCAATCTGAATGCAGCTTTTTAGTTCTGGAAATTCTTACCCATTTTAATATTAATCTTAAAGATGTCAAATACCTATATTTGTCCCCAAAGTCCTTTTTATAAATCTCCTTGAAGAAGAAACACGTTTTGTGAGAGAATAAGAACAATTATAAATGACAAAATCTCAGAAATAGACATTGTTAAAGATCTGGTGAGAGTTCATTATGATGCAATTGACAAAGAAATTCGGTTATTTCTGTGACACATAACACTTCAAGTAATCAGAATATTAAGTGATCATTGTATACCAAAACATTAAAACTTTAGGAATTGCATATATATTTGGGCAGTTACAACATTTACCTGTGCAATACAACCTAAGGTTTACCATTGTGCGACAGTGCTTTTCCAAGTAACTTAGCATCCCAAATAAAAGGGCCTAATTGGTCAAAAAGCCTTCATTTACCATTTAAACCCTGAGAAGTTTGTTAAAACCTAAGGAAGTTATAAGTACAGCCTAAATAGGTGTGCAGATCTTTACAAATCTTAAAACTTTATTTATTCAACCAAGGTGGCAATAAAAGATCCAAAAGGTGAATGTATAGCATTATATAGTCCTTCCCAAAACCTAGCTCCTTTAACATTGAGAAGTTTTAACTAAGTAATCAAAAACCTGATAAAGATGAAACCTAAAACTTTGGTTTTCCCGGAAGACAAACCTTTGTTTGCATTGTCTTATCAAGAGCAGATCAGCAGTCCAAGAAAACTTTGTCATTTGAGCAGAGAGAAAAGCAGAATTTCAACCTTATACCAGTGTACTTTTAAAATTCCATTCATCTCAACCTTATTCCATCCTGAGCACACATAAAATTCCTTGGGATTTCCCTTCATGAACCTTCTACAACTTTGCTTTGCCTTCAAACTTTGTCCCAAAGCCATTTCTCTCCAAATAACCAGTCTCATTTAGAACAAAATTACCTTCCTCTACCCTCAACAAAAATGTATTTCCATTCCTTGTATCTTTCTTACATACCTCCTACTTTCCTACATACAGGGTTGCTGTCCTTATTTCCATCAGTCTTAAGTACACTTAGCAGAATTTTAACTCTTAGGAAACCTTAGTTTCCAATTGAGGACTTAGTAACCAACTGAGAGGTGTTTACACCAGAATTTTTTTTAGATGGCTAATTCATCAACCAATTAAGTACAAAGCATGTTTTCCAATAGGTCCAAATAGCCTTAATTTCTCGGCAAAAAGAAGTTAAAAACACAAACCTATGTTCAGTAATCAAAGCTTTAGCAATTCATTCTATTTGGAAAAGACCTAGATGTCCAAGAAGGCGCACTTTACTCCTTAACCTTGAGGATGGGAGGAGGAGCCAATGGTGCCTGAGGCACTGAGGAGGGTATAGGAACCAGTTATGTAGACCACACCCAAGTTGATGCAAAAACAGCAGGGTGAGGGGAGGGCAGAAGAGGCAAGGTGCCAGTAGAAGGCAGAGAAGGAAAACCTAATTCAAAACCTTAACTCAAACAAAGGAGCAGATGCCATGTTTTTTTCTCCACCAAAGTGGAAATACGGAGTCCACATCAGGCCAGAGAAGACTGGGAATTTCCCCTAAACAGAGTTTCAGCAACAGCTTGGGAAATTCCTTAAAGTCCCCATCCTGAGGTAGACTAACCACACTTGGCTCCAATTATAGCTGTTAATCTGGGAAATAAGGTAGGATCCCTCACATCTATTAAGCAGACGGAGAGTCAGTGTCCCCTTCAGTCTGATTCTATCTCTGCCAAACCAATAAGGTCCCCTTTTCGAGGTTCCTCCTGATGTCGGCTGGGTTTCTGGGACTTTCCCTGGTTGGGACATTTATTCTTTTAATGTTCTTTCTCCTTGCAGTAGGCTCATTGACCCCTTGCTAAGGAGGTTCTGGGCCTCCCGCCTTTTGGTGGCTAGACCTTCCCCATCCTTTTGTCGTGGCTCTCTTGTGCCTCTGGAGCAAACAGGGTGTAAGCCTTGCATAGACTCTCATAATAATCCCTGGGGGAATCCTCTTGCTGCTGGGCATATTCATGGGCTTCTCTGCCTCTGCTCTGATCTGCAGGAGGAGAGCCTCTTGGTACCTGCGGATGTGGATGGGCATCTGGAAAGCATCTGTGCCTGGCTGAGGGAGCAATTTGGCTACTGGTCCTTGTGAGGGAGGGTTTTCTGGGTCCGGGAGGGAAGGAAAGATGGGCAGCACATCTGGGGCTGGAGGAGAAACAGAGGAGTTTCAAGCACAGGGGCAGGGGGGAGGGAGGCTGGTGAGTCATAAGGTGGCAGAAATATGGGATCTTCCTCCGGGTCTCCTGCAAACACTATGGGAGCTATAGGTTGCTTCTTTGGTTCCCTGGGTGAGTCTCTGGGTAAGGCAGCTAAAACCTTTGCCTATCTCTTCTCGCTATGGATGAATCACACCCAAGGCAGAGGATTTGGGGCAACTTCAAGCCAGGAGTCGATATGTGGAAATTGATCAGGGTGACTTGGGTTCCCAGTGACTATCAGCCAAACCCGCTGCACTACTTGAGCATCTTATGTCCCTTCCAGGGGACATCCTACATTGAATATGGGCCATTCTAGTTTACAAAAGGTCCTTAACTTCCCGGGTGTCATTTTCACCCTGTAATCACCTGAAAACCCCTTTTTAAAATTTTTGAGCATGACCTCTAAAATCATAGGCTTACTCTGTTTTGACCCCATTATTAATTCCTTTCTCTTGTTTGGTGTCATGGAGACAGACAAAGGGAGGGTATCCCCTCAGTTCAGAGGACCAATCAGATACTCCACGGGTTGTGTTCCCGAAGGAAACTTTAAGTGAGGCTTGGCCATAGCGGACTCAGCTTTGTGACTTGTGATTGGAGTCTAATCTGATGCTGCCCTGGACTGTGTGCCTTTCACCGTGATGCAGGTGAGCCCACTCAGACTCCGTAGACTTTTGGGGACCTTAAGGGTGCCTGTCTGTGGAGCCACAAACTCCAACTTGACTGGTAAGCCTGGCCAAGCCGCACATTCACACACACACACACACACACACACACACACACACACACACACCACAGGCTATTACATTCCCTCCCGCAAAATTTTCTACCTGTGAGATCACTAAGGTCTCTGGGGAGTGATCAGGTCCCCCTTCCACCTTTTTGGGTGGGCCTGACTACTTTGGGGCTCCGGCTTTACTGGTTCTGATGTTGGGTCCAGGTCCTCACCTACCAGGTCTCTTTGAATCCGGTGAGAACGGTGAAGCAGGGCCCGCCGGAGGCGACCAAACAGGAGACTGCTGAAATTCAGGCAGGGGGCACTTTCTCCTTTACGATTCCTTGCTCCCTCACTGCCTCGCCATTCTTCCAAACGGGTGGCAACAATGGGCCAGAGTAGTTGGGTTTCCCGGTCAGGGAACCAAATATGTTACGGAACCAGGCTGGAATGCTGGCAGAAAAACCAAGCGGCACTCGGAGATCTTCGTGGATTGGAGATTTATTTAACACAGGCGGGCTCAGAGGAGCCCCTTTCTCCAAAGATCTGAGCCCCAAATGAAGGGGGGGGAAGGGTAATTTATAGTTGTCAGCTTCCATATCTGTGACGGGTTTCGCGTACATGGCAAACAGGGCAAGAAGAACCCAGAAGAGGGGTCTCTAAGCTAGAGACCAGAGCTTCTTTTAGTCCCATTGGCCACCTTTGGTGCAGTACTTTATTCATTTCTCCAACACTACCCCTAGGTTGGAACCCACAAACTCCAGTTAATCAGTGCTCTCCCTAATGAGTCCTCTGGACAACTGGGTTCTCTGTGCATCTTCCAACGCCCCAGCCTAAACACATTAACCATTATCTCCAATGACTCAAGGCTCACCCTAACTCCTATCCTCATATCCTAAACCCTCATTCCCTAACCATTACCACCTGATCCCTCTAATCTCTCGACTAATAAGCACTCATCCCCAAAACCTTCTAAACCGACACCCAATACTGTCACCCCCTTACCACCTAAACAATTACCCTCTCAGACCCTCACTCACTCACCCTTAAACCATCACTTCCAAATTCTGAACCCATTAGCTCCCCTGCACACCACCCACTGAACCTCCTAAGCCCTCTCCCCCCACACAAGTATCCACCAGCTTACCCCCTCGTCCACTCACCCGCAGGAAATATTTCATCTCAAACCCAGTAACACTGTTCTTCCCACCTCCTCACAAAAAAACACCCAAATCATAAGGGTGTGTGACCACAAAGCCATATGCCATAAACCCAAAACCGTACACCATTAAACAATAGAATCCTAAAACCATAATCTATAAACCATACACCATGATGCATACATCATGAACCAGAACCATAATCACAACCAAAGCCAACATAAATATTCACATAAATACTATTCATAATTGGAAAATGGTACAAAACATGCAAACATGCCACAAAGGATAAATGAATATACAACATGGGGTCAATCCATAAACTGAAATGTTCTTCCAACATATCAAGAAATGAAATAAACTTGTGAAGCTACTGAGGAAAACTGAATGGGAGTTCCTCAATATCTTAAAAATAGAATTAATTAATATACCTCAGGGTATATACTCCAAATATTTGAAAGCAGAGACTCACTCTGTATTTCTTCCCCCAAATTCATAGCCCTATCATGCACAATAGTCAAAAGGTTAAGCTGACCATTAAAGGGTGAATGGGTGATGTATACACAATGGAATATTACCCAGCCATGCAAAGGACTAAAGTACTGATTCATATCACAATATGACTGAACCGTGAATTCACTATGCAAGGGTAATAATCCAATCACAGAAAAGAATATTATAAGATTCTACTTGTTTGGGGCATCCAAAATAATTTGATTAATTTGATCAAATTCACCAACAAAAAGTAAAATATGGTTGCCAGGCAGAGGGAAAAAGGGAATGGGGAGTTAATGTTTAATACACACAGACTTTCACTTGGTCAAAATTTAAACATTCTCAAGGTGGAAGATGGTGATTTGTGCACAATGGGAATATATTTAGTGGCATACAACTGTAGACTTAAAATCTTTTAGGGGCACCTGAGTAGCTCAGTCAGTTAAGTGTCCAACTTTGGCTCAGGTCATGATCTCACAGTTCATGGGTCCGAGCCCCGTGTTGGCCTCTGTGCCAACAGCTCAAAGCCTGGAGTCTGCTTCAGATTCTGTCTCTCTCTCTCTCCGCCCTTCCACTACTCATGCTCTCTCTCTCTCTCTCTCTCTCTCTCTCTCTCTCTCTCTCTCTCTCAAAAATAAACATTAAAAAAACTTTTTAAAAAATGTTTTAAATGGTTACTATTATGTTTTAAAGTCATGACTGAAGTACTAAAACATGCCACAACATGAATGAAGATTGAAAACATACTAAGTTACAGAAGCCACACAGAAAAGCCTGCCTAGATTGGAGCCCTCTGTGATCTTTAAATCCATCATGGTTGTGAAGTGAGTGAAAGTCTCAAGAACAGTAAAGTGGGTCACAACAGGAAGAGTCATTGTCACAGAGTTCGGGTAGGTGATGACAGTTGAAGTTGCCTCTGGATTAGATTATAATGAAGAAACCATAACAGTTTCCCTGTTTAAGAGTTCTATGACAGTTCCTGTGGAAGGTATCCTGTTTTGAGTAAAAAACAAAGAAGTACGTCATAAGAAGTGACAACTGTGTAAAATAACAGCTGGTGAAGCTAAGTATAGAGATAAAGAGTATTTCTCCTGCTGTGGCAGACTTTCTATATGTTGGAAATTTATAGAAACTACATTACTTCTCAAAACAACTATATTAGTAACATACCAGAAAAGTGTAGAACACATCAAACTTCATGATAGAGGCCAAACCCTACCTGGACACAGTTCACAAGATGCAACATATTACTAAAGGACACAGTGGTAGAATTATATTAGTGGCCACTATGTTGTGGATATTGTGAATGACCTAGGATATGGTAGAAACAGGCCATTTTGAGTTCCCGTCTTCTACCACATCACTCCACCAAACAAAACAAAACAAAAGTTAAAACAAATAAACAAACTCAGTGAAATTGTAGGATACAAAATCAAGATACAAAAATCATTACATTGGACAAACTCATAATGAACCATCAAAAGAAGTTAAGAAAACAATTAGGAAAAAACTTTACCACAGACATGAAAAACCTATACCATGAAAATGATAAGACATAGATGAAGAAATGGAAAGATATTATGTGTTCCTGGATTATAAAAATGAATATTATAGAATTGTCATTTTACCCAAAGTGATGTACAGATGCAATGTAATCCCTCCTGATAAACATTCTAGTACCATTTTGCACAGAACTAGAAAAATCCTAAAAGGTGCATGAAACCACAGCGGACCAATGAACAACCAAAGTATCTGTATAAAGAAGAACCAACCAGGAGGCATCACATTCCCTGATCTGAAACTATATTACAAAGCTACAGTAACCAACAGTATGCTATGGGCTAAGAGACAGAAAGAACAGTGGAGCAGAATGGAGAGCCCAGAAGCAAATCCACACATATGTGGTCAATTAATTCACAACAAAAGAACCAATAATATGCAATGGTGAAAAGACAGTCTCTTCAATGAATGGTGCTGGGAAAACTGGACAGCCCCAAGCATAACACCAGACCCCTATCTTACACACCACACAACAACTAACTAAAAACCCACAACAGCTAAGAGGAAGGAGGAGCACCAGTACGGAGGGCAGGGCTGCCCTGAAGTCAATGAACCCTGGTGTCCTGATTGTATTCATTCCAGTGAGGACATTGGCAGGACCTGCAGTGGTTCTGATTTCCTCCTGAGCTCCCCTGATTAAGTATCAGCAAAGACAACGTTGGGCTGAGCTATCTCCTGGTGATGTTTCCAACTCTGAAAAAATGGTTTAACAAAGGAACAAGAGAATGTACTTCAGAACTTTCCTCAATGAGGGAAGGAAGAGAGAAATTGAAAGGGATGAACCCCAAGAAGCTTTTCCTGCAAGGGCCCTTGTGGGGAGAGGCAAAGACCAGACAGCGGGGAAGTGATAGACAACAGCACACCAAGTCCCTCCCTTGCATATGAGAAAGGTCCTGTTCTGAGGGCATGAGGACCAAGCACCCACTTCCATGACAGGGGGCTCCTTTTCTCAGTCCTAATTGAGGATGCTGTCCTGGAGAGAGGTGTTCCAAGTTTGCACATGCATCTCATGGTTTAGGGTCAGAATCCTGATTGGGAACCCTTTGCCAAAGTATATGATCCAGGTGACACTTTGGTCATCAGACATATCAGAGGTTACCTACAAGGGGCCCCTCCCATGAAGACTTCTGAGAGGTGGCCATAGAGGGATAAAATGGGCTGGGAGGGAAGGTGCATGCCTTACCCATGAACACCATCTCTGGGCCCCTGCAAGTATCAGAGTCTTGGGGGATTCCAGCCATCGAATCCAATCCCTTCCCCTACTCACTCTGACCCCCCACACACACACCCCAACAACTGTCTCCTCACCCTTCATGCTGGGATTAGACAAGTTCCTTAACACATCAGTCATTCAAGGAATTCTTGTTGACCACCGATGGGCACAGCTTCTGACCAGGCACTGGTCCTCCAGATACATCATGCCAAGCAGGCATCAAGGGAGACACCAGAGCTGCGTGGGTAGGCAGGAACAGCATACTGGGCTGGACTAGTTCTAATATTTTATTTTTAACACCTCCTAAGTGCCTACCTTGGCACAGGCCCCAGCCATTCACTGGGGTTACAGAGACAGAAAAGCCCCACTCTGTGCAGGAAGGGCATTGCAGGGGGCCCACTGACCCCAGGCCCACCACTGACCACACAGCCCTGAGCATTGTCATGACCTCTGAACACACCTACAGCGGGCCCATCCCCAGAGCACCCAGGCCTGGGGTCTTAACCATGTGGCATCTTTCCTCAAAAACACAGGCCTAGAATGCCCTCACCACCCACTACAGCCCTCAAGTTTCCAGAAAGCCCACATATTCTGTTAGATATCTGCGGGCTGGAGGGGAATAAGCCAAGAAAGTGACACCCTGTGGAGTCAATGCTGAGGAGACTGTCTTCCCCAACCCCATGAGTCCTTCCCTCTCAATCCTTGGACCCCTGGAGCTCAGGGCTGGTGAGCAGGACTGGGCTGAGAGGCTCTCTTTGCATTGTTGCCGATCTTTCCTTCCTCAGATGTGGCTTGGAACCTTGGAAATAAATGCTGAGATTCACTTTTTCAAGTGTTTTCCTGAAACAGTGGTTGAGGCCAAAGATGTCTTGTTGCTGCCATGGATGGGCCCACAGTGGGGAGCAGTCAGAGCTGGGAACAACCTGCTGCTCTCCACATCCCTGGGCTGATGCCCCTCACTCACCTGGTAATAGAATTTCTCAGTATCTGCTGGTGGCAGGAGGAGGTGGGATGACGGCATCCAGGGGTTGTTCCAAAACTATGGACATCTCTCTACACCAGCCCCATGTACCTGGTGGCTCTGCTCTGCATACTGGATCCCCTTAGAAATCACATCTGGGATCAGATTCTGTTAGTTCCCAGTCCCAGCCTCCATGCCAGACGTCCATCTGCTTGTGCCCAGGCTGAGTACAATGTCATGGAAAGGAGGCCAACCCTGGGCCTAATCCCCACTTGGCAGCAGCAGGAGACCTGACACAAGCCATGGAAGGGGAGCTTACAGGAGGGTCTCAACTACAAGATGAATCTTTGAGTTGCTGCTCCATGAGTCAGGACTCATTTTCTGTAAAAGCCTTCTTGGTCAACTGAGATTTTCAGAAGTATCTCATTGGATTTGATGTCAACTAATGTATTATGTAAGGACCTTATTTGATCTTACGAACATTGATGCAGCTGAATTAACAAACATGGGCCCTATTTACAAAATTCACCAGGTTGCCACTGAATAGACATCTTGAGGTCAGAAAGTACTGCATCAGGAATCCAGGTCCCCAGAGTTATCCCTTTGCAAACTGTGATGTTTGAAAACTTGTGAAGACATAGGATGTACTTTGCAAGGACCACTGATATCCTTGATCTTCAGAAGGTGAGAAGGATACAAGCTTGAGTTATGGCTGACGAGCACATGGTAGACATGCCTGGACATGCGATCCCAGGTCCAACTGGGGCTTTGGCACACATGTCTGCAAGACCAGGCCATGGCCTATTGAACCATAAAGCAATTAGTTTCCCAAGGATGCAGCTCTGACACCCCCTGCCCCATATACTGGCTTTTTCATTTCTTGGATCTGCTGCTCACAGATTCCCCATCTCTTGCTTGTGTCACTGCTGCCAGCATGCCTCTTCTGCAAGAGCAACCACCTCCTACCTTCCATGGTCTATGTTCCAGGCATCCTGCAGCTTCACTTTTTAGAACACAGCAGAGAAGAGAGCAAGCAGTGAGGAGGTGGTGCCTGAGGGCTGCACCTGCATGCAAAGTCATGCCATCACAGTGACTGTCTGGATGTCATGTGGCTACTTAGGGTCTCCTGGATGTCTGGGTTATCCACACACATGTCACATGGTCACATGCACATATGTGAGCAACTGGCTATGCCTAACTCTTGTTACCCAAAATGTTTGATCTTACAGAGGCTACAGCCCTACAAACCAGGTGATATTTAATCTCCTGAGGTTGACGACCCTGAAGAACAGTTGTTTCTGGGCCAGCCCAGATCTTGTGACCTACTCACAAAAGGAGAACACAGGGTTTGTTTGCTAGGTCCAGTTGCCTCCATAATTGTACGGTCCCTTGAAGGCAGGCAGGAAGTCTCCTTCCACCTCTGGAGCACTGGGAGGAGCTGCAGCTGGACGAGGTGGTGAAGACACCGCTTTGTTTCTGCCAGGTGCGTTGCTGGACAAGCTACCCCAGAGGTCATGGACCACACAGGCTCATCAACAAAACTAGTATGCTGGAATCACAAGGCTCTTTAAGTAAATTTTAATAGCACGGTGAGAAACAGAGGGGATGAGACAGAGGAGCACATTACCTGAATCCAGAGGTACAAACATTAATGTGCCCAGTCTCACTCTGTCACATTAGCCTTTCCTGCTTGTGGGGACCAGAGCCCCACACCTGGAAGGGCCTGGGGCAAATGGCACACACTGGCTCCATCAGACAGGCATGGGGACAAGTATGCCTTGTCTCAGCATACCTGCACAGCCCTCAGTGTTCAGATGATCACCTGGCCTACACTGTACCTGAAATATATTCCAGTGCAGCAGTTTGACCCCCAACAGAGAGGCTACAAGGAAGGTTGTGGCTTTGAAGACATGACTGCAGGTAACAGAGGACAGGTTCATCTGGGACTTCCAAAGGCAGTGTCTATGGAAGGTGGAGACCCCTTTGTGAGACAGCTGGCAGTGAGACTGGAGATGCAATACCTCTATGGTCTGAAAGGCCATGTGCCCCCCAAGCTTGTGTTAGAATCCCAGCACCCAAGATGATGGTGTTAGGAGAGGGGCTTGTGGGAGGTGCTTAGTTAAGGAGGATGGATCCTCCATGGATGGGAGTGGGGCCCTTACAAAAGACCCCACAAAGCTCTCTCACCCCTCCCCCAAGTGAGGACATGGCAAAGAGGTGCTGTCTGGGAGCCAGGAAACATGCTCTCACAGACATCTTATCTGTGGGCATCTTGATCTTGGGCTTACTACTCACTGAGGGCAGAGGGGATGCACAAATAAATGCCTCCTGTCCCCATGGGGAGAAGATTTAGGGGTTCATGCAGCCCCTTGGGCAACATTCTGTACTGCCTGGACTCATGGTCAGGCCCCAGCCTAAGCCAGACCCTGCTCTCTACTGTCCTGAGATGTGTCACCCTGAGCCAGGATGCCCCCTACACCAACATCCCACAGAACATGCAGATGATGAGGCATGGGGGTGAGGTGTCTCCAGGGCACAGGCCAAATGGCATGATGGTTCTGTTCCCCTCCCCAACCTGGTCTTAGCAAAATTCTCAAACTTCCTAGATGTGGGCAGCATGCAGGGCTCAAGCGTCAGAGGCAGCACGGCATGCATGGAAGGGCAGGTGGCACTGCCTGAGGACTCTGAGCTTAGTGAGGTGATCCCACAATGCAGTCCTAAGAGATTCTCCAGGGGCCTGGACACTCTTGAGAAACAGAGAAACAAGAGACAGTGTGTGCCCTGTGCAGAAGTAGAAGGGGTTCTCCATGGTGAACCTCCATTGTGCCTCTTCCCAGTGGGCACAATGCTGAGTGAATGTTCATTCTCCCACTGTGAAGGCACAGGGAGGAGACTGAGGCTTTCAGAACTAGCTTCTCCTGAAGCACCTCTCTCATGCTGCATGCCCTCCCTCGTCCCATGCTCTGCAAGAGCACTGCCCAGTGAGCCTGTGAGCTCTGCCCCCTGCACCGCAGCAGAGGGGAGAAAGGCCTGGAGGCTTCTCTGGTCAAGGCCCCCCTGGCTCCTTCTGGACACAGTGCATACTGCCCTGCCTCTGGTCCTGTGAGTCTGCACGAGGCTCTTCGTAGTCTCCTCTGGAGGCCTCTAGCTTCACTGTACACATGGTGTCCAACACAGACACATGGCTAGGTTGGGCTCCAGAGAAACAGCATTCTGCTTCAGGGAGGACAGATAATTATCCCATGTTGGCAGAACAGTCAATTTTCTGGGTCTGAAGTTTACAAACAAAATCCCTCCTTTTGAGAAGGCAGACTAGCAATGGAATACCTTCTACATTGCTAGCTGGGTAAATAATTTGTCCTGAAACCAATATCTCTATTCTTTAAACAGGATTGGGGAGGGGGGGTTGCATCATCGTTTTGGGGGTTCAGGCTGGCAACAGGGAATCTGGCAACAAGGAAGTAACCATGAAGGAACATTCTCAGAGACCAAACGGACAGGTGGTGATGTTTAGGGAGGAGTCTGAGGATAACAGCAATCAGGGGCCTTCGAGGAGACCCCAGTCCCCTCAGTCAGGGAAGATTAGCCTTCACGGGGCTCCTGGGAAACTGCCTGCCTGTGGGGTAGGGGAAGAAGATGGCTTAGGAACCCTGGATTTCCCACTACTAACAAGTTAATGAAATGAACCAAAGGTGTTAAACAGGGAAACAAGCTGGCCCACAGAGGCTAAATCAGGAGAAGGAACCTGATGCAGTAAACTTCAAAAACAAGAAGTCTTCCAAAGAAAAGAGGTTGCAGAGAGACACAGCAAAGCTTGGCTCCCAGCTCCTGGGAGGCTCTAGACCTGCACACACGTGAACCGAGAGGGCATTCTAAGCTCTTACTTCCTTTATGAAGAATGGCCTTGGGAGAAACCAGTGCCAGAAAAGCTTCTCATCTAAGGTGAGGCCCCATGGGCTACCCTGGATGGGAAAGCCACCTGCCCCAACCCCTTCAGGGGATACACAACACCCAGGCTCAGCCCTAAGGGGCCCACCTAATAGATGTGAGGAAAGAATGAATTTGGAGCACATGACTAGCACAGAATTATAAAGGTAGGAACCCAGAATAAGACCATAACATTTCTATGGCTGGGATGGAGCTACAGACGGGGATACTGAGTCAAAACCTAACCCTGACCCACTTCTTTAGAAGGCCCTGAGCCCATGTTCTAAGCCTGACATGCACCCTAACATCCGTACTCCACTCAGCCCTCCAGGCAGATCACTGCACTTCTAGTGATTTGGCCACTGCCACACCCCTCGACCTAACCCTAATCCTAGCCAGTCTCTGGCTTCAAAGGGGCCCATCTTTTAGGTCTGAGGGATGAATGATAGAGGGGTCCATGATCAGCACAGAATTATTCAGTGATGAACCCAGAATTACACCATGACATTTCCACGGCTGCTATGGAGGTGTAGATAGGGATCCTGAGCCAAAATCTGACCCTGGCCCAAACAATAGGTTGCCCCATGAGCCTAAAGTCTAGGCCTGACCCATAGTCTAACACCTGTCATCAATTCAGTCCTCTGGAGAGATCACTAAGTGGTTGGTTGTTCGGCCCCTGACACCTCCTGAGACCTAACCCTAACCCTATCCATGGCCTGGCCCCAACAGGATTCCACATCCTAGGTTTGAGGAAAATAACAAAGTTGGGGCCCATGACTGGTGGAGCATTATTCAGCAAGGAACCCAGGAATTCATCATGACATTTCCAGAGTTGAAATAAAGCTACAGAAGGAGATCCTATGCCAAAACCTTACCACCATCAACCATCTCCAGATCCTAAACCCTAAGACTGTCCTGCACTCTAACATGTGCCCTCAACTCAGCCCCCTGTGGAGATCACTGAACTGGTGTCAGTTTTTCCCCTTCCACCTCCTGGGACCTAATCCTACCCCTAGCCAAGGCTCTTTCCCTAAGGGGACCCACTTCCATGGCCTGAGTAAAGAATGGATTGATGGCCCATCACCAGACCAGGACTATTTAGCAAGGGATCCAGAAAATCACCATGACATTTTCACCAGCAGGGATGGAGCTGCACAAGGGTATCCTGAGCCAAAACCTAAGCCTGGTCACACCATTGGCTGGCCCTTGGACCCAAAGCCTAAGCCTGACCCACACCCTAACACACACCATCAACTTAACCCTCTGGGGAGATCACAGCACAGCTGGCCATTTAGCTTGTTGTCTCTTGGGACCTTACCGTAACCCTAGCCATAGCTTGGCCTGAAGGGGGTTCCACCTCCTAGGTCTGAGGAACAGATTTGGGGACCATGACCTGTGAAGAATTAGTGAGGAACTCAAAAGTTCATCATGGCTTTTACATGACCAGGATGGTGCTGCAGAAGTGGATCAAGCCAAAACCTAACCCTGGCATACACAATCATCAGGCTCTGAACTCAAACCCTAAGCTGACCTGTACTGTAACACATGCTCTCAACACAACCATCCAGGGAGATCACTGTAGTGCTGGTGGTTGAACCCCTGACACCTCTTGGGACCTAACACTAACAGGGCTCTGGCCCTAAGGGGGTCCATCTCCTATGTCTGAGAAAAGAATGGATTTAGGGTCGGCGACTGGCCCAGCATTATTCAGCAAGAAACCCAGGAGTTTGCCATGACATTTGCAGGGTCAGAATGGAGCTGCAGAATGGGATCCTGCACCAAAACCTAAGCCTGGAACATACCATCAGCCATCCCCTGATCCCAAACCCTAAGCTTATCCCACACCCTAACTCATGCCCTCAACTCAAGCCTCTGGGGAGATCACTGAACTGGTGGTGGTTCTGCTCTTGCTGCCTCCCAGGACCTAACTCTAACCCTACCCATTGCCTGGCTCCAAGAGGGTTCCACCTCCTAGATCTGAGGAAACCATGGATTTGGGGCCCATGACCTGCACAGAATTATTCAGCGAAGAACTCAGAAGTTCACTATGACATTTTCAGGGCCAGGATTGTGCTGTAGAAGTTCCATGTTGACCTGTGAACAGTGTGGCCATCAGGATGAGATAGAATACTGACCAATCCATCTCCCAAGAAGCAAGATCTACTTCTAGAGGAGGATGGACTCATCTCCCCCATAATCACTGGTGGAAGTAGGGGGTGGTTAATGAATGCTAAGGAAGCAAGTAGGTGTTCACAAGCAAGGTGTTCTTGCTTTACAGGTGAGGTCTCAGAACCACCAGCAGCATCCCCCTCACCTAGGAACTTGTTGGACCATGGAGTCTGGATGCCCACCCTCTGCCTGACAACTCAGAACTTGGATTTGACAAGATGCCCAGAGTGTGGGGTGGCAGCCAGCCCCCAGTGAGGCAGACAGGAATATGCAGAGGTAGACTTGGTGGTCCATATGGGAGCAGAAAGTCAATCTTCACAGCACTAATTTGCCACTGGGAGTTAAAAGCAAGGTCATCAGCCAAGAGAAGTGTAAAGAAACAGGGTGCACTCCTCAAGGAGAGTGGTTTAGACAACAAGGGAGAGAGTGTGCCATGTCCACAGGTGTGGATGACTCTCCTTTGATGACAACACATGGTGGAGAAAACCATGAATGTGTCCCCAATCCATAAGGTAGCAATTTCATCCACCTGTGCATACATTTTAACCTAGACATGAAAGCAGGATGTCTGATGCAAGCTTGGGAGGGTTGCAGAGCCTGTGTAGTTGACAGGGAAGGCAAAACAGTGGTTGAAATTATGCATGAGCTCTGCAGGGGATGAGCTTGCTAGGGGCAGGGGGACAGGAGGGAAGGACCACAAGACTCAGGGCTCAACAACACTGTGGTAGATCCAGGGGTGTGGGAGGGAGCACTAGAGCCATGGGGGTGACACAGGACATGGTGCACTGGAAGTCAAACTCAGAGACAGTGCATCTGCAGGTGGAAGGTTGCATCTCTGTTCTCTGATGGCTCCTGGAACTCAGCCTTTGTGGTTTGATTATTTTCATTAGGGACATTTTGGTGATTGGCAATGTTTAGCCATGTGGTTTTATGATTTAAAAAGTAATATTGATCTACTATAAAACTAGAAACTTGTAGAGAAATAAGCCCAGTCACCCCTGAAATGCATGCGAGCATCAGGGGCCAGATGCCTGGATATTCCACCAGCACCCGCAGGTGAGGAGAGCCAAACATCCTGCAGGCTACAGTTTCATAGGTGCCTCTGAGGGGTGGTGAGGTTGGAATCCACTGAGAATCAGATGTCCAGGTTAAGGTGGCTTCAGTTAGGACTGGGTGACAGGCAGGGATCCAGGGAACATCAAGCCAAAAGACCCTCAGAATCCGAGCATCCAAACTGTCTGGGTGTTTTCCACTGAAGAGCCAATGGGTCTTACAGGAAGTTCTCATAATGAATAATAAAGCTGTTTGCCTGGATCAGTCTCCCAGAATAGGATGGTAGAGAAGCAAGGCCCCCTTATGTAAATGCTAATCTCTCCCTATGTGTGTGGTTCCCCCAGGACATACATAACTAAATGTTGCATCATAACTTTGCACACTGTTTGCATAATTTTGTGTGGGTTACAATTTATGACAGGTCATATGGACAACACCAGAAACAATTCTGGAGACTGAAAACATCGTATTTCTCACAGCATGCTCCTCACACATCTCTAGGGCTCTGTTTCAACCAGATTTCCTATTCCAGTGGGGCCTCAGGCTCTGGAGCCCCTAGCACCTACTCCTGGGTGAGGTCAGTGTCTGTCCTGTTCCCAGCATCCACGTGGTGACTCACCCCCCAACCAGGGCCAGCCCCCTCCGCCCCTCCAGGAAGTGGTCACAGGGAGCATATCAGTGATGCTACGGCCCACAGGGACAGTTCCTGAAGATCCTGGGTGCTCCCAACAGGGCATGGGCTGCACACTATTGCTCACGCTATGGGAGGCATGTGCCTGGGATGAACACAACGCATGCTTAGGCTGCATGCATGTGTGTGTGTCTGCATCTGTGTTTGTGTCTATGTGTGTGTCTGTGTCTGTATGCAGAACCCTGGGTGTGTCTGAGTTTTACTGGGGTTGGTGCAGAAATAAGCACAGAACCCCCATCAAGAGAATAAAAGTTTCCATTATCTCTTTGGATGAAAAGTTGGAATCTTCACACTATCTGACAAGTACAACTGCCATGGATCTCACAATGGGCACAGAGCTTTGACACATTGTTGATAGTTGTTCCATTGGTAACAGGTACATTTTTGTTTCTGGAGAGCTGTGTTGGTGTCATGGTCAAGCCCGTCTCATGGTCTGGGCAGTCTCAGAGGTATGAGGAGCTCCTGCCTGGGCTGCAGGCCATGAGTCCCCAGGGACACACATGCCCACCTGCCCAGGGAGCTCCAAATGGCCAACAGGTTGTCCCTCAGCACAGCAGGCAGGAGGTTGTGACAGTGGCCACCAGGACATCATCAAGTCCTGACTTCAAAGAACCCAAAAAATACAGGCTTCTGAGGAGGTCTGAGTCTGAGGGAGTGGGGAGAACCTGGGGAGAAGGCCAGCTCAGTGTCATCTCCATGTGACAGGGACACCGCAGCCCCATTACTTGGGCATTTCTGAGCTCCCACTGGCCTCATGCCTACAGGCTGTGTGTATTTCCCAGAGGATGTGGACCCTCCATCAAGACTCCCTACATTGCTGAGCTGAGGCTGCCCATGTGGCCACATCCCTTGGCCAAAGGATGTCTCTGCCCTGTGTACTCATTAGCAGTTATGAGTGATTGTTGGTAGTCAGCAAGCACCTGAACCCAAACCCTAAGCATGACTTGTATCCTAACATGCACCCTCAACTCCACCCTCTGGGGAGATCACTGCACTGTTGGCATTTGGCCCCAGCCACCTCCAGGACCTAACCCTAACCCTAGTCATGGCTCTTGTTTTAAGGGGGCCCACCTCCCAGGTCTGAAGAAAGAATGGATTTGGGGCCCATGACCAGCACAGAATTATTCAGCCAGGAATTCAGAAGTTCATCAGGATATTTACTCAACTGGGACGGAGCTGCAGATGTGGGTCATGGGTCCTGCGCCCAAACCTATGCCTGGCCCACAGCATCAGTGGGCTCCTGAACTCAAACACTTCCCTGTTTGTAAGTCTCACAAGTTCTAAGTCCAGTTCTCCCGAGATCTTGGGAGACATATTGCAGGACCTAGGTAGGAGCCAGAACTTCCTAGCCCAGCCTCTTTCAAGTATTGTAAACATTTCCAGATGCAGGAATCCTGGTATCACATCTGCCCCCCTGAAAAGCAGCCAGGCTTTCCTGTTGGCAAATCTCATGAGATCTGACGCCATATGTCAAGAAATCTAAGTCCAAATCTTACTAGTTCTCATGTGAAATATGGTGGGAAATGGGCATGAGCCAGAACACCCTTGCCCAGCCTACTTGGAGCAAGGGAAACAGTCAAGGATTTCCATTTCCAGATTCAGGAGGGCTGGGACCACACCTTCCACCCTGAAAAGTACCCCAACTCCCCTGTTGGGAACTCTCGCATGACCTACGGCAAATCTCATGAGTCCTATGTCCAAATCTTGCTAGATCTTGAGTGACATATCACAGACACAGGGAAGGAGCTGGAAGTCCCAACCTTAGGTTCTTTCCAGCAAGAGAAACAGGCAAAGACGGCTATGTTCAGATTTGGGACTGCTGGAACAACACCTGCCCCCCCTTCAAAGCAGCCTGGTTTACCTTTTGGAAAATCTCATCTGATTTAAAGACCAATCTTGCAAGATCTAAGGCAAAATCTCACAAGAACATGGGTGACATCTGATGGGACTAAACACGAGCCGGAACTCCCTAGCCCACTTCCATTTGGGCATGGGAAATAGGCAGGGATGCCCATTTACATATTGGGGGCTACTGGGACCACACTGCCCCCCCCGAAAAGTACCTGGCTTCCTTGTTTGTAAATCTCCTGTGACCCAGTGCAAATCTCATGAGATCTAACTCCAAATACCAGGAATCTCAGGCGACATAGGGCAGAAACCGCAGAAGACAAACTCCCAAGCTCAGCTTTTTGGGGAAAGTGGCAAAGATGACCGTTTCTGGACTCAGGATGACTAGGACAACACCTGCACCCCTAAAATACAACCATGCTTCCCTTTTAACAAATATCATGTGATCTAGGGCAGATCTGGAGAGATGTAAGACCAAATACTGCAATATCTCAGGCAACATATCATGGGGAATAGGAAGGAGCTGGAACCTCCTAGCCCAGCTTTGTTTGAGCAGGAGAAACAGGCAAAGATGGCCATTTCCAGATTTGGGGTGGCTGTGACAACACCCACCCCCCTGAAATGGAGCCAAGCTTCCCTTTTTTCAAATCTCACGTGATGTATGGCAAATCTTGCCAGATACAATGCAATATCTATGAGATCTAAATTCAGATCTCAAAAGATCTTGGGTAACATCTCAGGGGAATTTGGCAGGAGCTGGAATTCCCTAGCCTAGCCTTGTTGGGGCAGAGGAAACAGGAAAAGATGCTCCTTTCTGGATTGGGGATGACTGGGAATAAACCATGCCCCCTGAAGTACAGCCAGGCTTCTTTTTTGCAAGTCTCCCATGACGTTGGGCAAATCTCACCAGATCTAATGCCAAATCTGGAGAAATATAAATCCAAATCTCAAGAGATTACAGACAACATATTGAGGGAACTCTGCAGGAGATGGGATTCCTAGCCCAGACTCATCCCATCTGGGAAAAATGGCCATTTCCCTATTTGGGACATCTGGAACAACACCTTCCCCCTTGAAAAGCAGCCAGGCTTCCGTTTTCACAAATCTAGTATATTGAATGGCAAATCTCGTGAGATATAAGGCACAGTCTCTTAAGATCTAAGTCCAAATCTCGAGATATCTCAGGCGACATCTAGTGGTATTTGGTAGGAGTCAAAACTCCCTAGCCAACCCCTTTCTGTCAGGGGCAACAGGCAAGGATGGCCACTTCCGGATTCAAGATGGTTGGGACAATATCCATCCCCGTGAAAAACAGGCATCCCTTTATACAAATCTTGTATGATGTATGGCAAATCTTATGTGATCTAGGGAAAATTCAATAGATCTAAATCCAAATGTTGTGAGATCTTGGACAGCAAATCTCCCGTTATATAAGGCCAACTCGCAGGAGGTCTAAGCCCAGATATCCTGAGGTCTCAGGAGAAACAACAGGGGAACTCAGCAGGAGCTGAAACTCCCTAGCCTAGGCTCTTTTCAGCGGGGGAAACAGGCAAATATGACAATTTCTGGATTCAGGATGGCAGGAAAGACATCCAGCCCACTGAAATACAGTCAGGCTTCCCTTTATAGAAATCTCATGTAATGTACTGCGAATTTTGTGAAATTCAAGGCAAAGTTTCCCAACATCTAAGTCCAAATCTCACAAGATCTCAGACGACATATCCAGGGAACTCTGCAGGAGCCAGGACTCCCTAGCCCACCTCTTTCAGGCAGGGGAAACAGACAAGGATGACCATTTCCGGATTTGGGACTCATGGGAGAACATCTGCCCTTGTGAAATGCTGCCAGGATTACCTGTTGGCAAATCTCACGTGATCTAGGTCAAATCTTGTGAGATCTGCCAAATCTCATGAGATCTTGGAGAGCAAATCTTGCGAGATCTAAGTGCAGATCTCGAGAGATCAAGGGTAACACCGGGCAGGAGTTCAACAGGAGCTGGAAGTCCCCAGCATAGCCTCACTTGTGCAGGAGAAACCATCAAAAATGGCCACTTCTGGATTCTGGATGGCTAAGACCACACCTATCCCCCTGAAAAGCAGCCAGGCTTGCCTGTTGGGAAATCTCAGATGATCTAGGGCAAATCTCATGATATTTAAGGCCAAATCACTCCAGATCTAAGTCCAAATTTCCCAAGATCTGGAACAATGTATCATGGGAACTCAGCAAGAGCTGGAACTCCCTAGCCCAGCCTTGTCTGGGCAGGAGAAATAGGCAAAGATGGCCATTTCCAGATTCGGACTACTGGAACAAAACCCGCTTCCCTGAAACGCAGCCAGGCTTCCCTTTTTGCAAATGTCATGTGGTCTAGGGCAAATCTGGAGAGATGTAAGGCCAAGTCTCACAAGATTTAAGTCCCAATATCATGATATTTTGGACAACATATGAAGGGAACTCCACAGGAACCAGAACTCCCTAGTCTAGGCTCTTTCAGACAGGGAAAACAAAGATGACATTTCCAGATTTGGGTCAACTGAGAAGACACCCGATCCACTGAAACACAACCAGGTTTCCCTTTTCACTAATATCACACAATGTATGGCAAATCTCCTAAGATCTAAGGCAAAGTCTCCCGACAACTATGTACAAATCTTATGAGAGCTCAGAAGACATACTGAGGGAATGCCTCAGCAGGAGCCAAACTCCCTAGCTCAACCCAGTTTGAGCAGGGAAACAGGCAAGATAGCCATTTCTGGATTCAGGATGTCTTGGACAAATTCTGCCCCTGTGAAACACTGCCAGGCTTCCCTTTTTTTTTTTTTTTTTTTTAATTTTTTTTCAACGTTTATTTATTTTTGGGACAGAGAGAGACAGCATGAACGGGGGAGGGGCAGAGAGAGAGGGAGACACATAATCGGAAACAGGCTCCAGGCTCTGAGCCATCAGCCCAGAGCCTGACACGGGGCTTGAACTCACGGACCGTGAGATCGTGACCTGGCTGAAGTCGGACGCTTAACCGACTGCGCCACCCAGGCGCCCCTAGGCTTCCCTTTTTATAAATTTCCTGTCATGTATGGCAAATCTCCCATGATCTAGGGCAAATCTCGTGAGATCTAAATCCAAACCCTGCAATCTCTCAGATGAGAAATTTCGAGATATATAAGGCAAAGTATCGGGACATCTAAGTCTAAATCTGAAAGAGCTCCAAGGACTTAATGGGGGGAATGTGGCAGGAGCCAGAATTCCCTAGCTTAGGCCCTTTCAGACAGAGAAAACAGGCAAATACGGGCATTTGTGGATCCAGGTCAGATGGGAAGACACCTGGCCCACTGAAACACCTCCAGGCTTTCGTTTTTACAAATCTCACTGTGAAGTATGGCAAATATCATGAGATCTAAATCAAAGTCTAGGAGATCTAAGTCCAAATCTCATGAGATCTCAGGTGACATTTGGAGGGAATTTGGCAGGAGCTGGAATTCCCTTGCCTAGCATCGTTGCACCAGGGAAAACAGGCAAAGATGGCCCTTTCCAAATTTGGGACGGCTGGAACCACACATGCCCCCCTGAAAAGCAGCCAGGCTTGCCTGTTGGCAAATCTTGAGAGATCTAAATCCAGATCTCTCGAAATCTTGGACAACAGATATCGTGAGATTTAAGGCCAACTCTCAAGATATCTGAGTCCAAATCTTGAAAGGTCTCAGGAGAAATAACAAAGGAATTTGGTGGAAGCTGGAACTCCCAAGGTCTAGACTCTTTCAGATAGGGAAACAGGCAAAAATGAGAATGTCTGGGTTCAGGTCAGCAGGAAAGACACCTGTCCCACTGAAACACAGCCAGGCTTCCCTTTTTACAAATCTCGTGTGATTTATGGCAAATCTCGCATGACCTAGGCCAACTGTCTCCAGATCTAAGCCCAAATCTCCCAAGGTCATGGTAGAAATAAAATGGGAACTCAGCAGGAGCCAGAACTCCCTAGCCTAAGCTCTTTCAGGGTTTTACAGTTCGGGTCATCAGGGAAAACACCAGGGCCATGAAACACTGCCAGGCTTCCCTTTTTACAAATCTCCATGATATATGGCAAATCAACTGAGATCTAAAGCAAAGTCTCCTGACACCTAAGTCCAAATGTCTCGAGATCTCAGACAACATACCGAGGGAAATTGGCAGGAACCAGAACTCCCTAGCCCAGCCTTGTTCAGGTGGGGAATAGGCAAAGATGGACATTTTCAGATGCGGGAATACTGGAACCACACCAGCCCACTGAAAAGCAGCGAGGCTTTTTTTCCCCAGGTCTCATGTGAAGTTGGGCCAGTGTCCAGATATCTAACACCAAATCTCCCAAGATCTTGGACGACATACAAGGAAACCCAGCAAGAGCCAAAACTCCCTAGCCTAGGCTCTTTGTGACAAGAAAATCAGGAAAATATGGGCATTTCTGGATTCAGGTGGGATGGGAAACACCCAACCCACTGAAACACAGTTAGGCTTCCCTTTTTATAAATCTAGAGCGCTATTGGCAAATCTCACAAGCTCTAAGGCAAAGTCTATGAGATCCAAGTCCAGGGGAAACATACAAGGATGCCACTTTCTGGATTCAGGACAACTGGGACTACACCAGCCCCCCTGAAAAGCAGCCACACTTGCTTATTGGCAAATCTCTCGTGAGCTAAGGTAAATCTCAGGAGAACTAAATCCAAATCTGGTCAGATCTCAGACAGCAAATATCTCCAGATCTAAGGCCAACTTCCTGAGATCTAAGTCAAACCTCTCAAGATCTCTGGAAATATAACACCGGAAGTTCCAGGTCTAGGCTCTTTGGGATAGGAGAAAGAGCAAATATGGGCATTTCTGGATTAGAGTCAGCAGAGAAAACACCAGGCCCCCTGAAATGCAGCCAGGCTTCCTTTTTTTTTTTTTTTTTTTTTTTTTTTTTTTACAAATCTTTAGTGATGTATGGCAAAATTTAGTAATGTATGGGATCTGAGGCAAATCCCACAAGCTCTAAATCCAAATCTCGAGAAATTTCAAATGAAGTCTACTTGGAACATGGCAAGAGCCAGAACTCCTGCTTATTCTGGCAGGGGAAACATGCAAAGATGGCCATTTGCAGATGTGAACTCATGGGACAAAACCCAAATCCCTGAATCCCAGCCAGGCTTCACTTTATACAAATCTCCCCAGATGTATGGCACATCTCACAAGATCTAAACCCAATTCTCACAAGATCACAGACAGCAAATCTCGAGACATCTAAAGCCAACTCTCGTGAGATCTAAGTCCAAACTTCACAAGATCTCTAGAGAAATAACACGGAAACTCAGAAGGAGCCAGAGCTCCCTAACCTGGACTCTTTTGGACAGAAGAAACAGACAGAAATGGGCATTTCCAGAATCAGATGGGCAGGGAAGACACCTGGCCCACTGGAATGCAGCCAGGCTTCCCTTTTTACAGATCTCAAATGGTGTATGGCAAATCTTGAGAGATCTAAGGCACAGTCTTGTAAGACCTAAATCCAGATCTCGGGTGACATCTAGCGGGGACTCTGCAGGGGCTGGAATTCCCTAGCCTACTCTCATGCAGCGGCAACACCAAGCATGGCCATTTCCAGATTGGCGACTGCTGGGACAAAACCCGCATCCCTGAAACACAGCCAGTCTTCCTTTTTTGCAAATCTCCCATGATATTGGGCCAATCTCTAGATCTAAGGCAAAATGTCTCGAGATCTAAGTCCAAATCTCAGACCTCAAATGACATCTGATGTCAAGTCGGTAGGAGCTGTAATTCCCTAGCCTAGCCTGGTTCATTCAGGGAGAGAACAGTCAAGGATGGCCATTTGTGGATTTAGGACAGCTGGGACCACACCCGCCCCCCTGAAAAGCATCCAGGCTTGCCTGTTGGCAAATCTCTTGTGATCTAGGGCAAATCTTGCAAACCTAAATCCAAATCTCTCGAAATCTCAGCAGGGAAATCTCGCGAGATCTACGGCCCATTCTCACGAGATCTAAACCCAAATTTCGGATGCTCTTGGACAAGATCTAGCAGGAACATGGCAGAAGCCTCAACTCCTAGCCCAGCCTCGTTCGCACAGAGGAAACAGGCAAAGATGGCCATTTGTGGATTCGGACTTTGGGGAAAAACTTAAGTCCCTGAAACACAGCCAGCCTTCCCTTTTTGCAAATCTCATGTGATGGAAGACCAATCTCGTGAGACCGAAGGCAAAATCTGCCAAGATCTAAGTCCAAATCTGGCAAGATCTTGAGTGACACCTCGCAGGAACTCAGCAGGAGCTGCAGTTGCATGGCCTAACTTTGTTCATGCAGGGAAACAGTCAAGGATGGCCATTTCTGGATTCTGGGCAGCTGGGACCACAGACCCACCCCCTGAAAATCAGCCAGACTTGTCTTTTGTCAAATCTTTTGCAAGATGTAGGACAAATCTCATGAGATCTATGTCCAAATCTTGGGAGATCTCCTACTGCATATCTTGTGAGATCTGAGTCAAACCTTGTGAGAACTCCAGAGATATAAGACCGTAACTTGGCAGGAGTCAGAACTCCCTAGTCCAGCTCTTTCTGACAAGGGAAACAGCAAATATGGGCATTTCCAGCAGCGAAGACACTGGGCCCACTGAAAAATAGCCAGGATTTCCTATTTACAAATCTTGCATTATATATGGCAAAGCTCACATGATCTAGTGCAAATGTCACAAGATCCATATACAAATCTCTAGAGATCTAACACCAACTCTCACAAGATCTAACTCCAAATCTCAGGAGATCTTGGGTGATATCTAGCTAGAACTTGGCAGAATCCAGAACTCCCTAGCCCAGCCTCACTGGGGCAGGGGCAACCTGCAAGCATGGCCATTTCTGGATCCAGGACTGCTGGGACAAAAACCCTGGTACCTGAAACACAGCCAGGCTTATCCTTTTGCAAATCTCATGTGATATAGAGCCAATCTCGCGAGACTAAGACAAAATCTCCCGAGATCGAAGTCCAAATCTCTGGAGATCTTGGGTAACATCTGGCCAGAACTTGGCAGTAGCTGAAGTTTGCCAACAGGCAAGCTTGTATGCTTTTCGGGGGGGGGGGGGGGGGGGGGGGGGCAGTGCTGGTGTGGTCCAGTAGTCCTGTATCCAGAAATGGGCATCCTTGATTGTTTCCCTTGCCCGAACAAGGCTAGTCAGTTCCAGCTCCTAATGAGTTCCCATGACATGCCATCTGAGATCTCAGGAGATTTGGACTTAGATGTCAGGAGACTTTGCCTTAGAACTCACAAGATTTGCCACACATCACACGAAATTTGTAAAAAGGGAAGCCTGTCTGCGTTTCAGTGGGCCAGGTGTCTTCCCTGCCATCCTGAATCCAGAAATTGCTATATTTGCCTGTTTCCCCTGCTGAAAAGAGCCTAGGCTAGGGAGTTTTGGCTCCTGCTGAATTCCCTTGATACGTCGTCTGAGATCTTGCCAGATCTGAACTTAGATCTCATGAGATTTTCCCTTAGATCGTGAGATATTTCCTCTAGGTCATGAGAGATTTGCCAGCAGGAGAGCCTGGCTGCTTTTCAGGGGGGCTGGTGCAGTCCCTATAGTCCCATATCTGGAAATGGCCTCCTTCCCTGTTTCCCTTGCCTGAATGAGGCTAGGCTAGTGAATTCCAGTCCTGGGACGTACCTGTGAAATGTCACCCAAGATCTAGGGAGATTTGGACATAGATCTCATGAGATTTTGCCCTACATCACACAAGATTTGCAGCAAGGGAAGCCTGGCTGCGCTTTAGGGAATCGGGTTTTGTCCTAGCAGTCCTAAATCTGGAAACAGTCATCTTTTCTTATTTCACCAGCCCAGAATAGCCTGGGCTATGGAATTCTGGCAGCTGCAGATTTCCCACAATATGTCGCCCAAGATCTCCAGAATTATGGCCTCAGATTTCCCACGATTTGGCCTTAGATTTCATGAGATTTTCCTTTAGATCACGCAAAGTATTCCAAAAGGCAAACCGGGCTGCATTTGGGAAGAGGGTGGTGTCCCAGGCATCCCAATCTGAAAATGGCCATCTTTGCCTGTTTGCCTGCCTGAAAGAGCCTGGGCTAGGGAGTTTGGGCTCCTGCCAAGTTCCCTCCATATGTCATCTGAGATCTCACAAGATTTGGCTTTAGATCTCGTGTGTTTGTCCTACTTCACAGGAGACGCAAAAAAGGAAGGTTGGCTGCTTTTCAGTGGGGCAGATGTGGTCCCAGTAGTTTCAGATCTGGAAAGGGGTGTCCTTGCCCGTTTTCCCTACCTGAACAAGGCTAGGCTAGGGAATTCCTACTCCTGCTGAGTTCCTGAGAGACGTTACCTGAGATCCCATAAGATTTGGCCTTAGATCTCATGAGATTTGCTCTAGATCACTGGAGATTTGCCAACAGGCAAGCCTGACTGCTTTTCAGGGGGCTGGTGTGGTCCCAGCAGTCCCAAGTCCAGAAATGGGCATCCTTGCCTATTTTCTCTGCCCAAATGAGACTAGGCTAGGGAATTCCAACTCCTGCCAAGTTCCCTCAAGATGTCCCCAAGATATGGTAAGATTTGGATTTAGATCTCACAAGATTCTGCCTTAGATCTCGAGATTTGCCATACATCACATGGAATTTGAAAGAAGGGAAGCCGGGCTGCGTTTCAGAGGGCTGGGTGTCTTTCCAACTGACCCCAATCCGGAAATGCCCAACTTTGCCTGTTTCCCCTGCCCAAAAGATCCTAGCCTAGGGGGGAGGAGTTAAGATGGTGGAAAAGTAGGGCAACCCTGGGCTTTCTTCATCCCTCAAACACAGGTGTATTGAGGTCCAATTACTTGGAATGCCCAGGAAATTGATCTGCAGAGCAGCAGAAGGATCTCCACAGCTGGAGGGAGACACCTTGGCAGGAGCGAGGTGTTTGGATGTGAATTGGGAGAGAGAAAATGGCAGCACCACGGAGGGGAGAGACAAATGAGAGAGAGAGAGGGAGTGGTTGTGAAAGCGCGGCATCGAGTTAGCACAAGAGGAAAACCTCCCTGGACCACGGACTGGGGAACAAGAAGTTAGGAGTGTGCCAGTTCTTTTTTGCAAACAGGCTTTGCAGATGAAACTCTGAGGTTTTGAAGTGCACAACTTTCTCCGGAGCAGAGCTTTGGTGAGTACTTCCAGGGAGGAGGGAGCTGGCCCTGGAGTGCATAGCATGGTGTAGCAATCTCCAGGACACACTGGGAAAGAATTGTCCCCTTCCCAGAGTATTTTGGGAAGAAGGTTTATTGCATCCCCAAGGAAAAAGTCCCTGCAGATACCAGCCAAAGGCCTTTCATCAGCAGGGTGGAGAGGCTCTATTCTGAAAGAGGGGAGTGGATCTATGCTATGCCAGTCCTCTAACACTTTAGATTTTGAATCCCAGCTGTCCACCAAGGAGAAGGCAGAGGAGAGTTTTGGAGCAGGGCAAGCTGAGTGCCCTTGCTATTCTGTGAAGGCTGCCTGAGCAGCTGAAGTTGGGATCCCCGGTCTGTGAAGGAGACTGGGGTGACACCATTTTTTTGTCCCCACACCAACATGATAGGACTTCAGAGAGCAGCACAGTGGCCGCCAGTGGAGACAGGACCCGCTGACAGCACACCCTGCCCCTCCGTGCCTGGCAACTGCTTATTTACTGGGGCAAGAATAAGTCTGATCCAATGCAACTGGCCTCTCCTCCAGACCAGGACAGCCACCACCCCTAGGCACAAACAGACAACTCTCTTTTTTTTTTCTTTCTTTTGTCCTTCCTCTTCTTTTTTTTTCTTTCATATTTTCTGATTTGTTTTGTCATTTCTTTTTATCTTTCTTTTGATCACACTTTTTATTCTTTTCTTTTTCCTTCTTTTCTCTTTTCTCTGGCTTTTTTCCTTCTTTCCTTCTTCTTTATTTGGAATGAGCCTTATGGTTTTTCAATTTTTTGTTTGGTTTGCTTTTTCCCCTTTCCTTTTTCTCTTTTTAGGGGACCAGACTTCCCCCTCCCTTTTTTTTCCAGGCTTACTTCAACAAACAAATCAAAGCACACTTAGTTAAAGGTCCAAACACTCCACACTGCAAGCCAGGAGGAGCTCTGCAGAGGACTGACCAGTGGTATAGAGCAGCCAAAATGCAACAGCAGAGTGAACACAAGATACATCAGAAATACTTCCTGGAGTGCCAGGCCTGGACAGTGTATGACTCCTTTTTAATATAGTAGTACTCTTAGGTGCAGGACACATAACCTGCTTTTAAAACATGCAAAAGGAACCTCCACACTGTTTTCCAGAGCAGCTGCACCAGTTTGCATTCCCACCAACAGTGCAAGAGGGTTTCCGTTTCTCCACATCCTCTCCAGCATCTATAGTCTCCTGATTTGTTCATTTTAGCCACTCTGACTGGTGTGAGGTGATATCTGAATGTGGTTTTGATTTATATTTCCCTGATGAGGAGCGACATTGAGCATCTTTTCATGTTCCTGTTGGCCATCTGGATGTCTTCTTCAGAGAAGTGTCTATTCATGTTTTCTGACCATTTCTTCACTGGATTATTTGTTTTTTGGGTGTGGAGTTTGGTGAGCTCTTTATAGATTTTGGATACTAGCCCTTTGTCCGATATGTCGTTTGCAAATATCTTTTCCCATTCCGTTGGTTGCCTTTTAGTTTTGTTGATTGTTTCCTTTGCTGTGCAGAAGCTTTTTATCTTCATGAGGTCCCAATAGTTCATTTTTGCTTTTAATTCCCTTGCCTTTGGGGATGTGTCAAGTAAGAAATTGCTGCGGCTGAGGTCAGAGAGGTTTTTTCCTGCTTTCTCCTCTAGGGTTTCAATGGTTTCCTGTCTCACATTCAGGTCCTTTATCCATTTTGAGTTTGTTTTTGTGAATGGTGTAAGAAAGTGGTCGAGTTTCATCCTTCTGCATGTTGCTGTCCAGTTCTCCCAGCACTATTTGTTAAAGAGACTGTCTTTTTTCCATTGGATATTCTTTCCTGCTTTGTCAAAGATTAGTTGGACATACTTTTGTGGGTCTAGTTCTGGGGTTTCTATTCTATTCTACCCTATGACCCAGCAATAGCACTGCTAGGAATTTACCCAAGGGATACAGGAGTGCTGATGCATAGGGGCACTTGTACCCCAATGTTTATAGCAGCACTCTCAACAATAGCCAAATTATAGAAAGAGCCTAAATGTCCATCAACTGATGAATGGATAAAGAAATTGTGGTTTATATACACAATGGAATACTACGTGGCAATGAGAAAGAATGAAATATGGCCCTTTGTAGTAACATGGATGGAACTGGAGAGTGTTATGCTAAGTGAAATAAGTCATACAGAGAAAGACAGATACCATATGTTTTCACTCTTATGTGGATCCTGAGAAACTTAACAGAAGTCTATGAGGGAGGGGAAGAAAAAAAAAAAGAGGTTAGAGAGAGAGAGAGCCAAAGCATAAGAGACTCCTAAAAACTGAGAACAAACTGAGGGTTGATGGGGGGTGGGAGGGAGGGGAGAGTGGGTGATGGGTATTGAGGAGGGCACCTTTGGGGGTGAGCACTGGGTGTTGTATGGAAACCAATTTGACAATAAATTTCATATTTAAAAATAAAAAATAAGAACAGTTTAAAAAAATAAAAGAAAATAATAAAAGTAAAAAAAATAAAATAAAACATGCAAAAGACAGAAACTTAGTCAAAACGATAAGTCAGAGGAATTCTCCCCAAAAGAAAGGTCAAGAATAAATCACAGCCAGAGACTTTCTCAAAACAGATATAAACAATATATCTGAACAAGAATTTAGAACAACAGTTATAAGACTAATAGCTGGCTTGAAAAAAAAAAAAAAAGCATAGAAGACACCAGAGAAACCCATCCTGCAGAGATCAAAGACCTTAGGAACTAGTCAGGATGAATTTTAAGTTTTTTTATTTTTTTTAACATTTATTCATTTTTGAGAGACAGCATGAGTGGGGGAGGGGCAGAGAGAGAAAGAGACACAGAATCCAGAGCAGGCTCCAGGCTCCAAGTTATCAACACAGAGCCTGATGTAGGGTTCAAACTCACCAACTGTGAGATTATGACCTAAGCTTAAGTTGGACACTTAACCGACTGAGCCACCCAGGTGCCCCAAGTCAGGATGAATTTTAAAATGCTATAGCTGTGATGTAAAATGAACTAGATACAGTGACAGCAAGTATTGAGAAAACAGGTGAATTAGAAGATGAAATTATGGAAAAATGAAGAACCTGGAAAAAAAAGAGGGCTAGGGAAACTACTAGATTACAAAAGGAAAATTAGAGAACTAAGTGATTCCATGAAACAAACAATATCTGTACCATAGGAGTCCCAGAAGAAGAGCAAAAAAAAGGAGAAGATTTATTTGAACAAATTATAGTTGTTGAGAACTTCCCTAATCTGGGGAAGGAAACAGGCATCCAAGTCCAAGAGACACAGAGATCTCCCTTGAAAATCAACAAAACAGGTCAACACCACAACATATCATAGTGTAATTTGCAAAATACAAAGATAAAGAGAGCATTCTGAAAGCAGCCAGGGACAAAAGGTCCTTAACCTACGAGGGTACACACATAAGGTTAGTAACAGATGTTCACTGAAATTTGGCACACCAGAAGGGAGTGGCAGGAACTATTAAATGTGCTGAATTGGAAAAATATGCAGCCAAGAATCCTTTATCCAGAAAGGCTGTCATTCAGAATAGAAGGAGAAATAAAGACTTTCCCAGATAAATAAAAACTAGTTTGTGACCACTAAACCAGCCCTGCAAGAAATTCTAAGAGGGATTTTCTGAGTGAAAAGCAGCAGAGTACAAAGGACCAGAGATCACCAGAAACACAAAATCTACAGGTAACACATGGCACTAAATTCATATCTTCCAATAATCACTCTGAATGTAAATGGACTGAATGTCCCAATCAAAAGACATAGGGTATCAGAATGAATTTTTTTTTAAATCCATCTATATGCTGCCTACAAAATATTCATTTTAGACCTAAGGACACCTACAGATTGAAAGTGAGGGGATGGAGAACCATCTATCGTGCTAATGGATGTCAAAAGAAAGTCAGAGTAGCGATACTTAAATCAAACAAACTAGATTTCAAAACAAAGACTGTTAGAAAAGATAAAGAAGGGCATTATATCAAAAATAAGGGGTCTGTCCATCAAGAAGAGCTAACAATTGTAAATATTTATGCACCCAACTTGAAACACCAAAATATATAAAACAATTAATCACAAACATAAGCAAATTTATTGATAATAATACCATTATCGTAGGAGACTTTAATACTCCACTTACAACAACGGACAGATCATCTAAGCAGAAAATTAACAAGGAAACAATGGCTCTGAATGACACACTGGACCGGATGGACTTGAGGGATATATTCAGAACATTTCATCTTAAAGCAGCAGAATACACATTCTTCTCAAATGTACATGGAACATTCTCCAGAATAGATCACATATTAGGTCACAAATCAGCCTTCAATAGGTACAAAAAGATGGAGATATACCATTCATATTTTCAGATCACAATGCTATGAAACTTGAAATCAACCACAGGAACAAATTTGGAAAGCCCTCAAATACATGGAGGTTAAAGAACATCCTACTAAAGAATGAATGAATGGGTTAACCATGAAATTAAAGAAATTTACAAATACATGGAAGCAATGAAAATGAAAACATGACTCCAAACAGTTTAGGATGCAGCAAAGGGAGTCCTAAGAGGAAAGTACATTGCATTTCAGGTCTATCTCAAGAAACAAGAAAGGTCCCAAATATACAACCTAACCTTACACCTAAAGGAGCTAGAAAAGAAGCAGCTAATAAAGCCCAAAGCTACAAGAAGGGAAATAATAAAGATTAGAGCAGAAATAAACAATATAGAATACAATAAAACAACAACTGTGGAACAGATCAATAAAATTAAGAGGTGTTTTTTTAAAAGAATAAACAAAATTGATAAATCCCTAGCCAGACTTCTCAAGAATAAAAGAGAGAGAACCCAAATAGATAAAATCACAAATGAAAGGAGAAATCACAACCAACACCACAGAAATAGAAACAATTATAAGAGAATACTATGAAAAATTATATGGCAACAAACTAGACAATCTGGAAGAAATTGACAAATTCCTAGACACACACTACCAAAACTGAAACAGGAAGAAATAGAAAATTTGAACTGGTCCATAACCAGGAAAGAAATTGAACCAGTTATCAAAAATCTCCCAACAAATAAGAGTCTTGGGTCATATGGCTTCCAAGAGAATTCTACCAGACATTTAAAGAGGTTAATACCTATTCTCTTCAAACCACCCCCCCCCAAAAAAAGAAAAAGAAATGGAAAGAAAGCTTACAAACCCATTCTATGAAGCCAGCATTACCTTGATTCTCAAACCAGACAAAGACCTCACTAAAAGGGAGAATTACAGGCCAATACCCCTGATGAACATGGATGCAAAAATTCTCAAAAAGATAGTAGCAAATCAAATTCAACAGTACCTGAAAATAATTATTTACCATGATCATATGGATTTATTCCTGGGCTGCAGGTCTGGTTCAATATTTGCAAGTTAATCGATTGAACACCACATTAATAAAATACAGGATAAGAACCATATGACCCTTTCAATGGATGAACTAAAGCATTTGACAAAATATAGCATATTTTCTTGATAAAAACCTTCAAGAAAGTAGGGATAGAAGGAACACACCTCAACATCATAAAAGCCATATATGAAAGGCCCACAGCTAATATCCTCAATCAGGAAAAACTAAAAGCTTTCCCCTAAGGTCAGGAACATGACAATATGTCCACTCTCACCACTGCTGTTCAGCATAGTACTGGAAGTCCTAGCCTCAGCAATCAGACAACAAAACTAAGTAAAAAGCATCCAAATCAGCAAGGAAGAAGTCAAACTCTCACTCTTTGCAGATGACATGATACTCTACATGGAAAACCCAAAAGACTCTGCCAAAAAACTGCCAGAGCTGATACATGAATTCGGCAATGTCACAGGATGTAAAATCAATGTGCAGAAATCAGCTGCAGTTCTATACACCAATAATAAAGCAGCAGAAAGAGATATCAAGGAATCGATCCCTTTTACAATTGCACCAAAACCATAAGATACCTGGGAATAAACCTAACCAAAGAGGTAAGGTCTGAATGCTGAAAACTATAGAAAGCTTATGAAAGAAACCAAAGAAGGCACAAATAAATGGAAAAACATTCCATGCTCATGGATTGGAAGAATAAATATTGTTAAAATATCAATACTACCCAAGGCAATCTATGTATTCAATGCAATCCCTATCAAAATAACACCAGCATTCTTCACAGAGCTAGAACAAACAATCCTAAAATTTGTATGGAAGCAGAAAAGACCCCAAATAGCCAAAGTAATGTTGAAAAAGAAACCCAAACCTTGAGGCATCACAATTCCAGACTTCAAGCTATATTACAAAGCTGTAATCATCAAGACAGTATGGTATTGGCACAAAAACAGACACATAGATCAATGGAATAGAATAGAGAACCCAGAAATGAACCCACAAATATATGGCCAACTAATCTTCAACAAAGCAAGAAAGAGTTTCCAATGGGAAAAAAGACAAGTGTCTTCATCAAATGGTGCTGGGAAAACTGGACAACAACATGCAGAAGAATGAAACTGGACCACTTTCTTACACCATACACAAAAACAAATTCAAAATGGATGAAAGACCTAAATGTGAGACAGGAAACCATTAAAATGCTACAGGAGAAAACAGGCATCAACCTCTTTGACGTTGGCCATAGTAACTTCTTACTACACATGTCTCCAGAGGCAAGGGAAATAGAAGCAAAAAATGAACTATAGGGACCTCATCAAGATAAAAAGCTTCTGCACAGTGAAGGAAACAATCAATAAAACTAAAGGCATCCAGATGGCTAACAGACACATGAAATGATGCTAAAACTCACTCATAATCAGAGAAATACAAATCAAAACCACAATAAGATGTCACCTCACACCTGTGTCAGAATGTCTACAATCAACAACTCAGGAAACAACCGATGTTGGCAAGGATGCAGACAAAGAGGAACAGTTTTGCACTGCTGGTGGGAATGCAAACTGGTGCAGCCACCCTGGAAAACAGTATGGAGGTTCCTCAAAAAATTAAAAATAGAACTCACCCTATGACCCAGCAATTGCAGTACTAGGTATTTATCCAAAGGATACAAAAATGCTGATCCAAAGGGGCACATGCACTCCAATGTCTATAGCAGCACTATCAACAATAGCCAAATTATGGAAAGAACCCAAATGTCCATCGACTGATGAATGGATAAAGAAGATGTGGTATATGTATACAATGGAATACTACTCAGTGATGCAAAATAATGAAATCTTGCCATTTGCAACAATGCAGATGGATCTAGAGTGTATTATGCTAAGCGAAATAAGTCAGTCAGAGAAAGGCAGATACCAAATGATTTCACTCTTATGTGAAATTTAAGAAATTGAACAGATGAGCATAGGGGAAGGGAAGGAAAAATAAAATAAAAACAGAGAAGGGGGCATCTAGGTCGCTCAGTTGATTGAACATCTGACTTCAGCTCGGGTCATGATCTCTTGGTTCACAAGTTCGAGCCCTGTGTCAGGCTCTGTGCTGACAGCTTGGACCCTGGAGCCTGCTTCAGATTCTGTGTCTCCCTCTCTCTGCCCCTTCTCTCTCTCTCTCTCTCTCTCTCTCTCTCTCTCTCTCTCTCTCTCTCTCTCAAATAAATAAACTTTAAAAAAGGGAGAGAGAGGGAGAGAGAGGGAGGGAGGGAGGCAAACCATAAGAGACTCTTAAATACAGAGAACAAACTGAGGGTTGCTGGATGGGTGGCGGGTGGGGGCATGGGTTAAATGGGTGATGGGCATTAAGGAGGGCACTTTTTGGGGTGAGCATTGGGTGTCATAGGTAAGAGATGAATCACTGGGTTCTACTTCTGAGGCCAATACTACACTGTATGTTAACTAACTTGAATTTAAATTTTAAAATGTGGAGTTGCTGCATCATATGGTAATTGGTATATGTTTAATTTTTTCAGAAACCACCAGACCATTTTCTACAACAGCTGAAACATTTTACATTCCCACCAGCAATATGCAAGGGTTCCAGTTTCTCTCCATCCTTGCCAACATTTATTTTCTGAGAGGTCATATGAACCTCTTCAAGAAACATGATCAGGCAGCCACTTTGGGATATAAAGATGGCCACACAACTGGGGTGTTCTTTGAAAGGAAGGTGGAACCTGATAAAACCTGTTTCCACAATTGCTTTCCCAATACTTGGATACCTCCCCAAAACTCATAGACACGCAGTTCCTTCCACATTGGTGCCTTGTCCCCTGTTGCCTGGAAAATCCCTTCAAATCTCAGCTCGGCTTCTCTGCTGAGTCTTTCTTGGCTCATCCAGGTCAAGTTGCCATCCTTCCCTTAGTAACAGGCTGACAACATGGTGCAGTGGAACTCCTCAATAGCCACCACCAAGAGGGATCCTCTTAGTGTCCTCAGAGCACAGGATAGATCATGGTGCATCACTCAGTAAACCTTTGTCCACTGAATGAACAATGGTCTTAATCAGTGTAGGCCAGGTGGAACGCTGCAGTGGGGTTCTCTGAGATCTGCTCTGTGCTCACATGCACTGTGCCACACCCTAGGGATGCTGTGACTGCAACTGTTGCCACAAGCAAATTATATCACTGACAGTGGTAGTCTGCTAGGGTTATGTGTCCAGAGCATGGGAAGGGTCCTCCAACCATCAGCACTCTGCTACAGATTGCCATAGACAGGGTGAGATAGAAGGTAATGACCCACAGGTAAAAGAGCTGAGCTCACCCCCAAGGAAGAAAGTCCTAGAGTTGGGGACTATGGAAGACCAAGCTCTAGAAGTGAGAGTGTCCTGTGAGTGCCGCCCCTGCCTTTGCGGTGCTTCTCAGCAGGATAGGGTCGATTTCTCTTCTTCCCCATCACCATTTCTGCCAACACAGTGGCTGCCAGAAACTGAGCATTCTTACTTTCGTCACAGCCGCTCGTGGGAGGAGGATGGATTGGTGGGGCCAAGACCCCAGCCCAAGTCAATCTGACTCTGAAACTCATAACTTGCCAACCCCACCCTGAGCCCACTGCCTACTGGGCATGGCAATCCCTGAGCCCTTTAACTTGTGGAGTCTGATGATAACTATGAGCAGTTAATGTCACAACAGAATTGAATTGCTGGTCTCCCAGTTGTTGGAGAATTAGAGAATTGGAGAATTGGTTGGTGCCAGAGAAGACATCCCAGACTTCCAACTCCACTTTCAGGGACATGGACTATTGTCTTGAAATCACCCATGCGGGAATGTTTACACCACAGTAACCAGCAGAGGCCTGCCACGCCCTCCTCCAGGAGAGCAAGTTATTACACATTTATCAACGCACCACTGCACAGGCAAGTGGGAGACAGGGACCCAAGCAGGTTTCCCATGAGCCCTCCTCTCTGCTCCCTTCAGGGCAGAGCCCGGGGAAACGAGAATACACAACCTGTTACACACAACCGTGTCTGTGCTGGCCCAGGACCCCACACGCTCCCATTTATCCCCTTCCTCAGGCCTCCTGACAGGAAAGCTGGGCTACACCTTCTCTAAGGAGGGCATTAGCAGAGATCAGCTCTGGAAGAGTCACACAGGACAGCTACACTTAGGATGAGAAGGAAAGCTGGGGATCAGAGGCCAGGTGGAGCCCTGCAAAGGGGTTCTCCAAGACCTGCTCTGTGCTTGTGTGCACCATGCCACATACTGTCCTCACAGAGCCTGCCATCTGGGGACACAGGGAGGCAGAGATTAAATGAAAAGCCATTAAGTCACTCCTCCATTAGAGTGTGTGATGAATGCTGTAGACGAGTCTACAGAGGGGGCCACACACAGTGAGGGTCGGAATATGCTGGCATAAGCCAATGTTCCTACTAAGTGGGACTCAATCCACATTAGTTTTACAAATGAAAAAGAAAAGAGACTTTTAACACCTAGAGGTTGAGTACTGCATTAGTTTTCTATTGAAGCTTGAACAAATTTCCACAAACTTGGTGGCCTGAAACAATAGAAATTTATTATCTTACAGCTGTGCAGCTCAGACGTCTAGTGTGGGTCAGCAGGGCTGTGTTCCTTCTGGAGGCTCAAGGGGAGATTCCCTTTGCTAGCCTTGTCCACCTTGTGGAGGACTCCTGCTTTCCATGGCTCACAGTCCTTTCCTGCATCTGAGATGCTTGTAGAAAGGAATGCAGCCCTGCTGAAACCTTGATTTTAACTCAGCGAGACCTAGGTTTGACTTCTGACCTGCAAAACAGTGACAAATACACCCATGTCACTTTAAGCCACTATATTGATGGTAATTCATGCCAGCCATTGAAAACCAATGCAAGAGTGAAGGTGAGGGTCAAGTTCAGCGGCAAATTTTTGTGGAGGTGAGAGCTAGGGTCAGATCAGGTTGAGATTAGGTGCAGAGTCCGGGGTGGGGGGGGGTGAGGGTCAAGGTCACCCTAAAGGTCAAGGTTGGTGTGAAAGTAGGCATCACAGGAAGCAGGGTCAGGGTAAGTTTCATGATCTGGGTCAAGGTCATAATCAGTGCTTCAGGGTCAGTTTTAGGTAAATTGCCTGAGTGAATGTCAAGTTATGACTCAATTTGAACATTAGAGTCAGGATTACTGTGAGAGTTGGGTATAATTCAGGTTCAGGATGAGAATAGATCAGAGTCAAAGTGAAGGTAAGGGTCAATTCTGAGTAGGTATGGTGAATGCCAGATTCAGAAGCAGGTTAAGGATAACCTGCAATGTCAATATCAGGGTGAAGGTCAAAGTCAGGTCATTTTCAAGGTGAAGGTCATGTTTAGGATCAAGGTTAGGGTGAGTGTAGGGTCAGGATCAGGGCCAAATGTGACATCAGCATCATGACGGTAAGTCTTCCTTTTTTCCTCTCCCCTTTTGTTTACAACTAATTTGACATTCATAACCAAAGAGAAGTGCCTCTGCTCATCACACCAGGACCCCCAGATTTCTATCCACCTGTGCATCAGAAAGTGAGTGGACAGGACCTTGAAGGAGATTGCAGATCCAAGAAAGTTGAGGAGCCTGCCCCACCCTTACTTGTTAATTGGGGGAAGCACAACTGGAAACTACAAAACCGGGAGACACTCACTGGAGACAATTTCTGGAAGCCCAGCCAGCCTGATGGGAAAACCAGGCACACCACTGAAGCAGGGTAGAGATGGGTTTGGAGGCAGAGGAGAAGGAAGAACTTGAGTTGGTCCCTTCCCAGGGCAATACTGGTGACAACCTGCCTCTCAGCCAGCGCAGGTGGAAAGCGAAAGTGGTGAGTGAGTCCATGACTGGACATTGGAGGAAAAGGAAAGAGGCAGCAGACGAGGATAACAAAAGGCATTGGAGGAACATGTTTCCTGCTGTGTGCTTCAGGATTTCAGCAGGATATGTGACAATGGACATCTGGGAGTCCCCCCACTGCAGGATTCCCCTACCAGGATGTGGACACCCCCAAAGCCCCAAGTACCTGTCCCCACTCTGCTGCAGCCCTAAGAGCCAACTCAGGGAGAGAAACCAAAAACTTAAGCAATAGTGCCACCTTCTGTAAAACAAAAGAAAGGTTTCTAATTGCCAGCAGGTTGAACTGTAACAAAGTCAACATAGTCTCTTAATTAAGGAAGATGTTTACTACCTCCAATGCCAGGCACTGGAGTGTCATCATACACTCATTAGGGCGACCAACAATTGGCATCATAGTGTCATCGAACACTGTGAAAAATCACAGTAATGCAGTATTACAAAAAGAAGATAATTCTCCAATAACCCAGCTCCCAGGCATGGAATATTGCAGTCTAACTGATAAAGAATCCAAAATATCTGTGACAGAGAGATTCAACGAGCTACAATAAAGCCCAGAAGGGTAATTCAAGGAACTCAGATATAAAATTAAAGAACAGAAGGAGTTATTTACCAAAGAGATTGGAATATTAAAAAATAACCAAACAGAAATTCTGGAGTTGAAGACTTCAGTGAACAATATGGACTCATTAGAGAGGTTAGGTAATAGGTTAGGTAATGTCAGATGGAAGAAATGACAAGGGACTTGGGGATGGGAAGGAGAATGATTCAGGAAAGAGAACTAACATTTGTAAAAAGTGCTATGGTGTCTGATAAGAAAAGCAAATATAAAAACAACTCGTGTGCCAGAAGAGAAGAGAGGGACAAGGTAGCAGAGAATGTATTTAGAGGATAACGAAGAACTTCCCAAACCTGGAAGGAATTGAACATGTAAGTCCAAGAAACTAATAGAACACCATATTATCTGAATGCAGAAAGATCGTCTCCAAGGAAAGTCATTCATTATATTTGACGTTATAATGAAACTGTCAAAAATCAAACATAAAGAAAGCATCTTAAAAGCAAACAGGTAACAAAAGACAGTAACCTACAAAGGAGTTCCCATGTGGCTATCAGCAGATTTCTCAGAAGAAACTATAGGCCAGGAGAGAGTGGAATGACCTATTGAGTATTAAATGATAAAAAATGCTAGCCAAGAATACTTTATTAACCCAAGTTACCCTTCAGATATAAAGGAGAAATAGAGGCCTTGCTAGACACACAAAAGCTGAGAAAGCTCACCACCACGAGACTAGCCTTGAAGGAAATGCTGAACGGGGTTCTTCAGATGAAATGAAAAGACATTGATGAGTGACATAAATTCAAATGAAAGTACATAATATACTAGTAAAGGCAAAAAATTAATACAATTAGAAAGTGGGAACTCTTATATTAGAATGATGTGTTAACAACTTAATTATAGTTTGGAGGCTAATGGAAAAGAGCATTAAAAATAACTGAAGCCACTATAACTCCTCAGGGAATTCGCAGCGTAAAAAGAAGCACATTTTGGGGCACCTGGGTGATTCAGTCGGTTAAGCGGCCGACTCTTGATTTTGGCTCATGTCATGATCTCACAGTTTTGACTCGTGTTGTGAGTTCAAGCCCCGCACCAGGCTCTGTGCTCACAGCGTGGAACCAGCTTGGGATTCTCTCTCCTCTCTCTCTGCCCTTCCCACTCACGCGCTCACCCTCTCTCTCTCAAAGTAAATAAATAAACAATATTAAAAAAAAGAGGCACATTGTAACATCAAAAATAAAGGAGGAAGAGTGAAAGGGTGGAAACTTCATACGGAATGGAAACAAGGTGCTATCAGTGTAAAAAGGATTATTTTATCTAACAGATGTTTTTCGTAATCCACATGGTAACAACAAAACAAAACTCTAGAGTGAGTCACAAAACAAGAAAAGGGGAGACCAAAGTACATACTGTGGAAAGCCAGCCCTTCACAGAGGTAGACAGAAACAAAGGGGGGGGGGGGGATAACAAAGGAAATACAAGACAAGCAGAAGACAAAATGTGAGGTAGCAGTATTGAGTTCTACATATAAATAATCACTCTAAATATAAATGAACTGAAGCCACCAATCAATGGGCAGAATGGCTGCATGGATTAAAACATGAGAACCAGGGATGCCTGGGTGGCTCAGTAGGTTAAGTGTCTGACTTTGGCACAGGTTATGATCTCACAATTTGTGGGTTCAAGCCCCTCATCAGGCTCTGTGCTGACAGCTCAGAGCCTGGAACCTGGTTCGGATTCTGTCTCCCTCTCTCTCTGCCCCTCCCTTGCTCGCACTCTGTCTCTAGCTCTCTCAAAAATGAATAAACATTAATTTTTTTTTTTTTTAATGAGACTCAACAGCAGCAGAACGCACACTATCCTCAAGTGCCCATGGAACATTCACCAGAATGGACCACATGACAGGACACACAACAAATCTTAGCTACTTTGACAAGACTGAAATCGTACCAACTATCTTTTCTTACCACAATGGTGTGAAACTAGGAATCAACAAGAGACAAGCTGGGAAATCCACAAATATGTGGCAGCTAACAGCACGCCCTGAACAATCAATGGGTCAAAGGAGAAATCAGAAGGAAAACAAAAAAGTATCTCAAAAGAAATAAAAAAGGAAACACACCATATCAGAAGGTATGGGATGCAGCAAAAAACAGCATCTCTGAAAATTTAAAGTGACAGGTGCATACATCAGGAAATTGTAAACATCTCAAATAAGCAACATATCTTTACTTCTCAGGGAACTAGAAAAAAAAAAAAATTAAGCCCAAAGTTAGCAGAAGGAATAAAATAATAACGCTCAGAGCAGAAATAAGTAAAATAGGGATGAGGAAGGGTTGATATAAATGAGAACTCTTTCTTCAATAAGATAAACAAAATCAACAAATCTTTAGCTAGACTAAGAAAAAAACAGAAAAGACTCAAAATTAAGAGTGAAAAAGGAGATATTACAACTGAGACTGCAGAAAAACAGGATTGTGAGACTATTCTAAACAATTATAAGCCAAAAAAGTTAGATAACTTAGAAGAAATGGATACATTCCTAGAAACAACGTTTCAAAACTGAATCAGGAAGAAATAAAAAATCTGAACAGACATGTAACGAATAAAGAGATTGAATCAGTGATCAAAAACCTCCCAACACAGAAACCTCCCCCAGGACGAGACAGCTTCACTGGTGATTCTAACACATTCAAAGAAGAATTAATGCCAATTCTTCTCAAACTCTTCCAAAAAATTGGGAAGAAGCACTTCCAAATTCATCCTGCAAAGCCAGCACTGCCCTGATACCAAAGCCAGAGAAAAGAAAACTATATAGATCATCATCTCTAATGAATATAGATGCAAAACTCAACAACATATTAGCAAACTGAATTCAAGAACACCTATAAAGGGGGCACCTGGGTGACTCAGTCGGTTAAGCATCTGACTCTTGATCTCAGCTCAGGTCATGATCTCAGAGTTCCTGAGTTTGAGCCCTTCATCAGGCTCTGCACTGACAGTGCAGAGCCTTCTTGGGATTCTCTTTCTCTCTCTCATATATATATATAGCATTTATATATATATAAATTATTATATATACATAAATGGCATTATATATATATTGAATATATATATTGAATGAATGAATAAATTAATAAATGAATGAATGAATACATACATACATGCATGCATGCATACATACATAAATAAATGAATGAATAAATAAATGGATGAATGAATGAATAAATAAATAAATGTTAAAAAAAAATAAGAACACATGAAAATAATTATACACCATGAGTAGGATTTATCCCTGGAATGCAAGGACCATTCAACATACACACATCAATAAATATGATACATCTAATTAATAAAATAGGGGCGCCTGGGTGGCTCAGTCAGTTGAGCATCTAACTCTTGATTTTGGCTCAGGTCACAATCCCACGTTTTCATGGGTTTGAGCCCCACATCAGGCTCTGTGCTGACCCTACAGAGCTTGCTTGGGATTCTCTCTCTATCTACCCCTCCCCAACTTGCACTCTGTCTCAGAATAAGTAAACTTTAAAAAATTATAAAAGAAGAAAAGAAAAAATCATATGATCATCTTAATAGATGCAGAAAAAACATGTGACAAAATACATAATTTCATAAAAACCCTCAGCAGATTGAATATAGAAGGAACACACCTCAATATATTAAAGGCCATATGTTATGAGCTCACAGCTAACAGTATACTCAGTGGTGAAAATTGAAAGTTTTTCCTCAAGGATCAGGCACAAGACAAGGATGTTTACACACACACCACTCTTATTCAATATAGTATAAGAAGTCCTAATATAGTATCATAGTATTCAATACGGTATTAGAAGTCCGAGCCAAAGCAAATAGGCAAGACAAAGAAATAACAGGCATCCAAATCTTGAAGGAAAAAGTGAACCTGTCACTATCTGCTGATAATATGAGTCTGTATTTAGAACATCTGAAAGGCTCAACCCAAAAACTGTTAGAACTAATCAATGATTTCAGTCAGGTTGTGGGACACAAAATCAACTTACAGAAATCAGTTGCATTCCTATACACTAACAATGAAACATCTGAAAAAGAAATAAAGATAACTATCCCATTCAGAATAGCATATAAAACAATAACATACTTAGGAATAAATTTAACCTAGGATGTGGAAGTCCTGTACAATGAAAACTACAAGACTTTGCTGAAAGAAATCAAAGAAATGGAAAGACAAACAAATGGAAAGACATCCTGTGTTCATGGATCAGAAGAACTTGTATTGTTAAAATGTCCATTCTACCCAAAGCCATCTACAGATTCAATGCAATCCCCATCAAAACACCAAAGGCATTTTTCACAGAAATAGAAAAAACAGTCCTAAAATCTTTTTGAAATCAAAAAGACCCAGAATAACCAAAGCAATCTTGAGCAAAAAAGAACAGAGCCAGAGATACCACAGTTCCTGGCTTCAAACTATACTACAAATCTTTACTAATAAAAACAGTATGTTACTGCATATACAGACAAAAATAGACACATAGACCAATGGAATGGAATAGAAGGCAAAGAACTGAACCCCTGCTTATACAACAAGAAAGCCAAGAACACACAATGGGTAAAGAACATTTTTGTCAACAAATAAGGTGGGGTGGGGTGCCTGGGTGAGCGTCCAACTTCAGCTCAGGTCATGATCTCACAGTCTGTGAGTTCAAGCCCCACGTCGGGCTCTGTGCTGACAGCTCAGAGCCTGGAGCTTGCTTCAGATTCTGTGTCTCCCTCTCTCTCTGCCCCTCCCCTGCTCATGCTCTGTCTTTCTCTGTCTCAAAAACATTTTTTAAAAAATTAAAAAACATTTAATTAAATAAAAACATTTTTTAAAAAATTAAAAAAATAATAAGGTAGGGAAAACTGGATGAGCACATTGAGAGCAATGAAATTGGACCCCTGTCTTACAGTTGAGTAGATTAAAGACTTGAACATAAGGACCTGGTACTATAAAGCTCCTAGAAGTAAATGTAGGGAAGAAGCTCCTTAACATTGGTTTTGGCAATGATTTCTTGACCATGACACCAAAAGCACAAGAGACGAAAGTGAAAATGAACAAATAGGGCTCCATGAAACTTAAAACCTTTTGTACAAAGAATCTACTAACAAAATGAAACAAACAATCCAAATTGGAAAATGGGTAGAACCAGACCCTTTTCCAAAGAACACATACAAATAGCCAACAGGTGCATGAAAAGATGCTCCACATCACTCATTATCAGGGAAATGCAAATCAAAACCATAATGAGACATCACCACACACCTGTCAGAACACCTATTATCAAGAAGACAGGAGATAAAAAATTGCTGACAAGGACATGGAGAAAAGGGACCTCTTTCACACTGCTGGTGTGCATGTTTCAACCACAGTGGAAAACAATATGAAGGTTTATAAAAAAAATTAAAAGTAGACCTACCAATGATCCAGTGATTCCACGTCTGGGTATATACACAAAGGAAATAAAAACAGGATTTTGAAGAGAGATATGCACTCTCATATTTACTGCAGTATTTGTTCACAATAGCCAATATGGAAACAACAACCCTCCCATCAACAAATCAATGGATAAAGATGTGGTACACATGGAATATTATTCAGCCATGAGAAAAGAGGACATCCTGCCATTTGCAACAGCATGGATAGACCTTGTGGAAATTACGCTAAATGAAATAATTCAGATGGACAAAGACAAATACTGTAGGATATCACTTATATGTGGAATCTAAAAAAGCCAAACTCACAAAACAGAGTGAAATGGTGGTTACCAGGGGCTAGGGAGGGAAGGGGACTGGGCAGTTTTTGTCTAAGGGTACAAATTTACAATGAAGATTAAATGAGCCCTAGAGATACAATGCACAATACAGTGAATATAGACAATGTTGTATTATAATCAACAAACTTACTAGGAACGTAGAACTTCATTATTCCAACAGCTAAAAAGACAGAATAATTCTGTAATATGACAGAGCTGCTAATTGTTGCAATCATGGTATGTATCAAGATACATATGTACATTTAAGGTGTACATGTTAACTTGATACATTTAAGATGTACATGTTAAGTTGATACACCTTAAATTTATACAATATTTCAAATACATTTCAATTAAAAACTGGATCAGGGTCAAGATCTGGGTGAGTAATGGTGATTATCAAAGCAAGGCTGCACATCAGGGTCACAGTCTGGACCTGTGCCAGTTACGGATTTGAATAAGGTTCAGGGTCAAGGTCAGGGTTAGGTGAAGTTTCATGGTCAGTATGTGGGTTGATCAGGGTCATGAGGGTCAGGGACATGATCAAATCCAGCTGAGGTTCAGTTAGATCACTTTTAGGGTAAGGGTCAAAGTGTTATGGTGAGAATCAGGAGGATGGTGAGGGTCAAATTCACATGAAATCCAGGGTCATGGTGTCAGAGTGGAGGTCAGAACGGTCAGAATCAGGTCAAGGTTGAGTTTTGTCAGCAGGGTGTGAAGGTATCTCAGGGCCTGAATGGCAATCAGTCTTATCAGTCGAAGGTTGTTGACTGTTAGAATCAGGGTTACAATCAGGGTTAAGAATAAGGTCAGATCTGTGCAAGGGAGAGTCTGGGTGATGGTTGAGTTTCAAGGTGAAGGTCAGAGTCCACTTTATCACTGAAGGAAGATCAGGGATAGGGTCAAATTTAAATGACTTTCAGTTTTATGGTCAAGATCATAAGAATCTGGATTAGGATTATGGTCAGAGTCAAAGCAAGCAACTCCTAACTTGGGAGTTACGATGAGGTCAGTCAGGGTCACGGTAAGGATCAGATAGCATTAGAATGATGTTTTCAGAAACTCAAACTGAGAGGGTTATATGAGGGACATGATCAAAGTCAGTGTCAGAGTCAGACATGATGCCAGGAGGATCCCACTGAGACCCTCAGGCAAGAGTGAAGTTGAGTGATGGTCAAGTGGTAGGTAGGACTAGAGAGAGCATTTCTGTTGGAGTGAGAGTAGAGCTATAGGGTAGAATCAGAGGGTAATAAGTCAAGGTTAGAGTTGGGAGTAGGATATGTGAGGTTGAAGTTCAAGGTTAAGTGTATCAAGGTGAGGGTCAAGGTCAGAGTCAGAGTGAAATTGGTCAGCAATTCCTGCCCCACCACCCAGCACCACGTGCAGTTTTTGCAAATGCCACTTTCTGAAATGCACTCTCCCACTGAGCTATAGGTCTACCTCCCTCACCTGCTTGGAGTCATGCCCACCTCCACAGAGACACAAGTGTCATGGAGGCAGGGATCCTGGAACAGAATGTTTTGTTCACTGATGGATTCCGAGCACTCAGAAGAGTCTGTGGCACAGAGTCGCTGCTCTGTTGAAAGCTTGTGTAATAAAACAATGGGGTGTTTCTGGGCGGCGGGAGGGAGAGGGGAGGTGCATCTGCAAATAAACTGTACCCAGTCGTTCTCTCTGTGGGAGAATTACAAGAAACTTTCATGGTCGACACATGTATATATTGTTTAAAATTATTTAAACTCAACATTATTTTATAATCACCAAAAACGGATCTTTCCATTTTGAGAGAAAACAAAGAACTTTCAGTAAAGTTCCTGATAAAGTGATTGGCACAAGATAATCATTGCATTGCAGCTGTTACCCAAACCTCGAACAACTGGCGGCCTGGCCTGTCTGGGAGCCTTGGAGCACCCTCAAATGGACTCGATTCCAGTTCTCTAAAGAGTAAAGACAAACCAAGAGGCAAGACAACATGGAAAGTATTTATTGAACAGCAGCTTTGAAAACGAATCCTCAGTTCACTGAAGGGATACATTTTCCCCATTCCCACTTCACCCCTTTCCCACACATTCCTGTCCTTGGCAGGCTCAAGCCTGATGCAAAAAAAGTGACTGTGCTAGATGTACTTGTACACAACCTTGGAGGGCACAGTTTGGAGGTGCAGACGGACAGGACATTTGTAAAAGTGGGAGAGCAGAGTTTCACTGTAACCCACCAGGAAGTAGAACTTGTATGCAGGCAACTGCCTCAGGACCAGGGCACAGATCTCCACCTGATTAGCCCGGCGCTTCAGGATAACCTGGTCAGCCAGACACCCTGGAAAAGTGCCCAGCATGAACTTTCGAAGGAAAACATCCTCCACTGTTCGCTCTGCAGCATGGTCCTCCCCATCCAGGTTACCTGAAGAGAGAAGGGCACCGTGAAGAATCAGCAAAAACCTCTGGAGGTAACATCCAAGAGCACTTGGCACTCAATTCCACCCCCCACCCTGGCTTCTTCTCTTTTCTTCCATAAGTGAAATAAAAAGAGTACCACTTTAAAGTCCAAAGTACAGGGGGCCAACATGGCAGAGAAGTAGGGGGACCCGAAGTTCCCTCGTCTCTCAAACAAAGCAGTGTTGAAGCCAAAGGACTTTGAACTCCAAGAGTCCAGAAGGCAAAGTGACAAAGTAGCTTCCAGGGACCCACTGGGACAACCTGACAGGCCATAGATGCATGATTGTGAACTGGGAGAGAGAAAATGAACCGAGTGGAGGGATCCCCTTCTGCAGAGAGACAAAGGGAAGAGAAACAGAGGCTGGGGAAGCATAGGACTGTATTTGGACAAGAGAAAATCATGGACCAGGAGGAAGAGATCCACTCTCTAACTGCGGGGCTTACTCTGGGGGCTGGCTGCCCTGACCGCGCACCTGGGGAGGAGCGGGAGCCTGCCCCAGACTGGTGGCTAGGTCAGAGACACAGTCTGCAGTAGGAGAAAGCGATCCCCTCCCTGGAGTGCTGTGGGAAGAAGGCATACATCCGCTCAAAGCACAAAGACTGCCTGCGCCTGCCAGCCAGAGACCATATATCGGGCGGCGCCAAGCGGCACTTCCCCAGTACTGGGGTGCATGGAGCAGGAGTTTGAATCCCAGCCAAGCACCAGGGAGGCACAGGAGTCAGCGGAGCGGGGCAAACCGCCTCTTTTGCACCCGTGGCACAGTGAGGACGGCTCGAACAGAGTGGTTTGGGACACCCGGTCTGTGGAGGAGAGACTGGGGTGTCGCCATTTTTCTCCCCATCACCACCAAGGTGGGTCCTCAGGGATCAGACAGCGGGGCCCCCAGTGGAGGCGGGACCCACCTACACCAAACCATGCCCCTCTGTGCCGGGTAACTACGAATCTACTGGATACTCGAGCAGGCTTGATGCTGAAGACCAGACAGATAGATGCTCCTCCAGACCTGTGCTGCTGCACTGCCTGGATTAATTCTCAGACAATTCTTATTATATAGATATGTTCTTCCTTTTTTCCTTTTCATATCTTCCCTCCTCCAATCGGGTTATTCTGGTTGTTGGTTTGTTTAAGCAGACACATTTAATCTATTCTTTTGATACATGTTCTACACCTCCTTTTTTTATTTTCCTTTCTCTCTCTCTGGATTAAGCCGTATAGTTTCTCTGTCTGGTCAATTTTTATTTTTTCTTTTTCCCTGTCCCTGTCATTTCTTTGTATGGGATAAGGCCTCTTCAATCAGCACCACCTCCACCCTGCTGTTTACTTGTAGCTGGTGTTTCTGGTTTTTTGTTTTTGGGGTTTTTTTTTTGTTTGTGTGTTTGTTTTTGTTTTCTGTTTTTTTGTTTGTTTTCCTATTAAGGGCTACTTCAGCAAACAAATCAAAGCACAACTGATGGAGGGTTCAAAACATCACTATGAGTAGGGAGATAAGGTAACCAAAGTCACAAAAGAGAGCAAGTAACACACTCCAAAAAACACCTCCTGAAGGGCCAGGCCCTGGACAGTGTATCACTCCCCTTTAATATAGTAGTGCTCGCAGGTGCAGGACACATAACAACGTTTTAAAACACATAAGGGACAGGAAACTAGCCAAAATGATGAAATGGAAGAATTCTCCTCAAAAGAAATTCCAGGAAGAAATGATAGCTAAAGAATTGATCAAAACAGATATAAACAACATAACTGAACAAGATAAAATAATAGTCATAAGATTAATCGCTGGGCTTGAAAAAAGCATACAAGACAGCAGAGAATCTATTGCTGCCAAGATCAAGGAACTAAAAAATAGTTATGATGAATTAAAAAAATGCAATAAATGAGGTGCAAAATAAACTAGAGGCAGTGACAGCAAGGACTGAAGAGGCATAGGGGAGATTAAATGAAACAGAAGATAAAATTATGGAAAAGGATGAAACTGAGAAAAAGAAAGATAAAAAAATTCTGTATCACAAGGGGAGAATTACAGTACTAAGTGATTCAGTGAAACGAAACAATATCTGTATCATAGGAGGTCCAGAAGAAGAAGAGAGAGAGAAAGGGGCAGAAGCTGTACTTGAAGAAATCATAGCTGAGAACTTCTCCCATCTGGGGAAGGAAACAGAATTGAAATCCAGGAGGCATCCGAATCACCTTTCGAACGTAACTTGAATAGATCTTCTGCACAACATATCATAGTGAAACTGGCAAAATACAAAGTTAAAGAGAGAATTCTGAAAGCAGTCAGGGATAAACAGGCCTTAACCTACAAGGGTAGACACATAAGGGTAGTAGCAGACCTATCTACTGAAACTTGGCAGGCCAGAATGGAGTATAGGAAATATTCAATGTGATGAACAGGAAAAATATGCAGCCAAGAAGCCTTTATCCAGCAAGCCTGTCATTCAGAATAGGAGAGATAAAGGTCTTCCCAAATGAACAAAAACTGAAGGAATTCATCACCGCTAAACCAGCCGTACAAGAGATCCTAAGGGGGACACTGTGAGTGAAATGCTGCAAAGACCACAAAGGACCAGAGACATCACTACAAGCATGAAATCTATGGATAATACAAAAACTCTAAACCCATATCTTTCAATAACAACACTGAATGTAAAGTGCTCCAACCAAACGACATAGGGTATCAGAGTGGATAAAAAAAACAAGACCCATCTATTTGCTGTCTACAAGAGACCCATTTTAGACCTGAGGACACCTTCAGATTGAAACTGAGGGGATGGAGAACTATCTATCATGCTCCTGGAAGTCAAAAGAAAGCTGGAGTACCCATACTTCTATCAGACAAACTAGATTTTAAACTGAAGGCTGTAACAAGAGAGGAAAAAGGGAAGTATATAATAATTACAGGGTCTATCCATAAGGAAGAACTAACAATTATAAATGTCTATGCACTGAATTCGGCAGCACCCAAACAGATAAAACAACTAATCACAAACATAAACAACCTTATTGATAAGAATGTGGTAACTGCAGGGGCAGTTTAACACTCCACTTACAACAATGGACAGGTCATCTAGACAGAAAATCAATAAAGAAACAATGGCCCTGAATGATACACTGGACCAGATGGACTTAACAGATACATTTAGAACTTTTCATCCTGCAGCAACAGAATATACATTCTTCTCGAGTGCACAGGGAACATTCTCCAAGATAGATCACATACTGGGTCACAAAACAGCCCTCAATAAATATGAAAGAACTGAGATCATACCATGCACACTTTCAGATCACAATGCCATGAAACTTGAAATTAATCACAGGACAAAGTTTGAGAAACCTCCAAATGCATGGAGGTTAAAGAACATCCTACTAAAGAACGAATGGGTCAACCAGGCAATTAAAGAAGAAATTTAAAAATACATGGAAACCAATGAAAACGAAAACACAACAATCCAAACCCTTTGGGATGCATCAAAGGCAGTCCTAAGAGGAAAATACATTGCAATCCAGGCCTATCTCAAGAAACAAGAAAGATCCCAAACACAAAAATCTAACAGCACACCTAAAAGAACTAGAAGCAGAACAACAGAGAAACCGAAACCCAGCAGGGGAAGAGAAATAATAAAGATCAGAGCACAAATAAACAATATAGAATCCAAAAAAAACAGATCAATAGATCAATAGAACCAAGAGTTGGTTTTTTGAAAAAATAAACAAAATTGATAAACCCCTAGCCAGACTTCTCAAAAAGAGAGAGGATCCAAAGAGATAAAATCATGAATGAAAATGGATTTATCACAACCAATAACTCAGAAATAGAAGCAATTATCAGAGAACACTATAAAAAATTATATGCCAACAAACTGCACAACCTGGAAGAAATGGACAAATTCCTGGATACCCACAACTATCAAAACTCAAACAGAAAGAAACAGAAAATTTGAACAGACCCATAACTAGTGAAGAAATTCAATCAATTATCAAAAATCTGTCAACAAATAAGAGTCCTAGACCACATGGCTTCCAAGAGAATTCTACCAGACATTTAAAGCACAGTTAATACCTATCCTTCTCAAGATGTTCCAAAAAACAGAAACGGAAGGAAAACTTCCAGACTCATTCTATGAAGCCAGCATTACCTTGATTCCCAAACCAAAGACCCCACAAAAAAGGAGAATTACAGGCCAATATCCCTGATGAACATGGATGCAAAAATTCTCAATGAAATACTAGGAAATCACATTCAACAGCACATAAAACGAATTATTCACCATGCAAATGGGATTCATTTCTGGGCTGCAGAGCTGGTTCAACATTCACAAATCAATGTGATACATCACATTAATAAAACAAAGGAGGAGAACCATATGATCCTGTCAATCGATGCAGAAAAAGCATTTGACAAAATACAGCATCCTTTCTAAATAAAAACCTGAAAGAAAGTCGGGATGGAAGGAACATACTTAAAGATCATAAGAGCCATAGATGAAAAGCCCACAGCTAACATCATCCTCAATGGGGAAAAACTGAGAGCTTTCCCCCTGAGGTCAGGAACACGACAGGGATGTCCACTCTCACTGCTGTTAACATAGTGTTGGAAGTGCTAGCATTAGCAATCAGACAACAAAATGAAACAAAAGGCATCAAAACTGGCAAAGAAGAAGTCAAACTTTCACTTTTCGCAGATGACACGATTCCCTATACGGAAAACCCGAAAGACTCCACCAAAACACTGCTAGAACTGACACATGAATTCAGCAAAGTCGGAGGGTACAAAATCAATGTACAGAAATCGGCTGCATTTTTATACACCAATAATGAAACAACAGAAAGAGAAAAAAACTGATCCCACTTACAACTGCACCAAGAACCATAAAATACCTAGGAATAAACCTAACCAAATATGTAAAAGCTCTATATGCTGAAAACTACAGAAAGCTTATGAAGAAAATTGAAGAAGACACAAAGAAATGGAAAAACATCCCATGCTCATGGATTGGAAGAATAAATATTGTTAAAAGGTCAATACTACCCAAAGCAATCTACACATTCAATGCAATCCCAAAACTGCACCAGCATTCTTCTCAAAGCTAAAACAAACAATCCTAAAATTTGTATGGAACCACAAAAGACCCCAAATAGCCAAAGTATATTAAAGAAGAAAACCAAAGCAGGAGGCATCACAATCCCAGACTTTAGCCTCTACTACAAAGTTGTAATCATGGTATTGGCACAAAAACAGACACATAGACCAATGGAATAGAATACAGAACCCAGAATTGGACCCACAAAGTATGGTCAATTAATCTTTGACAAAGCAGGAAACAGCATCCAATGGAAAGAAGACAGTCTCTTCAGCAAATAGTGCTGGGAGAACTGGACAGCAACATGCAGAAGAATGAAACTAGACCACTTCTTACACCATTCACAAAAATAAACTCAAAATGGATGAAAGACCTAAATGTGAGACAGGAAACCATCAAAACCCTAGAGCAGAAAGTAGGCAACAACCTCCTCAGCCACAGCAATTTCTTGCTCAACACATCTCCAAAGGTAAGGGAATTAAAAGCAAAAATGAACTATTGGGACCTCATCAAGATAAAAAGCTTCCGCACTGCAAAGGAAACAATCAACAAAACTCAAAGGCAACCGATGGAATAGGAAAAGATATTTGCAAATGACATATCGGATAAAGAGTTAGTATCCAAAATCTATAAAGAACTTACCAAACTCAGCACCCAAAAAAAACAAATAACCCCGTGAAGAAATGGGCAGAAGACATGAACATTTCTCCAAAGAAGACATCCAGATGGCCAACAGACACATGAAAAGATGTTCAACATCACTCATCATCAGGGAAATACAAATCAAAGCCACACTGAGATACCACCTCACGCCAGAGTGGCTAAAATGAACAAATCAGGAGACTATAGATGCTGGAGAGGATGTGGAGAAACGGGAACCTTCTTGCACTGTTGGTGGGAATGCAAACTGGTGCAGCCACTCTGGAAAACAGTGTGGAGGTTCCTCAAAAAATTAAAAATAGACCTACCCTACAACCCAGCAATAGCACTGCTAGGAATTTACCCAAGGGATACAGGAGTGCTGATGCATAGGGGCACATGTACCCCAATGTTTATAGCAGCACTTTCAACAATAGCCAAATTATGGAAAGAGCCTAAATGTCCATCAACTGATGAATGGATAAAGAAGATGTGGTTTATATATACAATGGAATATTACTTGGCAATGAGAAAGAATGAAATCATGCCATTTGCAGCAAAGTGGATGGAACTGGAGGGTATTATGCTGAGTGAAGTAAGTCAGTGAAAGAAGGACAGATATCACATGTTTTCACTGATATGTGGAACTTGAGAAACTTAACAGAAGACCAGAGGAGAAGGGAAGGGGGAAAAAAGTTACAGAGAGGGAGGGAGGCAAACCACAAGAGACTCTTAATTAAATACAGAGAACAAACAGGGTGGATGGGGGGGGGAGGGGAATGGGTGATGGGCATTGAGGAGGGCACTTGTTGGGATGAGCACTGGGTGTTGTATGTAAGCCAATTTGACAGTAAATTATATTTAAAAAAAAATTTTTTGGTTCAAAGTACATTATTTCATTAAATTCCCGAACAAATCCTGTGAAGTAGATATTATTGGTTATCCTTGTTTTACAAAATAGAAGAGCAAGGCCTTAACAGGGCACAAAACCCAGATGATCCTTTTTGTCTAGCCCTTTCACACTCTTTCTGGGCTCCTTATAGAAGCACTGGCCACCCTTTGGTCCCGAGAGATGAGGCCACCAGCTTCAGAGATAGGGGCCATGAGCTCTCTCACCCGCCAGGTACGCAGTCTCAACCAGTGGATTCTCAGTATAGCTCCTGCAACTCCTGCACATCTTAGAGCATCCACACCCATCCCCAGACCTTAGGACCAGAACCTGAACAGGGTGGAGGGCAGTCATGTGTATTTTAAGTAAGTTTTCTAGACAGATGGATCTCAACACATCCAAAAGCTGAGAACCCTCATAATGAAGAAAATACAGCTGATCCTAATCAGCTAATGGTTATATTCTATAAAATCACCATGAACAACGAAGTAGGGAACATTGAACCATCGCTCCTGGGGGAAATACAGGGTTACGTTTCTGTATGCCCTTGATTAAGATATTTTGGTCAACACATCAATAGGTAACTTCGTTTCACATGTTTCTGTTTAAAGACACCTTGTTTAATACAAACGGCGATTAACACTGAACTCTCTGCCAGCAGCATTGTAACTCATGCCTGAAAGAAAGCCCACCCGACGTGCAGATTTTCTCTGCAATGTGCGTCACACCCTTCTTGTGCTTCACGGTTCAGCATCTGGGCTATTTTAAGGCGGTGGAATCACCGACGAAAAGCACAAAATCGTAAAAACGGAGCACTAGCAGATCTCAAAAAGAACACTTGTTTACAGCACGGACGCTGAAACAAGAAGGCAAAGCCTCGCTCAACCTCAGCGGAGAAGGAGTACGCGAGGTCGCTGCTCTGCCCGGTCTAAGAATGAGGGTGACAGCACACGCCGCACACAACTCACGAATATGAAATCTGGAAATAAAACCTGTGAAAAAGTAGGAGCTGAAAGAAGCCTCTTGCACGTGTTTATCTCACGCTGTGTCACAGGCCGCAGCCGAGAACTTCTCCTTCCCACAGTCCCCAGCACAGCGGCCCCCTCTGCCCCCTCACCTGTATGCAGCGACAGCCAGCCCTTGCGATGAGCGATGTAGTGCGGAGCATGCGCCTCCTCGTAAGTCACAGGCTTGTCCCCCTTGCCCACTCTGACTCGGGCCGCCCGGTTCTAGAAGCAGGGAGGGGCCGTGACACTGAGATCACCCACCGACCCAAGCCGCGGCCACACCGCCCACGCGCCCGGCCGTGCTCACCTTAGTGCAGACCGCGGATGTGTGCAGGGCGCACCAGGAGCACGGCAGCTCTCGGCTCCAAGACAGCGCCTGTGAGATAAGGAGCACGTGACACGGAGACTAAGGCCCCGACCACGAACCGTAGGACCCCGCCAGCGTCGCTCACTCACCCGCAGCCTGAGCCCGCGGAAGCACACGGGCGCCGCCATCTTGGGCCAAGCGCAACGCGCCGGATGTACCACGGCGCCGGGAGGGGAGACGGGGCGGGGCGAGCTCAGGGCAAAGGTCAACCCTCGGGAGGCTACGATGGCAGACGAGACCAAATCGGATCCCGCGCTTGGCCGGGTTCGACCCCGCGGAATTGGCGGGGTCTCCGGATCGGGGCAGGAACCTGTCTGCGGGGGTGGGGCCTTGCCTCCCGGCTGGGGCGGGGCTTGTCTTCGTGGGCAGGCCCGCTAGTGGGCGGGGTCTCTATGTCGGGGCGGGACCTCCCGGGCGCTGAGGGGCCGCCGAGCAGCAGCAAGACGGGTGGGGCTTCTCAGTCGGAGCGGGTCTGCTCGAGTGCTTGCTGCTTGGCCCGGGCGAGGCTGCTGAAGGTCTGGGTCTCTCAGCCAGGGCGGCCCCGCAGGCAGGTAGGCGGGGTCTCTCCGGCCCGGGCGCAGCCTGACTCGGTGGCAGGTCGGCGGGCTCCTCCTCTGGGAGCAATGCTGAGAGCTGGACTTCCCCGCAACAAGCAGCCCAGGAACGCCTAGCCATGCACCTCTCCTCGGCCTGCCACGGTCGGCGTGTGCGCGGTGGTTCAGGTTCGGAACGTGGGTGGTGCGGAGGTGAAGTCTCGCCCTCCTGGAGCTCGCACCGGCAGGGAAACGGCCTCCGGGACAGCTTGGCGTTCGCCGGACTTGGACGTACCGCTCTCTCACCGGAGCCCTTGGGACTCGGATGTGAGCGGAGCTCGTCCCCAGATTCTAGAAATCAGGCTGCTGAGTTCTGCCTCCAAATAATATTATTTAAAAAGAAAAGGAAAGGGGCGCCTGGGTGGCTCAGTCAGTTAAGCGTCTGACTTGAGCTCGTGTTTCGTGGGTTCGAGCTCTGGGATCTGACAGCTCAGAGCCTGGAGCAGCTTCGGATTCTGTGTCTCCCTCTCTCTCTCTCTGCCCCTCCCCCGCTCACACTCGGTCTCTCAAAAACAAACAAACATTTTAAAAAGTTTCTTAATAAAAATAAATTAAAAAAAATAAAAACCCCTTCTGGCTTGTATCCACAAAAAGAAGAAATACGTTTTGGTTAAAACTTAACCCAGTTCTTTGGGGGAATAGGTAGGGTTTCACATGGGCCCAAACCCTAGTGTCTGGTTCTTGGGGAAGGAAATGTGTAAGAAAAGGCTGGATAGTAAGGAAATTCATACTCAAACCAGAGCATTGTGGCTGTATCAGAGGGGAAAAATAGCAACACTGGGTATCTTATTTCAGAACTCCTCACAGAAATGGAAAAGCCTGGACTCGAGTCCGGCCCAGGTGTGGCAGTCTTTGTGGAACTGAGCCTCAGCTCCACAATCTAGAAGATGTGTTTTATTAGCACAACTACCTCATAGAGCTGTTACGATAAATGATTGTTATTGATAGGCTGAATGATATGGAATTCCAACATTTGGCCATTTTTGACCTACATCATTGACCCTAATGCTGCTTGTATACTCCTGTGGTTTCTCATGGTAGGGAGGACTGGATTGTCATCTACGTGGAGGGGAAATAGAGGCAAAAGTGGATGGTGAGTTACCCAAGATGACACAGGGGAGGGGCAGAGGGACCAAGATATGTCTCTTGGCTTGCAGCCACTGTATTTTCCATAATAAAGATTTCTGTGACAACTAGAAGCTCAAAAACAATCTTCATCAAGGGACAGCATCTCTCATGTCCAACTCACTAGAAATGTTTTATTTCTAAATTTTTAAACTGTGGCCTCCAACTGCTCTGCATACTGGATAAGGAGATAGAAGAAGAATGATCTGTTCTCCAATCACAATACTTTCCAGATAAGAGAACTTTCAACTTTTCCCAAAGGACCTTTTTTTTTTCTTTAAGTAGGCTCCACGCCCAGCATTGGGCCCAGTGTGGGGCCTGAACTCACACCCCTGAGATCAAGACCTGAGCTGAGATCAAGAGTTGGATGCTTAGGGGCACCTGGGTGGCACAGTTGGGCGTCTGACTTCAGCTTATGTCAAGATCTCTCAGTTCAAGGGTTTGAGCCCCACATCATGCTCCGTGCTGACAGCTCAGATCCTGGGGCCTGCTTCAGATTCTGTGTCTCCCTCTCTCTCTGCCCCTCCCCTGCTCATGCTCTATCTCTCAAAAATAAATAAACATTTTTTAAAAAATTTTTTAAGAGTCAGATGCTTAATGGACTGAGCCATCCAGGCGCCCCCTCAAAGGACCCTTTTAAACTGACTTTTTTTTTTCTTTTAAAGTTTCCATAAAGTTTGATAATTTCATAATTTGAAAAGTTTTAAATCTGCCCAACATGCTGAGGAATATGGATCTGGTATGTGAATTATAGGCTCCTGGCTGTGCAACTTAGGCAAGTGACTTGACCTTTCCGGAGCTTCAGTTTCTCTCATCTGTAAAATGGGAACAATGACAGTTGTGAAAATTACATTGTAAAATGCAACTAATAAATGTTTTTTAAAAAACAGAATAAAGCCAGGGTGCCTGGCTGGCTCAGCCTGTGGAGCATGCCACTCTTGATCTTGGGGTTGTGAGTTTGAGCCCATGTTGCGGGTAGAGTCCCTGACGTGTACATCTGCTTAGGGAGATGAACTTAATATGAAGGATTCATGAGGGCTCACAGGAACACCACGCTCCCCAGAGAAAGGAAGGCTGGTGTTCCAGCGAAGGTGATTTCTGAATTCTACTGGAGCAGCAGGCGGCAGTGCAGGGCTGCTGGGCAGAGGCGGCTCTGGTTCATTTCATCCTCAAGGCGTCAGGCAGTCACACCCTCAAATTTATGTTTGTCTTCATGTCACTGTCCCTTAGGCCTTGTTTGAGGGTGGGTCTTGTGTGTTTGCATGATTAAAATAACTGAAAAAATTTACTTAAGCATCAGTATCAATTTTCACATTGTTTTAAATCACCAGTGGAAAAAGCTTAATGGGTGTTTTATTTTTCCGTAATTGCCATTGGTTAGTGTTTTCATGTACTTTGCTTCTCCCATAAACCCTGTAAAGGAGGCAATATTGTCCAGGTTTTGCAGAAAAGAAGATAGAGGTCAGAGAGTCACCTGAGGTCACAGAACCAGCCAATAGTAGCAAGCCTTCTTGTTCCAAAGTGTGTGATTATTCCTTATTTGGGGTTCTCCCCTCCCTGGGTGGGCATGAACATTCAGAACCATGTAGGATGGGGGAATGGCCTGGATTTCTGGAGGTGGGTGCAGAAGGCTCAGTGCTGGCCCTGGGGGACCTCCTGGAAATGGAGTAGCCACCTTTAGGAACAAGGGACCCACACAAAGGGCCCTCCTGGGTCCCCAGACCAGAATCCTGGGAAGATGAGGGTGTACACCTGTTTTTTCTCAGATGTGAGCCTCTTTGCTCTCCTCATGATAGTACCAGGAAGAGCTAGGGTCACCTGTATGCTTTCAAAGTGGTAGTGTCTGCTCGTTTGAGTCTACTGGGCCCCACAGCACAGGTACAGAACTGGGGTGGAGGGGGCCATCCCCAAGCTTTCCCGGTGCTGTTTAGATGATTCTGATGTGCAGCCAGGATTAAGTCCTAAACTCCAAGTTTATGTGGGAGTCTTCCAGAACCTGATTTGTAGAGATCCTTCTCGAGGACAGGCCTGTTTGGTGCTTCTCACAGCCCTTTTCTACCACTGGATACGAGACCATGGCAGCGCTCACTCTGAGGGGCCTGGCCTTAGCCCAGTCCTACCACTCTTAGGCCACAAGGCAGAGGAGGGGGTGCTGCAAGTCTCTGAGACGGCCCAGTGGGCTCCAGCACAGCTCACAGGTGCACCTGTATTCGAGGATAGAGTGCCGGCCAGGCTGCGGGACAACATTGGGTGAGACAGAGACTCTGGGCCCAGCTGGACTTGCAGAAGGCAGTCCAGCCTGGAACGTGGTTTCATGTCCTGGAAGTCACCAGAATCTAGCCTCAAGGATGGATGCTTTCCTGTTGGATGCAGGATTAGCCGAGACAACCCCATTCGTTTGGACTTATCCTAACTCAGAACTGCTGACGTTTTTGCATTTTGTAAACCTCTGCTAAATCTGGTTCTTCATACTCCCGGTAATTCATCTCCTAGTGACCAAACATTCACCAGAGGTTCTCAGCTCTATTGTGGAACTAAGCCGAACCACCACTGACATCCAGTTACAGCAGAGTCTTGAATTGTCCTGTTTCTTGCACAGATAGCCAGAGGGGCTCTGATCTCAGTTCCCCCACCTCCGCTCTCCCTCTGCTGGGACCCAGGATGAAGGGGCAGTTTTGCTGGGTTAGTGATGTTTTGCTTTGGGGTGCTGAGGGAGGAGGAGGCGTGGTCTCCTGCCAGCCGGGCCTGGTAGATGGGCCTCCTGTGTGCCAGCAGCTGGAGTTTTGCTCCCTGGTTCTCACACACCAGGCTAGATCTGGACACAAAAATGAGCAAGAGGCTCTGCCTCCCACAGGGACCCCAGACAAGAGGGCAGAAAAGCAGACAAGTAAAAGGAGAAAAGACAAGGATGAGGACAAGGCACCCCTCAGAGGGTGGAATGGAGTGGGAGCTGCCACCTGAGGCCATCCTGAGAGAGGTGACAGCCAGAGTCTGCCAGGAAAGGAAAAGGTAGGAGCCCCAGGCAGACAACAGCATGAACAAAGCCATGGGGCACAGAGTGTGGGTTGGCGGGCAGGAGGCCGCCAAAGTCAGGATCAAGGTCACCTGGGTCTCTTCTGTGGTCCTGACTCACCTGGGCCCATAAAGCTGCACTCCGGCGTAATTTGGATGAAGTCTTAGGAACTCAGGACAAGTTTATAGCCAAAATCATTTTTTTTTATTGACTGATTTAGAAAAAAAAAAATAAAGTTTTTTTTTTTTTTTTTTTTTTTTTTTTAACTAGGCTAATTACATCTGAGGAGCTGGAGAGAGCTGCCGTATCAGGTTTACATTGGTGCAGATTTCTCAACACCAGCCCTCCTGTGTTTCGAGAAGTCTAAGATAGTGTTGATTAGAAGACATTGCTTTAGGTACTATTAAGAAAGAGAAAGGGCTGGGGCACCCAGGTGGCTCAGTTGGTTGAGCATCCGACTTCGGCTCAGGTCATGATCTCACAGTTCGTGAGTTCAAGCCCCATGTCAGGCTCTGTGCTGACAGCTTGGAGCCTGGGTCCTGCTTCAGATTCTGTGTCTCCCTCTCTTTCTGCCCCATTCCCCACTCATGCCCTGTCTCTCTGTCTCTGTCTTAAAAATAAATAAAAGAGAAAGGGCTGCAAATTTTAAGATACCACTGATTACAAGATGTCCTGTTATAGGCACTTTCCTCTGCACAAGACTTGTGGGTGTGCAGTGCCGTGAGCACAGACTAGTTCCTCAAACACCAGGCTTGTGCACCCTCCCCAGAGCAGGTGCTAGTGGTGGCGGGGTAAGGCCTAGGGAAGTTGAGGTAACTTTGCTCAAGGGCAACATAATTAGCAGGAAGCAATGGCCCAGGTGCCCCACAGGCTGAGAGCTCTTCCCTGAGAGAGGGGCAGGCTCTCTTGTGCCTGGTCGCAGACTCCCAAGCACATTTACTCCATCACTGACTAACAGGGTACCCTGGGAGCTGCCTGTCCACCTTCTCTGAGTGGCTCTCCACCTCAACAAGCTTGGCTCCAAGGATATCAGTGCCCAGTAGCCCCGTGGCAAATCCCAGGGCCCCTCAGACCCTGATGTCTCCAGGAATGGGCAGGGCAAACTTAGACTTAGCGTTCCGAGCCCCAGGTCACTAGGCAAGGCCTAAGTATTGTAAAAACTAGAATCACAAGAGCAGCTCTGACTTCAGTGTGTGAAGGAGAACCCCTCGTGGAATTGAACATCACCTAAGAAAGGATTAGGGGAGATTTCTGGGAAAATCACTTGGCTCCAGCACAACCTCTCCTGTCCCTGCACCTGAGAGGTGACAGTCTTCTGACATTGCCCAGGCAGCTGTGGTGGGGGTGGGTGCAGTTACTGAGTACACCCACCAGTGGGGTCCTGTCTGAGGCAACCTCGTGCTCAGATTCTGTTACACCCTGTCTTCAGACTGGTCTGTTTGCAAAAGTTTAAACACTTTTAGCAAGGGGGCACCTGGGTGACTCAGTGGACTGAACATCCAACTCTTGATTTCGGCTCAGGTCATGACCTCACAGTTTGTGGGCTCCAGCACCACCACCACCACCACCCCCCCCCCCCCGCCCCGCATTGGGCTCCGTGCTGACAGGGAGGAGCCTGCTTGGGATTCTCTCTCTCCCCTTCTCTCTCTCTGCTCCTCTCCTGCTTGTGCTCCCCCCCTCCTCTAAAATATAGAAAAATGAAAATAAACACTTGTGGCAAATGCTAGTTGCAATTTCACAGCATCTTAGGTCAGGGGGATATAATTTTCCTGATTACTAAGCAGTTATTAATCTATTTTGGATCCTGCATCCTTTTGAAAGTCTGTTGAACTCTTTCCCCAGAAAAAAAAGCACACACATAATTATCTGGAATTCAGTGATTAAATCTTTGGACAATGGAAAGACCCAACAAGGTCAAGAATCTTTGCTTAGTAGGAGCCACTAGGGATAACTTTCATTTCAGATTTCAGGAAGAGCTTGAATCAATTTTTAAGGGAAATGGTTGATATTCAAAAATTCTAAGCAAGGTTTCCAATGTCTGAACTTTGGACCCATGATGATCCTGGCTGATATTCTTACTGTGCTGGAGAAGCTACTGGGTAGTTCCCCAGCTTTACGGGAAGAAAGTAAGAAGAGGTTTTAGTATTTCCAGGTGAACCAACCCCTTACAGTTTGTGTTAATGATCCTGAAGAGATGAGTTTCTAGTGCCTGAAGGTTAGAGGTTCTGAGTTTCAGAAGGGAAAAGGTTTTCCTAAATTTATAATGATATATTTTTTTAATGTTTTTATTTATTTTTAAGAGAGAGAGAGCAAGTGGGGGAGGGGCAGAGAAAGAGGGAGACACAGAACTCGAAGCAGGCTCCAGGCTCCAAGCTGTCAGCACAGAGCTCAACGGGCGGGGGGGGGGGGGGGGGGGGGGGGGGGGGGGGCTTGAACTCATGAACCTTGAGACCATAACCTGAGCTGAAGTGGGATGTTTAACCAACTGAGCCCCCCAAGTGCCCCGGTTTTCCTAAATTAGCAAGAGGTCATGTTTTCAGCTTCCATCTGGTGCATCCAGAGCCAGGCTCCCAGGACCCAGGCACAGCACTGAACATCAGGGGAGCAGCAGCCTGGGCGTCCTGGAAGTACAGAAAAGGGCTTTGGGAAAGCGGTCCGGTCCAGAGGGCGCCCCCTTGTGGAGTCTGGCAAAGGAGAACAGGGAACACACGGAGGAGCTCCTGGTCACCACTGGGGGCCCAGTTCTTCCCCAAAGTCACAACTTATGGAGGGGAGGAAGCCCCAGAGCCTAAGCAGCAGACCCCCAGAGCTGGTGAGGGAGCGGGGCTGGGTTCCAGGGATCCTGAGGTGCCCCGGCTTCAGGGAGGGCCAACGCTGGCAAGGATCAGGCTGAAGCATCCATGGTGGAGGGGCTCAAGGTGACGTCGGGGAGGGAGCCTGGCCCACAGACAGGAAGCCAGATGAAGGGCAGACGCCAGGGTCTGGCTTGGGTCAGCCTGGCAGCTGCAGGGGTCCAGGGGTGATGTCCCTGAGCAGGGTCCCATCAGGTCAGCCCCTCTCCCCACCCAGGTGTGTGGGACGGGGCTTCACTGCTCTAGGCCTCCCTTCGTAGCCTAGAAAGTGGGACCTTGATAGCCACACCCAGCGTGGCTGTGAAGACTTTTATTTCTGTGCTCCTGGTAACAGCCTGAGGGCAGACCTCTGTGTAAAGACAGGGGACAGCAGGGCAGCTGTAGGACACTTCTCTCAGGTGTCCCTTCCCCCCCACCCCCCATTGCGGATGCTCTGTGTGCAACCTCCTTAGACACCGTGATCCTCTTTGAGGAAACAGAGGAACCTGCCTGTCACTATCACATGCACGTTCATTCACTCCACTCTTTTAACAAACATTTATTAAGCGCCTACAGTGCGCAGGGCCCTGTGCCAGGCCCTGGGGGTACAGAGTCGGGTCACACACAGCCCCATCCCCAAGGAACTCACAGTCTGGGGCAGGGCAGACACGGCTGCAGGAGGTGGAGGGAGCCAGGGGGGACTCTCCATGGGGGTCAGTCGGGACCAGCAGGTCACGGAGGAAGGGCCTGCCTCCACTTCCTCAGGGCGGCGTCCAGCAACCCCCCCTCCTCACCCCCACCCCGTACCGGCTGGGCTGCAGGGGTACTACCCCCCACCCCAGGGACGAAGGAAAGGGAGCCAGAGCACAGGGGCCTGGAAAGGAGCTGCACACGGAACAAACTCCTGCTGTGTGTGCACGCCCTGCCCCAGGGCCCCTTGGCTCCCGAGAGCATCTCTGAGCAGGTCTGTGCGGTCACCTCCCTCTCAACACTGTTTAAGGAACCCCAGCCCCCTCCCCCCAGGCTCTTGCCCTTCTCCCTTCTCACGGGGTCAGGTGCCGGGCACAGCCCCCACAGGCACACCACCTTCAGAACAGGCCCCCTCCTAACACTCAGAGCCGCCTCACCAGCTCAATGAGCTGCTGGATGTTTTTGTTCTGGTTGGACAGGCCGTTCCTGATGTTTTCCAGCAGACACCTCTTTAACTCAAAAATGGCCTCGCTGTACCCCAAGCTCACCGCAGCCATGGGAGGCACCCCATGCCACAGGCCAGGGATGTGCCAAACATGCTGCTTCTCAGGGTCGCAAAAGGCCAGGTCGGCCAGCGTCCGGATGCCGTCGCCCTGCTTCTCCATCTGTGCGCCGGCTCTGCTCACGTCTCCAGGGGGATCCAGGAGCGGCCTCCTGTCCCGAGGCCTGGGGCCGGGGGCACACGCATCCTGGAGGTTCTGGTACACAAACTGATAGTTGGGCACGTGCCCCGTTTTCTCCAACCTCAGAAACGCGTGCAGAACAGCTGGTGGTATGTCCCTCGTCTCGGCCAGGCTCACCACAGTGACGTTGCTCAGCCCCATGAGCAGAGTGGCCAGGGAGGCCTCCAGCTCGAACCTCTCCCCGGCTGCAGTCAGGGCCCCGCCTATCAAGCCCCCGGAGTCTATCACCAGGATGTGGTCGCAGCCCAGATCCTGGCTGAAGTTCTCGGCCACAGTGACCAGCTGCATGAAGGCCCCTCGAGGGCCACACCCCCGCCCCGTGGCAAAGCGCAGCCCAAACATGGTGTTGAGAAGCGTGGACTTCCCAGTGCCCGGTGCGCCCAGTGCCGACAGGACCACCAGGCGCGACCTCCTCTCCAGGCGAACGTGCAGCTCCTTCAGAAGCCCCGTGACCCAGTGCAGGGGGGTACTCAGCGTGCTGCCGTCGATCAGCTCCAAGGGCAGCCCCTTCAGCAGCAGCTCCAGGGCCAGGCCCGGGAAGTGGGCAAACCGCCTCTGGCCGGCCGGCAGCTTCCCTGCCTCCACCAGGCAGCTTTCTGCCTCATAAAACTGTCCCATCTCCCGCAGGAAGTGCTCTACACCCAGGGGCTCAGGCCAGAGCAGCTCCCCGAAGTCCACCATGCCACAGTGCTTGGGTCTCAGGCTAAGAATGGTCTCAGGAGGCTGCCGCGGCCTTGGCTGGGCCACGCGGGCCAGTCCCCACTCCATCCACCTCAGGAAGTACTGCTTCTCAGCCAGTGAGGGGCTGCTGATGCCTGCGATGAACTCCTGCAGCCCCCAGGCAGGGTCCTGGCGGTTCTGCTGTGCACGAAGTTCTAGCAGCCGGTGCCCCAGCTCTGCCCTGCCCTTGTCAGGAGGGTCCCCTGCCCTCTGGGCCTGGCACAGCTCCTTCTCCACCTGGGCCGCCTTCCGCCAGGGGTCCCCCTGCAGCCACAGCTCGTCCCTGCGGTAGGCGTCACAGTCCTTGATCCTCCTGGTGATGCGCTCCATACGCTGCTTTGCCCGCTGACACTCGTCACAGTCCTCGTCCACCCTCAGCCCCAGCTTACGGGCCGCGTGCGCCATCTCCTCCACAGACAACCTCCTGCAGGGGGACCGGGCCACGTGCGCCACGATGGAGCGGACCCTGCGCACGAAGCCTGCGCTGTCGGTGCTGCTGACCTTCACCAGCACGTGTGAGTGGTCCATCTTCAGCACCGGGATGAGCTTGTTCAGGAACCTGAGGTTTGTGTTCCGCTTCCCACGGTAGGGGCTCAGGATGAAATAGTACTTGGTGGCCGAGCCCCTCAGGGAGTAGAGCAGCTTGTAGTCCTTCCTGCTGATGTTGTCGGTCAGGATGAACACGGCGGACGAGATCTCGGTCAAGAGCTTGAACTGCAGCCAGTGAGACCCAATGTCGCCCCGCAGGTTCAGAAAGGCCACGGGCTCCGGGAACACATCCAGGTCCTCCCTGCCACTGGGGAGGAACCAGGAGACTTCCACCAGCCCATCTGCGATCTCCCGGGGGTTGGTGCCCACACTCAGGTCGCGATGCCAGAAGCAGTCCCGTGGCCGGTGGCTGGGGCTGAGCACAGCGTTGAGCAGCTGTGACTTGGAGTTGCTGCTGACCTCCATGCGCACGAAGGCGAAGGTGGGAGCCCGGGACAGCACCGCGCTGTCCTCTCGGAGGCCGCCCACGCCCCGCGGGGGCTGCGCCCACCACGTCCGCACCACGGCCCTCAGGGCCCACAGCAGAAACGTGTGGTAGTGGTTCTCCGAGTCAGGCAAGACAAGAGGGAGTGCAAACTGGCACAGGGACATTTTCAGCACAATTTCCTGCTGCAGGAAACCATCTGAGGAGAGCAGAAGGGCACAGAGAAGGTCCAAGGGGTTCACAGGCGTGTCGGGCGTCGGCAGCTCTGAGAAGGAATAGATGTCCGCGGAGATGTCGTCAGCTGCGTCCCAGTAGATGATCTCCTCTTCCATCTGGCTCTCCTTCTCCATTGGCCTGGCGTCCGGGGGCACATCCAGCACCATGGTGGTGTTCCTGGCCTCAGCGTTGAGGGCCTGCAGCTTCCTGAGGAAATTCCAGGGCAGGTCTTTGGGGGCCTGAGGGGCCCAGTTTCTCATGCTGTCGCTGCTGATCTGCAGGGCGTCCTGGAGGCTGAGCTTCTGGGCCTGATAGGTCTCCAGCCCCAGCAGCGACAGCATCTCCTGCAGCCTGCTCCTCTCCGCTGTGGGGGGGTGGGGGGAGAAGACGTCAGTGCTCACCCCACGCATCAGGGGCCCCGGTTACAGGTGGGATGGGGGACGGCCTCCCAAGGCCTGCCTGAGATCAAACTCACACCACCCCCAGACCCAAACACCACCAGACACGTTGGACATTAGAGAGAAGACACCAAGGGGCCACGTTTAAGAACTGGGAGAGTCCAGTCTACACGTCTGGTTTCTCCTGAAACCCATAAGACCCAGCCACACTGGGGCCCCAATTTAACCATGTAGAGTGCACAGCCATGCACCCACACATGGGACGCAGGACCCCTTCTCTGACCACACCCCCACCCCTGCCAAGTGACCCCATGGACTTTCCCCACACTCTGGGCAAGAAGCGGGGTCCCTGCACACTGTCACCAGGAATTTCCCACAAGCGACATAATCACTGAGTCACTCGGATTTTCCAGGTTACATTCTTTTGTTTTTACAAACAACTTGGAGGATTTTTAAAGGGAAAAGGAAGTTATCACTAGATAGAGAGTCACAGAAATCATAGCTAGCAACCAGTTTTGTGACTCTGAAGCCAATAATGTGGTTTTACTGTTACGGGGGTAAAATATTTGGTAGAGATTACCAGAAGTCTGCACTTACTTGTCCAGATCCCCAAATACCACCCAACACAGTACGAACTCTTAGCAAGCACTACACTCAGCACAGTAACTCCTCGAAAGGTTTCACCCACTGCCCCTGTTCTTGGGCGTGGCATCTGGCCAATTTCCATACTGCATAGGATTAGTATGCTGTCATGGTCCAATAAACGAACAATTGAAAAATGCAAATCCTACTGAGCTGCAGGCTTTTTTCCACTCCTTTCTCAAAAGAGAAGGCCTATGAAGTTACCCACATGTTCATATAAACCCTGAGAGGAGGCACAGCCCTGGTCCGGGGCCCTCCTGGGTGACCAGCAGGACTCAGCCCTGGGACACAGGTGTCTCCTCCCCTGCAGGGGCCGCCTCTCTTCAGAACCTGCCCTGCGTTGGGAGGGGGTGGGGGTGCAGTGTGGCTGCAGTAACACAGGGCTGGTAAACTTGCTGCAGAAACAAAAGAGATGCATGGGGTCACACAGGAATAGAAAAGGTGCTGCTCAGGTCTCTTGAGTTTTGCCTGAATGAAACCAGGGACGTGGTTTTTCTTACCCAGACATGGAACAACGGTTTTTATCTTTTAAGTAGCATGGTGGTGATGGGCAATGGGGAAAAGCCAGAACAAGAAACCTCACAGGCATCCATGCCTAGTGTGTGGCCCTTGGTGGGAGTGTCACAGAAACCACTGGAACAGCCAGAGCCCCCCCCCCCCGATCCCACTGCACTTTAGAACCACTGTTGGAGCAGGGGGTGCCTGGGGGGAGGGGGTCAGTCAGTTGAGGGTCTGACTTCGGCTCGGGTCATGATCTTGCAGTTCATGGGTTCGAGCCCCGCATCAGGCTCTGTGCTGACAGCTCGGAGCCTGGATCCTGCTTCGGATTCTGTGTCTCCCTCTCTCTCTGCCCCTCCCGTGCTCATGCTCTCTGTCTCAAAAATAAATAAACATTAAAAAAAAATTTAGAACCACTGTGGGGACTCGTCACAAGTAAGATTCCTGCACTTGCAGCTTCCCCTGCCAAGACGCTAGTGTCCATCACTGTCCCGGTTAGTGGTGACACTGAGGACTAAGGGGCTAGCAGAGACTCTGACACAGGAGCTGTCCTCCCTTGACAGGACAGGGGTGAGAGCAGAGAAAATACGTACCTGTTGGGAAGTCACTGTCCTGAGCCTCATTTGTACCGTCTAAAAAAGCAAAGGAAAATGAGGTGTCAATCAGATCAGCACCTTAGACTGACACAAATTAATTTAGGCTAAACCCAGAACCTTCCTTCTTCTCACTAAGACAGCAAGTTCTCCCCAGTGTTCACAATGTAAAATCCCAGTGAGTTCTCAGTCTACCCACCCTCCCCCTTTCCCCAGACTGGTCCACCCCAAACCCTGCTGTCTCCTCCCACATGAGACTCACAGTCATCTGCTTCCATTTCTCTCCATTCCAGATCTGGAAGAAAACACACACATGAGGACTTTCATCAGCAAGTTAGGACCTTTCTACCAAAAAGTCTCAGTGAGAATGTGGGGGCTCCTGTTTATTATTACTGCTTTTAACTTCAGTTTTTCCTGTGTACATTTTTTTCCAGCCCCAAATATGACACAAAGTAGTAACAGCTACATATGAAACACTGATTTGCTCTAGAACATGTATCTTGAAGAATTTACTTCAAGTTTCCAAAAATAAAATATAAATAAGTTCATGAAACTTATAATCTTTGATGTTAGAAACTATTTAAAACATAAGTCAATGCAAATTCCTTGGTTCAATTTCAAGATGACCTCCTACAGACATCATTTTTATTCTATCATAGAGCTTTTGAAATCCCTGGAAATGAGGCACCTCTCCTGGGGAAGGGCCATGACTTCCACGTCCAAAGTTATCTGTCCAAACTCTAGCATCAGGGTATGTCCATTGACACTAACACTTTACTACAGGGTGTATTTAAGTTAGTGCCATTCAGATGTACAAAGACCTCAAAACCCTACAGCCCTGACTGCAAACATGGGACAGTGGGAGCAAGACTTCAGTGTGTACTTTTTTATTGTTCCAGCTTTTGATCCAAGTAAAAGTACCATCTAATCCAAAATTAAAATTATATTTTTTAAAGATTATGAATCAAGAAAAGATTCTGATATTTTCAGATTAATTCCTCTCATGATTTCCATAGCAGGAGGCAGATAAACATGACCTTTCAGTCTTCTTTGATGGCATTTCTGGAAACAGATGTGAAGAGCAGGGAAGAGAAACAGGAAAGTGGTTGGAGAAATCACGAGAGCATGGAGGACAGATGAGTCACACACATCAAACCACTGTGTTGAGCCATCAAAAGATCAGTTTATTCAAAGTGGAGAAAAAACATCAGAAGGATTTTTTCCAAGGAATCCAAAATGCCCTCCGAGAAAATATAGGAGATGACGGGACAGAGAGGAGCCCAGGCCTGGCTCTAGGTAGCTCTGAGAGCAGTTGTGAGCAGGAATCACAGGGTAAACCTCAGACTCACAGAAGCCAGGGCCTCCTTTTGGTAGGGATGGGACACAGCTCTGATGCGCACAGGGCAGATTACAGGTGGGTGACGTCAAGGAGGCACAAAGTGGCCAAAGGGTCAGCCTATCAAACTGCAGGAACCACCGTGGGGCAGGGGACCCTAGACGTCCGTAGGCCAAGATCGCTGGGAGCCCAGATAGGCACCAGTCAGCAGCAGACGTGGGGGCCAGCAAGGGCTTGCTCCTGGGGGGGCCAAGCTCTTCACTATAGTTCCTGCTGGACAGGCCCAGGCTCCGACCCCCGGGGGTGCCAGGCTTCCAGGGACAGAGTGCTGGCCGGGTGCTCCCACTGAAATGATAGGTCAGTGGGGGGATTAGAACGACTCTCACCCACGAAACTGAATTACTTTTCCCCAGTTATTATGGCACCCAGTACTCACTCCACAGAGCTTTCACCGTGTTTTGGAGTGCTTGCTACTGGACAGTCCGTGGACATCGAAGACACTGCTTCACACCTTGGGGCTATTAGTGTATATGAAGGAGAATGAAGTTGAACTCCCACCTCACACCCTGTACAAAGATGAACTCTATAAGACCTAAATATAAGAGTGAAAAGGAGTAAATCTTTGTAACCTTGGATCTGCCAATGGATCCTTAGCCGTCATGCCCAAAGCACAGGCAACAACAGAAAAAAAAAAAAAAAAAAAAAAAAAAAAAAAAAAACAGGACTGCATGAAGATAAAAATTTCATGTGCATCAAAGAGCACTGTGAACAAAGTGGAAAGACAACCTACAGAATAGGGGAAAACACGTGCAAATCATATGCGATTCGGGTCCAGTTTCTAGGATACATAAAACGACTCTCGCAACTTCAAACAAAAAGAAAAAAACCCCATTCAAAGGATGGGGTGCCTGGGTGCCTCAGTTAGTTAAACGTCCGACTCTTGGGGTACCTGGGTGGCTCAGTTGGTTAAGCGTCCGACTTCAGCTCAGGTCATGATCTCGAAGTTTGTGAGTTCGAGCCCCATGTCGAGCTCTGTGCTGACAGCTTGGAGCCTGGACCCTGCTTCAGATTCTGTGTTTCCCTCTCTCTCTGCCCCTCCCCCACTTGTGCTCTGTCTCTGTCTACCAAAAATAAATAAATGTAAAAAAATAAAACAAAAAAAAGTTTGACTCTTGACTTTGGCTCAGGTCATGATCACATGGTTCAAGTTCGAGCCCCACACTGTCTGCACTGACAGTGTGGAGCCTGCGTGGGATTCTCCCTCTCCCTCTCTGCCCCTCCCCTGCTCTCAAAATAATTTCTCCTTTCTTATTGTGTTAAAATATATATAACATGGGGCACCTGGGTGACTCATCTGGTTGAGCGTCAGACTTCAGCTCAGGCCATGATCTCATGGTTCACGAGTTCAAGCCCCACATCCGTCTCTCTGCTGTCAGCACAGGGCCTGCTTCAGATCCTCTGTTCCCCTCTCTCTGCCCCTCCCTAGCTCATGCTCTCCTTTTCAAAAATAATTTTAAAAACATTTTTTAAAAAAATACACATAACAGGGGCACCTAGGTGGCTCAGTTGGTTAAGCATCTGATTTTGGCTCAGGTTGTGATCTCACAGTTCTTGGGTTTGAGCCCTGCATTGGGCTCTGTGCTGACAGCTCAGAGCTGGAGACTGCTTTGGATTGTGTGTCTTCCTGTCTCTCTGCCCCTACCTCCACTCATTCTTGCTCTCTCTCAAAAATAAACATTAAAAAAATACACATAACAGAAAATTTACTACCTTGCACATTTGTGGGTGTACAGCTGAGTGGTGTTGAATCAGTTCATTTACTGTTGTGCAGCCATCTACCACCCGCATTGTGAACACAGAGTCCTAATCCTACTAGACAGTAACTCCCATTCTCCCCGACCCAGTCCCTGTAAACCAGTTCTGGTCTCTGCGACTCTGAGTGCCTCACATACACAGAATCACACAGCGTTTGTCTTTTTGTGACTGGCTTATTTCATTTGGCATGATGTCCTCATGGTCCATCCATGCTAAAGCATATGGTGGGATTTTCTTCCTTTTTAAGGCTGAATCACATTCCATTGTGCAGATGGACCACATTTGGGAAATCTCTCCAGGAGGTGATGGACACTTGGGTCACCTTCATGTTTTAGCTGTCGTGATGACGCTATTGATATAGGTGCATAAAGATCTCCTGCAGACCTTGCTTTCAATTCTTTGGGCCCCGCCCAGAAATGGAACTGCTAGGCCATATGGCGTTTCTATATTTAATTTTTTGCGGAAGCTCCACCCAGTTTTCCCCAGCAGCCACACCATTCACACTCCCACATCCATTTCTGATTTTAGTGATAGGAGTATTTTCTCCTTTTTTCTTAGTCAGTGTAGCTAAAAGTTTGTCAGTGTTGTTGCTCTTATCCAAGAATTCATTTCTGGTTTCATTGATTTTCTGCACCATTTTTCTAATCTCTGTTTTACTGATCCCTGCTCCAATCTTTAGTATTTTCTTCCTCCTGCTAGCTGCGGGTTTCACTTGTTCTTCTTTTTCTGGTTCCTTAAGTTGTAAAATTATGTTGTTGATTTGAGATGTTTATTTCTTTAAATTTTTTTAATGTTTATTTTTTTGAGCGAGCAAGTGTGCATGAGTTGGGGAGGGGCAGAGAGAGAGGAAGACACAGAATCTGAAGCAGGCTACAGGCTCCAAGCTGTTAGCACAGAGCCCGACACAGGGCTCAAACCCTCGAACCACGAGATCATGACCTGAGCCAAAGTCAGACACTTAACTGACTGAACCACCCAGGCGCCCCAGATGTTTTTTTTTTAAGTTTATTTATTTTGAGAGAGACAGAGACAGAGTGAGTGGCAGAGGGGCAGACAGAGGGAGACAGAATCCCAAGCACGCTCTGCACTGTCAGCACAGAGCTCGACACAAGGCTCAAACTCATGAGCCATGAGATCAAGACCTGAGCTGAAACCAAGAGTTGGACACTTAACCGACTGAGCCACCCAGGAGCCCCACACATTTCTTATTTTTTTTTTTCAACGTTTATTTATTTTTGGGACAGAGAGAGACAGAGCATGAACGGGGGAGGGGCAGAGAGAGGGAGACACAGAATCGGAAACAGGCTCCAGGCTCTGAGCCATCAGCCCAGAGCCTGACGCGGGGCTCGAACTCACAGACCGCGAGATCATGACCTGGCTGAAGTCGGGCACTTAACCGACTGTGCCACCCAGGCGCCCCAATACATTTCTTATTTTTAATGTAAGTTCTTATAGCTCTAAATTTTCCCTCTTAACACTGTTTTTGCTGCATCCTACATGTTTGGGTGTTTTGTGTTTTTGCTTTCATTTGTCTCTAAGTATTTTCTAACTTTCTTGAGATTTCTACCTTGAAACCCTGGTTGAAAGTGTGTTTAGTGTCCACAATTTTTACAATTATTCAGTTTTAGGTTTTATTGATTTATAACTACATCCCATCGTGCTCACTTTACAATATCTATCTTGTAAAATCTCTGTAGACTTGACTTGTGGACGTACACTTTAGAAGAACGTGTGTGTCATGTTGCTGGGTTAAGTGTTCTCTATGTTTGTTAGATGTGGACAGTTTACTGTGCTCTTTAAATCCTCTATTTCTTTTTTTTTTTTTAATTTTTTTTTCAACGTTTATTTATTTTTGGGACAGAGAGAGACAGAGCATGAATGGGGGAGGGGCAGAGAGAGAGGGAGACACAGAATCGGAAGCAGGCTCCAGGCTCTGAGCCATCAGCCCAGAGCTGACCTGAGTTGAAGTCGGACGCTTAACCGACTGAGCCACCCAGGCGCCCCTAAATCCTCTATTTCTTTTCTTGTCTTCTGTCTGGTTGTTCTATCTATTATTGTGAGTGGGGTATTAATGTTCCCAGCTCATACTGTAGAGCTATTTCTCCTTTCTATTCTATCAGTTCTTGTTTCAAATATTTTGATGGGCTGTCATTAGGTGTGTACATGTTTATAATTATTGTATCTTCTTGCTGTATTGAGTCTTCTATTAACATACAATGCCCTTGTTTGTCTCTTGCAACCTTTTTTATGTGGAATCTATTTTGTCTGATATTAGTATAGCCACTCCTACTATCCACTGGTTATTATCTGCATGGAATACCTTTCTTCATCCTGTCACTTTCAACTTCTTTTTATCTTTGGATCTCAAGTGAGTCTCCTGTAGACAGCATATAGTTGTGCCAATCTCTGTCTTTTCATTGAAGAGTTTAATGCCTTTATACTTAAAGTAACCACTGACAAGGAGGCACTTACTTCTGTCATTTTGCTCTTTGTTTTCTACATGACCTATATACGTCCAAAAACTTTGCCCCTTTACATTCTACCCCCACCTCTTTTGGTTGTTGATATGACAAAAGCACATCTTTATACACTGAGTGTCCCAGAACATAAACTACTAATTCTTTCAAATGCATTAGTCTCATAAGTTATGCAGGAAATGAGATTTGGAGTTAAAAACCAAAGTTACAGTAATATTACTATTACATTTTTTTTCTTTAAAATGTATTAGTCTTATATAGAAAACAAGAAGTAAGCTACAAACCATTGTTAGAATTGTTACATTAGCTATTATAATTGCCCATGTATTTACCTTTATTTAGATCTTTACATCTCAATACATCAGTAATACAGTCACTGTTTAGTGTCCTTTCTTTTCACCTGTAAAATTCCCTGGTGCATTTTCTGTAGGGCAGGTGTAAGGTCACCAACTCCCTCAGCTTCTCTTTACCTGGGAATATCTGTTTCTCCTTCACTTTTTTTAAAAGTAGGCTTCATGCCCAGCACGGAGCCCCATATGGGGCTTGAACTCATGACCTTGAGATTAAGACCTGAGCTGAGATCAAGAGTTAGAAGCTTAACTGAATGAGCCACCCAGGCATCCCTCTCCTTCACTTTTGAAGGACAGATTTGCTGGGTATAGGATTCTTAGCTCATAGTTTTTTTGTTTGCTTAGCACTTTATTTTTATTTTTTTAGCACTTTAAATATATATTCCCACTGTCTTCTGGTTTCCAAAGTTTCTGATGAGGAATCTAGAGATGATCTTGGAGGATCCTGTGTATGTGATGATCTGCCTCTCTGCTGCTGCCTTCAAGACTCACTCCTTCTCTTGTTGAAGTTTAATTGTAACGTGTCTTGGTGTGGGTCTCTTAAAATTCATCTTACCTGGACTTTGTTGAGTTTCTTGGATTTTATATGCATGTCTTTTTAGGAAGTTCTCAGCCATTATTTCTTCAAATATTCTCTCTGCCCCTCTCTCTCTCTCCTCCCTCCTTCTGGGAGGCCCACAATGAGTACCTACTGATGGTGTCCTATGGACATCTTAGGTTCTGTATGCTTTTCTTCAATCTTTCTGTCTCTGGTCCTCAGCTTCCATAAGTTCCATTGTCCTATCTTTAAGTTCACGGATTCTTTCTTTCATCTGCTTCCATCTGCCTCTGAATTCCACAAGTGAAGTTTTCATTCTGGTTACTGTTCTTTTCAGCTCCAGAATTTCTTTTGGTTTCTTATTCTAGCTCTTTATTGATATTACTGTTTAGTTCACATATCATGTTCTTGACTTTCTCCACATTTTCCTTCAGATTTCTGAGCATCTTTAGGATCATTGTCTTAAAGTCTTCGCCTAATACATCTGCCCTCAATCTTTTCAGTGCCTGCTTTTGTTCAATTTGTTTTTCTTTGAATGGGTCATATTTCCCTGTTTATTTGTGTGCCTTGTGATTGCTTTATTGAACACTAGACATTTGAATCTAATAATGTGGTAACTCTGGAAATCAGATACCCCCACCTTCCCCAGGGTTTGCTGCTCTTTGTTATTATTTGTTGGGTTGTGTAGGTGAGCTCTGTGCTCAGGAGCAAACTGAGGTGTGAAATTTAGGCCCTCTGAGGTGTTTTCTGAAATCTTCTTTGGGAATGCCCACCCGCTATCTAATTTCCCCACATATGCAATTGCTTTTGAATGTTCTAGTGTCTAATGTCTGGCTCCCAGAAGGGGAAAGGGCAAAAAATTAATGGGAGGAAGGGTGCTGGTCTTGAAATCCCCTGGAAGTCACTTCAGCTGGAGGAGGAGGGGCTTGCAACAATAAGGAAGGGGCAGCAACACCAACGGCCACCCTGTGTCTGCACCTCTGTGATCAGAAGCAGTAAGCAGCAGAGCGGAGATCCCCGGTATTTGGGCAGGGTTCTTTCTGCCCACTCCAGCTGGTTCCCGCCAGCCATGTGCAAGCTGCTGCAGGACTGTGTGCACAGCAGCCTGCATCTGTCTAGGAATGAGAGGCAGGGAGCTGCTACTGTGCTGAGAGACGTAGCTTTTACCAAACTAACTACAGATTTACTACCCAAGCCTCCCCCTGGAAGTGGCAAATCTCCACCTGACTCCAGAGTTACAAAGCAGTTAGTGGCCAGATCCACCAGTACAAGTCTGCGCAGGTTGGGAGACAGATTCCTGGCGTTTCCTATTCTGCCACCTTCCCAGAATGAGAAGAGTTTAAAGAGTTTTCTTAAATTTCTTTTAAAGAATGAACTAAAGGGGCACCTGGGTGACTCAGTCGGTTGAGCATCTGACTCTTGATTTCGGCTTGGGTCATGATCTTACAGTTTGTGAGTTCGCGCCCCATATTGGGCTCTGTGCTGACAGGACGGAGCCTGCTTGGGATTCTCTCTCTCCCTCTCTCTCTGCCCCTCCCCTTTTCTCTTTCTCTCTCTTAAAATAAATAAACATTTTTTACAAAAATAAATTTAAAAAATAAGGAATGAGCTATGAAGTAATTAACACCCTCAGATGGAAATGAGGTAAATAAACTCTGTAAGAGGATTATATATAAAACGAATCCATGCTTTTAAAAATCGGGAGTCTCTCTCTCTGACCCTCCCCCGTTCATGCTCTGTCTCTCTCTGTCCCAAAAATAAATAAATATTGAAAAAAAATTTTTTGAAAAAAAAAAAAATCGGGAGTGTGAGTATCCCTGGAAGAGGCAGGGTGGGAGGGGACTACTGGGAAACTGACGTGTTTGGCTTCTTTGGATGCTGCTTAAAATAGGTCTGTTCATGTTTGTGAAAATTTCTCCAGTTACACACTGGGAATGTGGGCACTTCTTCAGGTGTACATCACACTTCAATACAACTTCCCTCTTAATCCTATAGGTTGAAGAGTTTGCTTTTAAGTCTTATTAATGAAACAGGCTGAAGAGGAAATCACATACCTCAAGAAGAAAATTTCTTAAAATAATTACTAGAGGCTTATTCATTGGAGAGATAATAAAGATGGGACGTAGGAAGGTAGCAGAGTGTCTCTGAGCATTGGTTTCCTCAATGAAACAAAGGACCAATAGTGACTAACCACCTGGCTCACAACAGGCATCCAGTGGGGGGATTCCCTCCCCCAATCACCCCATGCTGCCTCCCAGTCTCTCTAGAGCAACTCTCGTTCTGACAGAAATCCCTGTGGTCAAGGAAATGTTCTAAGTCTGCATGTCCAACAAGCACCTGAAATATACCTGGTGTGACCAAGGTAGACGTTGTGTGCCTAATGGCTACGGTACCGAACAGCACATTCTAGATCTTGAGAAGGTGTAAGGCTTTGGCCAATTTCTACTTGATCCCAACTTTGCTGTGAGGCTTGACCTGGCCTTTACTTCCCCCAGTGCCTACCTTCTAGAACAGAAGCTCCATGGGACGTGGGCCACTGCATTCACTACTATTTACTATATTCACAGTGCCTACTCCAGTGCCCGCACACGGTAAGTGGTCAACAAATATTTGTTTGGATGAATAAAATAAAACAGAATTTGATTAATCCAGACTTCTTTACATATTTTTGTGGGGTTATCTTTGCATACCACTCTGATATCCAATAGGACATATTTATTTCGAGAAGCACTGAATTAGCAATAGATCCAACATGGATTTCTAAGAGAAAAGGTGTCTGATGTGTGGCCACCATACCTCAAAGCTGAAGTCACAAGAGGCAGCCCCAGCCCCCAAACCCACTGAGGAAGAGACCCAGCCCGTGTGAACCACAGCCAGGAAGACCACGGATCGGTCTGCTTGGGACAGTTCTGCTTTATCCCTGTTGTCCCAACACAACGCTCAGAAGTGCCCAGGTCACAAAGTAGACAGTCCCCCAAAGCCAAGATTCAGGGTGGCAGGAACAACATGCTTGAATTGGACGATACGTTCCCAGAAAACTGTGGGATAATCACCTGTTGGAAACTGAACCCTACTTTGAATATATGAAGTTAAAAGGCCCTTGAATGGAATCGTTTCATAAAAGGAAAAACAAAAGCCTTAGGCTTATTTATTTCTGAGGCCTGTGCGCCCCTGCCCAGGATGCCGCCAGAACCAGCTTCCAAGCGGGTGCCAGCCCCCGTTACCTGCAATGGCCACCGCAGTCCGTCTCTCAGATGCTTTTATTCCTGGGGCCACTTCTCCCAAATCTGAGCGTCTGAAACAATTCCAAAGGAAAACTGTAATGAAAATAATGAAGTAATACCACAACTTGATTCTACCTGTCAAGTTGGCTGCACGTCAGAACCTCTTGGGGGGACTTGAAAACTACAAATCCTGGCCGCGCCCCAGCTCGTGGAAACCAGACCTGGGGGCTGGGCCCGGGCAGCACTGTTTCAAAGAGCTCCCTCGGTGATTCCAACGTGCAGCCACCACAGAGAAGACCTGGTCGAGAAAAACCAGCCCTCTCTGCAACCGCAGGCCAGAGCACACATCGTCATTCAAAAAGACAGAAAAATATACATACCCTTTGACCAGTAATTCCACTTCTAGCCTAAGGAAATAATTAAGATTTAGTTACAAAGATGTTGATGTCAGCTTTACATACAATAGTGAAAAACTGGATGCCTTTTAAAATCAAAGTCCGATTACAGAGAAGTATGGTACAGTCTTATTCTGTACTCATTAGAAAATACTGTATGGATCACACCTTGTGGACACAGAGACGTTGGACGATGTTACAGAATAACATGAATGATATATTCATTAGCAGGAGGAAAAGTCAAGTTACAGAACAATATGTGTAGTATGACGTTTCAATAAAATTGTATTTGTGTATTTCCCTACAGGTGTACATAAGGAGATCTAGAAGGATATTCATCAAGAGTAACAGTGTGGGCAGACAGGGGTGGTCCTGAATTCTTTTAAGTAGGTTTGGTAAGTGCAGTCCGTTTAAGAATGAACTATTTTAAACATATTATAAAATTGAGTAAATGTGCCGATTTTGTCAGGAGCCAGGGGTTCCACTGGTGAAGAAGGGACACACAAATATGGAAAGAAGAAGCTAGAACAAGAACTCCCAGGGGCGCACAGGAACCAGTGAGGCCAGCGCGACGGCACGATTTCTACATGCGAGCGTGTGGGTACGCGTTTGCATCTGTACGCATTCTCTCTCCTAGCTCCGTCCACCAAAAGGGCCAAAGATACTCTATGGAGACAGTGAGCGCACCAACCCCCTTCTGTGCCATTCCACACTAAGAGACAACAGGTCTCCTTGGAGGGATGGCCGGGAAAGAACAAGAGAAGTCTGAGCATCTTCAGAAAACAAGTAAGTGCTCAAAAAAATGCTAGGGTAGGTCACAGAACATAGGTGCCAGCTTGAAGAGGCTCCTATGGCCAAGTCTGGGACAATCTGAGTGTGAGCATAATAAATACAGTAACTAATGAAAAACCATTGAAAAGCAGGACTGAATGAGTCCGTGTAGGTATATATAAACAAACTGGGGGAGGGAGGAGGGCTCTTGCTCACAACTATCCGATGAGTCAAGTGCTGCAGCTGGAGTAGTATCATTCTGCAACCATCTCAATCTCAATGAAGACTGGTTCAGGCCAGGGGCACCTGGGGGGCTCAGTCGGTGAGTGTCCAACTTCGGCTCAGGTCATGATCTCAGGGTTTGTGAGTCTGAGACCCATTTTGGGCTCTGGGCTGACAGCTCAGAGCCTGCTTGGGATTCTCTCTCTCTCCCTTGCTCTCTGCCCCTCCCTCGAGTGCACACGTGCTATTTCTCTCTCGTGTGTGCGCTCTCTCTCTCTCTGTTTCTCTCAAAATGTCTCCCCACAGACTGCTTCTTAGGGGTCAGGGAGAAAAAAAAAACCTAGTAATTATAACGATGCACACTTGGGCAATACCTGACTGGGTGATCAAATCAGTGACAACATGACAGATGGCCACTGTGTGCCCCAGCCATCGCACCCTGAGAAAGAACACGTCACCGGGCAGTGTTCCGGCTAAGAATGAAAAGTCCTGGTCTAATTGTGGGGGCAAATCCAAAACAGAAAGTCACCTGGAGGGGAGGACTATGTTATCCCAAAGTCACAAAGGACAAAACAAAGGTGGAGGAAATGTTCCAGATTCAGGGTGCTGGAGAGATGTGAAAACAAAATGCAGGACCTGACCCCACACTAGATCCTGAACCGGAGGGAGAGTCTTTGGGGTCAACTGACAGAATTGAAATGTGGGCACTATGCGTGTTGAAAGCATGGATGTTGATGACTGAACCACAGCTGTAAGAGAGTATCTCTGCTCTCAGGAAACCCCGAAGGATCTGGTGAGAAAACAGGATGCTGCATGTAGCTGACTCTCTAGTGCGTAAGAAAGATTACGCATGAGTGTACTCATGTGTGTACATAAACACACATGCAGCGAGAGCCGGAGCATGAGAAATGAAAATGGTAAGTGAGCTAAAATATTAAAAACAGCAAACTCTGGATAAAGGGCCTTTCACTTTTATCATTTATCTCTAGGTACAAGTTATTTTAATAAAAAATGTCAAAGTTTATTTTGTTCTATTTACATTCTTTAAGTGAAAGAAGCATGTATTAATAAAACCAAAAGAACTTAAAAATGATGCAATGAGAGGGGTCTGGGCCAGAATAAGATGTGCAGGTGCCCCAGAGAGACCAGACTGCTGTGTCTTCCAGGAGCATGGGGACACTCAACTCCATGTAAGGGACCCTCAGACCATCCAGCCCCCACTAATTCCCCAGCAAACAAGTCACACCCGCAGTCCGGAAGGAGACTCCACGCCGGGTCTCTGGGCGTCTCATCCTCTGCCTGCTGTGAGGAGAGTCCTGGAAACACAACTGTACAGCACAGACTGCTAAGCTCCGCCCCCGATGCTGATAAAAAAATGAGAGTTTTCATTGCTTTTGTAGTAAGAAAAAAAGTAACCTTAAAAATAGACAACAGGACGGGTATAAACTGGCTCCCAGAGTAGAAGCAGGCATAGCCTGGCCGCACACACGCGCCTGAGGTCCAGGCTGGGAGAGGGGAGGACCAAAGGACAGGTGTTTACAGTCGGGGGCTCCTCCCACCCACACACGGGCTCCTGGGACAAGAGCTGAACCTCAACCCTTTCCTTCCAACACAAGAAAGCAGGCAACAAAAGTGATATTATCACAGGGATTCTGTCCTGTATTCCTGTCCACAAACTGCACATCTGTATTGTGAACGGAACACAGGGCCCAGCCTGGCAGGGGATCAGAAGCTTGGCTCCGCCTGGCACTTTTTACCTTTCGATCTACTTTCAACGCTTTCACAGTCTCAATTGTGTTCAAAGTCCTTTGTTGAAGCTGTCACCCCCGTGCGACTACATTTGGAGACGAGGTCTGTGCAGAGTGTGATACTGTGATTTAAAAGAATTTATTTGGTTCGTCTCCATTCCTGGCACACAGCTCCTAAAAACCCTTGGGATTTTCTTTGTGAGGTGTAAAGGTGCCTCTTAGAATGTTAACGAGTGAGTTTGGGAAAGCACCTGAGGATGGGGGCAGGTGGCCTGGGGACCTAACCACGTGGTTACAGGATTGCAACTTTAAGTTCGTGGACAGGAGGGGCTGGAGGTTGGATCAATCACCAGTGGTCAATGAGTTCATCACTCATGCCTGTGTAATGAAGCCTCCAGAAAACCCCGACAGGACGGGGTTGTGAGGGCCTCCAGGTTGGTGAGCACGAGATCTGAGAGGGCAGGGAGACTCCGTGCCCCTCCCCACACACCTGGCTGGTGCAGATCCTCTTCTGGCTATTCCCGAATCACTCCTTTTGTAACAAATGGGTAATCTAGTAAGTAACACGTTTCCCTGAGTTCTGTGAGTCACTGCAGCAATTAACTGACCCCAAAGAAGGGTCATGGGAACCGGACTCACCCCTAGTCAGCCAGAAGCATAGGAGGCAGCCTGGATTCTCACTGCTGGCATCCTAGGCAGGAGGTGTTCATGGGAGCCCCAAGCTGTAGCCCATGTCACAAGCACGGCAGCGGCCCGGGCCTGCAGCGTGGAAGTGGGGCTGGGGGTGGGGGTTGGAGGGAGGGGTGGTCTTGCATGACAAGACCCTGAACCTGTGGGAGATGCTCGCTGTCTCCAGGCAGACAGGGTCAGCGATGAGCTCAATTTCAGACACCCTGCAGGTGTCTCAGAATTGTTTGCTGGTGTGGACAGAACCCCTCCCCAGCCCCCCACAACATTACAATTAGATCAAGAATTCCGTTTTGGTGGCAATTGCAGTTAAACGAGGTCCTAAGCCTGGAGCTTGTGGAGAGCTGGCTCTCTGTCTGCAGCTTCACAGAAAAGGCCACATGAGGCCACGGCGAGAAGGTGGCCATCCACAAGCCAGGGAGAGAGGCCTCAGGAGAAACCAACCATGACCACACTGCAGTCAGGGCACCCAGCCTCCAGGACCATGCGACACAAGTCTGTTGCTTCCGGCACCATGAGCACAGCAACGCCATACCCAAAACGTCCTGTGAGGTGGAAACAGCACAGAGGCCTGCCCACGGCCCCCACACCAGCAAACACGGCTGGACCCAAACCTCAGTCCTCTGGCTCCCCCAGGGCTCATCACTTTTAAGACTCAGGTAGATTTTAGGTAACTTAAAACTACAACTAATAATTACAAAACCCTGAGTACCCGGCTCGGCCTCAGGCACATGCAGCCCAGGAGGCTTTCTGCAGAGCAGGTGTGGGAAATTACTAACATCATCACTATCTTTTTCTGCTTCCCAAAATAGGGGGAATATAAAATATGGAAGAGTACCAAGAAAATGCCTTTGCTCTTTTGAAAATTACTCAACAGATGAACCAATCCCCTCCCCCCCGTTAGTCTGATTCCACTGCTACAAGCTCATTCTAGCTCCGGCTTCCAGAGGACGACATTCTGTGAGGCTAGGGTCACCTCCCCATTACGGGCCAGAGTGCAAAGCCAAACATGGAAGCCAGCTCAGGTCCTGTGCAGAGGCCCATGGTGGGCGTGGGCTCCTGGCCTCCATGCTGACCAGACCTGGGGCGTCTCCCCACAGGGACAAGGGGTGATCTGACCGCCGCCCTGAGGGCCCAGTGCATCTAGCGGTACTTCCTTGCTAAGTCAGTGAGCAGACACTGTGGTCTGCACCCTTCGACGGCTTCCTTTGAGTCCAGCAGGAAAAATGAGGGCCCTGACAACTCCCTGGCCGTGTCTCCTAGGTGATGGGGCACGCCATACTTTCCTTGTCCTTCTTCTTTTTCCAACTGCCCAGAAGATTTACCTGCAGAGGTTTTCTACATCTGGAGAGTCTGATTCTGGAGACCAGGGTGTTCATGCACGCTGACCCACCTCTGACAACGGAGACCAGTGCACCCCGTCAGAGCTGCACACTTCTCGGGCAGCGGTCTTCAATGCCCAGAATAAATGGTCTAAACCTGGTGAGCAGGGCTAATTCCTAGCAACAAACCCCACTCCTTCACCAGGTGGTGACAATAAAGCAAGATGGCACAGAAAACCATCCCAAGCAGGATATGAGAGAAATACAGGTGTATTTGCTTACTGTAATGCAGCCAGCAGCCTATTATCAATTGCTTTGGATAATAAAGAATGTGCTCAATTTTTGCTGTTTCATGCTGACAACTTGTAAGACCCTCCAGTCGCCCTCCTGCCCCACACCTGGGCCAGCTGACAAGTAAGCCTAGGGACTTCCTCCTCTGCCCTGGAGGAGGGGTGGGGCACCCTCCTCCCATTACCACCCCCGAAACAAAATAAACTTCGAAGCCAGTTGTTCTGCCTAGGAAGCCTCACTAAATTAGTAATAAACCTTTATAAACCAAACTGGTGTGTGTTTAGGGTTGAAATGTGTCCCCCCCAAGGGGCACCTGGGTGGCTCAGTTGGTTAAGCGACCGGCTTCGGCTCAGGCCATGATCTCATGGTTGGTGAGTTCGAGCCCCATGTCGGGCTCTGTGCTGACAGCTTGGAGCCTGGAGCCTGCTTTGGATTCTATGTCTCCCTCTCTCTCTGCCCCTCCCCTGCTCATGCTCTGTGTCTGTCTCTCAATAATAAATAAACGTTAAAAAAATTTTTTTAATAAAAAAAGAAATGTGTCCCCCAAAAAGGTATGTTCAAGCCCTAACCCCAGTACTGAATATGGTATTATTTAGAAATAGGGTCTTTGCAGATATAATTAGTTAAATTAAGACCAGATCATACTGGGTAGGGTGGGTCCTCTTATTAGGAAAGTGTGGTTGGTCCACAGCGAGCAAAACGTGGGCAGGGGAGGCAGAGACCGCAGTGCTGTGTCTACAATCCACAGATCACCAGCAGCCACCAAAAGCCAGGGAACAGGGAGGCACCAACCGGGCCCACACCCTCATCCCAGACTCCTGGTGTCCAGAATGGTGGCAGAATACGCTTCTCTCTTCTTTGTGGCCCATGTGACAGCATCCCCAACAGAGTTCAGAGAGCACGAGTGTGGCTCCTGACGGCTGGATGCGGCGTTCTCCCCAGTGCGTCCCTTCTCTGCTACTTGCAAGGACACCAGTCATTGGAGGACGGCCCACCGAGCCCAGCATGACCTCATTTTAACTAATCACAGCTGCCAGGAGCCTATTTCCAAAAAATGGCCACATTCACAGCTATGAGGGGTTAGACCTCAACACACGTTTTGGAGGTGACACGATTCAACCTCTAACAACATGCAAGCCACAGGAGAGGCCATCCCAGCTCCACAGGGACCACCCACATTGAAGTGTTCAACTCTCATCATGTGCAGGGGCATGACTGGCTGAGAAAACAGAGGAGCTGGGTCTGTGGCAGCGCCTGGGGGCGGGGACACAAGCGGATGTGGGATATCACAGCACACCCCCTCAGCAGCCCCCCTCCCGGGGCCATAATCATCGCACCCCCAAGTGGAGCAGGAACGGGGCTGCGTGCAACGAGGCTGTGTCCTGGGTTCACTGAGCGAGAGGAAGTGACTCTGAGTCCTCCGAGAGCTCACACAGGAGCCGTGTCACACCCCACAAGACACACGGGCTGACCTCTGAGCCAAGGCTAGCCGTCCCCACCCCACACAGCTCATCAGGGTGCTGTGAGGGTCTGGGGAGGTTTACATGTGGGAAGCAAGTTCATATAAGGCAGTCAATGTTCTCCTGGACTTACCCTCACATTTACTCCCTGCCAGGGACTTCCCTAGGAGTTTCGGATCATTCTGTGAAGGACACAGACATCCTCGCTCTCAGCTGGGGGAGATGGACAAGTAATAACTTTTAAGTAGAAGGCACACTGGAAGATGCCCTGAGGCCTGGGCTGGGGCTGCTGTGGGTAAAAGGGGGTGGGGACTCCCGGAGTTGGGGGGGGTGGGGGCACAGGAGAGCTCAGGCAGGGCAGGGGGCCCAGGATGAGCGGGAGGGCAGGGTGAGCAGAAGGAGGCAGCAGGACAGGTGAGGCTGAGCTCTTCAGGCCACAGACAAGATCCACTTTTATTCCAGGGGAGGAGGGAGGGGGGAAGTGCTGAGTGTAGGTGGCACGCCTGTCCAGTGACAAAGGTCATACCTAGGTGGTGGCAGCACCAGAGACACTGACACAGGGCTGGGCTCAAAGTCTCTGTGAAGGGTTCAGCAGACGAGGCAGAACGTGTGAGACAGACAGTGCAGGCAGCAGACAGCCGGACTGACAGCTGCCCGCATCTCAAGAGACCCATGTAAAGAAACTATTTGTGCGTCCCCAGCTTCCCAAATTCTCTCACTGGGGCGACAGTTTTCCAGATCTACTTGCAAATAAAAGAATCAAAACCCACGGCCAACGCCCTGTAGACAGCAGGTTAGAAACGTACATTTACAACGTCAATGAGAGGGGTGAAGAATCCACACAGCAAACAGGCAGCATCTATATGAGAACTTTCAGATCCCAAAGACCATAAAAGACTTGAACAAATGAAGAGGTGTATCCTATTTGAGAAAGGAAGGCTTAACGTGATTTTCTAAGTCAATGCTCCCTGAGTTAACCTGTCTGTGCATCTAGGCTGAAAAACAGATAAGCTGATTCTATGGAGAAATATTTGTACAATATCAGGAAAATTCTGAAAAAGAACAGCAATGAAAGAGACAAAACCTGCCGGAGAGTAGGACACAGGACCAGCCACCAGAAATGAAGGCTGCAGGCCCGGCTCATGAGCAGACAGGCTGCTGGGTGGCAGGAGGCCGAGGGGCAGGCCCCAAACCCACAGGGAATCTGGTCCCTGACCCTGGGAGCTCACAGTGTCTGGGGGCTAAAAACAACATGGAAAAGGTAACGGCAAACCCTGGCCACTCCCTTCACCAAAGTATCAACTGGACCTAAGATTTAAATTGGAAAAGGAAACAAAAAGTGCACTCAAAGGAAATATTAAAGACTTAAAAATCAGAGCCCGGAAGGCTTCAAAAAGTCACAAGGCAAACGACAACAGAAGACTTTGTAACACAAATGGCAAAAGGCTGGTTTTCTCCATGTACAAAAAGCTACAAATCCACAAGAAAAAGCCAAGACTCCAAAGAGAAAAGTGAGACAGGACATCTCCAAAATGCATGTCAGGTTTAAAACAAAACAAGGAGGACCCAGAGCCCGGCTGTGCCCTGGAGTCGGGGGGTAAGGATGCCTCCTGGGTGGGACCTGGGCACCATGCCTGCGTTTCCACAAAAGTCCTTTCACACCTTTTGAGATGTGTACCGTGTGTGCATTACTTGTTGTGAGAAATAAGGCAGCTAATGGGGTGCCTGGGTGGCTCAGTCGGTTAAGCGTCCGACTCTTGATTTTGGCTCAGGTTGTGATCTCTCAATTCGTGGGATAGAGCCCTGTGTCAGGTTCTGCCAGTGTGGAGCCTGCCTGGGCTTCTCTTTCTATCCCTCCCCTGCTCATGCTCTTTCTCAAAATAAAGAAATAAACTTAAAATTTTTTTTTTAAAAAAGAACACTCCCTGACTGGAAAGCCCCTGACACTCGTGGTCCTGGGTAGGATGCCCTTCCCTAAGCTGGACAGAGGCCGGCAGCACGGCCACCCTGCCCGATCAAGCGCTGGCCCCCCACCACGGCTAGGTGAGCTTTGCTGAGCTACTCTGCACAGCCAGGGACGCTTTGCCTACAACGCCCCTCGTCGCCCTCCCTTCTTCTCCAGTGGGGGACACCCTGAGGGCTGGTGTGGCTCCTTGGGGAATGGCAGGGGGAGGAGGTGGCAAAGTCTGCAGCCCGCTGGTAAGACCGCATCCCTTCCCCAGGAACGACAGCAGCCACTGAGCGGGCAAAGAGCTCCTCACAGACTTCTCCTGGAGCAGACACACACCTTGCCTGAGTTCCTCAGTGTCTCCACCCCACAGTGCGTTTGTGGGTCCTCTCCTCCCCCCTGGTGTGAAGAGCCCATCTGGACCAGGCCAGGCTCTGGCAGGAAAGCTGAACCGGTCCCAGAAGGCGAAGCCCCAGATCCTTTCCTTCCCCACAAAATGATGGTGTTAGGAGAGGATCTTCCTGGATAGGAATGATAAACAGTTAAAATAAAGTCTCAGATACTTTTAAATGTGTGGTGCATGATGGGGGGGCACCTACCCCAGCAGACTTGCTCACCTCTTGCTCTTCTGTTCGGGGACAGGCCTCACTGTGTTACATCTCACTTACGGGGTGTACATGGCTAGAACCCAATGTCAACAATGGGATCAAAGCCACTGGGACTATTTCTGAGGGAACACAAGCAGTCAGGTAGGAAGTTTCTATCTTTAAAGACCCAGTGAGTGAATATGCCATTAGCTTCCTAGTTCTTTTTTTTTTTTTTACTTTTTTTAATGATTTTATTATTTATTTTTGAGAGAGAGAGAGAGAGAGAGAGAGAGAGCGAGCATGAGCAGGGGAGGGGCAGAGAAAGCGGGAGACACGGAATCTGAAGCAGGCTCCAGGCTCTGAGCCAACGTGGGGCTCGACATCATGAACTGTGAGATCACGACCTGAGCTGAAGTCGGACACCTAACTGACTGAGTCCCCCAGGCGCCCCAGCTTCCTACTTCTTAACTCAGTAATTCCATCAGACAAGCAAAACTTTTAAAGTCTGATGTCGTGTGTTAGGAGGTGCAGAGAGGGAAGGTGGTGTGACCCCTTGTGAGGACACTTCAGTAGTTTCAGGCCCCCTGACCACAACACCCAGTTCTTTGAACCTACTCTAGAAAAAGGTATGTGCATGTCCAGGGGAGACGTGATGTGTGGCATCACCTTACAGAGAAAACTGGAAACCTCCCTATGTAACATGACCATGTCACATGATATGATATAAATGTCAAGATTTAGGTAGATCTGATCCTGGTTCTGACATGTTGGCTGAGGACAGCAAACTGCAGAATAGCATGAAAGCATTTAAGTAAAAACAGAACAAATACAGGCTCTGAAAAGCAAACTGTCTTATGTATATTTTCCCACAATAAAAAAATGGGGCGGGGGGGACAGAGCAAAGAACAAACATAATGTGTAAATGCACAGGAAAATGTCAGAATAGTTGCCTAGTTAAGACACAGGGGCAGGGGGTGGGGGGCAGGGAACGACACTTCAGGCATATCTGGAAGTCTGTCTCTCTGATAAGAACAGCCTAATTAAAAATACACCAGGGACGCCTGGGTGGCTCAGTCGGTACAGGCCATGATCTCACAGTCTGTGAGTTCGAGCTCCACGTCGGGCTCTGTGCTGACAGCTCGGAGCCTAGAGCTTGCTTCAGATTCTGTGTCTCCCTCTCTCTCTTTCTGCCCCTCCCCCACTCACACTCTGTGTGTGTGTCTCTCTCTCTCTCTCTCAAAAAATAAATATTTAAAAAATTAAAAAAAAAAAAAAGAAGATTCTTGGGGCGCCTGGGTGGCTCAGTCAGTTAAGCATCCGACTTTGGCTCAGGTCATGATCTCGCAGTCTGTGAGTTCAAGCCCAACGTCCGGCTCTGTGCTGACAGCTTGGAGCCTAGAGCTTGCTTCAGATTCTGTGTCTCCCTCTCTCTCTGCCCCTCCCCCACTCATGCTCTGTGTCTCTCTGTCAAAAATAAATAAGCATTAAAAAAAAAAATACACCAAAAATTTAAAAGTGGTAGTTTATGGAAATTTGGATTACATTTGATTTTGATTTTGTTTTATACTTTTTTTGTTTTTTAAATTATATGCCATTAACAATCAAATGTAAATATATTTAGCCCATGTAATCCAGGTTTGCTGTCCCTCCAAGTGAGTGTAGATGAGTGGCTGTAAGGCTCCTGAGGTAAGAGCCCCTTCAAGATGGGCTGTGGACAACAAAGGCTACAGACCTTGGTCCCACCAACATACTCGCTGACCCCCGACACTGCACAGGAACGCTGAAAGCCCACCAATGAATCATGGACCCCAGGTTAAGAACTTCTGATTTAGACAACATTTAAAACCACAGAAATAGGGGCACCTGGGTGGCTCAATCGGTTAAGCATCTGACTCTCCACAACAGCTCAGGTCACAATCTCACAGTTTGTGGGATCGAGCCCCGTGTTGGGCTCTGTGCTGACAGGGTGGAGCCTGCTTGGGAATCTCTGTCTCCCTCTCTCTCTGCCCCTCCCCCAGTCATGTTCTCTTTCTCTCTCAAAAATAAACTTAAAAAAATTAAAAAAAAAAAAAAAAACCACCACAGAAACGCCACAATCTGGCAGAGAACACATTGGGATTAGCAGAAATGGACTACAGACTCCCCGGCCCCCGGGAGTCCTGACAGCAAAGGCACAGGCAGAGCACAGAAGACTAGCCATGGGGCAGCAAGGAGTGAAGGCCGGCAGGATGGAGCTGACGGCAGCAGGGTGAGGAGCTCCGTGTGTTCCGGCCCCACCACGCTGCTGTCACATGGACTCCCCCTCAGTGAGCAGTGGGCAGTGAGCCCACAAACGAGGCCAGGCCTACAGTCTGGCCAGGCACCCTGGTCTCTGCATAGCTCTAAACTCATGGGGCTGGGGGTCACCTCAGATGTATCCTTCCCTGTGATGCCCGCTTTCTCACCATTTCCTTCTGCAAAATGCCCAGCCCATCAGTAAGGGTCTCTTCCTTCTCTCCCAGCTCTCTTGCAGAGATTCACTTAGGAGAGAAGATGGGATTCAGAGGTGCCTCCATGAACAGCTCAGGAGAAATCACAGATCCCTACCCATCCCTGCCCTGATGCCCTGGACTAGTTTCCACAGTACTGAGTCCAGCAGGCTGGACGTCTGCTGGTCAGCTGACTGAGACAGGCGAGAAACTCCCAGGAAGTCAGGTCTTCCTGGCTGGACTCTGCCCTACCAGTGAAACCTGCAGAGTAGACACCCAGGAGTTATATCTGGAAGTACGACTGTCCCCAAATGCGTATATGCCACAATGAGTGACAGTTCTCTCTACAAAATAAAATAAAGCAAAATTAAAGTTTTGTGACCTCAGCTCTGCAACGAGTACATGTCAGAAAACTACAGTTTAGTACTAACTGCAGACTCAAGGGGACACCCGCTATGGTATAATATCAAATCTAAACTAATGCCACCTGCTACAGGGACACCACTTAGGTAGAGCCTGCTGGCTCTGAGAGGGCTTACCAGGCCACCATAAACTCCACCTCTGACCCAGGTCTAAAAGGAGTGTGCTGGGACACCAAATGGGCCATCACGTTTGGAAGACCAGACAGCAGCCGCACCACAGGCTCAGACATCACCCTGCCTCGCCTGCTCCCAACAAGAGGGGCCAGAACATGGTGGGACCTTGAACCCTCTGGAATCAGTCTGGCCTTCTGAGGGATGGGCCAGTGTTTATTCTACTTATGAACTCAAGAGTCCTGGGCACTTTATGACCAGAGCTCCCCAGACCTAGAAAGCCTGCAGGTAGATGGAAAAGATCCACCACTTGGTTATCACAAACCCCCTGCTCCATGGAGGCTGAGGACAGAGCCAGGCCCCACCTGTAAGAGGCCTGACACCCACCGTCTCTACCCCACTGGAGCTGCTACCACAGCCACCAGGTCTAAGACCCTCTGAATGTAGACAGTAGTCAAAAAAAGAATTTTACCAACTAAAGCAATGACCTTGAGGCTAATTTTCCTCCTCTGTGAACTGAGGTATTGGATTAACTGTCATTCCCAGCTTTCATGACCACTTATATTATGGAAGCAAAAACTAATTACAGTTCATTGCTGAGGTTTTATTTCACAAGTAAAGAATTTTTTCAAAAATTACAAACTCTGTGTGTCACCATCTTTTCCTCAAGAAAGAACATTTTAGCACCCAGGCGGTGGAAAGCGGTGATGTCAGAACAGGGGCTGCCACCCTATGGGGCCCGCGGCCCTGGCCTGACCCGAGTCCCGACCCGAAGCCCCAGCCGGCCGGGCAGAGGCCTCCCCTACCCCCAGGGACCCCCCCCCCCTACGGGGACCCTCGGGGACCCTCGGGCTGCGCCCCGCGGGGTGGGGGGAGGGCCCGGCATCCGCTCCCGGAGAGCAAGTGGAAAACAGCTGCGCAGGGCAGGGCGGGGGCGCCGGCCGACCGGGCTCCGGGCCCTCGGGGCCCAGCGGCTCCCGGATTCCGGGCCGCGCCCCCGCCCTGCTCCCAGTCCCCAGCCCGGCCGCCCCCGACCCGCGCCCCTGCGCCCTCCCCCCCCCCCCCCCCGCCCGGCCGCGCCCGCCCAAGGTCTGCTGGAGGCCCGCGGGGCCCGGCGGGCGGGGGTCCGGACTGGGGGCTGCGGGCCAGGGGCAGTGAAGGCGGCCCGCGCCCGCACCTGCACCCGGACGCCCCCACCCCGCGGCCCGCAGACCCCTCCCCGGCGCGGCCTGAGCGCCTCACTCACCCGGGCGACGCCATCAGCGCGGCGAGGTCTCGGCGCTGCCGCCGCCTCCGCTTCCTCCGCGCCGAGCGCCTCCGCCGGGGAGGGGCCTCGCGCCGGCCACGGCCGCCCGCCCGGGCCGCTCCGGACGGCAGGGGTGCGGGGAGGGGGCCCGGGCCGCTCGGGGACGGGTCCGGGATGGTGGTGGGGCGCTCGGGAAGGTATCCCAGGGCGCTCGGGGAGGGGGTCCGGGGCGATGGGGGGCGCTCGGGGAGCTGTCCCGGGGCGGCGGGAAGGGGGCCCGGGGTGGTGGTGGGGCGCTCGGGAGGGAGCCCAGGGCGGCGGGGAGGGAGTCCGGGGCGATGGGGGGCGCTCGGGGAGCGGTCCCGGGGCGGCGGGGAGGGGGCCCGGGGTGGTGGTGGGGAGGGAGCCCAGGGCGCTTGGGGAGGGGGTCCGGGGCGATGGGGGGCGCTCGGGGAGCGGTCCCGGGGCGGCGGGGGGCGATCCGGGAGGAGGCGCGGGTCAGCAGAGGGAGGCGCTCGGGGAGGGGGCCCGGGACAGTGGATCGGGGCGCTTGGGGAGGAACGCAGGGGTTCGTTGGAAGCGCGCCTGGGAGCGGTGGGGTTCGCCGAGCTTTTGGAGGTGTTGGAAGAGGGCCCAGTATCGTCTCCCAGCGGCCTTGGGCGGGGGTGGGGGCGACACAGCACCGGCTTGGACCCGGAGCAGGGCGACCGCGGCGGCCCACCTGCCCGGGTGCCCGCGGGCCAGGACTCTCGGACGGGTGCCTAGGTTGCCAAACCAACCGAACACCTGTCCCGGGGCCACGAAGCTGCGGCGGGACTGGGTGAAGTGGACACCTCCCTGCGATCTGAGTTTAATTTCTGTAAGGAAAGCGTTTCTTTAGCCCAGGAGAGCAAGGCGTTGTTACTACTATTAAACAAGTGGTAACTTTGCTATTTCTTACTTGATTAAGTGCTGTCTTGCATGAGTTGCTGGCCTCTCTGAGCCAGTTACCCCGTGTAAAATGTGTATAAAAGTACACTGTTCATCTCTAAGGACCGTGGAGCACTTTTATTATTCTTTACGTTGTGTTATTAAGCAATAATAATGAGTCTGGGGTTCCCACAGTTCACAGGCACCATCTGTGAGTGCTTGAGCCTCAGTTGCTGTTTCAGCAAAATGAGTTTTCAAAAATAAATGAGCTCTTGTAAGTGAAAACGCCTGACAAAAAGCTCTGGAAAATATAAACCACTGTTGATCACATTTCTGTGTTATATTCGGTATTATTGATAATCAATATTTTGTTTTTACTGCTAATAAGAATGAGAGATAGCAAAGCAATGACTGAAAACCTTGCCTCTGGAGCCAGAATATCTGGGTTGAAATCTGAGAGCCACCAATTACCAACTCTGGAAACATGGGCAAGATAGAATCTTCTCGGGGCCATAGTTTACTCATTTGAAAAATCAGGTAGAAATAGGTGCCTTTCTCTGAGGGTTGAATGAGTTAATATTTGTACAGTGACTAATACATTGGCTGGTGCATGGTCTCTTCCCCTTCCTGAAAATCCATATACCGTTGTGAGGATCCGTGTTCCCTTCAGTAAAATGGAAGCTCACGGAATTGCTGCCCTAAGTTCAGAAGGTAATTAATGCTCTGTAAAGGGAGTTAAGTAAATCCACAGGGGCTTCGAGACCCCAAATCAGAAGAAATCTCAGAGGACCGGGGTTAGGAAGAGTTTGGGAGCGGACAACTGTTAAATGGCCTAGTTCAAGGCAGTAATGATTGCTACTAGAATGAGGGAGGTCAGATAATTTTTTTAAATAAACGTAGTTAAATTTAAAATATATTTTATGGGGCACCAGGGTGGCTCAGTCAGTTAAGCATCCAACTCTGGATTTTGGCCCAGGCCATGATCTCATAGTAGTGAGACAGAGCCCACATCTCGTTGGGCTCTGTGCTGGGTATAGAGCTTGCTTAAGATTCTCTCTCTCCCTCTCTCTCTCTGCCCCTCCCTCACCTCAAAAATAAATACATAAATACATAAATAATACTTTAAAGTAATAACTATATACAAGGTCTCCGATATATTATTCTTCCTTAACATAAGTTTTAGTGTGTGTGCCATTTCACTGCCTGGTGGATGATTCTGTTCTAACCAGCCCATATTGTTGGACATAAATACTGCTGCAGTATTCATTACTATAAGGAATATGGCAATAAATGTCCTCATAGCCAAAACTCCCCAACCATGATTACTTCATCCAGTAATCATCCATGATTATTTCCTTAAGCCAAGTTTCTAGGAGCTGTATTTCTAGGTCAGATGATATTAGTATTTTAAGTCTTTTCAGATAAATATGTAATATACATATATACATACAAGCAAACACATACATATATACTAATACACACGTATATACATCCACACATATATACACACATGAAAACACATATACGTGCCGATAACATGTATATATGCACTTACATATATACACATACATATATACATATGGACAACACATATACACACTTACATATTTAAACGTACCTATACACAAACCTACAGATTACTCTCCCAACATAGTCACCAACACCGGTAATAGTGCCAGTTTCCCAAACTCACTCTGTAAATTTCACAATTTCTTTTATTGCCAGTGTGATAGGTTAAAAAAACAGTATTTTGGCAAAATGGCTCACTAGGAAGTTCCCGGTTCTCATATCCCCACAGAAACGTGAAGAAAACCACCTGAAACTCTCTGAACTAATTGTATAGAGGCTCTGAACACCCAAGATTTACAGCAACCAAGCAAACACTCAAGCAAGAAAAGTCATATTTAAAATTGCAGGAAAGTTCAGTGGCATTTTTAATTGCGTTGTCCCACCCCTTCCCCACAATAGCAGTGGCCTTGGCCTTCAACAGGTAGTATCCACTTTCCCAGTCCCCACAGACTCATTGCCTTCAACGGGCCTTATTCACAAACTACCTTAGAACAAACGGTAAAGGGAGTCCTTCCGATTGAAATGGCAGGGCACTATGGGTAAGAGACAACCCTAAAACCTGAAACCATAAAACTCTTGGAAGAAAACCTAGGGAAAAAGCTAAATACTGCACTCTGCAATGAATTCTTGGATAAAACACCAAAAGCACAGGCAACAATAGCAAAAAATAGACAAATGAGATTATATCAAACTGAAAAACAAATGCACAGCAAAGGAAACAATCAGCAAAACGAAAAGGCAACCTAAGGAATGGAAGAAATTATTTGCAAACCACAAATCCCATATGAGGTTAATATTCAAAATATAGAAGAATTCCTACAACTCAATAATAATTTTTTAAAAACTGATTTAGGAGTGCCTGGGTGGCTCAGTCGGTTAATCTTCTGACTTTGGCTCAGGTCATGATCTCAGGGTTCATGGGTTCAAGCCCCGCATTGGGCTCTCTGCTGTCAGCACAGAGCCTGCTTCAGATCCTTTGTTCCCCCACCCTCAAAAATAAATGAATAAACTGAAGGAAGACTGATTTTAAAATGGGCAAAGGACCTCTAGACATTTCTCAAAAGAAGACATACAAATGGCCAACAGGTATATAAAAGGTGTTCAACATAACCTCATCAGGGAAATGCAAATGAAAACCACAATAAGATATCACCTCACACCTGTTAGAATGGCCATTGTCAAAAAAACAAAACATATGTGTTGGTAAGGATGTTGAGAAACAGGGTACCTTGTACACTATTGGTGGGAATGCAAACTGGTGCAGCCACTGTGGAAAACAGTATAGAGGTTCCTCAAAAACCTAAACATAGAAATACCATATGATCCGGGGCACCCAGGTGGCTTAGTGGTTGGGCATCCAACTCTTGATTTTGGCTCAGGTGATGACTCCAGAGTTGTGGGATCAAGCCCCGTGTTGGGCTCTGCACTGAGCATGGAGTTGGCTTAGGATTCTCTCTCTCTCTCTCTCTCTCTCTCTCTCTCTCTCTCTCCCCCTTCCCCACCCCTCTCCCCCAATCACAGGCTCTCTCTCTTCTCTCTCAAATAAAAATAAAAAATAAAAGAAAAATTAAAAGAAAACAATACCATATGATCCAAAATCACACATCTGAGTATATATCCAAAAGTACTGAAGATCTCAAAGAGATATCTATACTCCAATGTTCACTGCAGCATTATTCATAATAATCAAGATATGGAAACAACCTAACTGTCTATCAAGGAATCAATGGATAAAGAAAAATGTGGTGTATAAATACAATAGAATATCAGTGAGCCTTTAAAACATAGAAAATCCTGACATTTGCAATGACATGGATGTACCTGAAGAACATTACGCTAAGTGAAATAGACCAAAGGACAAATACTGCATGATCCCACTTTTAAGAGGAATCTAAAATAGTAAATTTAAAACCACAACATAGAATAGTGGTTACCAGGGCTGGGAGGAGGGAAAAACGGAGAGGTGTTGGTTAGTCTAAGTTACGCAAAATGAGTAACTTTTGGAGATCTAATGTACAATATAGGGTCTATATTAACAACACTCAATGGCATACTTAAAAATATGCTAAGAAGGTAGATTTTATGTTAAGTGCCATCAACCACATACACACAAGCATATATATATATATAAAATAAACAAATAAATAAATAAACATAAACAATAACAATACATGTAGGAAATGAGAGGAAAGCTTTTGGAGGTGATGGACAGGTTTATGGCCTTCATTGTGATGTTTTCACAGGGATATTATGATCTCCAAGCTTATCAAAGTGTATACATTATGTATGTACAGCTTTTTGAATTTCAGTCATACTCAAAGAGATTGAGAAAAGTCCATTGCACTTCCACTCACTAACAATGAGCAATACGAAAAAGAAATTAAGGAATCAATTCTATTTACATTAGCATCAAAAAGAAAAAATCTTTAGAAATACATTTACTCAGGGGCACCTGGGTGGCTCAGTCGGTTCAGTGTCTGACTTCGGCTCAGGTCATGATCCCACCGTTGGTGGGTTTGAGTCCCGCGTCGGGCTCTGTGCTGACAGCTCGGAGCCTGGAGCCTGCTTTGCGTTCTGTGTCTCTCTCTCTCTGTCCCTACTCTACTCAAGCTCTCTGTCACTCTCTCAAAATAAATAAATAAACATTGAAAACAATTAAAAAAAAAAAGAAATACATTTACTCAAAATGACAAAAAATGTGACACTGGAAACTACAAAAACAATGTTGAAAATACTAATGCAGATATAAATAAGTGGAAAGATATCCCATGTTCACAGATTGGAAATCTTAATACTGTTAAGATGTCAATGTTACCCAAAGCAATTTACAGATTCAATGGAGTTCCAATCAAAATCTCAAAACATTTGTTTACAGAATAGAAGAAGTCATCCTAAAATTTATACAGAATCTCAAGAACACTGAATAACAAAAACACTCTTAAAAATGAAGAACAAAGTTGGAGGACTCATACATCCGAATTTCAAAACTAGCTATAAAACTTAGTAATCAAAATAGTGTAGTACATAAACACAGACATATAGGACAATGGAATAGAAAAATGAGCCCAGAAATAAATTCTCACATACATGGTCCAACATATTTTTGACTCAAGTGCTAAGACCATTCAATGTGGAAAGGACAGTTTTTCAACAAGAATGAAGTTGGACCCATAGCTTACATCATATACAAAAATTACTCAAAATTGGTCAAAGACCCAAACATGCAAGTTAAAACAATAAAACTCTTGGAAAAAACATAGGGGAAAAGCTTCATGACACTGATTCTTTTGGATATGACACCAAAAGCATAGGCAACAAAAGAAAAAACTTGATCAATTAGACTTCTTCAAAGTTTAAAAATTTTGTGTATCAAAGGACATTATCAAAAGAGTGAAGACAACCCACAGAATGGGAGAAGATATTTGCAAATCATATATCTGATAATGGACTCATATCCAAAATACATAAGAAACCCTACAACTCAACCACAAAAAAAAAAAAAAAAAAAAAACAAACAACCCAATTAGAAAATGGGCAAAGGGCTTGAATAGACATTTCTCCAAGGAAGATATATTCACAGCCAATGAGCACATGAAAATATGCTCAACATCATTAGTCATTAAAGAAATGCATTAAAGTATGTGAGATACCACTTCCCACATACTAAAATGACTACCACCAAACAAAAGAAAATATCAAGTGTCAATGAGGATGTGGAGAAACTGGGACCCTAGTACAGTGTTGGTGGGAATGTAAGATGGTTTGATCACTGTAGAAAACAGTTTGGCAGTTGCTAAAAATGCTAAACACAGAAATACCATATGATCCAGCAATTATGCTTCTGGGGTATATGTCCCAAAGAAGTGAAAGCAGGAACTCAAACGGATACTTGTACACTAAGGTTCAAAGTAGCAGGTATTCACCATAGCGAGAAGGTGGAAACAACCCAAATGCCCATCAACAACTAAATGGATAAACAAAATATGGTATAAACATAAAATGGAGTATTATTCATTCACAAGAAATGGTGGAATTTTGATTCATACTACAACACGGATGAAACTTGAAAACACACTATGTGAAATAAGCCAGACACAAAAGGATATTGTGGGACTCCACTTACGTGAGGAACCCAGAGCAGGCAAACTAACAGATAGAAAGTGGATTAGCAGTTACCAGGGTCCAGAGGTGGGAGAATGGGGAGTTACTGCTTAGTAGCTACAGAGTCTCTGTGGAATGATAGTTTTAGAAAAACTGATGTCGTGGTTGTACAACATTGGGAATGTAATGAATGCCACAGAACTGTACACTTAGAATTATTACAATGGTAAATTTTATGTTGTATATATTTTGCCAAAACAAAAAAAAATTGAAGAGAATCTATTTAGACATCTCAGAAATTTAAAAAGTATATTGTTGAAATAAAAGGTCTGAAAGAGTGGATTTTAATTATCAGAAAATGCAAACTATACACTAATCAGAGCTAATCCTAAAACAGTTAAAAGCACTGAAAATTTATTTTAATATCATAATTATCTAATGAGTTGGTAAGAAAGCTGGGCATTCTCTGGTTAGGTCCCAGAAGCAAAAAGGTGAGCCTAGAGAATGACAGCAGCTTCCTTCTAGGGACCTTCACCACATCAGGGAACCTGCATTCGAGATTTCACAGCTTCCAGCATTTGAGGAACAGAAACCAGCCCTCAGGACCCATCCAAGGTAGGGGCTGTAAAAGAGTAGCCTCTGTCTCTAAGGCTAGGATTCCAAAGGGTCATACCCAGTGAAAGAGAAATAACTGGCCTCCACCCCTGAGGAGAGTGTCTCCAATTTGGTTTGGAAGAGGATTCCCTCTGAGGATATGAAAACCACGAGTAGCCCTTTCATGGCTGTGCAGCCTGAACTCCTACCACCTGGGTAACCTGAAAATTAGAAGGAACTTTAGAGTGATCCTGGGTTGGGAGTGCTTCTAGAGCCTAGCAGATGCCAACACAAATCCCCTCTGAAAGAATCCACATTTATTCGGGGCATCAGAGAATTTATGAAATAAGATTCCAAGAAAAATCAAATTCCAAAGAAAAATTCCAAATAAAATTTTGGTAGTCAAAAATAACACAAACAGAAACATGGCACCATGAATAAGAAAACAAAAACAAAAAACAAAGTCAAACAGACCTTTAAGAATTTCAGATAAATGGAATTATTAGACACAAACTTTACAATAACTATGTTTAACACTTTGAAATAGACAAAAAATAACCTTGAAATATATCCAAAAAGGATGAGATTTGAAAAACAATCAAAATTTAAATACAATAGAATTGAAATTACAAGTGTAACAGATGGGTTTAATAGCAAATTAGACACACTGAAATTAGTGAAATGGAAAATAGTACTGAGAAGTTTATCAGTAATGGAGAACAGGTCAAAGTGAAGGAAAAGATGAAAAAGGGCTAAGAAACACACAAGATAATGTCAGAAGGTCTAACATATGTATAATTATGGACTCAGATAGGAGAACAGAGAAAATGGAGAAGCAATATCTGAAAAGACAGTTACTAAGAATTTTCCAGAACTGATGAAAGATACTGCCTCACAGCTTCAAAGGGCTAGACAAATCTCAAGTGGGACAAATAAAAAGAAATCCACACCAGGTTCCATAAGAATGAAATGCATAAGAGACTGTACTTTAGGTGAGAGGAAATTAGCAGATGGATCTGGGCTTCAAGAAGTAATAAAGAGCACAGAAAATAGTAATTTAAACAAACATTGGCCTTAAAAACAATAATAACGTATTGTGGGTTAAATTTAAAAATGTTTAAAGCAAGAGTTGGAGGCAAAGTAATGGTCTCCCAAAGATGCCTACATACTAATCCCCATACCCTAGGAATATTTCGTGTCACATGGCAAAGGAAAATTAAGAGTGCAGATGGAATTAAGGATGGTCATCAACTGACTTTAATGTGGAGCACCTATCTGGATTGGGGGAAGGGACAATGCCATTATCAGGGTCCAGGAAGGTCGATGAGGAAATGCAAGGACTGCTCCCGGCTGTCGCTGGATCTGAAGAATGAGCAAGGAGTCACGAGACAAGATCGACAGGCACTGGGAAAGGAAAGGAAACAGAATTCTCACCAGGGGCCTCTGGCAAGGAACACAGCCTTGTCAGCACCTCTAAGCTACAGAACTGGAAGATGATGAATTGGTGCTATACCAAGCCACTAAGCTGGTGATAATTTGTTACAGAGCAATAGAAAACTAATAGAGAGTTACAATACATGTCCACAATAGCTTCAGAGTTGGAAAATAGAGTTAAAGTATTTTAAGAGTCTTTATCGAGGGTGTAAGTGGTGTGAAACTAGCTGGAAGCAGCTTCTTACAAGCCACTTCTGCACCTCTCTTTCCAAGTGCACATTCACTGAAGGTAGCCTGAAATCAGATGGAAGTATTTACATCACAGAAATAGGCAAGTGTTACAAATTGAACTTTTATTTACTAAATGTGTTACTTTTTAAGAGAAAGAGCATTTGGAATTCTTGGAGTAAACAATGAAAGTACTACACCCTAACTTGGCTTCCAAAGTATTTGGGGAGAGGGGTTAACAGTGGGAGAGGAGAAAAAAAACACCAAATATATACAAAAGAGGATAAGAAGAAACATGAAACTGGTAGTTCAAGAAAAAGTACAAGAGGATAGTTATAAATTGAAACATATCAGTAATTACAATCATGTAAATATGCTAAATGTTCAAGTTAAAAGACAGTTTGTCATGCTGGTATTAAGGAGACACTTCTCAAGCATAAGTATACTGAGAGGTTGAAAGTCAAAGGATACAAAAGATATTTAGGTAAATTCTAACCAAAAGAAAGTTTCTATAGCTACACTAATACCAGACAAAAGAGATTTCAAAGCAAAAATCACTATAAAGGATAAAGAGGAAAACTTCATAAAGATTAAATGTTATTTCACCTGGCAGATAAAGCAATTTTACATTTGCATGTGCCTCATAATATAACCTTAAATACATAAAACATAAACATTGATAAAATGACGAAGAGTATTTTAAAAAATTCAACTGAGTACATTTTAAAGGTCTTATTGTTTTACTCAGTGATTCGTGAATTGGGCAGCATCCCATGCAGCAGATGGAAAGAAGCTCTGAAGAGCTGGACACAATGAAAGACTTTGACAGGCAGAAGGAGCAAGGACAAGGAAGTGGACTGGTTCTAGCAAGGTCACTGCCCTTTAGGGGATGGCAAGGTGTAGCAGGCAGATGACCTCACTAGTGCTGACCAGGTGGTTCCTGATTGACGAGTCTAAGTCTCAATCTGGTGATGTGGGGTTTAGCACAAGTGACTCCATTTTGGGCCTGTTGTCTTGTTTTTAACAAAGGAAATAGACTAATCTAACATCATGGTGGGAGATTTTAGCATCATTCAGAAACACACACAATCAATTAAGCACATGGGATATACAAACATAAATCTGACTTAAGGGACATTTTTGATGTATGGAAAAGTCACAATGATTGTACAACATTCCCCTATCCTCTTCACCCACTATAGCCAAATGTTAACATCTTATATAACCACAGTTCAATTATCAAAAGTAAGAAATTAACATTATTGCAATGTCACCAAATAAACTACAGACCTAACTCAGATTTCATCAGCTATCCCACTAATGGTTTTTTTGGTCCCAAAATCCAATCCAGGGCTCCACTCCAATTTAGCTGTCATGTTTCCTTATTCTCTTCTAATTTGTGACAGATCCTGTCTTTCCTTGTCTTTTATGACCTTGACACTTTTGAAGAGTACAGGTCAGGTATTTTGAAGAACGTCCTTCATTTTGGGTTTGTTTGATGTTATCTCATAAGTAGACTAAGGTTATAGATTTTGGAGAACTATACTACAGAAATGTTTTCCAAATTGTTCTGGTTGTGGCCAATGGGAACTTTTTCAGGTTGGCTTCTGTGTCTTTCTATGTGCCCCCATCCTTTTCTCTTTTTACCTAGCACTTCCTTACTTTCTGCCACCAAAGAAACTCCAGAATTAGCTTGTATTTTCCTTGCCTCAGCCCTGGAACCAAGCACTTCTCCAAGTGGCCCTGGCCCCTTGGACTCAAGAATTGTATTTAGAAACCAAGATCTGGGAGCTAGGTGTGTTCATCACTATCAGTGTGTCATTGTTTTTAGGCCCTCAGCTGACAGATCAGGAAAACCTGTGTATATATACCAAGTCATATCTACACATCTCTATTGATCTACCTACAAATATATATGAGTGTGTGTGTGTGTATATGTGTGTGTGTGTGTGTGTGTATGTGTGTGTATTCAGCAGAAAATAAGAAATGTTGGCAAGAATGTGGAGAAACTGGGACCTTTGTGCATTGGTGGTGGCATTGTAAAATGGTGGTCATTGTGGAAAAAGTATGGTGGTCCTTAAAATGTTAAACATAAAGGGGCACCTGGGTGGTTCAGTCAGTTAGGCATCCGACTTTGGTTCAGGTCATGATCTCACAGGTTGTGGGTTTGAATACTGCATCAGGCTCTGTGCTGACAGCTCAGAGTCTAGAGCCTGCTTTGGATTCTGTGTCTCCCTCTCTCTCTGCCCCTCCCCTGCTCACATTCTGTCTCTCTCTCAAAAATAAACATTTTTTTTTTCAAAGTTAAACATACAATTAACATTTGATCCAGCAATTTCTTTTCTGGGTATATAACTAAAATAATTGAAAAGATGGACTCCAACAGATATCTGTTCATCAGTGTTCATAAAAACATTATTCACGGGGCGCCCGGGTGGCTCAGTCGGTTAAGCGTCCGACTTCAGCCAGGTCACGATCTCGTGGTCCATGGGTTCGAGCCCCGCGTCGGGCTCTGGGCTGATGGCTCAGAGCCTGGAGCCTGCTTCCGATTCTGTGTCTCCCTCTCTCTCTGCCCCTCTCCCATTCATGCTCTGTCTCAAAAATAAAAGGTTAAAAAAAATTAAAAAAAAAAAACATTATTCACAATAGCCAAAAGGTGGAAACAACCCAAATGACCACTGATGGATAAATAAAAGTGGTATATACATATGATAAAATATCGAAAAAAGGAATGTAATCCCTTGAAAAAAGGAATGTAATTCTGAAATATACTAAAATAAGGATGTTCCTTAAAGACATTATGCTAAGTGAAATAAGCCAAACAAAAAAAGTCTGGTATTAGTGTACAAATATGGTATGAGTCCACTTATATAAGGATACTTGAATACAAACACAGAAAGTAGAACAGAGGTTACCAGGGCTGTGGGGAGGAAGAATGGGGAGTTACTGTTTAATGGGTTCAGAGTTTCAGTTAAGGATGAAAAAAAAGTTCTGGAAATAGATAACGATGTTGGTTGCATACCAGTGTGAATGTACTTAATCCCACTGAACTGTACACTTAAAAATGGTACCATGCTATTGGGGAAACCCAGTGTGGAAAGCAGATTGTGACAAATAACCTAATTGTATTATAAATATATAGCATACCACATTTGAAAAGGGTGGGAATGAAGGAACTAAAACCTACATAATTTTGGAAAAGTGTTTTTCACTGGATACTATAAGGCTAATGACAAAAAGAATGATACATAAACAGACTGATTAGTAAATGTTTCACACATCCTGTAACCCACAGGATATGGGTTAGCAATTCTGAAATTATGAGTATAACAAATATGAAAATATAGATAATGAGAGTATGTTTCCCAACATCAGGGAAAGAAGCTACAGATACACAAGGAAGAATGCTACCCTGTGGTGCTAGATGAGATTCTGACGTACCAGTATGAACTCTATATGCAATTTTAAAATTGTTGGTAGGGTCGCCTGGGTGACCCTGTCAGTTAAGCGTCCAAATTCAGCTAAGGTCATGATCTCACAGCTCGTGGGTCAGAGCCCCACATCGGGCTCTGTGCTGACAGCTCAGAGCCTGAACCCTGCTTTGGATTCTGTGTCTCCCTCTCTCTATGTCCCTCCCCCGCTCATGCTGTGTCTCTGTCTCTCTCAAAAAATTTTTTTTAATTGTTGGCAAAATATAATAACATAAAGGTTCCCATTTTAACTTAAAATGTGTTCATTGTGGTATATAGTTTTATGAGTTCTGAAAAATGAATAGAGTTGTACGTTCACCACAGTCCACTCAAAAATTTCCTTTGCAGTTTGTAGTCAGCCTCTTCTCCTAATCCCCAACCCATGGCAACCACTGATCTTTATATATTCCTCTGACTTGGCCCTTTCCAGTATGTCATATATATGGACTCATATAATTTATATCCCTTTGGGTCTGGCTTCTTTCATTCAGAATACTTATTTTTAGGTAGTGATAAAAAAAATCATAAAGATGAAATGTTAACTTCACCAGGAAAATATAACAATTTCTAATTTGCATGTGACTAATAGCATTGTCTCAAAATATATAAAACACTAATAATGAAAAGAAATAACAATCAGTAAAAATACATCATCCTGCCACTTTGCTGAATTCATTCATTAGTTAACAGTTTTGTAGCATCATTAGGATGCTATCATCTGCCAACAGAGATCATTTTACTTTTTCCTGCCACTTTGGATGCCTTTTATTTCTTTTTCTTGCTTAATTGCTCTGGCTAGAACTTCTAGTACGATGTTGTAGAGAAGTAGTGAAAACATCCTTGCCGTATTCCTGACCTTAAAGGAAAAGTTTTCAGTCTTTCCCCATTGAGTGTTACATCTGCTGTGTTTTTCATTTATGGCTTTTATTACATGGAAGTAGTTTCCTTCTATTCCTAATTTGTTGTGTTTATCATAAAAGGATGTTGAATTTGACAGATGATTTCTCTGCACCAAATGAGATGATCATGTGTTTTTTCCCTTCATTTTATTGATGTGGTGCGTGATATTGATTGACTTGCATAATTTGAACCATCTTTGCATACCAGGGATAAATCCCACTTGGTCATAATGTAAAATCCTCTTAAAATGCTGAATTGTTTACTAGTATTTTGTTGACGATTTTTGCATCAATGTTCATAAGGGACATTCGTCTGTAGTTTTCTTTGCTTGCAGTCTTTGTCTGGCTTTGGCCATCAGAGTTATGCTAGCCTCATAGAATGAGCTACAAAATGTTCTCTTCAATATTTTGGAAATGTTTGAAAAGCATTCTTCTTTAAATGTTTGGTAAAATTCACCAGTGAAGCTCTCAGGACCAGTGCTTTTCTTTGTTGGGAGATTTTTTAAATTGCTGATTCCATCTCCTTACTAATAATCGGTCTATTCAGACTATTTCTTCATGAGTTAGTCTTGGTAGGTTTTTGTTTCTAGAAATTTGTCCATTTCATCTAGATTATCCAATGTGTCAGCATAAGTTGTTCAAGGTACTTCCTTATAAACATTTTTTTTTTTTAGTTCTCTAGAATTAATAGTAATGTCCCCACTTTCACTTCTGATTTTAGTAATTGGAGACTTTTCTCTAAGTCATCTAGCTAAAGGTTTGTCAGTTTTGTTGATCTTTTCAAAGAACCACCTTTTGGTCTCATTTGATTTTCTGTACCATTTTTTCTACTCTCTATTTCATTGTTCTCTGGTATAATCTTTATTCTTTCCTTTTGCTAGCTGTGGCTTCAGTGTATTCTTTTTCTAGTTCCTCAAGTTGTAAAGTTTGGTTGTTGTTTTAGAACTCTCTTGTTTCTAATGTAGACATTTATACCAATGAATTTCCCCCTTAGCACCACTTCCAATGCATCTCATGAGTTCTGTTGTCTTTCTTTTCATTTGTCTCTAAGTATTTTTAAATTTCCCTTATGATTTCTTCTTTGATCTGTTGGTTGTTTACAATTGTGTTGTTTAGTGTCCAAAATTTTGTGTATTTTAGTTTTTTACTGACTTCTAACTTTACCCATTGTGATCAGAGAAGACACTTTGTATTATAACTATCTTTTAAAATCTATTGAGTTAATTTGTGACCCTCCATATGGACCATCCTGGAAAATCTCCCATGTACATTTGAGAAGAATGTGTATGTTGTTATGGGTAGGTAGAGTACCCTATATGTATAGAGTCTGCTAGAACTAGTATTTTATTGTATTGCTTAAGTCCTTATTTCCTTATGTTCTGTCTGGTTGTTCTATTACTTTGAGTGGGGTACTAAAGTCTCCAACTATTATTGCAAAACTATTTCTTCCTTCAATTTTGTCACTTTTTGGTTCATATATTTTTATGGTCTGCGATTAGGTGCATAAATGTTTATAATTACAATTCCTTCTTGCTGTTAAAACATTTGTTAACATACATCTTTGTCTCTTGTAAGCTTTTTTGACTTAAAGTCTATTTCATCTGAATTTCGTATAGTGTTTTGTGCTCTCTTTCGGTTACTTATTTGCCTGGAATATCTTTCTCCATCATTTCACTTTCAAGTCTGTATCTTTCAATCTCAAGTGAGTCTCATGTAGACAGACATATGGTTGAATCATGTGTTCTCGTCCATTCTGGCAATCTGTTTTTTAATTGGAGAGTTTAATCCATTTACATTTTTAAAAACTATTTCTGAGAAAGAAAGAGAGTGTGAGCAGGGGAAGAACAGACAGAGAGGGAGACACAGAATCCAAAGCAGGCTCCAGGCTCTGAGCTGTCAGCACAGAGCCCAACACAGGGTTTGAACTCATGAACCATGAGATCATGACCTGAGCCAAAGTCGTATGCTTAACCAACTGAGCCACCCAGGTGCCTCTCCATTCACATTTTTAAAGGTTTGTTTATATTTAAGAGAGAGAGGGAGGGAGAGAGAGGGAGAGAGAGAGAGAGCACACAAGAAGGGAAGGGGCAGAGAGAGAGAGGGAGAGACTCCTAAGCAAGCTCCCCCTTGTCAGTGCAGAGCCCAACAGAGGGCTCGATCTCACAAACCATGAGATCACGACCTGAACAGACATCAAGAGTCAGATGTTTAAATGACTGAGACACCCAGATGCCCCAGAATCCATTTACATTTAAAGTAACTACTGGGATGCCTGGGTGCCTCAGTTGGTTAAGTGTCTGACTTCAGCTCAGGTCATGATCTCACAGTTCGTGGGTTCATGCCCTGTGTAGGGCTCTGTGCTGACAGCTAAGAGTCTGGAGCCTGCTTCGAATTTTGTGTCTCCCTCTCTCTCTCTGCTCCTCCCCCACTCATGCTCTGTCTCTCTCAAAAATAAATTATTAAAAAAAAATAATTACTGATATGGAGGGACTTACTTCTATCATTGTGCTATTTGTTTTCTATATGCCCTATTGCTTTTTTGTCCCTCATTTCCCACAGCCCTGTCTTCTTTTGTATTTAGTTGATTTTTTGTAGCAAAATGTTTAAGCTCCTTCTTACTTTCCTTTTGTGTATATTCTTAGCTAGTTTCTTTGTGGTTGCCATGGGGACTCACACTTAATATCCTAAAGCTGTCAAACTCTAATTTGAATTTATAGCACCTTAACTTCAATAATACACCAAAAAAAGCTGCTCCTTCACACTGTCCCTAACCTTTTTGGTTGTTGATGTCACAAAACCACATCTTTATACATTGTATGCTCCAAAACATAAGTTAGTATATTAAATGCATTAGTCTCCTAAATTATGGACAAAATAAGATTTGGAGTTACAAACCAAAGTTACAGTAATAATTACATTAGCATTTTTTATTTAAACACATTAGTATCATAAATTCCATAAAAAAGAAAAAGCACAGTTACAAGCTATTACAATAATCCTAGCTTTTATAACTGTCCATGTGTTTATTTTTACCGAGATCTTTATTTCTCCTCACAGCTTCAGGCTAATGTACAGTCTCCTTTCATTTTGCAGGGTTCCCTTAAGCATTTCTTGCAGAGCAGGTCTAGTGGTCACAAACTCCCTCAGCTTTTATCAAGTAATGTCTTGATTTCTTCCTCACTTCTGAAGGGCAGTTTTGCTGGATATAGGGTTCTTGGTTGAGAGATTCTTTTTCTTTGAGCACTTAGAATGCATCTGCCCACTGTCTTCTAGCTTCCGAAGTTTCTTATTAAAAAAAAAAAAAAGGATCTGCAAATCTCTGAGGATCACTTGTATGTGACAATTGTCTTCTCTCGCTGCTTTCAAGATTTGCCCTTTTTCTTTGGCTTTTGAAAGTTTGATTATAATGTGGGGTGTTTTTGCCATTTGGATTTTTTAGTTCTCTTTTCAAATACCATACAGAAGGCAAAAATAAGTATGCCTTCTCATCCACCAGACAAGGTTAGTCCCCCCCTCCCCTAGGGGACTTTACCACTCCCCCTTCATACACACACACCCTGGTTCTACTCCAAAACCTTCCCCATGCCTCCCATCCATTTATACCCTTACTGTCCCTGTCTTCCACAGTGATGAGGCCCCAGAAATAGGGTACAGGATGGGAGGAGATATAGCAGGGGAGCCCCCTGAACTGTTGAATCTGGGTGGGTCAAGGAGCACCCTGCACCACCAGGTGGAGAATGGGGGTGTTCAGAGAGATCGGGGCATTGGAGGATAAAGGCACATCCAGTCTGATGGGGAAGGAGAGAGGCTTCCTCTCATCCTGGGAATAGGGTGGACAAGAGGGGGAGGTTACACATCCCTCCACGAGCTCCTGGAGGTTGAAGGAGGACCCAAGGAGTGGGTCTTTTTGAGCTCATCTTACTTGAAGTTTGTTGAGCTTCTTGGATGTTTCTATTCATGTCCTTTTTCAAATTTGGGAAATTCTCAGTCATCATTTCATCAAATATTCTCTCCGCCCCTTTCTCACTCTTCTTCTTTGAGACTCCCACAATGCCTATGTTGGTGCTTTTGATGGTTTCCCATAGACATCCAGGCTGTGTTTGCTATTTTTCATCTTTTTCTGTTCCTGAGCCTCAATAACTTCCATTGTCCTACCTTAAAGTACTGATTTATGTTCTGCCAGCTCAAATCTGCCTTTGACTCCTTGTGATTTACTTTAGTTATTGTACCGTTCAGCTAAAGAATTTCATTTTAGTTTCTTTCTGGATTTTCCATCTCTTAATGAATACTTGCATTTTGTTCTCACATTGTTTTCTTGACTTTTAGTGTTTTTTAAATTTTTTTAAATATTTATTTTTGAAAGAGACAGTGTATGAGTGGGGAAGGGGCAGAGAGAGATGGAAACACAGAATCTGAAGCAGGGTCCAGGCTCTGAGCTGTCAGCACAGAGCCCAACATGAGGCTCGAACTTATGGAGTGCGAGATCATGACCTGAGCTGAAGTCAGACACTTAACCAACTGAACCACCCAGGCGTCCCATTGACTTTTAGTATCTTTACCACCAAGTCTTTGCCTAATATATTTCCCAATGTATTTTCCAGGGACAGATTCTGTTGTATTTTTTTCCTTTGAATGAGACATATTTTCCTGTCTCTTTGACTTGTGATATTTTGTTGAACACTAGACATTTGAATCTAATAATGTGATAACTCTGAAAATTAGATTCTTCCCCTTCCCTCAGGGTTTGCTGTTGTTACTTGTCTTTTTGATTGTTATACCATTTCTGTGCTGAGAATCAGCCTGAGATATAGATTTAACTCTTCTCATCTCTTTTCCTTGGACATGCATAATTACTTTCTAATTTTTCCTGTATATGCAGGAGTGTTTGAATACCTTAGCCTTTAACATCTGGTTCTGACTCCCCATCTCCCCCCGACACACAAAACAAAAAATTAAGGGACAAAAGGGGGGAAAGGGCACTGGCCCTTTAAATATATTGTAACACACTTGAGCCAGATGGGGGAGGTGCAATAGCAATGGCTCCCTGCCTCTTTGAACCTCTATGATCAGAAGCAGCAGTGATCAGAGGAAAGATCCCTGATATTCAGAGGACAGAGTCCTTCTTGCCTGCTTGGCTCCCACAAGCTGTGTGCAAGCTGATCCAGCAACACGGCTGTCTGTCAAGTGGCTGGGGGTTGGGATGTGTAGTTACTATCATGCTAAGAACAGAAATAAAGTAAAATTTACCATCCAAGCCTTTCCTTAAAAGTTGCAAGCCTTCAACAGACTCGAGTTCCAAAATAGTTATATCAGATGATTCTGCAAGTACAATTGTTGTCTAAGGAGGGAAACAGATTCCTGAGGCTTCTGACCCCATCTTCCTAGAATCCTTCTTATTTGTTTTTTTCTATTCCGTGTGTTGTTCATCTCTGATCTCCATTACTTTCTTTCTGCTAGCTTTGGGTTTAATTTCTTCACCGCTTCTGAAAGACAGTTTGGCAGATACAGTATTCTTGGCTGACATCTTTTTTTTCCCTTTCACTACTTTGAATATGCTAGCCCACTGACTTCTGGCCTACAAAGTTTCAAATGAGGAATCTGGTGATAGTCTTATTGAAGATCCTTGTTATGTGAGGATTTGCTTCTCTTGCTGATTTCAAGATTCTGTTTTAGTTGCCAACAATTTATGTGTCTCTGTGTGGGTCTCCTTGAATTCATCTTATTTGAAGTTTAAGTTCTTGGATGTTTATATTCTTTCTTGGATGTTTATATGTCTTTCTTCAAATTTGGTAAGTTTTCAGGCATTATTTCTCCAAATAATCTCTCTGACCCTCTCTCTCTTCTGGGACTTCTACAATGCATGGTAAACCTCTAGGTGTCCCACAGGTCCCTTTGGCTTTGTTCATTTTTCTTCAATCTTTATTCTTTCCTTTCCTCAGACTTGATCATTTCAATTATCTTACCTTCTGGTTCACTGATTCTTCTGCCTGCTCAAATCTGCAGTTCTTCTCCTTAGCGCCAGAATTTCTTTGTGGTTTTGCTAATATTTCCATTTTGCTCATACATCATTTTCTTGATTCTCTCCATTGTCCTCCTTTAGTTTTTCGAGCATCTTTAACACAGTTGTTTCAAAGTCTTTCTCTAGATTTTCCAGCGGGCCTTTCTCACTGGACATTTTCTACTGTAATTGTTTTTTTCTTTGAATGGGCCATACTTTCCTCTTTCCTTGTGTGTCTTGTGACTGTTTTTTTCCCTGAAAACTTTATGCTTGAATCTAATAATGTATGAAGCCTGGAAATCAGATTCTTCCTTTTCTATCTTCCCAGGATTTTCTTTGGGGTTTGGGGGGGGGGGTTGTTTTTTGCTTTAGTTTTATTGTTGTAGGCTCTGTGTGCCTGAGATCAGCCTGAGGTGTAAACTTAAGGTCTTCTCAGGTCTTTCTGAGCCTGAACTTTTCCCTAGGCATGCACAAATACTTTCTAAATTCCCCTGTATATGTGGTCACTTTTGCCATTTAAGGACCTCGTCCTTAAATGTCTGGCTCCCAAAATGAGGAAAAGAGATAAAGGTGGGGGGAAAGGTGCCACCTCTTTAAATCTCTTGGAAGTCACTTCCGCTGTAGGGCAAGGGGCTTGAAACAATGGGAGGGAACATGCAGCAATGGCTGCCCGCTCCTGTGTCTGTACTTCCATGATAAGCAGCAGCAAGCACAAAACAGATCCTGGTAATTTGAAGGACAGGGCCCATATTGCCCACCCTGGCTCACCTAGATGTAAGCTGCTCCTGGAACAAATGTATGACTGTCACTGAGTGGAAGATGGGTGGTGGGTATCCATTGGTGAAACTGACCAAAATTAACTGCACTCTCCCATTCAAGCCTTCTTCAGGAAGTTACAAGTCTTTGAATAAACTAGAGTTCCAACATAATTAAGTCAAGCACATTCTGCCAGGACAATTGTCTAAGTAGGAAGACAGATTTCTGGTGCTTTCTACTCTGTCATCCTTTCCAAATCCCATAACTCTTTTTATACATTGAATTCCACTTATTAATGTTTCACTGAGGATTTCTGTATCTGTATTCCTGAGATATATTAACTTGTAGTTTTCCTTTTTTGGATGGTCTTTGTATGGTTTGGGCATAATACTGGCCTCATAAAATAAGTTAGAAAATCTCTCCTTTATTGTTTTCTGGAAGATAATGTGTAGAATTTGTTCTGTAGATGTTTGGTGGAATTCTCTACTGAAAATCTCTGATTCTTTTGTTGGATGTTTTTAAATTAAAAATTCAATTTTTTTAAGATTTACAGACCTATACAAATTATCTTTTATATTAGATGACTTTTGAGAAATTAGTCCATTTAAGTTGTCAAATCTATATATGTATAGTTCTATACCCTTATTATACTTTTGATGTCTGTAAGGCCTATAGTGCTAGCCCATTTCATTCCTGATATTGGTAATTCGTGTCATCCTTTTTTGTCTTATCAAAGGTTTGTCAATTTTTTCTAAGAACCATCTTTTATTTTCTCCACTGTTTTTCTCTTTTCAATTTGGTTTCTCCTCTTATTGTTTCCTTCCTTCTGCACCTCTACGTTTATCTTGCTCTTCTTTTTATAGGATAAATTGAAAGGTTAAATTATTTTCTTGAGACTTTCCCTCTTTTCTAAAGAATTTGGTGCTATAAAATTTCCTGTTAGCACTACGTTAGCTACATCCCACATATTTTGGTATGTTTTACTTTCATTTTCATTTAGTTCAATTGTTGTTTTTATTATCCTTTGAGACTTCTCCTTTAACCCATAAATTTAGCAAAATTGTTTAGTTTCCAACTGTTCCAAGATTTTCCTGTTACCTTTGTTACTGATTTCTAGTTTGATTCCATTGTGGCGAGAACACACACAGTAGGATTTCAATTGTTTTTAATATGGTGAAGCAATTGTTTTTAATATGGTGAAGCTTGTTTTATCACCCTATTGTGGTAAATGGCTTATCTTGGTAAACTGTCCATGAGAACTTGAAAAGAACGCCTATTCTGTTGCTGTTGCTGTAGTGGGGGGGGGGGGGGGGAGTAACCCTGTTGATTGAGTTATTACATATCCTGGCTGATTTTCTGGGTATTTTAATCAATTGTTGGAAGAGGGGTGTTGAGGTCTCCAATATAATAATGATTCGTCTATTTCTCCTCTCAGGTCTATTTTTGCTTTACATATTTTGTAGCTCTGTTGTTTAATGCATACAAATTTAGGATTGCCATGTCTTGATAGCCTGACCCTTTTCATCATATGAAAAACTCCTCTCTGTCCCTGTAATTTTCTTAGCTCTAGAGTCTACCTGATGTTAATACTACTGCCTTCTTTTGATTACAGTCTGTATTGCATACCTTCTTCCATCTTTTTACTTTCAACCTACCTATATCATTACTTTTGAACTGAGTTTTCTTATGGGGAGTATATATTTTTAACCACTCTGCCCCTTTCTTTTAATTGGTGTATTCTGACATTTACATTTAAGGCAATTATTGATATGCTAGGACTTCAGCGGGGTTTTCTTTTCATTTTGTTTCATTTCTTTCCTGTTCATTTGTCTGTTTTCTTTTTCCGGCTTACTTGTGCCTTTTGTTAGAATTCCATTTCATCAAAACTGCTTTTGAACTTACCTCTTTGAACAGACCCTTAGCAGTTGCTCTAGGTTTTATGTTACACATACATAACTTTTCACAGCACTCTGGTGTCAACATTTTACCAGTTCACGTGAAATGTAAAAGCATTATAATCCTTTAAGTTCCTTTACCCTCTGTCATTTATAAAACAGTTGTCCTAAAGATTCCCCCTGCAGGCTTTGAGATCCATATCAGACATTACCATTTTTGCTTCAACTATCAAATATATTTTATAAAACTCAACAAAAGAAAAATTCCATTGTATTAACTTAAATATTTACTCATTCTATTGTTCTATATCCCTTCTTGATGTTTCAAGATTCCTTCATTTATCATTTCCTTTCCAACTCAAGAAACTCCTTTAGCTTTTTTTTTTTTTTTATAGATAGATCCCCTGGTGACAAATCCTTACTTTTCTCTCATCAGAGAATGTCTTGATTTCCACTTTATTCCACAAGGATATTTTCACTAGGGAGACAATTCTGAGTTACAGTTCTTTGTTTTTAGCATTTGCCAATGCCATGCCATTTCCTTCTGGCCTCTGGTTTGTGGTAAGAATTCTGCTGTAATTTGGATTGGTTTTCACATACTATTTCTTTTTTTCAAGATACTTTGTCTTTAATTTTCAGAATTTTGACTGAACATATTTTGGCATGGTCTTTCTTGGGGTGTATCCCATTTGGGCTTAACTCAGTTTCTTGAATCTGTAAGTTTACGTCTTTTGCAAACTTTGGGAGTTTTTTCAGCCACTATTTATCCAAATACTTTTTCAGCTCCAAATTCTTTCTCATCTTCCTTGGGGACTCAGATGCAATGAAATGTTAGATCATTTGTTATACTACCACAGGTCCTTGAGGCTCTATTTACCTTTTTTCCCAATCTTTTTTTTCACTGTTGCTCCCTGTTGGATTAATTTCTATTGTTTTATCTTTAATTTCACTGATCCTTTCCTCTATCATCTCCACTCTGCTGTTGAGTTCATCTAGTGAGTTTATTATTTCCTTTATTGTATTTTTCAGTTCTAAAATTTCCATTTGCTTCCTCTTTATATTTTGTATTTCTTTGCTAAGACTTTCTGGTTTTTTGCTTGAAGCATTTTCCTAGTTGTTCATCAAAGCATTTTTATTATGCCTTCTTTAAAATCTGAGGTGCACCTGGGTGGCTCAGTTGGTTAAGCGTCCGACTTCAGCTCAGGTCATGATCTCATGGTTTGTGAGCTTGAGCCCCGTCTCAGGCTCTGTGCTGACAGCTCAGAGCCTGGAGTCTGCTTTGGGTTCTGTGGATTCTGTGTCTCCCCCTCTCTGTGCCCCTCCCATGCTCATGCTCTGTCTCTCTCAATAATAAACATTAAAAAAAATTTTTTTTAATCTGTCAGATAATTCTCATCTCTGTGTCATTTCTGGTTTGGAATCTGATAACTGTCTTACCTTACTCATTGAGACAGTCTTGGTCTGATGAATGATTCTCAAATGTACCCTGGACATTTTGAGTATCGTGTTATGAGACTCTGGATCTTATTTAAATCTTTTTTTTTTTTCAGGCCTCCTGTGACATCACACAAACACAAGAATGAAGACCCCACCTTATTACAGCCACGTGAAGATAAAAGTCCACCACCCTGGCTGCAAAGGTGGTTAATTTTATGTGTCAACTTGACTAGGCTACAAAATGCCCAGGTAGCTGGTTAAAAATTATTTCTGAATTCGTCTGTCAGGGTGTTTCCAGAAGAGATTAGTCTTTGAATTGGTGGACTGAATAAAGCAGATGGTCCTCTCCAATGTGGATGGTTATATCCAATCTGTTGAGGGCCTGAACAGAACAAAAAAGTGGAGGAAAGTTAAATTGGCTCTCTGCCTAAATGTTTGTACTAAGAAATCAATCTTCTGTACTTAGCGCTCCTGGTTCTCAGGCCTTCGGACACAGATGGAATCCACACCATCAGTTCTCCAGGTCTCAGACCTTCAAACTGCACCAACAGCTTCCCTGAGTGTCCGGTTTGTACAGAGCCAATCATGGGATTTCCATAATACCATGAGCTAATATCTTATAATAAATCTATCTCCCTTTCCTCACCACCCCGCCCCCGTTTCTCTAGAGAACACTAATACAGAGGGTGAGGAATGCCTTGTAACTGTTCTCCATGTCGCCTTCACAGACACTGTGAGAGAGAAAAGGTCTCATCATTGGGTGGGCATGATAATCCCAGTTCCTCTGGGCCTTCTCTGACATCACCCCAGCAAGGGAGGAGGACTGCCCCTTTACAACATGGCTATCATCAAACTCTAGGCTGATAGGGATGGGGCGCCATTTTGTTCCATGGTGTTTGACTTTAGTAAAGGAGTTATTGCCTATAGGTTTTCTGTCTTGCTAAGTTGCCCCTTTCCTGGTCCTTTGGTGAAAGAGAGGAGGCTACTTTTGGGGACTCCCCCCCTCACCACTCCCATTGGTATTCCCTGGTTGCTGGCTTCTCCAGCACCCAATCCAGGATATATTAAGCAAAAAGAGAACTCACTGTCATGTCATTTTCAGATCTCAAGATCCCTTCCCAAGTCTGCCATCTTCTCTCCACATTTCAGAGTTTGCTTATGTTTTGATAAAGCCCAATTTATTGATTTTTTTTTCTTTTATAACTCATGCTTATGTTATAGTTAAAATATCTTTGTTGAACCCCAGGTCACAAAGATTTTTTCATGTTTTTTTTCTACAAGTTTTATAGTTCTAACTTAATTTAACAATTAGGTCTATGACTCATTTTCATTTACTTGTAGCATATAACATGAGGCAAAGTTGCAGTTATTTTTTTATATGGCTGTGTAATTGTTCCAAAGCCATTCTCCACTGAATTGCTTTGGCACCTGTCTTAGTCCATTGGGGTCACTGTAACAGAAAAACATAGACTGGGGGGCCTTTTATAAACAACAGAAATATATTTCTCACAGTTCTAGAAGCTGAGAATTCCAAAATCAAGGCACGAGCAGATTCAGTATCTGATAGGGTCCTCTCTCTAGTTTATAGATGGCTGTCTGCTGTGTCCTCACATGACAGAAGGGACTAAGGAACTCTCTAGGGTCTCTTTTTTACAAGGGTATTAATGCCATTCATGAGGGCTCTGCTCTCATGAGCTAATCATTTGGAAAGTGCCCCACCTTCTAATACAAGGTTAGGATTTAACATATGACATTTAGGGGGACACATTCAGTCTATAGCTGCACCTTTTTGGAAATCAATATGTGGGTTTATTTATGTACTCTCTTTCATTTTCATATTTCATTTTCCATTCTTTGTTTCAAGACAACTTAGCTATATTTATGCCAACACACCTTTTCATTACATAGCTTTATATCTTGTAATCATATAGCCTGAGTACTGCCCATTCTGAATCCTCAGCATATCCACATAAATGTCAGAATCCGTTTGTAAATTTCTACCAAAACAAAAAAGCCTGCTGGGATTTTGATTTGGATTGCACTGAATATATGAATTCAGGAAGAACTGATATCTTAACAACATTGACTCTTCCAACCCATGAACACTATATCTTGCCATTACTTTGATCTTTAATTGCTCTGAGCAACGTTTGGTAGTTTTCAGTGTAAAGGTCTTCCAAATATTTTCTGAAGTTTATTCAGAAGCATTCCATATTTTTCATAGTACTGTATGTGGCATTAAAATGTTTTCTCAATTTCTGATTGTTAGCACGTAGAAATACAATTGATGATCTTGCATCTATAACAGCTAAAATATTATAATAGTTCCAGAAGCTTTCTGTCATCTCCCTCAGATTTTCTGTGTACACAAGCATGTCATCTGTGAATAAAAACATTTTTACTTCTTCCCTTGTCATTATTTCTTTTCCTTGCCTTCTAATAACAGCTAGAACATCTGGTACGCTAGATAGTAGTAAGGTTATGGGGTGATCTGGTGGGGTACTGGCCTGAGGGCCTTAGTATTTCACTAGGTGTGGCTAGAAGGCCTCCCTTAGTTCCTCAGCACTGGGGCCTGTCCATAGAGCAGCTCACAATATGGCAGCTGACCTCCATCAGAGCAAGGGAGTGACAGAGTAAGGAAGCAAGAGAGGTTGCCCAAGATGGAAGCCAGTCTTTTTCTTACCTTAATCTCAGAAATGACATCCTATCACCTTTTCTATTAATTAGAAACATCACTAAATATAGGAGAGGAGATTACGTAAGGGCCTGAATACCAGGAAGTGGGACTTGCTGGAGAACATCTTAGAGGCTCCCTACAACAAGCTCTCAATGGCCAAATCAAGGACAATCTTAGCAACATAACAGATAATGAAACTAATCAATTAAAAACTATACAATAAATAGCCATGAGTCCGTGCATATCAACAAAGTAACTGAATAAATAAATAAAAATTGGGGAGAAAAGGGATACCTGGCTGTCTCAGTCAGTGGAACACATGACTCTAGATCTCAGGGTCGTGAGTTCAAGCCCCACATTGGACGTAGAAATTACTTTAAAAAAAAAAAGTGTTAAATAAATAAATAATAAAAATGGGGGAGAAAAGACAGCTCCTCCTTACAGTAGAATTCTAATTAATAAATGTAGGAAGAGAACTAGAAATAGGTAAACACCACAGTAATAATTGCTGTAGACAATAACGTAACCTAAAGATAGTGAATGAAAGTGTGCTACATAAACTTTTACGTATCTCAACAAGCTACTTGTTAATTTAAAAAGAAATTTAACTTTACAGTTAAAAAAGAAATCTGACAAATATGTACATAACAAAGTGATCAGGCTTAATTAGTAATAAAACGTATCAATGTCATGTACCCTCTGATATGATGCATTGAGAAGAACACATCACTTCCGTAATAGTTTCGCCAAAAATGCAAAGTCTTAATCTCATCAATCAGAAAATCCAAACTGAAGGACACTCTACAAAATAACTTTCCCATACTCTTCAAAAATGACAAGGTCATCAAAGACCGAAAAAAAAAAAAAAAAAAGACTAGAATTTCTGCAGGAGGCTAAGAGCTAGGATAAACAAATACAACATGGCATCCTAAACCATGTCCTGGACCAGAAAACAGACAGTAATTGGACAAGTAATGAAATCTGAATGAAGTCTGTAAATTAGCCAATAGTATTGTATAGACGTTAATCTTCTGGACTAGCCAATTTTATTAGTTATATAATATGCTATTATTTTACTTACCCAGAGGAAGCTGGATGAACATACAAGAACTGTGTATTGTGGTTCTTATTATACTTTCAACAGCTTCACAGACACATAATTTACACACATTCCCCCGTCCCTCAACCCTAGGCAATCACTAACCTACTTTCTGTCTCTAGAGAGCTGCCTATTCTGGGCAGTTGACATAAGTGGCATCACACAGTATGTAGCCTCTTGTGAATGGCCTCTTTCATTTACCATGTTTCCAAGGTTCATCCATTGTCATGTCTTGAATTGTGACCCCTCCAAAAGATGTTGAAGTCCTAACCCCCAGTCCCTGTGAATGTGATTTATTTGAAAACTGGGTCTCTGCAGTTGTCAAGGTATAATAAGGTCATTAGGCTGGGCCCTAAACGAATGGACCCACATAAAAAGGAGAAATTTGGACACAGACGGAAATCCACACAGAAGGAAGACAATGTGAAGACACAGGGAGAACACCATCTACAGGCTAAGAATGCCTGAGGCTACCAGAAGCTAGATGAGAGGCAGGGAGGAGGTTCTCTCTCGCAGCCCTAAGAAGGAAACAACCCTGCCAATACCTTGATTTTAAACTTGTAGCCTCCAGGGGTGCCTGGGTGGCTCAGTCGGTTGAGTATCTGACTTTGACACAGGTCATGATTTCATGGCTCGTGGGTTTAAGCCCTGTGTTGGGTTCTGTGCTGACAGCTCAGAGCCTGGAGAGGCTTTGGATTCTGTGTCTCCCTCTCTCTCTCTGTATGCCCCTTCCCCACTCCCACTCCATCTCAAAAATAAATAAACATTAAACTTCTAGCCTCCAAAACCATGAGACAATAAATTTCTGTTCAGCCACCCAGTGTGGAGTACTTTGTTACCGCAATCTAATATATCCACACTGTAGCATATATCAGTACTTCATGCCTTTCTATTGCCAAACATATTCCACTGAGTGGATATATCATATTTGGTTTATTCCTTCAACATTTGGGCTGTTTTGGCCTTTTGGCTAGTGTGAATAGTGCTACTATAAACACTGACACACAAATTTCTATGTGGACACGCTTTAATTCCTCTTGGGTATATACCTAAGAATGGAAATGCTAGGTCATATAATTCTATGTTTAACTCCTTAAGGAACTGCCAAACTGTTTCCAAAGCAGCAGCACCAGCTTATGTTCCTGCCATGGTATGAGGGTTCCAACTTCTCCACACGCTCCCCAACATGTATTACCTATCCTTTCGATTACAGCCCTCCCAGAGGCTGTGAAGTGCTACCTCCTTGTGCCGTCGATCTGCATTTCTCTAATGACTCAGGATACTGAGTTTGTCTGCTCTACGTGCTTATGGGCCATTCCTTCATCTTCTTTGAGGAAATACGTATTCAAATCCTTTACCCAGTTTTTAATTAGTTTGCCTTTTTTGTAAGTTTATTTATTTAGTTTGAGAGAGAGAGCGTGTGCAAGGGAGGGGCAGAGAGAGGGAGAAAGAGGATCCCAAGCAGGCTCCACGCTGACAGTGCAGAGCACAACGTGGGGCTCGAACTCACAAACGCAACCATGATATCATAACCTGAGCCGAAATCAAGAGTCAGCCTGTTAACGAATGAGCACCCAGGTGCCCCCGGTTTGTCTTTTTTATTGAGTTGTGAGAGTTCTTATATATTCTGAATACCAGGCCCTTATCAAATATATGATCTGCAAGTATTTTCTCCCATTCTGTGGGTTGTCTTTTTGCTTCCTGATGGTGCTATTCACAACACAAAAGTTTTAAGTTTTTATAAAGTCCAATTTACCAATTTTATATCTTTTACTACATTCACAACACTTCTGTACATATAAAATTATATGGAAGATGGTGTACAAAATACACAATGATCAAAATAAAAAACTACATAGGGGCACATGGGTGGCTCAGTCGGTTAAGCAACAAACCTCAGCTCAGGTTATGATCTCACAGCTCATGAGTTCGGTCCCTGAGTGGGGGTCTGTGCTGACAGCTCAGAGCCTGGTGCCTGCTTCAGATTCTGTGCCTCCCTCTCTCTCTCTGCCCCTCTGCTCATGCTTCGTCTCTCTCAAAAATAAATAATCATTTTTTAAAAAACAATAAAAAAATAAAAAATAAACTACATATAAAAATTTATGTAAAACGTTTAAAATACTCTGCACTAAATTCCCAACAGGAGCTACAAAAGAATTTTTTTTTATTTGCTATTCAACACAATTCTGTTTCTTTTCTTCTTTCCTGTTATACAACTGATGCAAATCCTCTATGGAAATTTCAGAATTAACATTAGCAAACGCACCATCCAGAGATAACCATCATTGTCACTGAGGTTTCTATTCGTACACAAATACATAAGTATAATGAAAACCTAGGGTCTGGACTTGAAGCGTGTGATGGAAGAGAGGGCTGCGTGCATCTCCGTGGCAGGTGCCTCCCACAGGGCGCCCGCGGGCGTCGGTACTTACAGGCCGCAGTCCAGAGCACTACTGAGAACCACGGCCCGGGGGCGAGCCCAGCAGGCGAACAGAGAGCACGGCCACCCCGGCGAGCGCCTCTCTCGCCGCCGGCCGTCCCGGGTGTCAGGGCCCCGGCGGACGGGTGGCCACAGGGCTCACAGCCTCTCCCCACCTCGCCAGGCGGCGAGGAGCGTCCCGCTCGGCAGCGCCGGCCCCACAGTGCACCGCGGCGCGCACGCGCAGGCCGTCGAAAACGAAGAGACTAGCGCCCGCCACGCAGTCAGGCGGGATCGCGCCGCGCGGCCTTAAAAGGGCACCGAGCGGCGCCGGCATCATGTGGAGCTTGCGTCGCGTGGGGCGGCGCCTGAGGGGCGGCGGGGCGGGGCGGGGCGGGGCGGGGCGGGGCGGGGCGGGGCGGGGTAGGGTGGCAGGGCGGGGCCAGAGGAAGGGGCCTCTCGCCCGCGGCCCTTGCTGCGACCTTGCGGAACCTGCGTCGCTGTCCTCAGGTCGCCTGGTGGCGAGTCCCCTGAGCAAGGAAGGCTTGCCCTTGTAGAGGTGTCTGGGGGGCTGGCCGGGGAGTCGAGATTGGAGCCGGATCCGTAGGATAAGCAGGGATTCTGCAGGTGGAGAAAAGGGACACAGACGCCCTCGGCCACCGGGAGCCCGCGCGGCGTGGCTTGAAGCTGGAAGGGAGTGGCTTGGCAGGACTGGCCTTAGAGGCAGTGCTGGGATAACTTTTTTCTCCTGCAGGTAACTGGGAGTCCCTGTAGGCATTCAGTAGATTAGAATCTGGAACGTGTACAACAATAGAAAGAAAAAGTATTTCCGATTTCGCTACCTTACCATTTGTTGACAGTCTAGCATATCTGCTACCAGTCTTTACCATACTTTTTAAAAAATAACTGTAGGGGCACTTGGGTGGCCCAGTCCATTAAGGGTCCGACTTCTGCTCAGGGCATGATCTCCGGTTAGTGGGTTCAAGCCCCGCACTGGCCTGTGTGTTCACAGCTCAGAACCTGGAATTTGCTGCAGATTCTGTCTTCCTCTCTCTCTGCCTCTCCCCACTGATTTGTTCTCTCTCTCTCTCTTTCTCTCTCTGTCTCTCTCAAAAATAAGCTTTTTAAAAAATAAGTCATTGTAGCATATTTTGTATTCCACTTTTTCTCATAGCCTTTAAAGTGACCATTTTCCATGTTGTGAAATAGTATTCATGACCAATTTTAAAGGTTAACATTCCAGTAACTTATTTTACCATTACCTATAGTAACTAAATGCATGGGTGTGGGTGTTCCCCGAGGGTGGGATAGGGCATGAGGGCACTTTCAGTGGGACCTCAGGCAAGGCACCAATCATTCCCAGCCTCTGTGTCCCACATTTATATAGAAAGTTAAATGAGATGATACACTTTTAGCAAGTACTTGGCACACAGCAAGCACTCAAAGTGACTTAACTGCCACTGATATTCTGAATTCTTCATAAACTAAATAATGCTTTGACAGGCAGCTTGTGCACTGAGCTTAGGTTTCATTGCTAGATATGGAATTACACATTCTCTAAGGGTATGACTCATTTTTTGTAAATAGTTCTCCAAAAAGGAATGTTTTTGGCAAATTATTCTCTAAAAGGGGTCATCTGCCTTCCTAGGACTGACTTGGAGGCAGGTGAATGATATGCTGAGATCTGTGTGATAAAAAAACACTGGTGGTTGCATTGTGGGCTGGAGTAAGAGGGGCTTAGAGTGAAAGCCCCCCAAAGACTTGGCTCCAGTTACTGAGTAGGGAACAGACACCAAGGCCAGGGCAGGGCTTGGATGGCATGGCAGAGATGGAGTGGACTGGACTTGAGGAAGAGTGTGATGGAAGAGAGGGAAGCCCCAGATGGGCCCCTGGGTGGATGGTGTGTCCTTGCCTAAGTGTGAAGATAGAAATCTTGAGGGCAGGGAACAGGATGGGTGAGATGAGCAGTGTGATCTGACCCTACAGGTTGGAACTTGGAGGCTGATATGATCTGTAAGAGGAGAACCGGTAGGAACAAGTTTGGGGCATGAGGATGAGGTGGCAACCACAGTCACAGGTGACTGAAGTCATAAGGTGAGGGAGAACTTTCTTGAAAGGAATCACTGAAAGAAGGAACCAGACCTGGCCTTGTAGGGATGTGACCCATACAGGGGTCACAGGGCCCTTATGATGAAGGGTCCTGCCCTTGGTTTAATGGTCTGCAGTCACCAGCTTGAAATTCTTAATAATTATTGAACAAGAGACCCTGCGTTTTCATTTCACATATTACATAGCAAGTCATGGGAGAAACAACACGGCTGTGGGAAAGACGAACTTGAAAAGGGTGAATTTACCTCTCCTGAGGGACCAAACTGAACAGGAGCTCTTCAGGAAGAAGGAGAGTGGACACCAGCAGCACTATGAAGCCAGGGTCAAGAGAGGGGCCTCTACTGGCTGCCCCCTCACCTCCCAACTCACAGCCTTTGCCAACCAACGTCATCCCTTTTTTAGAAACTTCTAAATATTTGTAGATGATGTTTCACTTTATTGGAAAAATATTACTTCAGTTATTTTATGTGCAAACAAAAATGCCCATTTTAAAAATCTGAGTATGGGGGCGCCTGGGTGACTCAGTCAGTTGAGCGTCCGACTTCGACTCAGGTCATGATCTTGCAGTCCGTGAGTTCGAGCCCCGTGTCGGGCTCTGTGCTGACAGCTCAGAGCCTGGAGCCTGTTTCAGATTCTGTGTCTCCCTCTCTCTCTGACCCTCCCCCGTTCATGCTCTGTCTCTCTGTGTCTCAAGAATGAATAAAACGTTAAAAAAATTAAAAATAAATAAATAAATAAATAAATAAAATAAAAATCTGAGTATGTGTCCATGTAATATTTCTAAATGTCTTTAATAGGGACAGTGATTTATGTGGCAGAATTAGGTTTATGTTTATAGGACAATTGATAGTTAATGACAATATTTTTTGCTTTCTAAAGCGATACATGTCCTTTAGAGAAAATTTAGAAAATTCCCCAAAATGCAGTTTTTTAAAAAGTCATCTATAGCCCCATGAGGTATCTGTGGTTAACATTTTGATGGATTCCATTCAAGTCTCTTTGCCATGCACATGTTTCTGATTGTTGTAGTCACATGGTACACCGAATTTTATATTCTGCCCATTCCTCTCTTTTTTCCTTAATGCCATGACCTTTTCTCCTGTTACTCTGTAGTATTTAGAAACTGTAATTTTCAATGACTGTATAATACTTGATTTATCTTTTCCAAAAAGTTTCGTTAACTTTTTTCTGATTGAATTGTTCTTTGGAGAACTTGCACAATCAGGGAAGTATAGATAACACCATATTTCATCTATTCTACAGTGAATGTTTTTTCACACTTTCACATCCCTGAAATTGCAATGCTTCTTAAAATTGCTGTCAGCCAGGCAGCAGTGGTAACTTAATTGTCACCATCTGTATGTGTGAGCTGGTCATGGCAGTGACTACTGAGGCAAATTCATGGTTGGTGTATTGAGTTTAATTGCTTTAAAAATGTCTTCAAAAAGATACTGTGATTTAGTACTAGAAAGAAAAGCTTTTGTAAACATAGGCACAGAAACAGACGAGTAGGGAACACATTTTGTGTTAGTGGAACAGATATTTGTTGTTGGAGGAAGGATTGCAATCACCTGTTTCCACGCCAACCAAATGCTCCACAGGCCCCAGAAAGAAAGATATCACCAGCTCTCAGGTCAGGGAGGCTGGGTCCCCTGTGCTTGCTGAGGTTTGCGCAGAGAGGTTGTGTATCACAGGGCTTTGCAGAATGGGTCTCGATGGCATGGAAGGAAACTTGGGAAAGAATAATGAAGGACTCTGTAAAAATTTCCACATGGCATTGCCTGGAAGGCACAGAGGATGATTGACAGAACATCCATGACCCAGGGTGAGCTTTAGACTCAATGGATACAATCGATTTATTTATTTCCCTTCTTGTTCCTTTTTTTTTCTTTTTCTGCATGCAAAGTGATACTTGATCTTAAAAATAATATTAACAACCTATGCCCAAGAGCTTAGAAGTTGTTCTTTCAAAAAATAATTTTAAAATAAAATTAAAAGTAGGGCGCCCAGGTAGCTCAGTTGGTTAAGCTTCCAACTGTTGATTTCAGCTCAGGTCATGATCTCACGGTGGTGAGATCAAGCCCCATGCTGGGTGTGGAGCCTGCTAAGATCCTCTCCCTCTGCCCCTACCCTGCTCACACTAAAATATATACACACATATATATGTGTATATATATATATATATATGTATATATATATATATATACATATATATATATAATTTTTTTGAGAGAGAGCACTAGCGGGAGAGGGGCAGAGAGAGGGGGAGACACAGGATCTGAGGTAGGCTCCAGGTTGTGAACTGTCAGCACAGAGTCCGACGTGGGGCTCCAACTCATGACCTGCGAGATCGTGACCTCAGCCGAAGTCGGATGCTTGACGGAGTCACCCAGACGCCCCAAATTACATTAAATTAAATGTCTCATGTATAAAGAGAGTGCTCAATCTTAATTGCCATGTGCCTTCTTTCTTAGTTATACACAAAATAAAATTGTATCTTAATTGGATGGCATCTTGGGTTCGATGAAACAGTAAAAGAATTGAGTGCGTCCAAAGGTTTGCTCGACTATTTTTCCCGGGTGATACCCTTGTGCTTTTAGCCTTTCCCGGTTTCAGGACTTAGGTTTATCATCTTTGTTATGTATAACAATCATTACTATACAGTCATAACCTGTGGAGTCCTTTACAATTAATCAAATATTTTATTTACATATGTATTGAATAAGTAGTAAGTTCCCATGGTTCAAAACTCAAAAGGTACAAAAAGATCTGCAGAGAAAGCCTCACATCTGCTCCTGCCCCCAGCCGTCCACTTCTCGCTGGGGCCACCAGTGCTACCGGTTTCTTCCTCCGGTACCAGATACCTTCTACACACTCCTCACCTGTGTTCACAGTGCGTCCTGTACGCGCTGTCTTCCCGGATTCCATGCTGGGGACACTTGTGCGTGCTATACACACTACAAAATGTATAGCCATCCGAAAGTGCTGGCTACTTGGCCAGCCAGTGTTAGAATTACAACTTAACAGATAATTATACCGAGGCCCAAGGAGGTCACAGTGATCTTCCCAGTGGTAGAGCTGGGACTCAGACCTGGGTCTTCCAACCGCATTAGATAAGCACAGAAATGCGACACATGGGAACTAGTTTCTTTCAAATCACACCATTCTTTGAAATGCCAGTTAGCATTCGAAACTCCTCAGTATTGGTTGGAGTCTATCAATGGAGACCACTCCTGGCCTTTCAGGAATGGTTGTCTTAGTAATCCACTCTCCACAACACCAAAGAGGGAGGTGCATTCTCTGGACAGGGAACAGCCCATGCTGTTCAGAAACCCCTGGAGTCAGGGGGAACCAGCCGGGACCGCCAGCTTTCCCTGCCCCCATGGCTCTCATGGTCTCCCCAGGACTTGCCCTAACAGACCTTCCATCAAGGAGCCAACCTGCTCATGCATAGAATATAAGCAACGCCCTGGGAGCACAAGTGAGCAGGAAAGAAACTGCCGTGTGAAAAGTGTCTGGGGCCACACTGCACTTCTGAGTGTGTCCACAGGTCCCCTTGCATGACCTTAGTTCCCCACATTCACTGCTGCCATGACAACTCTGCTTACTGAGCACGGGTACCCCGTTTAGACACGTTACTTATTACAACTGGCCGGTGGAATTCTGGTGGGTGTTTGAAAACCAGCCCTCTGGCGTAAGACATGGCCCCGAGTTGTCATGCGTGCTGGCTTCCGCGGTGCAAATAATCTCACCGTGGCCAACCGTATTTGGTGGGGACTGGGAGAAGTACAGGATAGCTAGGGAGGTGGGGGTCACTACAATGCTCAGCATGCTCAGACACGTGAGGTGGCATCAGGAGGGTCTTTGAGGATGAGCTGTTTCAGGCTGAATTCGGGTCAGGAAGAATGTCAGCCATGTACGTGCATGAGCCCTGCACCCCGGGTTTACCATACCCTGAGAATGACCCCCGTGTCCTTAGTCACCCCCAGAGCCCCAGGATGTGCCACACCCTTGTGGTGGGGAGGACAGTAGGGGAGGTAGAGAGGTGGCACGCAGGAGCCCTGCCCTTAGGTTAGGACTCTCTGTAACCTTGGACAAGTTACTGGAATGTTCCAAGTTCCCTTTCCTTACGACTGAGCAGGGCTCCTGAGACCGAGCAGCTGAGGTGAATGGAGCGTGGTGTTCAGCACAGCAGGGCAACAAGGCCCTACAGCAGTGAAGTCTGGCGCTGCTAGGCCAGTAGGTGGGCAGAGTGAACCCTTCCGTGACTACCGGGACGTCACACAGAACAACTCAGGTTGTTCACAGAGCCTGCTTGGGATTCTCTCTCTCTCTCTCTCTCTCTCTCTCTCTCTCTCTCTCTCTCTCTCTCAAAAATAAATAAACATTTAAAAATAAATACATAAAGTGCATTTATTTAACACTTACTATGAGATTTTTAGACATACCAAAAATTATTTTGTTCATTGCCTCCTTTGACTACAAATCTTACTTAGTGTCGTGGCACCAAATCTCCTTACAGTCATGAGGACAAATGCCCACGTTTACCTGACCCCCAGGAGGCAGCCATGCCTGCTCCACGGCTGCCGATGGTGGCACTGACTCACGCCAGTGCCCGGGCTCCAAAGGTGTGCCCTGGAGTCCATGTGCCAGACAGCCTGGAACCATCCCAAGTGATCTCTGTGCATCTCCCCCATCCCGATGCACCCACGCGGTAGAACAGGAGAGAGCGAGGGAGGAGGCCTGTGGCATTTTCATCTCCCACGGCAGACGGTTATATGGAGCCGCCAGGAACCCCCAGCCCAGCACTCACCTCCTCTTTGTGACCGTCTTCGCTCAAGGCGGTCTGTTCCCCTCACTCGTATCAGCCACAAGTGTTTGAGAAGTGGCAGCATCCCCTCTGCATCAGGTCTGCTCTCTGTTCTGCACTGGAAGGAGGTGAGCACCGTGGGTGAGGCTGTCACCCCTTCTGCCTTTTCATCACCATGAGCCACACAGGAGCCTTGGCCTCACCTCTCATGAGAGAGGGTGGTGGGCAGAGAAGCAGTCAAGTTCTGCGATCAAAGGCCAGAAGGGGGCTTTGCAGACCCGCGGAGTTGGGAAGGAAGCCTCCAGACCTTGGACCTGGAGATCAAGGTGACCACAGGGGGCTGCTTTGCTCCAGCAGCTCCCAAGTTATAGCACAGTTTCACTGCTGAAGCACTCCAGTGAGATTACTGAGTTTAGTCACACCACCACTTCCTGAGCAAAGCAGGCAGCAGTCGGAGCCTGGTCGGAGTCCGTTGTGGGGGTCCCCAGGGGGGGCCCTCTGTTACCACAAGGCTACCTTTTGGATTCCATAGCCCTATTCCCTGCCTCACCATGGTGAGAACTGTCTTTGAAATGTTTGTTTCTCTTTGCTATCGCTTTGTTCTCTGCTTAAGCCAAATGACAAATCTTAATAGAGGAGAAGAATGCCATTGTCACCATACCTCCTGGGAAGCTTCTCAGCATGGCTCTGCCACTTCAGACAGTGGCCACCTTGTACCTCGCAGCAAGTTCACATTTCAGAGACCAATCAGAAGCTCAGAGAGGGAGAATCTAGGTTCAGGTTGGTGTTGAGACCACGAGTGCCATGTTCAAGCACAACAGCTTTAGACCCAGGAATCTGGTGACCTTTCTGAGTCCAGTCAGTTTCCCGAGCCTGCTCTCTCTGCTGGAGAAATGGAGCAGAGAGAGTGAAGGCAACGCTCTCAGGTCCACAGTGTAAGTTATCATTCACCCTTTGCAAGCCTGAGTTGTGCTCTATACCTGCCAGGCTGCTTGGACAGGGGCCCACAGTCTCTCTGGCACATCCCCTGGACTCTCTCCCCCTGGGGAACTTGTCTGCTTATCATGCCTTCCAGGGCTCCAGTCAGCCTCAAGAACAGGCTTCTTAGGCCAAAACCTTATTTTAAGACTCACCATGGTGCACTGTTGTCCAAATGCTATGTTTCCAAGGTGAGTCCCAGGCCAGCAACTGGGGAGCAGATCCAAAAACCCACCTTTGGGGGGATGTGCTGTTCTTCCCTGTGGACCAGATAGATCAGGAAGCTGCATGATCTTAAGCAACCAATCTACCACGAGTGGAAGTCTATTAACTCTGGCCAGAAGCGTCTGCGTTTAGGGGGTGGTGCCGAGATCCTGGCCCTTTGTCAAGCTCCAGGAAGACCCAGCAGTTCTAAGACTATGGCACAAGTCCAGATTTTCTGACAGGGGATTAAAACGCTGGGACACAAATGTCCAACAGGCCTAGCCGCTGACCCTGAGCACTACATCAATGCATGGGACGCCACGCCACTTCACTTCAAGTGGTCAGGGTTGGGCAGATTTCTGCAATTCGAGAGCAAGTGTCTTTAAGGGCCAGAAAGGCACTTGGGGAACTGCTCTGCAGAGCTCTCTGCTTGAGGTCTGTAGTGGGTACCCAGTGGGAGGTGGTGCTGAGAAAGAGCCTGGAGGTCACCATGGACCCTCACCCACCCACCCCCACCCTGTGCCTCTGTTCTTCCACTGGCCCTTCTCATTGTGCCACCTGCTTCCTCCCCAGCAGTGCTGGGTGAGGGTTGGACCTGGATTAGATGGTCCTCTGACAAATGGAGGATGTGACTGCCATTCCCCACAACGGCAGCCCAGAGCTGTGTGCTGTCTGCTGGTGAAGGAGGAAATACCTGCTGTTCCCCCTGGCCAGTCCGCTGGCCTCATCAGCCCCCACTCTGGTTTTTCCCTGTTGACAGATTTTATTACTAACAAAACCAGACAGCTATGGAGAATCTGTAAAAATCCTCTATCAGACCAAATAGCAGCTTCTTGATTTCTTTAAAAAATGTCTCCTTCTGGGGCGCCTGGATGGCTCAGTTGGTTAAGTATCCGACTCTTGGTTTCAGTTCAGGTCATGACCTCACGGTTTCTGAGATGGAGCCCTATATCGGGCTGTCTCTCTCTCTCAAAATAAATAGTAAACACTAAAATTTTGTTCAAAAAAAATCACCTGATCACACACAAGATCACACTGCTCTCCATAAAGCCTGCCAGGGATTCAGTTACACCTAGAATAAAGTGTCAAGCCCTTCCCTGACTCACAGGGTCCTCCTGGTCCCAGTTTCCACCCTCATGCTCCATCCTCAGCCCATCATTAGGCTGGATCCTGCCTCGCAGCTCCAACACATCTTGCTCCCTCTGCCTGGAGCACTTCTTCTCAGACCTGCCACAGCTGTGCTCCCCATCCCATATCCAGGCCTTTCCTGGCCTGTCAAGTGGAAATAGGCTCCCATACCCTAGAGCAGAAAACAGAATCCTGGTGCCCCCAACTTTCCACACCAGGGAACACTCCTTAATAACCTTCTCTCATGGAGCCCGTGTCTTCCTGCTTTTCCCTTCAGTGTAGATGCACCTGGTTAGCACACTGAGCGGATCTACTTCCGGAACAAAGAGACCTGCCTCTTTTCAAGCTGGTAGGTTCTCTCCAAGTTGACTAAAATGTTGAAAAGTGCTCCCAGACCTCTTAAGGGTCCAAGGACCCTATGTGGGGCTTACCAGCTAGGTGAGTGAAGAAACTGGGAACTAGGACATGTTTAAATAGAGAATATTCCCAGAGAAAGAAGAAAAAAGATGCATTGGGGCCAAAAGGAAGAAGGCAGGATAGTCAGACTGAGGGCTGAACTTCCCTGAACATGGAGGGTGACAGCCTGGGATGGAGCACAAAGTCACCTGAGGGGGTGTGACGGAAAAACAAGGGCAGTGGAGACGTTACTGAAGAAAAGAAGACTTAGAAATTGAGAGAGTTGGGAGACCCCCGAGGCCTCCCATTGCTACAGCTCGCTTTTCTGATGCAAACACAGCAGTGAAGTCAAAGTGGAGAAATGGGGAAAGCTGCACCCTTGCATCAGAGAAGACCCAGGAAAGACTGGTGGGGGGGGGAGGGGGGGTTGCCGCTCTGCCCATGAGATGCCAGAACTTCTGCCTGTAAGGCAAGCAGCAATGACAGAATGTACAGAAGTAAAAGCGGACATAACCAATGAACAAGGTTTGTGTCCAAATAAAGTTCACGAGCCTTTATCTACACAATCAGACCCCAACACCTTAAGATTTCAGTAGCTGATTCGGCAGCAAGTCCTGACCCGAACTGCCACGAAGCTATTTAGTCTTTCGCTGGCCGGCTTGGGTGACGTTTCACAGAATGGGTGCGGAATTGGAGCGCGCTGGGATGCTGCTCAGGACCCTGCGGGAGGGCTTCCCGAGCGCACAGGACACGCGTGGTGCTGCTGCTCCGAAACCCTAGAGGCTGCGTGCACCTGCGCAGGGCCGTGGGGTGGCCCCGGGGCCCGTCTGTGCAGGGAGGCCAGCGGGGTTCCCTCCGTAGCCGGTCCTTAACCAACAAGAGGACTAAGTGCAGGCGAGGTGGAGGCGGCTCAGCAGCACCTCGAGTTTACTCGCGCACGCATCGATGCGTTCACGCTTCACCCATTCACAGACCGAGCCCACGGGAAAAGTGAGCCCAAGATTCTGAAAACAGGGCACTGACTGCAACAAGAGAGGAGAGATATGCACGGTCCTCCGTGAGTGCAGCTATGGGGGCCAGGCTTGGGGTCCTCCGCCACTCGGCCGCACAAAGGACACGCCCTCTATCTTCTCTGCCAGCCACACCTTCTCCCATCGGCCCCGCCCGCAGTGCTTCCGCTTCCGGCCGCGGGGCGGGGCTTCCTGCTGTGGGGGCGGGGCTTCCGGCCGCGAAGACGCTGCCGCTTCCAGGGCGCCGGAGTGGGCGGGGCCCGGAAGCGGCGGCGGCGGCGGCGGCGGCGGCGGCGGCGGCGGCGCGGGGACTGAAAGGGCCTGCCATGGCTGCGAACCTGAGCCGGAACGGGCCGGCGCTGCAAGACGCCTACGTGCGGGTGGTCACCGAGAAGTCCCCGACTGACTGGTGGGCGTCGGGAGGGAGCAGGCCGGGCGGGGGGCAGGAGGCCAGGGGCCACGGGTGCGCTGGGGCTCCCGGTTCAGCCACACCTGCGCCGCTCCCTGTGAGGTACCGTCCGCACCGTCGTCACCCGCCGTCCCGCCAGCCCCGCCGTGCGTGGGGGGCCCGCGTCGCCCCAGCTCCCCCCCCCTCCGCCGGCCTCCATGTTGGCTTCGGCGCCGGGCTGCGGCGGACGGCCGTCCCCACACAAAGGGGATCTCCGCAGCCGTCGGAGGGAGCGTCTCCCCAGCTCCCACTGCAGGGATGAGGCCCTGGGCGGCCGGAAGCCCGTCTGGGAATGGGAGCCTCCCCAGGAGGTCAGGCGTTCGGGTCCCCCGGGCTCTGTGAGTGTGGATTTCAGAACCTCCCTTTCTCCGAGAATAGTCCTTCCCGTGCTTGAGCCGTGCGGACACGAACGAAACTGCCGGCCACCAGTCTGGAAGGAGACCCCTCCTCATCCGTCCACCTCCTCGTGACAGCTTCCAGTGGGCCGTCAGTGTCCAGTACCCCTCATGCAGTTGCTGGGGTTTTACGGTACCGGCAGCCTTTGTCCGAGGGCTCTGGGGCAGCCTTGGGCGGCAGACCGGGAGTACTGCGCGGTCATTCTCCATCACTTTCCCCTTTGCCTGAACCGTTTTCGCTGACCAGTTTTGAGCACTTCCGGTACTAAGGAAATATGCTGAGTGTGATGAACTAAGGTGACCGGCTTTGGGGAGCCTTTGCTCCTGGCGGGGGCAGGGCCCCCTGGGACAGGCTGCAGCGACAGGCTGGTTTCTGCACCGCCCCGGTGCTGCTTCCCCATCTCTGCTCTTCCTGGTGCCCAACACAGAGCACTTTCCTACCGTGGGCTGTTGTGGCACGGGGAACATTCTATTCTTTCCTCCAGCCCTTAGCCTTCTCGGGGAGAGCTTGGGAACACAAGCTGCCTAGGTCAGCAGAGGCTCTGGGGCAGAGTTGACGTGGGCTCCCTGCCCGGGGCTCGTGCACACTTTTGCAGGGGAGCCAAGCAGCTCCTCTGTTTGAAGCACATCTAATTAGTGAGGAAGGGTGTCTGCTAACCGTGGGATTTCTCTGCCTTCGCGGCTTCATTATGCTTAGGAAGTTCACCTGCAAATCATGTACTTCTTTTTAAGCCTAAGAGTTTCTAGATGTCAGCCCCCACCCCACCTCTCTCCTACTCCCAGAGAGCCCTTAGCCCTCTGCTGTGACTCCAGACCCTGCTGACAGTATTGCCAAGTGCCCCCTTTGACATCCACATGAGGCCACCTGACTCTAGACCCCGGAACCATCTTTGCCCCTCTCCAGTCCTGCTCAGCTAGGGTCTTGCTATCTTGTGTACTCTTAAGGACATGCTATAGCCCTTGATGACTTACCTAAGGGACTCCTGAGCCTCCCTCTGGCTTCCTTCCAGGTCTCTCTTCATTCTCAGTTTCCACTGGTTTGGGGATGATGTCCCACAGCCCAGTTGGCAGTTCAGGCCTCCCACGCTCCCAGCTTTTCCTTAGGCTTCTCAGAGCTGTCTGCCACCACCCTGCTCTGAAACTTCCCCTCCCCACCTCTCTGTCCCTGAGGAGGGTGCTAAGCCTCTTTCCCCTCACCATGTGACCAGCCAGCCTCTGCTCCCACTGCCGCAGCCATTAAGTATCTCAACAGGTACATGTGGTAGACCCCACTCAGCTGAAAAAATACCTAGATTGTGTTACTTCTGTGCATAAACTTGAGCGGCTTCCTGTTTCATGTGAAATAAAGCCCAGACCCCTTACCTCGGCCCGCAGGCCCTGTGCAGCTAGCTCCTGACCCCTCCTGCCACCCCTCCCCCTTACCATACTGGGGCCACACCTGTTTGCCACCGCTGTGGCCTTCTTTCTCTTCCTCAAACATGTGAGCTGGTTCCTCCTTAGAGCCCTTGCTCTTGCCGCTTCTCCTTTCTAGCACCCTCATCATCCCTGGGGGTCTCCCCAGACTTCTCAGCATGGAGAGGCCTTCCTCAATTCCCCAGTCCCTGATGCACTCACGCTTTCTGTCTCTTGGGTGACTGTCTCCAGACACATGGTTTTTCTTGTCACCTTTCTCTTCACCAGGAGGAATAGGGCCTGTCTGTCCCTGGTGTAGGGCTACCATGTGCGCTTAGTGCTTGGGTGAGACTGGACTGGGAAGGGCACAGAGTGCTGTGGAGGGTATCAGCAAGAAGAGGCAGGTCACGAAAGGTTTCACATGCAGAGTGGGTGGCATTGGGCTGGGACCCGAAGCTGGGTGGGGTGGGGGGCAGGCATGTCAGCTCCCAATCTTGGATCTTTTTCTTGCTTCCCCAGGTTGTTCTCCTAGATGGAGTCATGTTTGTTGACCTCTTGTACCCACATCACTGCCTGACAGTACATTCTTGACAGTGTGTTTCTTTCTTGTCTCCCATTAGAAGGTGACTTCCATGCTCATGGAAGGGCCTCTTTGGACATATCCGAAGCTTTGTGCCCATCACCACAAGCGGCAGGTTCTCAGTACATGTGTCAAAAGGGATGGTTTGAGTTACAAGGTGCTCAGCGCACCACAGTCCTTGTGCTGTGCACAGGCCAGCATACTGCTTTTCCGTGGTGATTTGAAAAAAGGATAGAAGTCAGTTGAATGTGGGAATGAGCCTCTGATCTGGGAACATTCAAGAAGGTGGCTTGGGCTGGAGCCCAGGGTATGAGGGGGGGTCAAGTTGGAGGGCAGGCAGCAGGCATGGAGCTTGGCTCTTACTAGCTGCTGGGTCGCTTCTTGGGAGAGCTGCACTGAGCAGAAGTCTCTGCTCCCCGCAGTGTGTCCGGTGTCCCTGTCTTTTGCAGCCAGGGCTTGGTGGCTTCAAACATCCAGGCTTCTTCCAGGAAGAGGGCCGGCCAGGACTCCGGTCACCAGAATCTGGATGTCCCCCTCCTCCCACATCCTTTCCATTTGTCTGTGTGTTCCATTTAGTGTCTCTCTCCTAGAAGTGGTGTCCCCCACGCCAGCCAGACCTTCTGGATCTGGGTTTCTTTCTTCCGACTTCCTCAGGCTGGGCAGCTCTGCCCGATGCCTTAGCAAGGCCTTGGGGAAGCTGAGTGGAGGCTGATTTGCTTCCTTGTGGACTCTTTACCCCAAAGTCCCTGTCTGGCCAGCCACAGCAGAGCTGTGCTCAGAGCGGGGGAGATAGTGCACAAGACCAGATTTTGCCTCTGACTTGCTGTCTGCTGGGTCAGCATTCCTACCCCAGGTTCCACCAACCTGGAGCTGAGCTCCTGCAGAGTTGGTGTTGATGGCTGAGCTCCGTGCGGACTGTGGAGAAGCCACCTGTTCCAGAACGTTCTCCTTGGGTAACCTTTGTTCTGGTCATGGGACTTTTTATGCCCCACATATAATAAAATCTGCTATATTTTCTCAACGCCTCTGGAGCTCAAGTTTATAAAAACAAATTTTTCCCAGAGTTCTTGTGAATAATTAGTCTTACAGAAAAAGATAGGTGTGGTCTATGGTCACCTGTGGAGAGTTAAGGCTCCTCCGAAAAAAGAATTTGCTTGACTTCATGGTGAGTCATGGCCCATGTGGTTTCTGGGTTTTCCAGAAGAGTCCAAAGCCCAGAGAGATCTGCCCCAGAAACTCTTTAGGCTTTCAGAAGGCGGAGCAGATACGCACAAGGTGTTGGGCGGCATTCCGAAATGCCTCATGTGCTTTTCCTTGGGGGGCTTTGGGTTGAGGAATATGCAGGTATCTTTTATCTTCTCAAATTCACAAACCTGATAGACAAGTAAGTATTTCACACATGAATGTGTGGACAGTTGCCATAAAACTTTCCAGCTTAGGGGCATCTCCAATGGCTTAGTTGGCAGAGTGTAAAACTCTTGATCTCTGGGTTGTGAATTCCAACCCCACGTTGGGCATAGAGCTTCCTTAAAATCTAATCAGACGGTGCCTAGGTGGCTCAGTCAGTTAAGCATCTGACTCTTGGTTTCAGCTCAGGTCACGGTTCATGGGTTTGAGCACCACGTCCGGCCCTGTGCTGACAGTGCAGAGCCTGGTTGGGATTCTCTCTCTTCCTCTCTCTCTGCCCCTCCACCCTACATCTCTCTCAATCTCAAAATAAATAAAAATTTTTAAAAAGTCAAACAAATTTTCCAGCATAGGGACACTTGGCTGGCTTAGTCGGTAGAGTGTGTGACTCTTGATCTCTGGGTCATGAGTTCAAGTCCCACATTGGGCATAGAGCTTCCTTCAAATCAAGTCAGACAAACAAACTTTACAGCTTAGTTTCCCTCACAGTAGATGTAGGCTCCCCTTCATAAGTTTGTCTCTCAGGATAAGCCCCTATGGGTGAGAACTAAGAAGGCCATGGCTCTGGGCCAGCCTGGGGCCTGTGTTACCATCATGCTGAGCTCTGGTGGGTGTGGCAAGGGCAGATGGCACCCAGCGCACTGGCTACAGAGCTCACCTGTGTTTTGTTTCAGGGCTCTCTTTACCTATGAGGGTAACAGCAATGACATCCGTGTGGCTGGCACTGGAGGTGAGTATGACCAAGTGAGGGGGCGAGGAGGCTGGTGGGGGAGGAGGGTGGGAGGAGGGGAGAGAGTGGTAGCCATCAGGGTCCCCAGCCCACACCACAGTTACACCACCGTTGGGGAGCTGGACACAGCTTTGTTACTCAGCAAATGTTCACCAGTGCATTCTCCACTTGCCATACAAGTGCTTCTGGTGACCTGTTCTAGAAAGCCCCTCCCTTGTGAGGGCTGCTCCCTGACCTTTAGAAGGACCGCTGCTGGCCGTGCTCTCACGTGCACTGTGATGCCTCAGGTGGTGGAGAAGTGCAGGGTTCAGTAGCCTGCATTTCCTACCACCACCTCCACTGGTACTCACAGGGCTCTGCTGTGCGTACTCCAAGTAGGGGCTCAGGGCTGTCCCAGGTCTATGTGGCCCTATAGCTAAAGTACCCGACCCAGTTCCTCACTAGCTGATAAGGACCACAGCCTCAGTGTCAGGAGAATGGCTGAGGATGGCTCCTGTGCCCTCATCACCCATCCCCTTACCTTCACTTGGAGGATCTAAGAACTGAGCCTGAGCGTGACTGAAGGACGTTCCCACCTGCTTGGTACCCTCTTGGTGGCCTGGGGGTCTGAGCAGACTCATGGGTAGGGCAGGTGACTCCCAGCAGGCCTATTCCAGGGCCCTCAGTAGGTCCAGGCAACAGTAAAATTGTTGCAGAGATCCTCCATTTGGAAGCCTGATGCCCAGTTTGTAACAAAAATGACGATTTTACTTACAGAATTACCCATGGGTTTTATAGGAATGGTTTTTAGACTGGTGTATGTAAAAACTCACCTGGGGTCCTCGGGGCACCTGGGTGGCTCAGTTGGTTGAGTGTCCAACTTTAGCTCAGGTCATGATCTCACAGCTCGTGGGTTTAAGCCCTGCATGAGCTCGCCACTGTCGGCGCAGAGCCTGCCTGGGATCTTCTGTTCCCCTCTAAGCTGCTTCCCTGCTTCCACTGTCTCTCTCAAAAATAAATCTTACAAAAAAAAAAAAATCACTTGGGGTCCTTGTCACAAATGCATATTCTGGGTCCCACCCACCTCCTGTGAGTTAGCTCAGTGAAGACGGGCACAGGAATCCAATTTTGATGTAGGCAACACTGAGAACCCCTGGTTTAGAGCCATTTGGGTTTGGTCTCCTGGGGGACAGTGTGCCAGGGCGGGCAGCAGGTGCGGGACACCTCACTTCCCTGTGACCTGCTGCAGAGGGAGGCCTGGAGGAGATGGTGGAGGAACTCAACAGCGGGAAGGTGATGTACGGCTTCTGCAGGGTGAAGGACCCCAACTCCGGCCTACCCAAATTTGTCCTCATCAACTGGGTATGTGGAACTGGCGGGCTCTCGGTTCTCATCCAGGTGCGACCCGGAAGAACTCCCTTTCCTTCTCCTCCTCTGCCATTCACGATTGGAGCAGAGAAGGACTTGACTTCAGGGCAGCTCGGAGGTGGTGAAGGAACACACCAGTAGATTAAGTCATTGTGGCCCAAAGGATAATGGGGGCCTGGCTAGCGTAGAATTCCCAGTGCCTCCCCCCCAAGCCCAGGATTATTCCTACAAAATGGAGTACAAACAATCGCAGGACCCCCTTGCCTGTGTCCCCTTCAGAGTAGTCATCCTGAGGGAGCAGGGGGCCTGGAGAAGGCTCTGAGAACACAGGACTGGTGGGTGGGACTAGAAAATTCTGAGCCAACCCCCTGCCCATGGAAGCTGGTGGTCATCCTGCCACAAGAACCTCCTTGACTTGGAGGTGTGGGCCTTGCCTTATCCTCTGCTTTAGGGTCCCAGCTCTGTCTTTGTTGGGACACACAGGGATGCTGCTGAGCCCCCAGGGAGGGATTGGTGAGTCATGCTGGGTGTGTTGTGTTGCAGACAGGCGAGGGTGTGAACGACGTACGGAAGGGAGCATGCGCCAACCACGTCAGCACCATGGCCAGCTTTCTGAAGGTGAGGGCTGTTCCCTGAGGGCCTCACAGAGTTTGCCAGGCCCCCAGGCTCCTGGGTGTGCATGAGCAGGAGTTGCAGCCAGAGCTGGAATTGTGTCCCACGCCCCAGTACTCTGTCTGGACTTGAGGGTGTGACCCGAGGCTGCCGTGCTCTTGCTCAGCAGGTGCGTGGGAGGCCACACTGCGGCCAGAGCCACTAGCAGGCTGGCTTCAGTGGGGAGGAAGGGTGAATGACTGTCCTTTCTGAGCTCAGGAGGAACAGGCTGGAGCTGGTCCTGGGGCAGGGCAGGGCCTTGGGTTCCCTTAGTTTGTCAGTGTGGTCAGGATCTGGAGGAGAACAGTTGTGTATGCCCAGCCGCCTCAGCACGCACATTCCCTTTGATGGCTCCTCTCCAGCCTGTCCCCACACGTATTTATGTCCGTCCTTGTAGCGGAACCTCCTTCAGTGCCAGAAGCATTTGTTGTTTGCTTGTCGGGTAACTTTTTGCATTTCTTGGTTACCGGCAAAGAGACTCAGGACTTTGATTTCTGGTTCTGCCAGTGCTTCTCCAGGTATGCCTCGCTTTCTTTTCTAGGAGCTGAAAGAAAGAGAGGATCCCAAGCTTATTAGGTGTTCACTAACAGTGAGTGAGGTCATGGATCTGACTTCTCAAGAAGTCGGTGGCTTGCTTTTTGTAGAAAATGAGTTTCCAGGTTCTTTTTAAAGTTTGTTTTTGCTCATGAGAAAGGAGCTCTTTAACACCTGGGCCTGCAGCAGAGAGCGTGCCGCACACATAACAAGCCATAGACAGTGCTGCAGAGGGCAAAGACCTCATGCCCGCACTGGACAAGTACAAGTTTGCCTCAAGGTGGTTTGTGGGCCATGAGCAGAGTGTGCCTAGGTGCCCAGCAGGGTTCCCTGCCCTTGAGCCTGGGTGGCAGTTGTCTGAGCTGTGTGGACTGCGGTGTGCATCCTGTCCTCTCCTGGAGCTGCACCTCCTGACCTCTCTCCTGTTGCAGGGGGCCCATGTGACGATCAATGCTAGGGCCGAGGAGGACGTGGAGCCTGAGTGCATCATGCAGAAGGTGGCCAGAGCCTCTGGTGCCAACTATGCCTTCCACAGGGAGAGCGGCCGTTTCCAGGACACGGGCCCCCAGGCCCCCGTGGTGAGTGCTGCCTGGGCGGGCGGCAGGGCAGGGGCAGGTCAGGAGTGTGCAGTTACCCTGTCCCACCTGGCTGCACCCGCCCTGGGTAGTTTATCCCTCACAGGGCTGGGCTCCTGGCTACCTGGCTTCCGGCCCCGGAGCCAGATGAAGGTGCAGATGGCCGACAGAAGTGGGAGCTGCCCCCCCTGGTGGGGCAGGTGCTAGTGGGCATGAGGAGCAGCCCTCCACCCTGTCTGGTCCCGCCAGCTGTTTGGAGCCTCTCTGCAGGGACAATGTAGTCACCCTCGAGGCCACAGCACCGGTGTGTCCTGCACAGCCCTGGGTGGTGTGCACCGTGGAGGAATGTAAGACAGTGGATGGGCAGACACCTGCTGGCCTGTAGTCCTAGTGCCAGGTGGGGGGGGTCCAGTCCTCCGATGCACAGCCGGAGTCTGTGGAGATTCCCGGGCACCGCCCAGTGCAGTCAGCTATCTGTGTCTGGTGGACCAGCCTCCTAGAAATGGCCAGAGGCCGGTCTCAGAACCTCCTTGGCCTCCATCCACAGGGGTCTGGTGCAGCCAGAGACATCCTCAGTGTTGCCTGGGGTTGAGAGCTTCCTTGCCTGGTGGTTTCCTAGGGCCATTGGGCTGTCTTGGTTCTGGTCTCCTTGAGAGGCCCAGGGCCAGCGCCCCTGCCCTGCCAGGCACCATCCTGAAGGTTGTTGCTCATGTTCTGTGGGCGGTCCAGTGGGGAACCCTCTGTCCTCTGCAGGGCTCCGTGTACCAGAAGACCAATGCCATGTCTGAGATCAAAAAGGTTGGCAAAGACAGCTTCTGGGCCAAAGCAGAGGTGAGTGCCCTTCTCAGAGATTAAGTGTGCCTTCCTCTCTGTCCCTTGGTTTTTCTCACAGTGAACCCCTGGGACACACGTTCCTGTTCGCGCCCGTTCATAGGCTGTCAGACTGGGCTGAGGGAGTTAAGTGACAGGGCCCGAGGTCACTCACCTGCACCCCTGCACGCAGGCCACAGGCCCCCAACGCCCCAGGCGGCACTCGCTAGAACGCCAGGGTGGACTCAGAGAGGGGGCAGGTCTGCCTGCGGCGCGGGGGCTGAGTGGGCCGCGGGCACTGTTCTCTCCGCAGAAGGAGGAGGAGAACCGCAAGCGAGAGGAGAAGCGGCGGGCAGAGGAGGAGCGGCAGCAGCTGGAGCAGGAGCGCCGGGAACGGGAGCTGCGTGAGGCCGCCCGCAGGGAGCAGCGCTATCGGGAGGAGCAGGGCAGTGAGGCCGCGCCCCAGAGGTGAGGGCCCAGAGGGCGGGCAGAGGGAGGGTCCTAAGCAGGCAGCCGGGCTGCAGCTCCTCCCTGTGCCCCTCCCAGCAGGACATGTGAGCAGCCAGAAGTGGTTTTGGGGAGCAGACAGGAGCAGGTGAGACTTGTCTGTCCAGTGATACGGGGGTCTCCGGGAGGGTCCCGTGGCCGGCTGGGCAGAGTGGAGCCTGGAGCGCGTGTGGGTGTGTCTCGGTGGTGGTGGAAACGAGCTCAAAGGGCAGAATTTGTTGTCCAAGACGAGGCCTGGGAGCCCCTCCCAAAGCACCTGGGCCCACACTCACTGCCAGGTGCTCGCACCCTTCCCCCCTCCCCCCACCCCCCAGGACCCTGGCAGTCCACAGCCAGCACATCCACGGGACATTTTCAAACAGAAGGAGAGGGCCCTGTCTACCACATCCATCTCCAGCCCCCAGCCAGGTAAGCCTACCCTCTGGGCCTAGCCCTGAGGTAGAGGCCGGCCGAGGGGTCCTGGGGTCCCAGTACAGGGTTCCCTGAGGTGACAGATGTGTCAGAGTATGACAGACACACATGAGCAGGGAGAGCCCGTGCTCATGAGAGTGGCTTCTGAGAGGGGAGCCTGGGCGTCAGGGGTCCCTTCCCTGCCCTCAGCCTCGTCCCACAGAGACCTGGAAGGGCAGGGCCACGTGTGGCTTCAGAGGGGAGACCCTCCAGCCTGGCCCCGTAAACTTGTAGTGCAGCTCGCACATTGGCTCAGAGCTGGCCCCAGGAGCCTCTGTCACCTGCTCTCTGGCCCCCAAGGAAACAGGACTGCTCTGTGCGTGTGCATGTGTGTGTGCGCGCACCATGGTGTTTCTGTAGTTGCTCTATGTCCCCATTCACTCTGCGTGACAGCCACTGTTCCAGGACAGGTCCGCCAGCACAGGGCCCAGAAACGGTGGAGACTGCCTGTTCTTCCCATTTGTCAGCTCTCATGCGTGTGTCTTTGGTCTGCAGGCAAACTGCGGAGCCCCTTCCTGCAGAAGCAGCTTACCCAGCCAGAGACCCACCTCAGCAGAGAGCCCGCCCAGGCCACCTCAGGGCCCAGGCCAGGCAAGGCGCTTAGCCTCCCCGTGGGAAGCTGGGCATGTGGGCGCGGTAGGGACAAGGAGGTGTCCTCCGCTCCCTGGGCTCAGAGCGGGCTGCGCCCTCCTGTGCAGGTCTCTGTGAGGAGCCGGTGCCCAGCACGCCACCGTGTCCGGTGCAGGCAGAAGAGGAGGAAGCTGTGTATGAGGAGCCCCCAGAGCAGGAGTCCCTCTATGAGGAGCCCCCAATGGTGGGTCCCTTGAGTGGGGCGGGGCCCAGAAACACCCTCCTTAGCCATACCACTCGTGGGACGCCTGACTTTGTAACGGTTCACTACGTGCGGATTATCTTGTTTCGTCTTGGAGCAGCCCTGTGCGAGGAATTGTCTGGCACACTTTGCCGTGTGGGAGGCCCTGCGTTGGGGAGCATCATTGGGGTGGTGGGGTGGCGGCAGCCCCCACCCTCTGTGTGCGAGCCAATAACTAGGACCCCAGGTTCCTCTTCTCTCCGTCCGCGGGCAGGTGCAGCAGCAAGATGCCGGCTCTGAGCACGTGGACCACTACCCAGGGCTGAGCGGGAAGGGGCTCTGTGCCCGGGCCCTGTACGACTACCAGGCAGGTAATGTGCTCAGACCACAGGGCCCCACGTCAGGAGACAGGCCTTGGGGGCTCCCTTGGGGGGCCAGAAGGGTGAGGATGGGGTGGATGCCCCACACAGCCCGGGCCTTCACGTGCCCTCTGGGCAGCTGCCCAACGTCTATTGATGTGAATCCCTGCTGCCAGCGCCGCGCTGAGCCTGAAGGTGTGACCAGAGGGCTGGGTACACCCTGGACGCTGGGCCCCCAGCGAGTCTGGGTGGAGGCCTTGGGAGGCGGGCTGCCGTGTGGTGTCGGGACAGGTGAGGGCCTGGCTGCCAGGCCCCCAGCTCCAGTGCGGCCTCCGGCTCACCCTCCGGCTCACCTTCCCACAGCCGACGACACAGAGATCTCCTTCGACCCCGAAAATCTCATCACGGGCATCGAGGTGATTGACGAGGGCTGGTGGCGCGGCTACGGGCCCGACGGCCACTTTGGCATGTTTCCCGCCAACTACGTGGAGCTCATTGAGTGAGGACCCCCCCACCGCTGGCCGCTCCGAGGCTGTCCTTCCCTTCCCCACCCAGGCGTGCTTTCCTTCTTACCGGGGGACGTGGCGTGTGTGGCTCGAGAGCTGCTCGGCAGTCCTCCAAGAATGGGACCCCCAGAGAAGATGAGCCCTCGGGCTCCCGCAGACGCCTCAATGCAGCTGATTCCCAACACTTGCTTCTGGCAGTTCCTGGCCCGCCCCTGCCCCCGCCCCACCAGCCTTGCCTTTGACCCCCACGGAGGACACTGAGCCAAGCCCTGCTCATGGCCAGCCCCTCAGTGACCTCTGCCTGAGGAGAGTGGCACTGCTGAGCCGGGCGGTCTGAGCAGGGGCATTTCCTTATCTCCTCTTCCTCTTGGCTCTGAAGAGTGGTGGTTACAGCTGTTAGTGACCCTCGGGAACAGTGAACTTAAGAGTTTATGACCAAAGTCTCGGGTCATGACAGTTTGGGCAGCGTCAGATCACCCTTCCGGACCCTGCCCTGTGTCCCCAGTTCTGTCCCTCTGCCGGGGCTGAGCACACCCCCCGCCCCCGAGTGTATGAAGGAAGGGATGGGAGCGTCCTGTGTACCACACCCCCCACAATGGCCCCAGCCTGTGCCTGCTGTCCCATCCCAGGTGCCCCAGGCCTGTCTGCTTTCAGATGAGAATTGCCCCATGCAGGCCCCAGTTGTGACCCGCCCTGCTGTGGCCTGAATGCCACCGTGTGGAAACAGACCCCTTCCTGGGTGTCTGTGGGACGCGTGTACAGGTGTGTGTGTATGCACGTGCACCCTCAGACCTCAGGCCAGACAGCCACCTGGGAGAGGCATAAACATGAAGCTGTGACCACAGTCAGCCTCTTGGATTTCAGTTCTCTGGGAGGGGCTGAGGGCCTCCCTCCCTACCCTGGGGGCCCTCTGCCCATGCAGGACCAAGCCTGTGTGCACGTGTGCATGGAATGAGGTGCCTGGCAACCCCCGAATGTTACAGATTACGGTTCCTCATGCTCTGGCAGGTGCTGGGTGGAAGCAGCTTGGGGCACAGGCCGAACTAAGGGGATCGCTGTCCCATCTCGTCTGTCTCCGGCTGAGCTTCAGGCAGGCCTTACCACATCCCAATTTCTCCACCATGAAGCCAGCATGGCCCAACCAGCTTCGGAGGCTCCATGAGTCAGGGTCACACGGCTCTGAGGCCAGCTGTGGGCTTGTCCTAAGACACTGGGACGCCTTGGAGGTGGGGCTTGGTCCCTGGGGCTGCAGGGACAGCAGAGGACACCCTGTCTGCGGGAAGGTGGCCATGAAGTGATGCTGTCCTGGCTGCAGTCCCTGCTCATCCTGGGCACAGCTTGGTCACCCCAGGCACCCAGATCCTAAAGCAAAGTCACCAAATGGCTGTTTTGGTTTTTAGGGTCACCATAGGGGGCTTGTTAGAAGTTACCTGATAGCCCAGATTGGGGAGCAGACTTCTGCCCCTGGCTCCTGGGGCCCTTGCACCTAAACGGGGGTGGGCAGGGCAGGTGGCAGGGGCCTGGCCGGGGCCAAGCGCCCTGGGGCAGGGTTTGTGGAACCCCCAGCTGGAGGCCTTAGGAGCCAGGCGTCCAGAGCCACACTGGACTCAGGTGGTGGGAGGAGGTGCCTTTATTGCTGAAAGCCCACCCCTCACTTGGCCTTGCCCTGGGCAGCCACAGCCTCCATGGCTTTCCGCACAGTTTCTTCATCACCCAGGAACCGCATGGGCTTGGTGGGCTTCAGTGCCTGGTCCAGCTCGTACACGATGGGGATCCCCGTGGGCAGGTTCAGCTCCATGATGGCCTGGTCTGACATCCCTGGACCGGGGGAACAGGGTCCTTAGTCCCTGCTGGCCTGTGCCAGGCAGCTGCCTGCTCTCACATTCAGCTGGCCCCATGACCTTTATGGGCCACAGAGCTGGGTCAGTCAGGCATCAACCCTCCTGCCCCCACAGTAAGCCACAGAAAAGGGCTTGGGGAAGGTCAAGCCAGAAGTCAGGGACGGAGTGCCCTACAGAGTAGCTGTGGTGAGCCAGGACCTTGCACCCCCAGCCTGGAGTTGCTGTTGACCTGGGACAGTGCCATTGGGTTCCTCCAGCCACATCGATGGATGTTTGGCTTCTAGGACATTCTAAATTCTAGATGTCAGGAGCAGGGGTGCTCCTGACACATGTGCTTGGAGAGACAGTGAGAAGGGCCTCCCATGGCCAAGGTGGAGGGAGGCCCTGCTGGGTGGAAAGGGCAAGGGTTCCCAAGGAAACCTGACCCTGCCTGCCTCCACAGCCCCTGGCCTGGAATAGCAGCTCGACCTTTGCGATTCCTGACACCCCGCCCCCTCAGTGTGACTGAAGAAAATGTTCTCCAGGCAATGGAAAGCTGAGGCCTCTATCCTGCCCTCCCAGATGGGGCCCTTGGAAGGGAGGGGACAGGAGGGTCTTCCCACCATGTGAGGACCCAGCATCCTGGGGAGAGGGGCTGGGGCTGGCCAGGCCTCAGGGGCCTCTCTGTGCTCTGGCCAGCTGCCCACCCGACCCCCAAAGCAGGAGGTTTGGAACCCCACACCCTGCCTGCCTTCTTCCCCTTTCCACAATCCCCACAAGCGTGAAGTCCATTTGAATGCTAATTTAAACTCTCCTGAGGATCTGTGCAACTGTCTAAGGTAGTATCAGGGGGGCTCGGTGGAGACACATGCGTGTAGGGGTGGGGGGAACCCAGCTACGCGCCAGGCGGCTAGGACTGCTGCACACCCTGCACCCTTCTTTTGACTGGTTTTACTTTTGCCTGGCATGGGTGTGAGCTGGGGCTCTGCCCTGGGCTTCATGTCCAACTGCAGGCAGTACTGGGAGGAGCCCCAAGAGCCCCCCACCAAACCCCAGAGAGGGTGGTTGAGACCCAACAAGTGAAGTGACTTGACCAGGGTCACAATAAATGTGCAGCCAGACGGCCCTGCCTTTGCCCAGCTGGGTGTCCTTGGGCATGGCCTTGTCTCTAGCCCAGGCTTGTGTCTAGGAAGCCAGCCCCGCCCCAGGCCTGTGACCCCTGTGCAGGGCTTGGGCCTGGGTCAGTGGTGGCAGATGTTTTCACCCACAGTCTTCAGAAGGAAACTCACTGTACACAAGCAAGTGAAACATTTTACAAAGTGGGTTTTTTTTGTAAGTGGTTTCTCAACCTCAGTTCAACTCAGTTTGAAACCCCCACCCTGCAGGCTCCTGTCTGCACAGCTGCCTCCATCATGCAGGGGGTACTTGGCTAATGTGAGAAGTTGGGGCCCGAATGGTTCAAAGGTACGTAACCCCCCCACCTCCGTGCACATCCCACAAGGTAGTCCTCACCTTCCAGATGTTTGACGATGCCCCGCAGGCTGTTCCCGTGGGCGGCGATGAGCACTCTCTTGCCAGCCTTGATCTGGGGGGCGATCTCCTCGTTCCAGAAGGGGAGGGCCCGGGCGATGGTGTCCTTCAGGCTCTCACACGTAGGCAGCTCCCCGGGCTTCAGGCCTGCATACCGCCGCTCCTGGGGGCATCCACACTGCTGTTTTGTCCCCAGAAAGCCAGACCCCAGACCCCAGCTGCCATCCCCGGGGGCCCCTACCCTAGACCTGCCCCTGGTGCTCCAAGCAGCCCACCTTGCTGATGGAGCTGTAGTAGGGGTGCTTCTCGTCCATGGGGGGCGGCGGGATGTCGAAGGAACGCCTCCAGATCTTCACCTGCTCCTCGCCGTGCTTGGCGGCTGTCTCTGCCTTGTTGAGGCCTGTGAGGCCTCCGTAGTGCCTCTCATTGAGGCGCCAGGTGCGCACCACCGGCAGCCACATCTGGTCTGTGCCGTCCAGGATGGTCCAGAGGGTGCGGATGGCTCTCTTCAGCACCGACGTGTAGCAGATGTCAAACTCCATCTTGGCATCCCTGATGGCCTCGGCGCCCTTCTTGGCCTCCTGGGCCCCCTTCTCACTCAGCTCTGCATCGAACCAGCCACAGAAGCGGTTCTCCTGGTTCCAGGTGCTCTCACCGTGCCGAACCATCACGAGGCGGTGGGTGGACATGGCGGTGGTGTTGGGGAGCGTGGCAGGCTCCGGACAGGGACAGCCGCCTCCCAGGTGCACCCAGTTTTATAACAGTCTGTCCCCAGCCCCCACCCTGGCCAACTGCCAGTCAGCATTCCAGGCCTGACGGGCAGCGGCAGGTGGCCAGTAGCAAAGCCTGGGGGGAGGGCAGGCACAGAGCCGGACTTAAAATAGCCCACCAACCCGCCCCTGGGCTGGGTGGGGCTGCTGAGCAGGACCCAGCGTGCAGGGCACAAGTCAGGGCCCTTGACAAGCCTGAGGAGGGGGAGGAGGGCTGGCAGGAGTAGAGGGGGTTCCAGAGCAAGACTTCTCTGTCCCAGGGGGGCCGACACTCAGGCCGAGGCACAGTGAATCCCCACCTGCTTTCTCCTGGTACTCGTTAACACAAGTGGGGACATGCCTGCATCTCAAGTGAGAAACTGACCCGTGTAAAGGGGAGCCAGGAGCTGTGTGCACCCATGCGCCTGAGTGTGTACACACGTGTGCGGGCACATGTGCATGCCTGCTGTGCGTTGCATGTACACACGTGCTCGTATCTGGTGCGTGTTGCGTGTATGTGTATGTGCGTGTAAAGTGCCAGAAATCCCTTCCCCTGGTGGCTCGACTCTGCTCACCCGGGAGTGGGGGCCACATACAGTCTTTCCTTAGGGGTCCTGGACCCCCTCCCCAGGTCCTGCTGCTCTGACAGGCCCTGCCCTCAGAGGAAGGCCTGCAGGAGCCTGTGGCTGATGGCTGGACTGGGAGGGGCTGTGACATAATTTCCACAAGTCCCCTCAAGGGAGGGGGGAGAGGTAGTGAAAGGTCAGGTCGCTGTGGGCAGAGCCAGGGAACCGGTGGGGACCGAAGCCCTGGGGAGAGAGGTCTGGCCCTGCAGGGAGAGCAGCAGGCAGCAGTGTGGGCAACAGGCTGAGGCCAAGCAGGCAGAGCTGTTTCCAAGACAACCCCAGGGGAGGGGAGGCCAGAAGGAAAAAGAGGGTGCCTTTGTTTCCTCTTGGGCCCCTCTGTCAAGCTCTGGTGCACACCTGCCACCCCTCCCACCCGCTGCCATCACCAAAGCCAAGCTCACCCCTCCCCACTGAAACCACCTTTAAGGAGAAAGAAATCCAAGAGTCAATGCTCCCCAGGGATCCCAGAACCAGAGACACTGGTTGCCGGGTTCATGCCCAGCTAAGCAAGAGCGCCCAGAAATGGGCCGAGGTTGGTGCTGGGGGGTCTGCCCGAGACTTCTTCTGCATTCTGATTTCGGGAGACGAAGGCCACTGGGGCGGGGGCTGCACCGTCATGAGGGAGGCTGTCCAGGGTCCCCTTCCTCCCCACCACTGCTGCAGTGACCACACCCTAACCCTATCATGCTTCTGAAAATGGAAAAGGGTGAGCGGGAGGCCAGCAGAGGGTCAGCTACTACACTGAGACTTGGCCCTGACATGCTTCCCTCCAGCCCTGCTGTCCACTCAAGGGAGAGCCTCCCAGCTCTGGGTTCCTAACATGGAGGCTGCACACCCACCCCACCGATTGCAAGTGGAGGTCACCCTCCCCCTCCTGACTGTGCCACACACAGGCTCTGCCACTCCAGCTCTACCCCCCTTAAAGCCACCTCTCCTATGCATGGTCTACTCTTTGCCCCCTTGACCACTGACCAGGCCCTGGGATGCCCCAGCAGGGCCCAGGCAGAACGGTGCAAGCAGCTGTTCTAGTTTGTCCTAGCGTCTAGGGATGAGTAAAAAGGGCATAGGGAGAGATGGGGGGGCCGGGGGAGGGAGGGGTGGGGGATAGAGGAGGGGTAGAGACAGCCCCTTGCACGTGCAGCAGGAGGCAAAGGGCTCAACCATGACCGAGTTCTGGGGGACAGTGTTCCAGGCAGAGGGGCCAGCAAGGAACCGGTCCCCACCGGAGAGCACACAGGTGTGTGGCAGTGGGGTATGAGGGTTTGGGCCCTGCGTCCTGACACGGGCCACTGGAGAGTTTGAAGCATGGTCGTATTTTAACGTCACTGCAGCGGTAAGAAGAAGCTGTTTGGAGACAGCCCAGCCGGGGCCCTGGTAGGGGAGCTGGCCTGACCTGGGCGCAGATGGGCGCTGAGAGGCTGTGGGACTGGGCAGGCGCTGGGTCTCGCTGCCCCCCCCCCCCCCCCCCCCCCCGGCCTGGCCCCCCGAGGGAGGAGCACAGAGAGGGGAGGGGCGGGGCTTGTGCCCCGATGAGCTCGGACCAGAGGGTCCAGGCCTCTGTGCGCCGCTGCCGGCCCGATTCGGACCCACTCCACAAGCACAAGTCCATCCGTCTGCGGTGCACGGGCGGCTCAAGCGCTGGGGGTGCTGCAGGGGGCAAGCGAGGCACAGCCCGAGGGGCCTGCAGCTCAGTGAGCGGACACTGGCGGCACCACGTCTGGCCTGGCCGTTGGGTGGTGGCGAGGCCTCAGACAAGGGAGCCAGGGGGCTGCTGTCTCCACAGGGTGGTCCTGGGGAGGTGGAGGGAGCATCCTGAGCACAGCTTGAGTCCTAGGCAGACAGAGGCAGAGAGCAAACGTGGGGGCGGGCAGGGAGAAGGAGCAGGCAGGTGATGCAAGGAGATGGGATGGGAAGTTCCACGAAACAGCAGTGACTTCATCAGTTTCATTTCCAGGATTGCCCAGTTGGCAGTGTGCCCCAGTATGCAAGGAAAGCCCTCCGGAGAATCTCTCTGGTCTGAGTAGCTGAAATGAAGCCTCTGAGGGTCAGGGGTGGGGCGATCCCTCCCTTGTCCCCTTCCTCCCCACCAAAGCTCCTGAGTAATAATGTGCAGGTGGTATAGTTATGGCAGCGCCCCTCCAGGCAGGCTGCCCTCCAACCAGAGGTGTGTGCGCAGCTACTCGGCCCTGTGCAGCAGGGTGGGGAAACTGAGGTCCCAGGGAGCTGTGAAGTAGCAGGGCAGGCTTGCCGAGGAAGGAGATCAGGTGAGTGGTCCAGTGTAGTTCCCAGCTGTCTGATGAGTGCACCTGTGGGGTCTGACTGCAGACACACACCACCACAGGTCCTACGCCAACCACTGTCTGCACAGACACAGCACGGACCAACTAGTAACACTGCACACAGCCAATGGATGCAAGAAGACAGGGGCAGAAGGCAGGTAGTCTAACACCTGCCAGAGCAATACACTCAGCGTTCTCCCTGTGATTTAAATAAGACCCAGACTCTCATGGTACTGTTCAAAATATCTAGGACACCTTTGCACATGGTTGTCCAGTTTTCCCAACATCATTTATTGCAGAGAAAATCCTGCCCCCATGGTATATTCTTGGTCCTTCATCATAAACGAGTTGGCCATGATGTGTGGGTTTATCTCTGGGTTCTCTATTCTGTTCCATTGGTCTATGTGTCTGTTTTTATGCCAATAATAGTGTTTTTGATTACTTATGGCTCTGTAGTATAGTTTGAAATCAGGGAGCATGATGCCTCCAGCTTTGTTCTTTTTTCTCAGGATTGCTTTGCTATCCATGGTCTTTTGTGATTCTATATAAATTTTAGAACTATTTTTTCTATTTTGAGAAAAATGCCTTTGGAACTTTGATAGAGGCTTCATTGAATCTGTAGATTGCCTTTTTAAAAAATGTTTATTGGGGCACCTTGGGTGGCTCAGTTAGTTACGCATCCAGCTTTGGCTCAGGTCATGAACTCGCAATTTATGGGTTTGAGCCCTGTGTTGGATTCTGTGCTGACAGCTCAGAGCCTGGAGCCTCCTCCAGATTCTGTGTCTCCCTCTCTCTCTCTGCCCCTCCTCTGCTTATGCGCTCTCTCTCTCTCTCTCTCTCTCTCTCTCTCTCTCTCACACACACAAATAAGAGCACCTTTGAGCAAATGGGGGAGAGGCAGGGAGAGAGAATCCCAAGCAGGCTCAACACAGGGCTTGATCTCATGACCGAGAGATCATGACTTGACTGTTATCAAGAGTCAGATGCTTAACCAACTGAACCACCCAGGAGCTCCTGTAGATTGCTTTAGATGATGTGGATATTTTAACAATATTAATTCTTCCAGCCCATGAGCATGGAATATCCTTCCATTTGTGTGTCTTCAATTTCTTTCATCAGTATCTTTTAGTGTACAGATCTCTCACTTCATCGGTTAGATTTACTCCTAGGTCGTTTATTATTTTTTGATGCAATTACACATGGGATTGTTAATTTCTCTGATAGTTGATTGTTAGTGCATAGAAATACAACTGATCTCTATGTATTGATTTTGCTTCCTGCAACTTTACTGAATCCATTTATTAGTTCTAACAGTTTGGAGGGTTTTTTTGTCGTCCCTTTAATGTTTTCCATATATAAGATCATATCTCCAAATAGAGGAAGTTTTACTTCTTCTTTTACCAATTGGATGCCTTTCATTTCTTTTTCTTGCCTGATTGCTGTGGCTATGACCTCTAGTACTACTTTGAACAAAAGTGGTGAGAGTGGGTATTCTTGTCTTATTCCTGATCTTAACAGGAAAAGCTTTTCTCTGTTAGGAGTAATTAGCTGTGAGCTTATCATATATGGCCTTCACTGTACTGAGATATGTTCCCTCTATATGCATTTTGTTGAGGGTTTTTTAAATCCTAAATCAATGTTAAGTTTTGTCAAATCCTTTTCCTTCATTTATTGAGATGATCATAATTTTTGTCCTTCATTGTATTCATGTGGTGGATCACACTGGCTGATTTGTGGGTGCTGAGTTATCCTTGCATCCCTGGGTTAACTCCCACTTGACTCTGGTGTATGACCCTTTTAATGCATTGTTAAATTCAGTTTGCTAATATTCTGTTGAGGATTTTCGCATCCATGTCATCAAGGATAGTTAAGTGTAATTTTTCTTTCCTTAGAGTGTCTTTGTCTGGTTTTAGCATCAGGGTAAAGCTGACCTTATAAAATAAGTTTGAAATTGTTCCTTCCTGTTGTAGTTTTTGGGATAGTTGGAGAAGAATTGGTGTTAATTTTTCTTTAACTGTTTGGTAGAAGCACCAGGATGGTCTGGTCCTGAAATCCTTGTTAGGAGGTTTTTGATTACCAATCTGTTTATTAGTAATTGGTCTGTCCAGATTTTCTGTTTCTTCATGACTCAGTCTTGGTAGGTTGTATGTTTCTAAGAATTTACTCATTTCTTCTAGCTGACCCAGTTTGCTGGTGTTAGTCATCCTTTGTGATCCTTTGTATTTGCATGGTATTAGTTGTAACGTCATTTTTTTCATTTATAATTTTGAGTCCTTTTTTTTTTATTAGTATAAGTAGCTGATTTGTCTATTTTATCTTTTTTTTAAATCTCTTAGTTTTGTTGATCTTTTCTATTATCTCTTTAGACTCTATTTCTACTCTGATCTTTTTATTCCTGTCCTTCTACTAATTTGGGGCTTTTTTTCTAGTTCCTTGAGGTGTAAAGATAGGTTGTTTATTTGAGCTTTTTCTTAATGTAGGCGTTTACTGCTATAAGCTTCCCTCTTAAAACTGCTTTTACAGGGGCGCCTGGGTGGCTCAGTTGGTTAAGCATCTGACTTCGGCTCAGGTCATGATCTCATGGTCCAGGAGTTCGAACCCCGTGTTGGGCTCTGTGCTGACAGCTCAGAGCCTGGAGCCTGTTTCAGATTCTGTGTCTCCCTCTCTCTCTGACCCTTCTCCGTTCATGCTCTGTCTCTCCCTGTCTCAAAAATAAATAAATGTTTAAAAAAAATTTTTTTAACTGCTTTTACTGCATCTGATAGGTTTTAGTATGTTGTATTTCCATTTTATTTGTTTCAAGATATATTTTGTCTTTTTCTTTTTTGACCACTGGTTGTTTAGAAGTGTGTTGTTTAATCTCTACATGTTGTGAACTTTCCAAGTTTCTTCTTGTAATTGATTTCTAGTTTCATATCATTATGATCAGAAAAGATGTTTGATAGGACTTCAATCTTCTTGAATTTATTAAGGCCTGTTTTGTGGATATTCTCTATCCTGGAGAATGCCCCATGTGTATTCTGCTGCTGGATGAACTATTGTGTAGATGTCTGTCAGGTCCATCTGGTCTAATGCATAGTTAAGTCTTCTTATTTTCTGTCCATTACTGAAAACGGGGTCTTGAAGTTTGCTGTTACTGTATACCTGTCTATTTCTCTCATCAGGTCTGTTACTGTTTGCTTTATATATTTAGGTGCTCCTATGTTGCGTACAACAGTAATTTTAAATTTTTATTTTATCCTCTTGTTGGATTGACCCCTTTATCATTATATTATGACCTTCTTTGTCTCTTCTTACTGTCTTTGGTCTAAAGTCTATTTTGTCTAATATACCCCTGTTTTCGTTTGGTTTTCGTTTGCATGAAATATTTTTCCATCTCTTCACTTTCAGTCTGCTTCCTTAAAACTTAAAGGCAGCTTATAGTTGGTCTTTTTTATAATCCATTCAGCTGCTCTATATCTTTTCATTGGAGAATTTAGTCCATTTACATTTAATTACTTATATTGGGGTGCCTGGATGGCTCAGTCAGTTGGGCGTCCAGCTTCGGCACAGGTCATGATCTCACAGTCTGTGAGTTCAAACCCTGCATCGGGCTCTGTGCTGACAGCTGGGAGCCTGGAGCCTGCTTCAGATTCTGTCTCCCTCTCTCTCTGCCCCTCCTCCGTTCACACTGTCTCTCTCAAAAATAAACGTTAAAAATTTTTGTTAAATAATTACTTATAGATACAGTCTTACTATTGGTATTTTGTTCATTGTTTCTTGTTGGTTTGTAATTCCTTCATTCCTTTCTTCCTCTTTCGCTCTGTGATTTGATAATTTGCTGCAGTGATATGCTTAATCTTTTGTGTATCTACTACAGAGTTTGACTTTGTGGTTACCATGAGGGTTACATAGTTTTAACAGTGTATTTTAGGTTGATAATACCTTAGCTTTGAACACATACTAAAGTTCTATATTTTTACTCCCCCCCCCTCCATTTTGGTTTTGATATCACAATTTACATCTCCTTACATGTTATATCCATTAACAAATTACTATAAATACCTTTGTTTTTTAACCCTTATTATAAGTGAATTATAGATTGGTAAGTGATTTACTCATCACCATTACAATATCAGAGTATTCTGAACTTAACTAGGTGTTAACCTTTACCAGTGATAATTATACTTGCATATGTTTTCCTGTTACTAATTAACATCTTCTGTTTCAGCTTGAAGTCCCTTTAATATTTCTTGTAAGGTTGATCTAATGGTGATGAACTCCTTCAAGCTTTTCTGGAAAATTCTTGATCTCTCCTTCAATTCTGAAGGATGACTTTGCCAGGTATGGTATTCTTGACCAGAAGGGCTTTTTTTGGGTTTTTTGTTTTGTTTTGTTTCTTTCAGCACTTTGAAAATACCATGACATTCCCTTATGGCCTGAAAAGTTTCTGCTGAGAAATCTGATGGTCTTATGGGAGGTGGGGGTTCCCTTCTATGTAACCAGTTATTTTTCTCTTACTGCTTTTAATATTCTCTCATTGTCTTTAAAAATTTTTTTTTTTTTTCAACGTTTATTTATTTTTGGGACAGACAGAGACAGAGTATGAACGGGGAAGGGGCAGAGAGAGAGGGAGACACAGAATCGGAAACATGCCCCAGGCTCCGAGCCATCAGCCCAGAGCCCGACGCGGGGCTCGAACTCACGGACTGCGAGATCGTGACCTGGCTGAAGTCGGACGCTTAACCGACTGCGCCACCCAGGCGCCCCTCTCTCATTGTCTTTAAATTGTGACAGCTTAATTAAAATGTGTCTTGGTGTGGGTTTCCTTGAATTCGTCTTATTGGGAACTCTATGGGCTTCCTGGATCGGGATAGTTCTTTCCCAGGTTAGTGAAGTTTTCAGCCATTTCTCCAATAAGCCTTCTTTCTCTCTCCTCCTTCTGGGACCCCATAATGTACGTTTTGGCCTACTTGAGTAGTGTCCCATAAGCCCCTTAAGCTATCTTCTTTTTTGTTTCTTTCTTTTAGCTCCTCTAATTGGATGAATCCCATTGTACTGTCTTCAAGTAAGTTTTTGTTTTTTTCTTGAGTGAGAGAGTGCACAAGCTGGGGAGGGGACAGAGGGAGAGAGAGAATCCTAAGCAGTCTCCACACTCAGTGCAGAACCCGACATGGGATTCAATCACACAACCCTGAGCTGAAATCAAGAGTCAGATGCTCAACTGACTGAACCACCCAGGCACGCCCAAGTCAGCTTTAATTTTTTTTTTAATTTAAATTCTAGATAGTTAACATACAATGCAATATTGGTTTCCAGAGTAGAATCCAGTGATTCATCTGAGTCAGCTTTATATAGTCTGTTGCCAAACCCCTCTGTTGAATCTCAGTTCCGTTACTGTATTCTTCAGCTCTGTGGTTTGTTGGGTATTTTTTTATAATTTTCATGTCTTTGTTGAAATTCTCATTTGTTCATGCATTATTCTCCTGAGCTCAGTGGGCATCTATATGACCATTATTTTGAACTTTTTATCAGCTAAGTCACTAATCTCCATATCATGAAGGTTTATTTCTGGAGTTTTATCTTGTTCTTTGGTTTGGAACATATTCCTCTGTTCCTTTTCCTTGACTCTGTGTTGATTTCTGTGTATTAGACAAAACAGCCACCTCTCCAAGGTTTGATGGGGGGTCTATGAAGGGGATGGACCTTATCCTTCAGCCCAGCCCAAGCTCTCGATTCTCTCAAACTTTCATGATTGCCCAAGCACCTTCTTTGTTCATAGTTGTTCCAGTGGTTGAAAGTGTGCCAAGGCCTGTCAGTGTCCCAGAGGGGAGGCTCAGCCATAGATGTGTGCTAAATTAGAAGCCTGACCCCCAGGCTGCAGCTTTCATAGACAAACAGGCCTCTTTTGTGGAAGGCCTGGGAGATAGGATTTCGGTCTGCGTACTTTGTGCTGAACCCTGGAAGGATATCTGGTTAAGAATGGTTTCTTTGAACAGGTCTGTGGGGCCCTGCAAATGCAAACCCCACCGGCCACCAGAACCAGGTGATCAAGGGGTATGTCCTCTGGATGCACCAGATATGTGCATGAGCTCCTTCCAGGGAGACACTGGTGACCCATCTTGATGTGGATATTCTCAGTTTGTCCAGTAGGTAGGAATTGTTCAGCTAGTTTCTGGATTTCTTTTTAGAGGAAATTGCTTCTGTGTTGCAGATTTGGTGTATCCAGAGAAGAAAGTGAGTTCAGGAGCCTTCTATATCACTATTTTAGACCTGAACTTGGGGTCTGATCAGCATGCACCTGGGAAATGCCAAGGATATATCATAGTCAAGGGCCTAGAAGTTGTAAGGTGCTACCATCACGTGTATCTGGAAGCAAACCTCGGTTCTGACTTCAGGGAAGGATATCTTAGCAATGATTTTTTGGATGTCAAATCAAAATGTAACAAAAGCAAAAATAAGTAAGTGGGACATCACACTGAAATTCTTCTGCGCAGCAAAGGAAGCAGCCAACAAAATGGAAAGGCAACCAACCTATGAAATGGGAGGAAATATTTGCAAATCCTGTATCTGACAAGGGGTTAATATAGAAGTTATATAAAGAACTCATATATTCAATGGCAAAAGCCAAACAATTTGATTAAAAAATGGACAGAAGCACCTGGGTGGCTCAGTCGGTTAAGTGTCCGACTTCGGCTCAGGTCATGATCTCACGGTCCAGGAGTTCGAGCCCCGCGTTGGGCTCTGTGCTGACAGCTCAGAGCCTGAAGCCTGCTTCGGATTCTGTGTCTCCCTCTCTCTCTCTGCCCCTCCCCCACACACACACTGTCTCTCTCAAAAAATGAATAAACGTTAAAAAAAATTTTAATAAAAAATGGACAGAAGAACCAAATAGACATTTTCCCAGAGAAGACACACAAATGGCCAACAGACACATGGAAAGATGCTCTAACTCACCAATCATCAGGGAAATTCAAATCAAAACAAGGAGGTATCATCTCACACTTGTTAAAATGGCTATTATCGAAAAGACAAAAGATAAGGGTTCCCTGCTGGCTCAGTCAGTAGAGCATGCAACTTTTTTTTTTTTAACGTTTTATTTATTATTTAAGAGACAGAGCATGAGCATGGGAGGGGCCGAGAGGGGAGACACAGAACCCAAAGCAGGCTCCAGGCTCTGAACTGTTAGCACAGAGCCCAACGCGGGGCTCAAAACCACAAACCACAAGATCATGACCTGAACCAAAGTTGGACACTTAACCGACTGAGCCACCCAGGCGCCCCAAGTGTGCAACTCTTGATCTCAGGGTTGTGAGTTCAAGCCCCACACTGGGCACAGAGCTTACTTCAAATGAAAATTAGGGGTGCCTAGGTGGTTCAGTTAAGTGTCCGACCTTTTTTTTTTTTTTTTTTGAGAGAGAGACAGAGTGGGAGAGGAGCAGAGAGAGGGAGAATTTTTGAGACAGAGTGGGAGAGGAGCAGAGAGAGGGAGGGAGAGAATCCCAAGCAGGCTCGGCACCTTCAGCACAGAGCCCGATGCAGGGCTCGAACTCACAAACCACGAGATCATGACCTGAGCCAAAACTGAGTTGGATGCTTAACCAACTGAGCCACCCAGGCGCCCCTGTCTAACTCTTGATTTTGGCTCAGGTCATGATCCCTGGGTTGTGAGTTTGAGCCCTGGGTCAGGCTCTGTGCTGACAGCACAGAGGAAGGGAAGGCAGGGAAGCCTGTCCTGCTGCCCACAGGAGGAGGGTCCTTGTCCTGGCACCAGCCCAGCCTGTGAGAAACCACCACCCCGAACTCCGAATCTCCATCGGACTTTCATACATGACAGCCCTTCCCAAAGGGAAGGCTGTTCCTCCTGTTCCTCCTCCTGTTCCCATCTTTTGGTTTTATCAGGTTACTTGTCCTAGATTACTGTCCCTCAGTCATTCCCAAGTAAACAAACCTGTTTTGCTGGCACAATAACTGGCTGTTTTATTTCCAGGGCTCGCATGGTGGAGGGGAATGGGTGTACACAGGGACACCAAAAAGAATCAATTTGTCTGCATTTAAAAAAATATTTCTTAATGCAGCGAGTGGTCAGGAAAGTCCTCAACAGACAGAGACCTGAGTCAGGAGAGGCCTTCTAGTGGACGGTCCTGTGGCAAAGGCACTGAGGCCGGAGCAGGCCTGGGGATTTGAGGAGCAGAGAACACTGCATGGCCAAGGCCCCTCCAGGAAAGGCTGAGACCTGCCCTGGCCTCGTGGGTGTCTGGGGCAGTTCACATGGGCACCGGGGCAGGAAAGCACCTGGCTCAAAGCAGTGGGAGAACAGACGAGGCCAGTGGTCAGGGGTGGCCAGGGCTCTGGGGGCCACTGTGAGGCTTTGGAATCGCTGAGCACGAGTGTGTGCCTGGAGCAACGAAGGGTGCGACAGGACTTGCTGACAAAGGCCTTCTGAGAACAGACCTTAGAAGAGCAGAGGCAGAGACAGGAAGCCTGGCTGGAAGGTGGTGGATGGGCCCTGGAAATTCTCCCCCTGCCCCCAGCTCCTACCTCTGGGCCCTGTCCTCCCCAGTGGCTGGCCACACAGCAGGTGGACAACCCCCCACCCCCACCGCACAAAGCACTTGCCATCCGCCACCTCAAGTTCCACAACCAGCCCACAGAGAAGGTGCCTTCAGGTCCTCACTGACCCAGGGTCACACAGCCCTGCCCCCGACCAACACCCAGCAGGATGGGCCTCTGCACAGAATCAGCACCACGCCCCCTGGGCAGCCAGCAGCACAAAAAAACAGAGCTTGGTTTGTTAGGTGTGCTCATTTCATTATATCCGGGCCTGGGTGTGGGGTGAGGACCTGGGGCTACAGTGCATCTTTGCCCTGGAGACTTCCAGCGGCCGAAGGCATCCACAGGGCCTGCCTCTCCAGAGAGCAGACTGGGCCAGCGGCTGGGTCAGGCATTTCTCTGCTCTGGGGGAAGGTACTCCAGGCCCAGGTGTCTGAAGATGTCTTCCTCCGAAGCCGCATGGAAATGTTTCTTCTGCAACAGGAGCCGGAGCCTTAGTGCCAGTCGGGGGGGGGGGGGGGGGGGGGGGGGGGGAGGGGCGCGGGGCCAGGCGTTCCCTCCCAGCAACACACCTGCTGGGGGTCAAACAGCCCATGGCTGTTCAGCCACAGCCCTCTCTCCTTCCGGCTGAAGCGGCGCAGCTCCCGCTGGAAATGCTGCAGAAAGCGAGGCTGTATGGGGGCCCCTGACGGGAGGCCCCGCCCAGCCCCAGTAGCAAGCCCCCTACCTTCGAGCCGGTCCAGCCCAGCAGGGCGTAGGGGAACTGGCTGACAGGGACCACCACCAGGTCTACCCGCACGGCCCTCCGGGCGCCCCCCACAGCAGCCCCTGGGGGTGAAGGCAGGCAGAAGATACAGAAGGTTCTCTCAAAGCCGTCCATGGCATGGTTCTGCAGAGGCGGGCAGGCGGCATCTGCACAGTGGCCGTGGTGGTGCTGGTGGTACAGGACAAGGCCCTGGGGGAGGAGCAGGTGTGGCGGGGTCCGCGGTGCCGGACGGGGAGGCCCCGGGTCCCGGCAGAGCCCCCAGGGTAGGCAGCAGGCAGCTCCTCACCTGACTCTGCAGGCTGTGCATCACTCTGGACAGCAGCCCTGCCTCCCGGCCCTCCTGGGGGTGGGTGAGGAGGAAATCCACGTCGTGGCCCTGCAACTTGCCCCTGAGGGGGCCCGCTCTGAGTTCGGGCCAACACAGGATACGTGGGCCTCCCGTTGTCCCCGGTCCCACTAGTGCGGGAAGGCCCACCTCTGTGGCCCCCCCTTCAGGCGCCTTCACTGGGGTGGGAGGGGCAGGCCAGACCCCCTTACCTCCGAAAGCCCCCGGCCAGCGTGACGGTGGCCCCGGGAAGGATGTGCCCCACAGCTGCCTCCACCACCCGCTGCAGGGCCTCCACTTGGGGTCGCTGGAGCGGCACACTCAGGTCCTGGTAGTGCCGGAGTCCTGTGGGCAGTGCGGCTCTCCTGACCTTCTCAGCCCCACTGTCTTGCTCTCCACTGTCCCCTCCTCCCTTTTAAATAGTAAACTTTTATTCAGAGGAAACTGCAGATTCACATGTAGTTGGAAGAAATGGCAGAAGCCCCTGAGCCCCCTGCCCAGTTCTCCCCAATGGGAGCATCTTGCAGAACTTTCTCCATCCCATCAGGAGGCTGATGTAAGTGCACTCACGACGCAGTCTACCTCTTTGAATGCCTTGGTTTTCCCATCCATAAAATGGCCCGGAAAGCGATAAACACGTGAAGAAGGTGGCTCTGCCACTCAGGAACCCCTCACTGTAGCCCTATCTCCCCGCCCCCACCATGGGAGTGTCACTGGCCTTTCCACACAATGAGAAGTCTAAGTGGGGAGTAACAGCATGTGGCCGCACAGGCTAAGTGCTGCTGGCGGCTCCATCTCTCCGGCACCATGGGGAGAGGGGACTGGGTGCAGTCAATGATGATATCACTTAATGTTCCACTGGACACGTGACTCCATGGGTCTCACCTCCTGTGGACCGTCCAGGCAACCTTCCCATGACCCCCAGCCCGAGGGAAGATGTTCAAAAAGTGGTGGGTGCTGGGCTGCGGAACAACTCGAATGGGGCCCCCACCCCGGGCCACATGGAGAGGACAGAGACACTGATTAACACCTACTCCCCACTGGCCTCACAAAGAGGAGCTCACAGAGCCCCATGATTTGTGGAGAATGTCACCAAGGCTCAGAGAAGTTAAGTCTCAGGGCCATGGTCACCTACCTAGTAAGCTGCAGAGACAGGACTCAAACCCAAACCTGACAAACTCTCAAGTTCATGTTCATTCCACCACATGGTGCCACCTCCCATGCAAGCCCTGTACTGAGCCTCTCCTGCCACACAAGTCCCCATACCATCACCTAGTGGGCCAGGGCACCAGCCCCATGCTAGCAAGGTGTGCACAGGGCACAGACACAGCCTCCCTTTCCTGGAATCAGAAGTAAGGGGTCTGCAATCCCCATCAAAATAACACCAGCATTCTTCACACAGCTAGAACAAACATTCCTAAAATTTGTATGTAACCAGAAAGACCCTGAATAGCCAAAGTAATTTTGAAAAAGAAAACCAAAGCTGGAGGCATCACAATCTCGGACTCGGAGCTGTATTACAAAGCTGTAGTCATTAAGACAGTATGGTACTGCCACAAAAACAGACACTCAGATCAATGGAACAGAATAGAGAACCCAGAAATGGACACACTCTATGGTCAACTCATCTTCAATGAAGCAGGAAAGAATACCCAATGGAAAAACAGTCTCTTCAGCAAAAGGTGTTGGGAAGACTGGACAGCAACATGCAGAAGAATGAAGCTGGACCACTTTCTTACACCATACACAAAAATAAACTCAAAATGGGTGAATAAATGTGAGAAAGGAAACCATTAAATTCCTATAGGAGAAAACAGGCAGCAACCTCTTTAACCTTGGCTGCAGCAACTTCTTATTCAACACGTCTCCGGAGGCAAGGGAAACAAAAGCAAAAATGAACTATTGGGACCTCATCAAGATAAAAACCTTCTGCACAGCGAAGGAAACAGTCAGCAAAACTAAAAGGCAATCAATTGAATATGAGAAGATATTTGCAAATGACATACCAGATAAAGGGTTAGGATCCAAAAATCTATAAAGAACTTATCAAATTCAACACCCAAAAAACAAATAATCCAGTGAAGAAATGGGCAAAAGACATGAATAGACACTTTTCCAAAGAAGACATCCAGATGGCCAACAGACACATGAAAAGATGCTCAACATCACTCAACATCAAGGAAATACAAATCAAAACCACAATGAGATACCACCTCACACCTGTCAGAATGGCTAACATTAACAACTCAGGCAACAAAAGATGCAGAGAAAGAGGATTTCTTTTGCATTGTTGGTGGGAATGCAAACTGGTGCAGCCACTCTGGAAAACAGTTTGGAGGTTCCCCAAATAATTAAAAATAGAACTACTCTACAACCCAGCAAGTGCACTACTAGGAATTTATTCAAAAGATACAAAAATGCTGTTTCGAAGGGACACACGCACCCCAATGTTTATAGCAGCACTTTTAACAATAGCCAAAGTATGGAAAGAGCCCAAATGTCCAATGATGGATGAATGGATAAAGAAGATGTGATTTATATATATAAGATGGAGTATTACTCAGCTATCAAAAAGAATGAGATCTTACCATTTACAACAACATGGATGGAACTAGAGTGTATTTTGCTAAGTGAAATAAGTCAGAAAAAGACAAATATCACAATTTCACTCATAGGTTGAATTTGAGAAACACAACAGATGAACATAGGAGAAGGGAAGGGAAAGTAAGATAAAAACAGAGAAGGAGACAAATAGTAAGAGACTTTTAAACAGAGAACAAACTGAGAGTTGCTGGAGGGGAGGTGGTAGATGGGCTAGAAGGGGATGGTCATTAAGGAGAGGGCACCTATAGGGAAGAGCACTGGGTGTTATAAGTAAGTGATTAATCACTACATTCTATTCCTGAAATCATTATTACACTATATATTAACTAACTTGGATTTAAATTAAAAAAAAAAAAAAAGGAGAAGCAGTAAGAAGTGGTAAGGGGCCTGGTCCAGATCTGAGTTCCACTAGGAGCCTCAATGTCACAGCAGCTACTGTGACCATCACTGTTCACTGCAAAAGGGCTGCAGTGGATCCAGACTCCACTGGGTGGAGACCAGGGAGGCCACCAGAGAGGCCTGCCTGCCACCAGGGCCCTTTGCACTGATCCCATTACCTGCCATCCAGGCAGCCATCCGCACATGCCCTGTGTCCATGCTGAGGGTGCCATGGTGTGGGAGCCCAGGGTCCTGTCCTTTCTCACAGGGCTCACCTGCTTTCTGCTGCTGGGTCAGCCTCTGGGGCTGCTCTTGGAGGCTGTCGAGGGTCCGCAGCCCTTCTCGGTACCACCGGTCAGCAGTCTTTACCCCAACCCCGAAGATCCCGGTGAAAAGCTGTTTGGGGCATGAGCACAGCATGGTCAGGAGCAGAGCCCTTTCAGAAGATGCAGACAGCAGCAGCGGTCTGTGAAGGGGGTGCTGTCCCAGGCCAGCACCGCCACAGCATCTCACTAGGGCCTCACTGAGCCCCACCCCGTGGCCTGGCAGGTGCCGTCCCTACTCACAGTTCTCAAGTGTGAGCAAGCTGCCCGAAGCCACACAGTGACAGTACAGACAGAATCCAATCCCCGAGCCCAGCTATGCAGCCCAGCCTCACGGTGCACAGCACAGAGAGACCCCGTGTGTACCTCCCCCAGAGGGCCTCGGTCTCCCTAGAACCCGCAGCTCCAGCCTGTGATTCCAGCATCCCACACAGACAGCTCACAGCTCTCATCCACTGGCCGCTCCCACCTAAGAGCAATCGGAGCCTCGTGCCCCTCGTTCTGCTCCTCAGCAAACACCAAAACAACAGGCAGTTAACAACCAGAGGGTCGTTGTAGCAGGAGCTGGAGGAAATGCAAGCCTGGGGCTGGAAGATAGACATGGGAGCCCACCTCCTGCCGGGGACTGCCTGCCACACGGGGCTCCCACACAGGGCGGCCCGGACCCCAGCCCCAGCCCATCACCTCTTTCCTCTCCAACCACAGCTTGTCGGTCAGAGGTGGGCACCTGCCCTGTGCCAGCCAATCCCCTCCCTGGGGATTTCTGGAACTGAAACAGAAGGTCCGGCCTGGGCAGTGGTGGAGGCTGTAACCCATGGAAAGGGAACCTTCTGCGGCCAGGTCTCAACCAGCAGAGCAGCCAGCATGCAGAATAGGGGAAGTACCCAGCAGCAAGTGGATCCTTGGGCCCTGCTTCCTGCAGGACGGCTGCAGCCCTGCCCTTCTTGGGCTATGCTGCCCACTCTTCCCTTGATCCCCTGAACCAAGAGCACCAGCTGGGTCCTGCCAGAAAAAAATGCTCAGAACAACCTAACCTATTGCTTTATGACTACAAACTTCTAATCATTAACCTACCTCTCTGCTGACCTGGGTGACCTCTGGGTGCCCAGGGAGAGGTGAGGGCCCTGCCTTCCATCAGTGCTCATCCACTAACTCCCATGTGGCCCATACACTCCCGTCCTCTGCCTACCTGGGGCCTTCCGTGTGTCACATGTGGCTCTGGTCCCTCTCTGAAGCCCCCACTGCCCCTCACAACATTTTGGGCCACCTCCCAGGGCATCGTGACCCACTCCCCCAACAGGTTGCTGATGCGACAGGTGTCAGCAGGTCAGATGGGAACAGTGGAAGATGCACTGTGGACACGAGGAGACCGTGCAAGGGTGAGTGGCCCTGCGACACCCAGGAGGTGGTTACATTTTGTCCAGTTTGCTCTGTTTAAGATGCCAGAGCATACAACATGCTTGAGAACACCCCACAGATGGTCCAATCAGAGCAGATGGTGCTGAGTGATCTAGAAAATTCCCTGTGCTAAAAACAAGCTTCTCCAGGCCCCACTTTGTTTGGCTGCCTCGTGCATATCAGGGGTCAACTTAGCTGCCACTTCCTCAGTGAGACCTTCTCTGACCCCTGGGTGCCCCTGCTGACCTCCCGTCCATGGCTGGAGCTGTGCTGTCACCTGAGGGAGGGCCACGGGCTCCATGTGCCCACCAGGGTCTGCCCCACACGTACCTTCATGGTCTGGTACCTCTCTGAGCATCGGATTCTCTCCACCTCCTCACATACTCCCTGTGCCAGCACTTCCTGGGGAACAAAGCAGAACAGTCAGCCTGACTGGAGATAAGAGCTGGGGCCCAGGCAGCAGGCGGAACCCCAACACTCCACAGGGCAGTTTCATCCAGTCAGGATGCAGGGGGACTTGGAGGAGAGACTGTGCCCAGGGAGCCACCAAATCTCCTGGCCTCAAAGCCCCTCGGCCCAGGGGCAGGCCAGCTCTCAAATGAGTTACAAGTCCCAGGACAGGGAAACCATCGCTTTTCTCTCTTTTTTAAAGTTTATTTACTTATTTTGAGAGACAGTGTGAGCAGAGGAGGGTCAGAGAGAGAGGGTCCCAAACAGGCTCTGCACTGTCCATAGGGCTCAAACCCACAAACCATGAGGTCATGACCTGAGCTGAAACCAAGAGTCAGACGCTCAACCGACTTAGCCACCCAGGTGCCCCAAACACTGCTTTTCAAAACACAGGCGGTGCATTCAATGAGACTTCCTTTAAAAGTTTAACTGAAATCAAAAGTCTTTTTGTCACAATATATTCTCTCAGTGATAAGTGTACAAAAAGACATTTTAACATTTTGGGTCCTCACTTTGTTGTTGTTGTTTTAAATTTTTTTTTAATGTTTATTTTTGAGAGAGAGAGGGAGAAAACGTGTTAGCAGGGGAGGGGCAGAGAGAGAGGGAGACACAGAATCTGAAGCAGGCTCCAGGCTCTGGGCTGTCAGCACAGAGTTCGTTGAGTCCATGAACCGTGAGATCATGACCTGAGCCAAAGTCGGACACTTAACCAACTAAGCCCCCCAGGCGCCCCAAATACTTTGTGTTTTAAGAAGTGGTGCTTATAGTCATGGGTTCTCTTCTACCGTCCTGGACAGCTGGGCCGATGCCAACAGTGCCAGCTACCAGTCCTGTCCGGTCCCTCTCAGCCACATCGTGTGGCCCCAATTTACAGATGAGGAATCTGAGCAGAGGGTGACCTGCCTCAGCCTGGAAATCTCCACGGCTGGACTCGACCACTAACCACCTCCACTCCCTCCTCTCCTCAACCACCCTGCTAAGGGTGGTGAACACCTACCTGGATGACCCTGCAGGAATGTTCTCCAAAGTGGGGCAGCCCCTGCAGCTGGCTCATGGCTGTGACCCGGCTCGGAAGGGCCTTGAGCATCGAGGCCGCTCTGTAGAAGGAGAGGAAGCGGCCTTCACTGCCCTCAAAGCCAGCCGCCTCCGCCAGCATCTCCAGAGGCTCCTGCGAGGAGGGGGCCTGGGTGAGGGGAAGGGTACCCCACCCCACCCTCCCTTCCACCACCCGTCCCCAGGCTGTGGCAGAGTGGCAGTGCTCACAGGAACAGGCCTGGGCCCATCCCAGGGAGGCTGGGAGCCCGGGGCTCACCGTGAGGCTGCTGTTGTGGTGTGTGAGGGGTGTGGGGCGCTGGCAGGCATACTGTGGCATCCATACTGAGCCTGGCAGCCCTTTCCTGGGCACGGCCACCTACAGATGGGCAATACAGAGGCCACTTGGAGGCTGCGGGGCTTGCGGGGCCGGCTCCCAGGACAGAAGGCGTAGAACAGCCCTGCCCTGCAGAGCAGGCTGAGGAGGGCTCCTCAGGCCAGAGTAGCAGCTCCGGCAGAGGACAGAGGACATTACCTGTCGTTGCACATGCAGCCTGTGCTCCACTTCCCCAGCCCTCTCTGTCACGTGGCTCAGAGTGCTGGTCACTCCACCTCATAGACAGGGACGTGGGGCTCGAACATGGAGAGGCTGGCTCTGACTCCATCCCCTCACCCCAGCTCTGCTCACCAGGAAGCACCAAGGCAGACAGAGGCCACAGACCCACAGCACCTGAGGACAGCGTCCGGCTGTCTCGCGAGGAGGTACCATCTCACTACTTGAGCAAGAAAGGCCTGAATGTGCTAAAAACAGGTGGATCCCAAGAGCTTATGCCAGGTGACAGCAGAAGCCAGGATGGCCTGGCCTCCCAGGGTCCCCGGTGGCCTGCGCTGAGCCCTCCTGCCCATTTCGTCTAACGGCAGCCGGTGATGACACTTCACCTGACCCGCCGGGCGAGGCCTGCCCCTGCGGCCCTCCCCCCAGCTCACCTCCAGGCAGTGCCGGAGCTCCACAGGCACGGGCTCCCCAGCTGCCATGCTTTCCGTGAACCAGCTTATGTCCAGCAGCACTGGGCTGGTGCGGCCCTGCGGAGAGCCTGCCACCGCCCTGTGCTCCTTCCAGGTGCTGGCCTCCTCCGCTGAGGTCTGTTCCATCACCACATGTGTTACCTCAGAGCTGGGCAGAGAGGGGGGGGGGTGATGCCCAGAGGTCCTTCCTGCTTCGCTCCACACCTCCTGGCCTTTGCCCCTCTCCCCTCTGCCTGGTGCGCACCCACTCATTCCTCAAATGTCACGTCCTCAGAGAACCTCTTCTGGCACTTGAACCCCTCTGGCGCTCCAGGACCCCACAGAGCTGTGCCTGTCTGCTCCACCTGTGACTGTAAGCCCAGTCCAGGGTCGTGTCCACTTGTCTGTCTGTCTGTCTCCTCTGACCCCTGAGAAAGTTCTTCTCTAGTGGGCAGGACCAGTGGTCTCCATCTAAGTGCTTGGGACCCAGACTGCTGGGGTTTGAACCCCAGCTCTGCCACATACATGCTGCATGCCCCTGAGCACATCCCTTTTCCTCCTCTTTAAAGAAGATAACAACATATCCACTGGGTAGGGTTGTTACAAAGATTAGACAAGCTAATAAGCAAAAGGTCTTAGCATCCAGTACATTAAACACGCCTCCGGAGTGGGTCTAACCACTGAAAATGGTTAATTCACTTAAAAAAAAAAAATCTGCAGGAGGACTGGATCTTTCCACTTCAAACCTATGGGAACCGCAGTTCTTTAATCTCAGCCTGTCATTATCGCTGCTCTTGGACCTCCCTCAAGTCACTTTCTCAGCCCCGAGGAGCGACGTCACTTTGGCTAAGGGGGCAAGATGAACTCACCTAGGGCAGAAGGCTGTTAGCCACTGATACCCTTAACCCCACGCACCCCTATGGCTCTTTACAAGGCCTCTCTCTGGCAGACGTTCTCTTCTTGTCCTACAGAACACTCCTGGCCCCAACTACAGCACCCTTTCATAGAAGAGGATATTGAGAGAAAAGCCACGTGAGCATGAAGTTCCAGGGTTAACTTGGAATCCAAAAACCTCAGGTGCCCCTCCGCCCTGGGGGGTCAGCTGCCAGGTGAGTCGTTTTAGATCTCAATATCCTCAGCTGTAAAGAAACACCTTTTGTGAAAGTGACTGGTCACGTGCAAAGTTCTGAGCACTAGCAATTTGTGCTTAGGCCCTCACACCACGCAGCAGTGTCCTCTGGGCGCGACAGTATGGCAATACCCACACAGGCGACACTCTGTCCGCTGTAAGCGCCACACCCTCCCCGCGCTCCTCCTGCGACGCCCCCCACTAAGGCGCCCCGGGCAGGTGCCATCCCCCAGGCATCCCAAAGCAGGAGCCTCCAGAAGCTGGGCCCCCGAGGAATACCCGGGCCAGCGCCCCCGAAGGCGCCCCGGGCAGGAGCCCTCGGGCAGGTGCCCCCTGCCCCGCAAGGCGTCCCGGGCAGGAGCCCTCGGCAGGTGCTGCTCTGGGCCACAAGCTCGTCCACGACCGCGCACCTGTAGGCATCCAGGACCCGGAAGCCCTTGGAGAGGGCCAGGCGCGTGAGGAAGGCCCGGCGGCTGCGACCCATGCGCGGCTCGGCCAGGTAGATGGCAATGCCGGGGAAGCGCGCCGTGGAGGGGGCAGGACCGCCAGGGGACCCGACCCACGCTCGCCGCCGCTTCGGAAGCATCCTGGCTCTGGCCGCGGGCGGGCGCCGGAAAGAAGGCACGCGAAAGTCGGAAGGAAGGCGGCGGAGGCTGGCTGGAAGGGGAAGCGGCACCTGGCGGTCTCGTGCGAGCCGGTCCAGCCGCAGGCAACTTAGGCCCCTAGAAGCGCTGTGTAGGCCCCCAGGCTCCCAACGAGTTCCGCGCGCGCGACGCCCCTCCTCCATGCCATTAGCACCAGAGGACACGCCTTTTACTTAAATGACTCGAGGAGCGCCTAGAGCCGCCCGGGGACGACCCGGAAGAGCGCCGGCGTTGGGGCGGGGCCGAGAAGCGCGGAGGGGGCGGGGCTAGGGGCGGGGCCGGGGAGAGGGAAGGCCAGGGCTGGGTGGGGCGGGGCTGGAGAGCTCGGAGGCGGGGCGTGGGGGCGGGTCCAGTGATGTGGGGGCGGGGCTATAAAGGGCAGAAACTGGCTTGGGGCGGAGCCATGGAATGTGGAAGCGTAGCTTGGGGCGGGACCCGCGGGGGTCGACGGGGGTGGGCGGAGCCGGCGACCGCAGTGGGCAGGGCCAGGCGGGGGTCCTCCTGCACCTGGTGACGCGGAGCCGGGTGGAAGGTGAGGGTGGAGGGCTTCAAACCCGGGAAGGTTTTCCAGTCCAGCGGCGTTGGTACCACTGACCGGCCATTCGGAAAAATAGAAGTTGGCTCCCTCCGTCCTTAACACCGAAATGCAATCCAGATGGATCAAACATCCAAACCTAAAAAAGAAACCAGAAAAACGTCTTGAAAAGTCCACGAATGTTTTCATAGTCTGTCACGATAAACCTGGAGACACGGAAGAAAAAGAGTGATAAGCTTGACCACATTCACATTTTAAATGTGTTAAAAATTATAATCAAAAGGCAAACCCCGGGGAAAATATTTGCGATGTATTTTGAAATTGTCTAATTCCTGTAATTGTGAAACTATCCACAGATAAATAAGAAAAAGACAGTGATCTAATGGAAAAATCGGCAGGAACACCGGGAGGAATGCCACAGAAGAAACACTACTCAGTAAACTCCCACCGGATTGCCTGACCTGGGCACTTGTCAGATGTGAGGGGACTGGCACTTTGTAGAAAGGACTTCTTGGAAGCCAATTTGGCAACCATATCCAACAAAATGAAAACAAAAATCACACCCAGCAATGCCTTTTCCAACATAGGGATTCTTTTGATTGTCTAGATCAGGCTGGGACAGCTGACATCCTGACAGTAGGGAGCTGCTCCTCTCTTATTTTCAGGTGCCACATGTTGGAATCTTTTTGTTGAAGCAGGTTTAGCCTATGCTCAGACTAACAGGTGGGACACACCAGGTGTAACCTGTTCCTGCCCCTCTCCTTGATCTCCTCTCCCTGGGGCCTCCTGTCAAGGGCACTAGGCACAGGGCTGAGAGAGGCCTTTTCTGCCTCCACCTGCCCTCCTGGGCCACGGGAAGCTCACTCCTCAGCCAGGAGACCTGGGCTTTGGCCCCTCTCTCATTTCCCTGTGCCCGTTTCTCTGGCCAGCAGGGAAGGAGGAGCTCCCAGGGCCTGTGTAAGGGGTCAGAGCCTCGTTCCCCACATGTGGGTCCTGTCTCTCCTCAGGGAGCAGCCATCTCTCCCCTAGAACGATTTCCTTTCCTCTTGTGTCCTGTGTCTCTAACTTCTAATGACCCATCACACCTGAATGCTTAAAACACGGGGCAACTTGCAAAACGGCCCAAAAATGGGCCTTCCCACACCCAGGGAGGATCAGGGAGGGGAACCCTCTGTGCCCACTGAGTGGAGGTTGGGCACCGGTGGGCGAGGCCACAACACTGCTGGGTGGGGTGCTCCTCTCCGCAACACTGTGGACCATCAGGTCGCCATCTGGCCTGCTGGGAAATGGAAGCTTCAGCCCTCTACTTCCAACAAACGTGCCTTGGGGTTGCCAGACCCCTAAGTCCCTAGCCTCAGGGACTTTCCCCATGCCGAGACCACCCCTCAAAAAGTCAGGCTGCACAGATGACCTCTTGCCTGGGCCCTTGCAGCTGTCCTGGGGACCGATGCTCCCACCCGCTCTATACCGCGGCTGTCTCATGCTGTGATGTGGATTAGTTTTGCCCAGATATGTGAGCTTGCATTTTTCTAAGATGAATCTCATCTAGCTATTTCCGGTTTCCACCTCCAGCTCAGAGAGGTCCCTGGGAGGATCTTCCAAACCTCCCTGTGGACCTTTTCAAAAGTTCACTTTGGTGCTATTTGCACCTGTCCTTGGCCTCTGGGGCCAGGACTCTGCCCTGGCTCAGGGGGGCCACCACTCCTTCGGGTTCCTCTGTTTTGGGGGCTGCCTGCCAGCAGCATTCCAGAGAGCATGTGGTCCAGCTGCTGACACTCCAGCCGCTAGTGCTAGCCAGGGGCCTTCCTTTGCTCCCTCCACATCACCGTGGGCTTGGGGTACCTGGTGTGGCAGTCAGCTCAGGTTGACACAACGGAACACCACACTGGAGGCTTGAATAACAGCAACTTACTCCTCACAGTCTGGAGACCCGAAGTCCAAGTCAAAGTGCAGGCAGGTAGACTCCGTCCTGAGGCATCCTCTCTTGGCTCATGTGGCCTCTTCGTGTGCTATGGAGAGACAGTAAGAGAGAGATCTCTGCCTCGCCCCTTGCCACTGATCCCATCAAAACAGAACCCTACCCTCATGACCCTATTTGACATTATTACCTCCTAAAAGCCCTGTTATCTCCAAATATTGGAGATACTACATTGACGGTTTGGATTGCCACATAGAAATTTGAGGGAGGCGAGGGAGACAATTCAGTTCATAGCACCCTGTGTTTTTCCATCCTGGCACTGCCGTAATAAACCACAACAAACTGAGTGGCTTCAAACACCAGAAATTTCTTCTCTCCCAGCTCCGGAGGCCAGAGTTCTAAGGTCGACAGCCGTGCTTCCCCTGCAGGCTCTAGGGGAGGGTGCTTCCTGCCTCACAGAGAGGGTCCGGGCAGGTCTGGGCCCGTGGCTGTTCCCTCCAGTGGCTGCCTGCCCTCCCCCCTGCTCCCCGCCACCCCAACAGTCCTCTCCTCTTTTCTTAAAAAGGCCCCAGTCATTGAACTTAAAGCCCACCCTAACTCAGGATGACCTTGTCTCGAAATGTCTTATCTTAATTACATCTGCAAAGACACTTATTCCAAATACGGTCACATTCTGAGGTTCCAGGTGGATGTGAATGGGGGGGGGGGATGGCCACCATTTACTCTGCTGCCTGAGTCCACAGCTCTGACCTAGGTCAGCTCTGGACTCTGCTGCTGGGGCTCCGTGATCAACCTTGCTGAGCTGCAGAGATCTATCAGAGCTACGGGATTTGGTTTCTGATAGGAATAGATGTGCTAGTGTTAGGTGCTGTGGCTTGCCAAGGGCCTGGAAGTTTGTATAATAAAGATGCTTTATTTTTAAGGAACCATACTGCCTTTGCAGGAGGAGGTGGGTTGCTGATTGGATGGCATCTTAGCCCGTTTGGACAACTATAGTGAATCCACGCACTGGAGGCTTATAAACAACAGATACTTACTTCTCACGGTTCAGGAGGCTGCGGAGGGTTGCGGACTTCTTGCTGTGGTCTCACAGGGTGGAAGGGGTCACACACGGCAGCTCTTTCACAAGGGCCCTGATCCCATCCAGGAGGCTGTACCCTCATGACCTAATTACCTCTCAAGGCCCACCTCCTAAAACCAGGGTTCCAACATGTGAATTTGGGGGGGGGGACCTAGACAGGCTTGGTATAAGAAAGAGGTGGGGAGACTGGAAGGTCAGGATCTGGAGCAGAAAGACACGGCCAGAGGGAAGAGGACAGCCCCTGACTCCCCTCACCACGGGAACGTGGCCTGAGAATGACAGAGAAGAGGCATGTCCTTCAGTGAAGTTCTTTGGGTTCAGCTGGCCAACCAGTCCTGGCTCCACTTGGTTGCCAACAGTGGGGAGCTAGGGGGTCCCAAGGCTTATGAGAAGAGGGGTGTTTGCTGACCCAAACTCCATCATAAGTTAACAAAATCATCTCTTCCCACTACAGACTATTCCATTTATATCAGGACAGAATATGATGTTACTACATTTTTGAATGGATGTGACTGAAAGTCAGTAACGGGAAACCTCACTGGGGTGGGGGGGGGAGGTTCAGGCAGGGGGAGCTCGCGGCCCGAGGTCAACTGCAGACCGCCAGGAAGAGCTGACCTTGACCTTACCTGGATGTGACCTTGCACGTGGTCGTGCTCCCACTACCCCTGCAGTGGGCACTGCCCCCACCTCCTGCCAGCAGCTCCGTCAGCAAGAAGCCACCACACTGGCCACTGGAAGTCTCCTCCACACACTGTTCCTTGGAACGGCCCCTCCCAACTTTCTCCTTTTCTCCCCTGTTCCCCCCACTTGCCCCGGTTTAGCCACAACCTGTTTGTCCCGGGTTGTAATCCTCCTTTACTCCTGAGTAAACCCCTCTGTTCCTGGTAAAAGAAATAACTATCAGTGGGGTTTTTGTTGTTTTTTTTTAACATTTATTTATTTTTGAGAGACAGAGATAACAGACCATGAGCTGGGGAGAGGCAGAGAGAAAGGCAGACACAGAATCCGGAGCAGGCTCCAGGCTCTGAGCTGTCAGCACAGAGCCTGACATGGGGCTCAAACCCACCCACCGCGAGATCATGACCTGAGCCGAAGTAGGATTCCCAACCGACTGTGCCACCCAGGCTCCCCAATAACTGTCAGTGTGTATCATTGAGGTTAACAGAACCAATGTCCTTTATTTAGATATTTTCCCATTTACTACTGTTATCATTGCAGTAAAAGAAAGATATGAAGATGGGGGTTTCCAGAGTACTGGCTTCAAGGAGAGCCCCCGGCCGGCCAGTCTGGCCGGATTGTCTAGCAGCTGGGGGGGGCAGCGGCGGGGAGGGGCCTTCACAGTGGAGGGGGAAGCCTGTCCCCAGGGCACGGGGAGAAGGCCAGGTGCTGAGCAAGTTCACCTGAGGTGAGAATCGGGGGTGTCACGGTTTGCTGCGGGCCTGACCCAGCAGCTCCCGTGGGGAGTGGGGCTAGGCCTGCCCTCACTTCCCCCAGATGTCCTCTGTCTTCCACCCACTTCAAGCTCGTGCTTGGCTTTGTTGCCAGGTATTTGGGCGGCTTTACCAGCCTGTTTCCTGGTTTGTACACGTCAGCGATGAAGCGCCCTCCTGCATCAGGTGATGTGCAGACTCAGTGAGAGCTGACGTGTTCAATCAATCACAGCATGTGGGCTTTATCGGGATCCCAGTTCAAATAAACCAGCATAGACAGCAGAATTCGGGAAGCAGCTGGGGAAGTGCGCGCTGACTGATCCTAGCTCTGAGTGCTTAACGGAATTGTGGTCAATGGTGACCCCGGTGATGTTGAACAGAGAGAGGCAGAGGGAGCCCTTTCATTTAGAAATGCACAATAAAATGTTTCCTGCTGAAATCACATGATGTCTGGGATTTGCTTCAAATGATGCTGGGGTAGAGGAAAGCATGGGACACTGTGAAACAAGACGGTGCCATGAACTGATAACTTAGATGCCGGTGATGGAAGGAAGTTCAGCTCATCGACTCTCCACTGGTGCATATGTTTGAAATTTTAATAATAAAATGTTTTTTTAAGCATATGTGCATACAGTCTCTTCCAGGCACTGTCTTAAGCTCTTTTTTTTTTTTAAGTTTATTTTGAGAGAGAGCACATGAGCAGGGGAAGGGCAGAGAGACAGGGGGAGAGAGAGAGAGAGAGAGAGAGAGAGAGGAGAGAATCCCAATCCACACTGTCTGCACAGAGCCCAACATGGGGCTCGATCTCACAAATCATGAGATCATGACGTGAGCTGAGATGAAGAATCAGACGTCCAAACGACTGAGACACGGAGGCGCCCACATCCTAAGCTCTTTACACATGTCAGCTCGTCGACGCCCAGAACATTCCTGTCAGTGGATGACCTTCATGTTCCCACTTGCTATGGAGGAAACAGAGACACAGAGAGGCCAAGTAACTTGCCTGCATTTGCACAGCTAGTGAATGGCAGTGTTGGGATGTTGTGTTGGAAAAACACTCCTGTGTCTCCTTTACTGTCGCACAACTTCTGAACCCACACTGAGCAGTTCTCTGACACCAGCTGCTGTCCTGAGGCCCAGTTCAGTTCTGACACCGACTGCAGTTGGCGCAGATCCTGTGGGTCAAGGGCTCGGCCACTGCTCCACTTCTGCCAACCTGCAGTCCCGGTGCTTCTGTGCCTTTGACTGACTGGCTGCAAATCGGGGTTCCCTGGAAGCCCTCCTTGATTCAATCATGTGTTAGAGCAGCTCACAGGACTCAGGAAAACAGTCTGCCTCCTAGAGTGCTTTTTACAGAGGATATTAAGGGATAGGAATGAGCGGCTAGATGAAGAGTCACACAAGACAAGATCCAGAAGGGTGCGGGGCACAGGTGATTCCTGCCCCAGGGAGATGGAGTGCGCCATGGCAAGGTCTCTGAACCCTGTACTTCAGGGATTTTATGGGGGCCTCCTCTCGGGGGCAGGGTCCATCATTGACCAAACCACCAGCCCCTCTCCCTTCCCTGGAGGATGGGAGTGAGGCGGAATGCTCCAGGCTCCTAATCATGGCTGAATCCTTCTGGTGACCACCCCCCTGAAGCCAACCACACTCTCCTCTTAGAACAAAAGACATTCCCTTCACCCAGGAAATTCCAAGAGATTTAGGAACTGTGTCTGGGATGGGATCAGAGACCGAATATTGGGACAAAACATGTGCCCAGTGCTCTTGTCACTTAGGAAATTACAACGGCTTTGGGAGCTCTGTATCAGGAAGTGGGGGCAGACACCCATATGTGTATTTTCCATTATTTCACAGATGTGACCCAAGAAGCCTGTCTCCATCACGGACACCCCCAGGCTGTGTGCTTCCTAGAATCCCGGATGGTTATGTAACAAACTGTTACTGGTTCTCTCTGGGAAGTGGGTTACATTCAGTAAGACCTACCGTACTCACTTTGCTCTATCTGCCTATTTGTATTTTCTGATTTTTCTACAATGAGCACCCACCACTTGCATGATAAGGAACTTGGAAATAAGAAGGGTGTTCAGTACATCCGCAGCCAGCAGCCGCGAGGAGTTGCAACTTTGCCAAGTGGGGATGCCGAGCCCGCTGGGGTGCAGGGGTGGGGCAGGGGTCGGGTGGGCAGGGACACCAGACATTCTGAGACATCACCATCCCCACCCCCGTTTCTGATGACTCCAAGCTGGCAGAATTGCAGACCCAGCAGCAAGGTTGACGGGACCTCCTGATGTCCAGTTCAGCACTAGCACTGGGGGTCCTGCCCCCTCAAGAGCACTCGTTCCAGGAAGTGACATCTCAAGGAGGAACAGGGTCAAGTGACCACCTCCGCATCACATCTGACCCCCACATCAACCTGGATGGGGTAGGGTTACTTCTCTCCACCCTCACTGGGTGCGTCTGACCTTCCCCTCCCCCATTAGTCACGCCCAAATCCAGAGCCTCATTCATGCCCCTGTGCTCAGGCCTGTGTGACCAGCTGTCCACAGGGCGTGGCCCCAACCCTGGCCTACCCCTCCACTCCCCTCTACAGACTCGTCCTGTGGGCCTCTCTCAGACCTCCACCCACCAGTTACAAACATAGATACATAATGAAAATAATATGAAGAAATTAATCAATAAGCAAAAGGGCAGGAGGGAACGTTACAAGAAAATAACTATATTGTTCCTTAATGGGTGATTACACAAAGGAACGTTTTTAGAATTAGGTAATGCCGAGAAACATAGATGTAGATGACGCATGCTACAAGGAAACTGCTAACAAATATAATGCCACATTTGCCACAATAAAGCAGCCAGTCTAACACACTGTTGTTGTCTGTGTCCATTGTTATTTTCCCCAATGCTGTTCATCCTTCTGGAACCCCTGGACCTGCTGGAGCTGAACTCCAGCACAGGACTGGGGGTAGGTGATTTGAGAGGAGGAAGTCCTGGGCCTACGTGGTGTGGACTGGGTGGGGGACATTTTTGTAAAGGCCCCAGCGCAGAAGTGGGGGAGGGGCAGAAGGAGCCAGCCCAGAAGTCTGGGCGACCCTAACAGACTGGACAGGGCAATCCTGTCTAGGAGAAGGAGTTCCCAAAAGGAGTGTGATGGCCCTGGGCAGTCCCTGGGGTTTGGTAAGAGTGCCAGGCCTAGGTGCAGCAGCCTGGGACCGAGGAAGGAGGAAAAAAAGGCTGAGAAGCTTGGCTGTCAGGAGGGGCTAGAGACAGAGGAGGTGCTGGTGTTAGCCCTCAGGACTCAGGGTGCCACAGAGGCCCTGGGAGCATTCCGGAACCCCTCGGACAGCTGGAGCTGTGGAACTGGGGTGAACGCCTGCTGAGGGCCCCCCTCCTCCGTCGGAGCTGGTTTGCACTTCTGGTTTTCATTGGCTGGGCTTTGGCACAGATCTGTAGACACACAGGCAAGAATATGAATACCTTAGCCACAAGCTGAATACAAAATTGCTAATGCCATAGTGTGTTTCTTATATTTTCCTGGGATTTCAACTTTTTTTTTTTAAGCATTTACTTATTTTTGAGAGAGAGAGACAGAGCACAAGCAGGTGGGGGGCAGAGAGAGAGGGAGACACAGAATCCGAAGCAGGCTCCAGGCTCTGAGCTGTCAGCACAGAGCCCAACACGGGGTTGAACCCATGAACTGTGCATGACCTGAGCCGAAGTTGGACACTCAACCGACTGAGCCGCCCAGGTGCCCCACAGATTTCAGCTTTGACATCTTCCTCCACCAGACTGTTTTCATACCTTCCTAAGAGTTTGGTAATCTCTCCAGACTCAGAATATCATCTGCAGCAAAGACTGTTACTTATTCCTCATCTATTATCTCCTTCTTGTTCAGTAATAGGACTCCTGAAATTTCACTAGTACGAGGCCATCGGAAAAAGACTACACTTCTCAGCTTCCCTTGTAGCTACGGCCTGTGACTGAGTTCAGGCCAAGGTCAATGGAATCAACTCGGAGATTTGTGTGAGCTTGTAGAAAATGTTCTTAAAGGAAAAAGTTGCGCTCTACTATTTCTTTCTTCCTTTCTACTGCCTGGGATGATGTAATGATGGTTGGATCTCAAGCAGCTATTTTGCACCAAGATATGGAAGCCATAAGTTGAGAATGGGGGAATAATGAGAGGAGAGGAGCTGGAATCTCTGATTGTTGTCAGGCTGCTATGCCAGCTCTGGACTGCTTACCTCTGATTTGTGTATGTGGGAAAATAACTTTCTATCTTATGTTAGCCATCATTGGGTTTTCCATCACTCGTATATGACCCTGTCTTCATGGAAAAGCCCATTTTGTATAAGTGGAAGTTGCAGGTTACAAAGGGTCAATCAATCGTCCCTGTGTCACTCCACTGGGACACAAGGGCCCTCTGTGCTTCCTGAGAATATTCAAACCTAAGTATTAGACTGAGTGGTTTTGTTTTGTTTTTTTTTATTAAAGTTTTACTTGGTATGTTATGGAGCTCTTAAGTCCTATTGTTCAAGCAGATTTTACATTTTGGAGACTTTGTATCTTTTCCAGAAATGATGCAGTCAGTGCCTGATGCAGTGTCTTCTCCGGGACGTTGGCCTAAGCCATCAGAGTGCTCCAGCACGTGGGTGTCACTTTAATTAGAGTGCTCAGTTATGATTAGTCGGGGTTTGTTACCCTTCCAGAAGACGAAGGGGACTCTTGGCTATTCTTCATCGTGACGCTCACAGACGGGACCTACGGTGGTTCTCTGGACCCCGGTGCTCGTGGGGGGCACCAGCCACAGCCACACGGCCGTTCTCACGGGCACTCTGCCGCCCGGCCCACAGGATCCTGTGAAGGTGTTTGTGGTGTATTCAGACCTTTAGCAGATATTCACTCACGGCCTCATGTGCCAGGCGTTCCTCTAAACAGGAAGATGCAGAAATAAATGTCACAGCCTCCAAACCCTGGCCTTGTGAAGCCAGCATTGCTGGTCAGGGACAGATAGTCGGGGACAGAAAATAAACACACGAGGTAAGTGTCAGCTCTCGCCCAGCGACCAACCACCCAGCTCAGCAGATAGAAACAATCACATGTATTAGTTCACACTCCTGTCTGAGCCCGGTTTGGTGGTCCCCTGGTTGCCCTCATGGTACCCCTGGCAGGGTGCCGGCCTCATAGGGGCTCAGCTTGGTCCAGTGGCCTGTCCTCTAGCCAGCTGGCCCAGGTGGGCCCCCACAGTTCTGGGAGGTTGGGGGGAGGGGGCGGGGGACATTGCAAGTGCTTCTTCAAGCCTCTCCTTGAACCGGGTCTGTCCCTGTGCCACTGGGCAGAATAGCCATGTGGCCAAGCCTGTGAGTGTCCTACAAAGTTACAGGGCAAAGGGCATCAGCACAGGAAGGCCACTCAGTCAGAGCCATCAATGCTGTCGGGATAGCCCAATGAGTCCATATGTCAGACATGAAGTGGGGGGGGAGTCGTCAGGTGGGTTGTTTCGGCAGATGTAGGGGGCTGAAGCTCTACTCAGGGCAGTGGGGGAAGCCACAGTGAGTAGGGGTCTTTGTGAAAGTAGTGATGTTTGAGGAAAAGGTGTGCAAATAGAAGGAACAGCAAATACATCCCCAGGACAGAACATGCCCCATGCTGGTAGCATTTTCTCCTACTAAAATCAGGGACATGTTGAATTAGACTGTGGGGTCAGGGGAGGGTGTCTCAGGGGCTAATGCAATACCTTGCTCCCTGAAGTCCCTGTGGACAGGCTGGGCCTGTCAGGCCTGTCAACTTCAGGGCCACAGGACACCTCCTTCGCAGCCACAGCACATGTCAGGGCAGGAAACATTCTGGGCGGGATACAGGGGCACACACTCATTTGTGAGGCCAGCATCCAATTTCCTGAGAAGACAATCCGGGGGCCTGCCCAACCCTGCCCTTGCACAGGTGGACAGGTGCAGTCATGTGTGGTGTGCACATGGCTGACCTTCTGGTTGTGTCTCATTGGAACAAGGGGTAGGTTAGAGTCCGGTCACGGGGTCCCGGCCCTTTCTGGGACACCTAGTGAGCTCAAGTTCTGGGGTGTGGAGGGGCCTGGGGGGACAGTGAAAGCTGATGACACAGGTGTCTCTGGGGTGGCCTGTCAGGGCTCAGCTGCTGAAGAGGGTGCATCAGCCAGGGTTCTCCAGGGAAACAGAACCCATAGGATACATTTGTGTGTATGTATAAATATATGGGTAGATAGATAGGTAAAATATACCTGTGTAGACATATAATATACATAGAGAGACGGATCTATCATGCAGGTTTGGCACATGGAGTTATGGAGGCTGAGAATATTGCCGTCTGACAGCTGGAGTCCCAGGAAGTGGGGACTGCAGTTCGGTCCACACCTGAAGGTCTGAGAAGCTGGGGAAATGATGTACCAGGACAGGCAGGAGAAGATTCCATCTCGGCTCAAGCAGAGACAGGGGTCCACCTGCTTGGGGGAGCACCGTCTGCTTTTCTCGGCACACTGATCCAGATGCAGGCATGTCTGACCAGAGGACATCTGACCAGCTCCCTGGGCACCCCCGGCCCCACCAGTGACACATGGTTAGCAGTCACCATGGCTTTCTGCTCTTTGCAGCCACAGGATTCTGAGTGACAGCGCCCCAAGTCTTCCTAGGAGGTGTTAAGTCAATGAGAATTTTATAATGGGAAAGACAGCAGTGAGCACATTTTAGTCGGCATTTTCATGATTTTTCATGAGGTCAACATTTTTGTGTCTATTCACTGGCCACTTACATTTCTACTTTAGTGAAGTGCCTGATTGTGTCTCATCACTGACTTTAAAATGTGGAGACAAAGTCAAACTGGTTTAAAATGTAAATAATTTTCTTTAACAGCTTTGTTTTATCAAAGACACTGTTTTTTGGGCAGAGCTTTCTAGAGTCACCTGCGGGAGTCCGTGTGCCCTTGTCATGAGGCAGCCATGCCATCATCACCCCATTGTCCAGAACAGAGAAACTGAGGCTCAGAGAGCACCTCTGGGGTCACAATGGGCCCCTAAAATTCTGTCTGGGGATGTAGGTCCTTCCCCAGCGTTTTGTCTTTTGATTTAATTTTCAGTATGTTTTGAACAGAAAGCTAAAACTTCTATCCAGCCGACATTCTTGAGATTTCCATCTACTGTTTCTCCTGAGAGGTTTCTTCCAAGAGGGATATAAACACAGATTCCTGTGTTTTCCTTGAATACTGTGACATCTATATCTTCAGGCCATTAGGAGTTCTTTTGGAGGCTCCTGGTTGGCTCAGTCGGTTAAGCGTCAGACTTCAGCTCAGGTCATAATCTTGTGGTTCATGAGTTCGAGTCCTGTATCGGGCTGTCCGCTCTCAGCACAAAGCCTGGAGCCTGCTTCAGATCCTCTGTCCCCCACCCTCTCTATACCCCTCCCCCACTCACACTCTCTGTCTCAAACATAAATAAATATTTTAAAAAAGGAGTTTGGAACTGAACAACCCCTGTTCCCCTGGGAACGACACTGGCCAGTTGTGACCCTGTTTGGCTACACACTGTCCTCCCAGTGTGGAAGAGATTCAGGGCACTGGAAGCCTGCCCCCAGCCGGCCAGCAGCGACCCCCGCGGCTGCGGTGACCCCCATTTCCCCAGGGGCTGGGCCCTGCGGTGAGTGGAAGGAATCCGGGTGAACTCTGCTCACTCAGCAGTGCTGGCCCAGCAAACTGGGCAGGGACACCGGATGGTGGAAAATCACATGTGGTTTTCAAGTTGTCAGAAACCCAGGAGATTGTTCTTCCAGTTGTGTGGATGGCTAGGCTTCGTCTGCGAGACCCCAGGCCCCGTGGCTCTGGAAACCACCCTTCTTGTGGGCCCAACCAGCCTAGCCCTCCTGGTGACATCCAGACTGCAGACAAGGAGGCACTTCTGGGGGCCTCTCCAGAGAGAGAGGAATGGAAGGACCTGGTGGACCTGGGTCCTCCTCCCTCAGTCCCTGGAGACAGACCCAGGGCTCTAGGAGACAGAGAGGGTCTGGAGACTGATGCCTCGGCCTGCCGTCCAGAGCCCAGCCTTCCTGCCATCTGAGGTAGGCTGGCCAACGGGGCCATGGAGGAAGGCCCCTCAGAAGGCCCCACTCGGCCATATCTGAACTCTGGCTCTGTTCCCCCCGAGGCCCAGCCTTCCATATCTGAGCTGCTTCCTCAGAGGACCCAGGAGCCTCCCAGGCTCAGCCCTCCTGCTTGCCCTGGCCCCTGTGTTCTGTGCTGCCCCATCTACACCCTGGGCACGCTGGTGCTGCTGGTGGTGAGTTTCCCACCTCTGCCCAGGCTGGGTCACTAGGTGTCTGTTGGTGACACTTGGGCCTCAGCAGAGGAGCCAGGGCCGCCATGGCCCCATAGCCTCGTGCCAGAGGCTCCAGAGCCCACATAGAGAGAGCATAAACCGCTGCCCCATCTGCTGTCCACACGCCAGCACCCGAGTCATGGGTGACTGATGGGGGCATTCCAGGGTGGGGGTAGAGTCTTCCCCCCGACCCGCCTTTTTTTCCACAGAGCAGGACACTACTTCCCGGCAGGTCACTGCCCTCCTCTGCCCTCTGTCCTCTGGGGGTTCGGTCACTGACTTGCCCTTCCCTCCAGACTGTCTCAGAGGAAGGCTACCCCATGGCTCTCTGGGCCACACTGAGGCTGAGTGCTCCATAAGGGCCTGCTTAGGGAACCAGTGAGCCACAGTCAGGGACCCATGCCACAGAGGCCTGGGGACCCAAAAGTGAGGGTGCTGGCACCAGGGGGGTGGCAGCTGTGGTCTGGAGACTGGGGGTCGGAGGGCAATGAGATGGTGCACTTTCCAGCCGCAGCAAAATGGGGGAGGCAGTCCCCTGCTGGGGTGGCTGCCTGGCCTGAGGTTGTCTTTTGGCCCAGAGGTTGGCTCTTCCCCAGAAGGGCCAGTAGAGGGCCTCCTTCCTGTCCCCCCAGGTCCCCTGACGCCCACACCATGCCCCCCCATTACCTAGATGTGCAAAATTAGTGCTTATGTGGATGACCCACATTTGGAAAGAAGGAACCCTGAGGTGTGGGGGGGGGGACCGAGCCAAGGTCACCCGGGGCGCCCCAGGATGGGACTGACCCTCATGCTTCTCAAGGCCCTAGCTGTCCGAGCTGCAAACACAGATGCTAACCCTGCTCCTTGGGGACCGTCCCCAATGGGACTCCCTTCCTGTTGGGGGAGGGGGCCCTGGTGGTCCTGGAGCCACCCTCCTCTTGCAGACTAGTCAACCCAAGTGTTCAAGGTCACAGGCCTAAGACTGACTCCTGGGAAATCTCCTCTCCCTCCTGTCCCAGGCCAATCCCTTCGGACCCAGATCAAAGCTTCCATTTCCCTCCCCACCCCTGTGGGGCTGACCTCACCAGATGGGAAAGAGGGTTCTATTCTTTCTTTCCTGTTCTTCTCCACCTCCTCGCCTCCTCCAATGTGGGAGTTTGTGGCTCACACCGCACCCTGCTGGGGGGACAGGGCACTACTGAATGGGGCAAAGTGGCCGTGGCATCCCCCACAGGGGACAGCTCTGCCCACACGTCTCCCCACCCCCCCCCCCATCCACTGCAGTCTGCAGGGTGTCTGCCCCACCCACCCACTCCTCTCAGGTGGGCCTCACTGCTGCCCTGAGGGCCCCTGTTCCTGACCCTGGCTGGGGCACCCCTCAGGCTGTCTCTCCTGAGAACCTACCTTGGCTGGCAGCCCTTGAGGCGTGGTTCTCAGTAGCCCTCAGCAGTGCACTTCGGCTCCCAGCGCCACACAGGACCGACCCCAGCCTGGCCATGCCCGGCCTCATCCTCATGTGGCTGCAGGGGAGCTCCATGGACCCCCCCACCCCAGCCCACAGGATCCCTAAGAGCTCTCCTTTCTCTCTCCGGAGGCAGCGAGGGTAGGTCCCCCCCCCCCCAGGGAGATGTCACCCTCTTCCCTGTCGAGCCCAGTCCTGCTGTGGCCCCTTGGGCAGACCCTCCCTGGGAGTGAGGGGGAAGGCCGGGGCCTCTCGTAGGAAGCTGGACATGGAGGTTCAGAAGCCAGGGTGCCCGGCAGACCCCCAGACTAGCTCACGAGAGCCCCTGGACACGGATATGAATGCCCTGCCCAGGAGCAGGGGCGCTGGACCCTGGAAGGGTGAGTGGCAGCCACTGCAGGCCTTGTGCTGCCTCCCTGCCCCCCAGGTGGAACCTGGGCCCGGGTTTAGGGACTTCCTGGGTGTGAGTCTTAAAGTTAAGTGGGGTCCCAGCCCTGCCCACTGAGCAGGGTTGGAGGGTACTGGCCTGGCATGGAAGGCACTCACCCCCTCCTCTCCACCTGGCCAGACGCTTGGGGGCCAAGGGCCCCCAACTCCCTGCCCCACCCTGCCCAGCTCCCCACGAGGCTTTTTGCTCATGTTCCTGTTGGTGACTCACTGTGGCTGAGGAAAAGCTTCTCTCTATTCCTTTCTCATTTTTTTCATGGTTTCTATTTTCCCTGGCAGAGGATGTTGGGCCCAAATCTGATCCATGTGTGAGCCAGCTGAACTCAGGAACATTCCCAGGGAAGTGACGTTCCTCAGACCACCCGCCCCCCCCCCCAATCCCGGCCTGAGCCTCCCCGCTGGACATACTCAACTGGGGGCCAACAGAGCAAATTCCAAGACAAAGTTTCAAGAATGATGATTCAGAGGCTCACAGAGGACATTTGCGGGTAAGAGCTTGCTTGCTTCATCCCTTCTGCCACCAGGACCAGCCTGGGGACATGTGACAGAGCAAGTCTGTGCAGGGACAGGAGGCACAGGGGGCCGGGCTGGGGGCTCAGGTGGGGGGGCTTGCTCTCTGAAGGGACATGGCAGGAGCTGGGAGCTGGCGTGTCGTCGGGGCTGATGTGGTGCCAGGTGCGGCACGGGCACAGTCCTGCTCTGCACCTTGGGGCTGCGGAGTCGTGGGGTCACTTGGTGCCATCAGATGGCCGGGAGGGCAGAGCTGGGACCCCACCTGAGTGACCAGCTCTTGACATGGTCCCACTGCCCTTTTAAGCATGAATGAGGGTGAGCCGGTGAGAAGTGAAGAAAGGGCCTTGAGCAGGAGACACGCAGACCCTCCCTGAGTCCTGCCTGGTCCCCGGGCTGAGCCAGCTGCCCCTGCAGTGTCCCTCAGGCTGGCCACAGCTGCCTGCCGACCCAAGGCTTCCTGACCGGCTCGTCCTCTTTCCCTTTGGTCCAAGCTCTGCACTCTGCCCGTCGACCACCCGGCGGGGGGGGGGGGGGGGGTGCGGGGGGGGGCGCTGGGTTTTCCCAACGACCTCACCAGGTCACCCTCACAGACCACCGTGGCTCAGGGCTCTGCTGCTAGACTTGACCATGGAGTCCAGGCGTGCATCTTCTGGCTTCCGCATGTCTTCTGCCCTGGGAGCTCTGGCCGCAGGTGGATGCCCGTTTGGCGCCAGCCAACATCTGCCCTTCTAGAAGCCTATGGAAACAGTAGGCCCGCCATGTGATGATTTCCTGTGCCTGCACCCATGACAGACACGATCTACTGTGGGATTTCTGAACTTTGCTGGCAGCCATGCAGATGACCTGGGCTGGTCCTGACATTCTCTGCCCAGTATATGTGCCCCCAGGTCCATGTCGTGGCTGGAGCCACTGGATAGAGTTTAAAAAGCAGTTCTGGTAGGAGGAGCGAGGGGAACGGCTGTTTGTCCTCACTGGGATCTGAGCTGCTGGGGAAGCAATGTGTGTCCAGAGGTGAGGCAGTGCTCACTGCAAGAAACAGTAAAAGTGGTTGGGGGGGGGGGGGGGACCCAACCAGGGCCATTAGTGCCCCCCCCCCCCATCAGTGCCGAAGGACTGTTCCCACGGCATATCCCAGCACACAGCTTGGTTGGGTTGGATTGGGTTGAAGGCACATGTCCTCTCTCCCAGCTGGCTCCTCAGGGGTGGAATCTGGTTCACTTTGCCTTCGTGGCCCCCACATCTTCCACATGGAGCTGGGTTCACAGGCACTGCCCCTAAAATCATCCCTCAATCTGATCTGGCTTAACCTGCAGCTGCACCATTTTCAGGAGAGGCCAGATAAGTGGGCTGCTGGGTCCTAAGTGATCCCCAGGCCACCAGGAGGTAGGCGTGGGCAAGAAACTCTTGACCTTGTGTGGAAATCACCGTGGGACTGCTGAGCCCCATTCCTGGGAATTATACACACACTTTAATAAAATGGAAAGGACTCTGCCCCCTCTCAAATTTTCCCTCCTGGGCCAGGAGCTGGGGGAGGGGCGTTGCCTGGAGACCCCCTACCCCAGCAAAGCAGTTGGAGGGCACCCAGGGCACGTCTGCACCTGCCTCCCACCAGAGTGAGGCCGGGAAGCGCCATCCTTCCCGGCGAACCAGCACAGGGCCCATGCACCCGGGAAGTTAGCCGTCTGAAAGAAAGCTGTGACAGTTGGCAGAGCTGCAGGCCAAGCCTCCAGAGAGAGGGAAGGGTGGGCTCGCCCTGAGATTGGGGCGGGGGGCAGGGGGGGGGGTTGTGTGTGTGTGTGTGTAGGATCTCGGAGGCCAGACGCCGCGGCTGGGCTCTGCCGTCAGGGCTCCGGACCCCTCCGGGCGGGCCGGGTGCCGGTTCCTCGCCTCCAGGTCCCAGACGGTTCTGGCGAGGGCGGGGGTGAGGGGCGGGCATCGGACCCCTCGGGCCTGCGCCCTCGGGACCTCCCTCCACCGCCCCCCACCCCCACCCCAGGCCCTCCTTCCTAGGCGCAGGCCTCAGGCCCCTGACGGAGGCGGTCCCAGTTACCGCTTCGGAAAGTGCCAGGCGCGCGGCGCCGGGACAGCTCGCCGCCTCCCCCCCCCCCCCCCCGCCCTCCTCCGCAGCCCCTCAGTCCACGCCCGGCTCCTCCTCCTCCTCCTCCTCCTTCCCCAGGGGTGGGGGGAGCCGGCTCCGGAAGCCCCGGCGCCCCCGCCCCGGCCGCCACTGGAGCTTTGGAGAGGCGGTCCGCGCGGGAGCGCGCCACGCGGGGCCGGAGCTCCCAGCCGCCGGCAGTTCCTTGGAGGCCCCCGACCACCCCGGAGTCCCCCGCGCCCCCGGCCCCCACGCGAGCCCCGGCTATGGCGGCCGTGCGCGGGGCGCCCCTTCTCGGCTGCCTCCTGGCGCTGCTGGCGCTGTGCCCCGGGGGGCGCCCGCAGACGGTGCTGACCGACGACGAGATCGAGGAGTTCCTCGAGGGCTTCCTGTCGGAGCTGGAGGCCGAGACCCGGGAGGACGACATGGAGGCCCCACCGCCCCCGGAGCCCACCCCGCGCGTCCGCAAAGCCCAGTCAGGGGGCAAGCCGGGGGAGCCTCCGGGGGCCGCCAAAGAGGGTAAGACCCCCGGAGGCACGCCTGGAGGAGGCCCACAGAGTGATGGGGGGCCTTGGGGCGCCCTGCACCTCAGGTGAGAATGGCAGGGCTTTGGCAGCTGTCCAGCCTGCCCGGCGTGAGCAAGGGCTCTGGAAGGCAGGAGAGAGCCCAGATGTCTGGCGGGACCCGGTGCCAGGCAGAGGTCAGTGCTGGCTTGTGGCCCTTTGCGCATGGAGGCACCTCCCGCAGCTCTGCTGCCCAGTGGTTTGGGTCGTCGGGGTCTCACACCGCCAGCCCCCAGAGGGGCGAGGATTGAGCCCCCTGGGGACATTGCTGCCCCCTCCCCAGACCTGTCCTGTAAACTGCCCTAATGCCCTAGGCGGGCCTGTTTGTGGCACACCCTGGCCATGCCCGCGCCTCCACCAGAGTCCCAGCCTCAGACTTTCCTTGGGAGGCCTCCCCTTCCGGGAACACAGAGGCAGGTGAGGGGCTATGAAGACCCCTCCCCACAAGGCAGCTGGGAGCAGCGGGCAGAGTGGTTTCCGTGGCCGTGTGACTTAGACGAGGTGGTGTATTACCGGGGCGGCCAGCCCAGGGCCCTCTTACATAATCCACTGTCAATAAATCTCAGCTGTTTATGGTGGCTTTCTGGGGGGGGGCAAGGGTCCTGTTGATCTCCCTCTCCCAGAAGACTCGAGGGTACCGTCCATCATTCCCGAGGTCAGCTGCCCCTCCCCTGGGTCTCCTTCTAGATCTTTCCTGGCTCCTTCCCCTCCCCTTGGGGGGCGGGTCCTAGGACATGGCCTCCCCCCACCTCTACTTCACATTCCAGACTCGCTGTCCTGGCCTCTTGGATGCCACTGTGGCGGCCCCATTTCTCCTGACTGTGTGCGTTTTGTAAATGTTTCTGTGTTTAGGCCTTGTGGCCACTGTCCCCCATTAAGTCCTGCACAGCATTTACTGGGGGGCTGGGGGATTCCCACAGACAGCCCCCTGCCCTGCTCCCACTTCCTCCACAGACTCTGAGATGGGTGAGCAGCTACAGTGCCTGCCAGTCCCTCCGTCCTCTGTGTGGCCCCAGGACCCCCTACCTACCCCAGACCTCTTACTTCTTGAAGGGACATGAGTGGCCCTTTTCTCTGAAGCTTTTCTTGACCCTGCAGGGAGCTTCAGGGAGGCTCTAGACCCATGTCTTCCAGTGCGTGTGACAGCTGGTAGGGATGAGACCTCCTCCCCCTTTAGGCCGGGCCACCCCCGAGGCCTGGGTGGCTGAGTCACGTCTCTGCCCCTTCCGTGCCCGGCACAGTGTAACGCTCCCTGACCAGCTGACTGGACATGTGGGGGAGAAGAGGATGATGAGGGTCCTCTGTTGAGTTTGGCAGGTGGGAGGGTGAGGGCCTGTGTCCTGGGCCAAGATACGGTGTTGGCAGCAGAGACTTGTGGACGTTAGGCATGGGTTCCAATCCCAGCTCCTCCATGAGGCCAAGTGACTTAACCTCTCAGTTTCCCAGTCCAAGAACCAGGACCAAAGGAGGCCATGTGCACAGGTTGTGGGCACCTTGGGGCAGCCATGTGGGGCATAGAGTGAGGACTCCATTGATTTGACCTCAATCTGCATTTACGACAGCACCTCTGGAAAAGGCCAAAGACAAAGGGAAGAAAGGGAAAAAAGCCAAAGGCCCCAAGTCGACCAAGCAGCCCCTGGAGGGGCCCCTTAGGCCACCCAAGAAGCCCAAGGAGAAGCCACCCAAGGCCACCAAGAAACCCAAGGAGAAGCCACCCAAGGCCACCAAGAAGCCCAAGGAGAAGCCACCCAAGGCCACCAAGAAGCCCAAGGAGAAGCCACCCAAGGCCACCAAGAAGCCCTTGGCCGGGAAGAGGCCCCCCACCCCGACCCCCTCAGAAGAAACCCCATGGTGGCCATTGCCCCTGCCTCCCAGCTCCAGCCCTGAGATGCTGCCCCAGGAGGGAGGTGTGTGCAGGCCCCTCCTGGGGTTGTGGGGCTTTGACCTCCCAGGCTACTGGGAGGTGGGGCGGGGGGGGTGTCCCTGGGCTCAGCTTCCTGCAGATCCCAAGGGCCGCTTGGACAGGGTGGGCTCTGGAGCCTTGTCATTGTCATGAACGTAGCAATTGGGTGGGAGCCCCCTCGGTGCAGCGGTCACCCATCACCCTGGCCCAGTAGGGGGTGCTTGGCAGCCTCATGGCCAGGCTTTGCCATCTACTGTCCTGGGATCTGTCCCCTGAGCCTCGGAGCCATCCTCCTGCATGTTGTTGGACCAGACGGCAGGGCCTGGGCTTCCTGGAAAGCCCTCCAGCTCTCTGGCTGTGGGGGCGCCATCAGGGTGGCCAAATCCAGAGCGGCCCAGGCCTCCTGGGAGCCATGTCAGGCATCGGGCACTGTTGGCAGGACCCAGGTCTGGCTCCATGCACAGTGAGGGCTCAGGGCAGGCTTCCCATCCACCTGCCTCTGGGGTTTCTGTTGCAGAAGGGGCCCTCCCAAGTCCTTGGCCGGGTCCGGGAGAAACGGATTTGGATCGCCAGTCTGGTGAGTGGGAGATACTCAATTGGCTCTGAGGGACCGATTGCCTTGGCCAGCTGGGTTTCCAGGATGGGCCCAGGCAGGGGCATCTGTGAGTGCCTTCAACAAGGCACCCACGAGCATTTCCCACAGAGCCGGAGGAGGAGACCGAGCCGCCCACATTGGACTACAACGACCAGATAGAGAGGGAGGATTATGAAGATTGTGAGTAGGCCCCCCTCTGCCCCCATCTGGACTGTGACCCCTGGCCTGGGGACCCACTGGTGGTCGGTTCACCTGGGGCCCTGCCCTCCTGGCCCCACTGCTGTCTGGGGCGGTGGGGGGGGGGGGAGTTGGACTGGCTCAGAGCCCACCCTCCCCCTCAGTTGAGTACATCCGGCGCCAGAAGCAGCCCCGGCCACCCCCAAGCAGGAGGAGGCCCGAGCGGCTCTGGCCTGAGCGCCCTGAGGAGAAGGCTGAGCCAGCTGGGCCGGGGCTCGAGGCCCCCACGGAGAGGATCGGTAGGATGGGGGCAGCCGGGGGGGAGGGAAGGGTGCCAGGCACAGAGGGAGAGGGCTCCGGACCCACCCCTGCCTCCCACCTCCACAGAGCCTCCTCTGAAGCCTCTGCCGCCCCCGCTGCCTCCTGACTATGGGGACGGTTACGTGATCCCCCACTATGATGACAGTGAGTGCCCTGCCTGCCACACCCCTGGTTCCAGTAGCTCAGTGGGAGATGCATCCCCAATGCCCTGCCACCCCTCCCCTCCATGCCCACTTGGGCTCGCAGCCCAGTCTGCTCTCCTCCCTTGGGCTGGTGCCTCCTGGCCCCCTGGGGTTTCCCTCTCTGTCCTCTGCTCCTATCCTGTGGGCTGAGGCCAGCACCTTTCTCTCCCTCCTGCATCCCCTTCTATGGGGGCCTGAGTCGGTCCCCGCCCTTGACCTGCCCCCAGGTCCCCAACAATCTCTTGGCCCCAGCTCAGCTCTCACTCAAGTCCGCCCCTTCCTGGCCACAGGTGTCAGGTGTTACTTGAGGCCCGTCCTGCGTGTGTCCCACCCCCTGCCCAGCCTGGCCTGCCTTTCCCCAGGCCAGGCCCTCCCAGGCCAGGCTGGTGACGTCCCAGGGTCTTGCCCATTCTGTCTGTGACTAGCTGGCCTCCCCTCAGGAGCCCCTCCCTCCTCATCTCTGTCTAAAGGCCCACCCCGATCCCACTTCCTCACCTCGCCCTCAGTCCTGTCCAGTCTCTGGCTCACAGTGGGGGCCCTGGGGCAGCATCTGGGCCACCTCAGCAAGGCTCTCCCTCCCCACAGTGGACTATTACTTCGGGCCTCCCAGACCCAGGAAACCCGACACTGAGCTGGACACAGATGAAGAGAAAGAGAAGCTGAGTGAGTGGAAACAAGCTGTTCCCACCGCCAGCCCAACACCCAGTGCAGGCCTGCCCCCCACGCCAGCCCCCTGCCCCCGGTGCAGGCCTGCCCCCCACCCCAGCTCCCTGCCCCCGGTGTAGGAGTGCCCCCGACGCCTGCCCCCTGCCCCCAGTGCAGGCCTGCCCCCCACGCCTGCCCCCTGCCCCCGGTGCAGGCCTGCCCCCCACCCCAGCCCCCTGCCCCCGGTGCAGGCCTGGCCCCCACTCTAGCTCCCTGCCCCCAGTGCAGGTCTGACCCCGGCCCCTGCCCTCAGCCCCACATCCATGTCCCCTGAAGCCCGGGGCTAAGATGACAGGCTTCTTCCACCTTCCACCATTCAGAGAAACCCAAAAAGGAGGGAGGTGGCCCCAAGGAGGAGGAGACAGATGACAAATGGGCCATGGAGAAGGGCAAAGACCACAAAGGTGTGTGCCCGGGGGCTGGACCCACACAGCTGGGATCCCTGTGGGAGAGCAAGTGGATTCCTGAGGCTCCAGGACCCTCTGCCCCACTTCCTCCCTTTGTTGCCTCCAGGACCCCGGAAGGGTGAGGAGCTGGAGGAAGAGTGGGCTCCAACAGAAAGAGTCAGTGAGTGAGGGGCCCAGAGGCTGCAGATGGGTGTGGGGGGGCTGGGGAATGAGTGGGGGTTGGGGGCTGGGGTGTGGAGGGGGCTGCAGATGGGTGTGTGGACTGGAGGGTATGTGGGGCGGCTGGGGCTGTGTGAGGGTGCTGAGAGGTGGGTATGGGGGCTGGGGTCCCCACAGCGGCAGCAGGGTAAAGGAGGTGGGAGCAAAAGACCCAAAGTCACATGTGGGTCGCAAACCTGGATTTCCTGGTGGTGCTTCAGGTCTCCAGAACTCTTCCTTGCTCTTAAATTCTTGAGGCCCAGAAGGGAGGGAGAGGTGCTGGAGTGTCTCTGCCCTGGGATGAAGCCTAGGGGACAACTCACAGCACAAGGTCCTGATATGGATGATGCCTGTGAGTGGCTGAGCTCTGGGGTGGCTGTTGCCTGTGGTTTCATGTGAGCCCGTGGCCCTTTGGAGCTGGCATCATCTGCCCACGCTCCAGATGAGGAAGCCGAGTCCCAGCAGGGGAAGCACATGTTGAGGTGGAGCCGCCCTGACTGGCGTCTCCTGATGTAAGGGGGGTGGGCTCTGGGCTCCTTGTTCTGGGTTTGGTGGAGGGAGTGACCAAGCCAGTGGGCCACCATTCTTCGGGTGCTATGTCCCCAGAGTGTCCCCCCATCGGGATGGAGTCCCATCGCATTGAGGACAACCAGATCCGGGCCTCCTCCATGCTGCGCCACGGCCTGGGGGCCCAGCGCGGCCGGCTCAACATTCAGGTGGGTGTTGGGATGGGCCCATCTTGCGGCTGAGCGCGGGGCTCTTGCAACCGCTCATTCTCCCCACTGCCCCCAACAGGCCGGTGCCACCGAGGACGATTACTATGACGGGGCGTGGTGTGCTGAGGATGACGCTCAGACCCAGTGGATCGAGGTGGACACCAGAAGGACCACCAAGTTCACAGGTGTCATCACCCAGGGCCGTGACTCCAGCATCCAGTACGTGAGGGGTGGATGGGACATTCCAGGGGGCCATTTAGGGGCCCTGTCCCCAATCACCCCTCCGTGGCACGTAGTGGGCAGGGGAGCCACTCCCAGGGCCAGCTCAAGCACCATACAGCCCTGCTAGCTCTTAAGTTCTCAGGTCCGGAAGAAGGGGCTTCGGCTCCTGAGTGCCCGGGACCTGGGGCAGGGAAGGCAGCCTTGCTCTGACCGCCATCTGCTCCCCAGTGACGACTTTGTGACATCCTTCTTCGTGGGCTTCAGCAACGACAGCCAGACGTGGACGATGTACACCAACGGCTATGAAGAAATGGTGCGCACTCAAGCTGTCAGCTCTGCGCCCACCATCTGGGCTGAGGGTGGGCTCTTGGCAGGGGTGGGGGGCTACTCTGAGGTCAGCCTCTCCCCAGACCTTCCATGGGAACGTGGACAAGGACACACCTGTGCTGAGCGAGCTCCCAGAGCCGGTGGTGGCCCGCTTCATCCGCGTCTACCCACTCACCTGGAACGGCAGCCTGTGCATGCGCCTGGAGGTGCTGGGATGTCCTATGTCCCGTGAGTGCAGGGGGCCGGCAGGGCTCAGAGGGGTGGCTGGGGCCACCTGGGGGCTGGCTGGCACAGCTCAGGACCCTGCCTGTCCCCCCCACCTCCCCCGCAGCTGTCCACAGCTACTATACACAGAATGAGGTCGTGACCACTGACAACCTGGACTTCCGGCACCACAGCTACAAGGACATGCGGCAGGTGGGGTGCTTGTTCCCTGGCTCAGAGCTTGTGTCCAGTGCTCCGATCCCAGACACGCCCCCCTGAGAGGGCTGCCAGCCAGTGCTCAGCTGGGGGCCCCTCCCTCTGGCACTAGGACCAGAGAGGGGCTGGGGTTGCCTTCAGGGGCCACTCCTACCACAGAGGCTTTCCCCACCGTGCAGACCAGGACGGTGGAGAGGCCTGGCCCTCCCCGCAGCCTGGACCGCTTCCACGGGAGGTGGGTGGGGGGCTTCGTAACTCCGTGTTCTCTCCCGAGCCCAGCTGATGAAGGTGGTGAACGAGGAGTGCCCCACTATCACCCGCACATACAGCTTGGGGAAGAGCTCACGCGGGCTCAAGATCTATGCCATGGAGATCTCGGACAACCCTGGGGATCACGAGCTGGGTGAGGGCCCCGTGGACCCCTGGAGGCCTGTCCCTCCCTGGCAGGGATTCGAGGCGAGGCTCTGGCACTGCAGCTGGGCCTCTGCCTGTCTTTGGAGCCTCTCTGGGGTCCCACTGTGCCTTGCCGGGGCCAACAAGTGTCATCTGCCCCCATCCTACTGGGAGTGAGCCAGTCTGGGTCCTTCCTCAGATTCCCCGGGGCGTCAGGAGGCCCGGTGGTTGCTGAGGCTCCTGCTCTTGCAGGGGAGCCCGAGTTCAGATACACAGCCGGGATCCATGGCAACGAGGTGCTGGGCCGCGAGCTGCTGCTGCTCCTCATGCAGTACCTCTGCCGCGAGTACCGAGACGGGAATCCCCGTGTGCGCAGTCTGGTGCAGGACACACGCATCCACCTGGTACCCTCACTGAACCCGGATGGCTACGAGGTGGCAGCACAGATGGTAGGTGGGTGGGGCGGGGCGGTGGGGGCCAGAAGCTGTGTAGGCGGGTGGGGCAGCGAGTCGGGGCAGGGTGGGAGAGTTGGGGCGGAGCCGGATGACACCACACCCACCGGTTCCTCCAGGGCTCTGAGTTTGGGAACTGGGCGATGGGGCTGTGGACTGAGGAGGGCTTTGACATCTACGAAGACTTCCCAGATCTCAACTCTGTGCTCTGGGGAGCAGAGGAGAGGAAATGGGTCCCCTACCGGGTCCCCAACAATAACCTGCCCATTCCTGAACGCTACCTCTCCCCAGACGCCACGGTAAGGCCTGGGGGAGCAGCCCGGACCCTGGGGTCCTGAGCTGTGGACTTGAGGGGTGGGCTGGTGGGTGACCGAGCCAGCACAAGCCTGGGGGGACAGAGGGGGCATGAGTACTGGCAGGGAGGGTAATAGAGGCTACAGCTCAGACGCACGCCCTGGCCACCCCCAGGTATCCACAGAGGTCCGGGCTATCATTGCGTGGATGGAGAAGAACCCCTTCGTGCTGGGGGCGAACCTGAATGGCGGGGAGAGGCTTGTGTCCTACCCCTATGACATGGCCCGAACACCCACTCAAGAGCAGCTGCTGGCCGCGGCCATGGCAGCTGCCCGGGGAGAAGATGAGGATGAAGTGTCTGAGGCCCAGGAGACCCCAGACCATGCCATCTTCCGCTGGCTGGCCATCTCCTATGCCTCTGCCCACCTCACCATGACCGAGCCCTACCGGGGAGGCTGTCAGGCACAGGACTACACCAGTGGCATGGGCATCGTCAACGGGGCCAAGTGGAACCCCCGGTCTGGGAGTAAGTCAGCCTGGGAGGGGCCGAGGCGGGGGACGTGGCGGGGCACAGGGCTGACTGCGGTTCCGTGTCTGCCTCCCGCGCAGCTATCAATGACTTCAGCTACCTGCACACCAACTGCCTGGAGCTCTCCATCTACCTGGGCTGTGACAAGTTCCCTCATGAGAGTGAGCTGCCCCAGGAGTGGGAGAACAACAAAGAGGCCCTGCTCACCTTCATGGAGCAGGTGGGGGCGCGGCAGCATGTGGGCTGGGTGGGGGTCGCGGGGGAGCCCTGTCCAGAGGGGCAGGGACCGGACAGGGGAGCCGCTGGAATGCGTGGGGCCTTGGCATGCACGTCCACGCTTGCCTCCTCCTGCAGGTTCACCGTGGCATCAAGGGCGTTGTGACGGACGAGCAGGGCATCCCCATCGCCAATGCCACCATCTCCGTGAGTGGCATCAACCACGGTGTGAAGACAGGTACCTTGTCTGCATGCGGGTACGGGCAAGCAGATCTGTGTGGCAGTGGCGAGGCAACGCCCGGCAGAGCCCTGATCCCCCGCGTCCCCACCGGAGGGTCTACCCTGGGCACAGGGAGGGCCAGGAGTTTGGGGGGCGGGGGCATCTCAGAGAGGAGGGCTGGAGGCTGGGGGTACGGGAGAGTCCAGGGCAGCAGAACCTGTCCTCTCTGTGCAGCGGGCGGTGGCGATTACTGGCGCATCCTGAATCCGGGTGAGTACCGCGTGACGGCTCACGCGGAGGGCTACACCCCGAGCGCCAAGACCTGCAACGTGGACTACGATATTGGGGCCACCCAGTGCAACTTCATCCTGGCCCGCTCCAACTGGAAGCGCATCCGGGAGATCATGGCCATGAACGGGAACCGGCCCATCCCACACATTGATCCATCACGCCCCATGACACCCCAACAGCGGCGTCTGCAGCGCCGCCGCTTGCAGTACCGGCTGCGCATGCGCGAACAGATGCGGCTCCGGCGCCTCAATGCCACGTTGGGCCCCACCACACCCGCGGCGCCGACACCAGTCACCACGCTGCCCCCCACCCCCTCCCCCACCTTCAGCCCTTCGCCTGCCCCCAGCTCCAGCCCGGGGCCCTGGCACTTTCCACCCGAGACCACCACAGTGGGCTGGGAGGCGGAAACGGAGACGGAGACCTACACGGAGGTGGTGACGGAGTTTGGGACAGAGCTGGGGCCCCAGGAGGAGGAGGAGGAGATGGAAGTGGACGAGTTGGAGGAGGAGGAGGAGACAGTCATGGGTCCAGATTTCCCATTCACCACAGCCGAGACCTACACAGTGAACTTTGGGGACTTCTGAGCACAGGTCGGCCCACATCCAAGCCCTCGCCGCCGCCGCCACAGGAGCCCCAGCCATCGGCGTGGGCCTGGCCAGGAGGGGGCCCAGTCGGGCACGAGATCTCGGAGCCCAGGTCTGCGAGGTGCTCCTGCCCGGCCTGCCAGCCTCAGACACAACAGGCACGGTGGGGTGGGGCGTGGGGCACACTTGTCAGCCACCTGCCCGACCACACCAATAAAGCAAGCTCACGGCACACGTGTTGGTGGGGAGGGGAGGAGGGGGTTATTGTTGGCCAGGGGTCAGGTCTGCAGGAGCTCAACGCCATCACAAGGTCAGGCTTTTATTACAAAGCACCCCCTGCTGTGGTGCCAACACTCTGGGGAAAGGGTGGCCAGGGTCTCTGTGAGTCAGGGGTCCAGACCCAGGCCCCCCAGGTCCTCCTCCTCAGCTCCGAAGCCTGAGAAGCTGATGGGCTGGCAGGCCAGGCTGCGCAGATTCACGAGACAGGCGGTCTGCGTGCTGCTGAAGTCAGGGACAGCCACCAGCAGCACCCTCTGGTCCTCTGGGCCTAGCAGAGAAGCCACACAGGCGCCCCCTCAGGTTCTGGGTGGGCCTGGTCTCCGAGGGAAGTCACCAGAAGCAAACAGGAGTTCCCCATCAGCACCATGGGAGTGCTGGCCTCGGAAGCTCCTTCTGGCCAGATGCAAGGGCCCAAGACAGCAGGACGGTCAGAGGCTAAAGCCATGCTGACCGGGGTAAGCGTGAACACCACTGCACACGTGTGGGCCGTTTCAGCCCCCACTCAGCCAGCGGGCCACCAGGCAGGCTGCCTAACGCACGGGGCCTGGGGACTCCGGTGCGGCCTTTTCTGCGAGCCCTGCCCTCTCATGACAGCCCAGGCCTGAGGCCCCCAGAAGAAAGGACTTACCTCGGAAGATTTTAGAGCCAAAGCTGGGGGTGTTCCCACAAAAGTAGACATGAGGACACTCGGGAAAGATGAACGGGTCTGTCTTGTAGAAGGGGTAGCAACCTGGGGAAGGCCCACAGTGGTTGCGGCTTCTGGGCTCGGCACCGCACACGGCCGGGGTGGGGTCCTCCTCACCGAGCACCACAGCCCACCCGCTCACACACACTCAGGCTATGCTGGTAGCAGCCCTGCCTGCTAGGGTCCAGACATCGCCACATGAGCCTGGGGACAGGTGAACGTACCTGCCACCTTCACCCTCCTGGGCGGCCCTGTGGCAGCGTGCAAGGCTCTGACCAGCCCAAACTCCTGATATGCTCCCCGTGGCCTTCAGCCCTGAGGGAAAGCTCCAGAGTACCTTCCGGAATGAGGGCCAAGCATCTGGACTTTTCCTTAGATAGGTCAAGGCAGGATTGCTGGGTACAAATGACGCCCACCCTCCAAGCACACAGGCCCCCTCATTGGGACCCTCTTGGCCCTTGACCCCATTACCTAGCGTGTCGGGGGCTGTGGGGCTGATGTGACGGATGCGCAGCGTCCACTCCAGTATCTCCAGGTGGTCCTCCATGCTGCTGTACCGGAAAATGTCGCTCACATTCTGTCCTGATGTCCCTAGGAATCTGCAAGGCAAGGCTCAGCTGATCCCCACCCTGGGGGCCAGCAGCTGTACCCCCACAGGGCCCAGAGCTCCCCCTGCATTCTCATGGCTGCTGTCCCAGGCCAACTTTGACAAAGACACTAGGTCCCGGCCAACTGCAGCCCTGGACCCAACCCTCCCCTCCCAGTGCCACCGAGGCAAGAGGCCAGTGCTCAGCTGGGGTGTGGCCGCAAGTGGCTACCTGACTCCATCAATGGTGGCCTGGTAGGGGTTGGTGACCAGCTGGAGGGTTGAGTAGGCAGTGGCCAACGGGAACATGCAGGGGTGCAGGGGCTGCTGGGGGAGTGTGTAGTTGGTTGGGTCAAATTCTCCCGGCATCACATCCACGGGTACCGAGGCCTGAAGGCATAGGGAGAGTCAGGGGAGCTTTGTAAGGCCCGGCGCCCTCCATATGTGGCCCCTCCAGATCTCACCCACCCCTCCCCCGGCCCGCCTTCCAGTGCCCAGCTGCAGCCTCAGAGACCCCAATGTCATCACCCAGCTGGCCCCCAGCTCACTCACACTCAGCTGCAGGAGGATCTCATCCAGCATCTTGACGGCCTCCACGCTGGCTGCCTGGGTTTTCTTGGTTAAGTACTTGGCCTGGGGATACGAGTCAACAGGCTGTGAGGCCCCCGCTGCTGGGTGTGGTTAGGGTCTGCACCACGGGCTCCCCTGCCCTCAGAGTGGGCCCCGAGCAGAGGTCCTGGCATCACCGCAGGGCATGTCCCACCAGACATGTGAGGCCCTGGACCCCGACTCTCCCGGGGGAAGGAGGAAAGGAGGAGCTTGAATGCAGGCAGGCAGGCAGGCACTGTACCTTGTTGATGGAGTCTCTGCTCTGGGTGTTGTGGCTCAGGAGGTTCCCGGCCAGGATTACCCGGGACACATGCGCGGCACTGCACTGCTCCCCCTCGTCCCCCAGCTGCCCGGTCACCACATCCACCAGCAGCTGGGTGCCCAGCAGGCTCTCGCCCCCACCTCCACCCAGGCCCAGGCCAGACACCAGCAGCACAAACCTGCGGGAGAAGTCGGGGTCCTCGTGGGTGCCCAGACGGCAGGTGTCCCTGCTCTGCACCCACCCTGGCCGCCATCACGGGTGAGCAGGGGACATGCAGCCCGGCACCTGTGATTTCCCGGGACCACCGGCCGGGCCCCTGTGCACCTGCTCCTCACCTGTCTGTGTCAAGGCAGGGTGCGGGCTCCTGAGGAGCAAGCTCTGCAAAGCAGTGGTCCTCCACCAGAAACTTCCCAGTGTCTCTCACGGAGCCGAGCACGGCCAGGACCGTCCCTGCAGAGCAGTGCTATTAGCCTCCAGGAGGGAAGCCCAAGAACCGCTTCCTTCCAGTCACTCACAACGCAAAACCGTCCAGCTCTCCTGTGCCGCGCTGGCAAATGATCACCCCTCCTGCCCCTACCTGTGACCAGCTTGCACACATCAATGGTGCCTTCCAGTTTGATGCGCTGCAGTTCATCTTCCAAGACCAGCTCGTCGTCCGGATGGATGTATTTGCTCCGTGGGGGCTGGGGGAGTAGGTTGTGCTGGAATTCGGAGACGGGAGGTAGTTTTGGGGCTGGAGGCCACCAAGGCTCCTGCACCCCACAAGTGAGATGGCACGGTGACCCCGACCCCCAATTCCCTGGGACCATGGCAGGAGGTCCCACGGGTGCCCACAGGACGTGTCCCAGGGGAGGCATGTGTCAGCCAGCTGGCTCACCTCTTCGCTGATCTCCCGCAGGATGGATGGCTGGAGCGGCATGGCCTTGAACAGGGTCCCCACCACACAGCACTTCTCCCCGGGCTGTAGCTCACATAGCTTCTTTATTTGGACTCCAGCACCTGAGTGTGACGGGCATGAGCTCAGACCAGGCAGCCCTCCCAGCCCACCCTGGGGCACTGCAACAGGCCTCATGGAGCCGTGCAGCCCACGGGCCTGGGCTCTGGAGGAGAAAGAGACCTTCGGGGGCAAGGACCCCCAAAACTAGTAGACTCGGACCCGGGACAGAAGGATCCGGGATATGGTTAGGTCCCTGGATCCCGTGTCCTTATAAGAAAGGCAGACGTGCAGAGGAGGCACCATGAAGACGGAGGCAGAGACTGGGAGGCCCAGGCAGCCACCAGGGACTGGAAGAGGCAAGAAAGGGTCCTCCCTAAGAGCCTCCGGAGGGCACAACCCTGCCAACACCTGATGTCACACTCCTGGCCTCCAGAACTGAGAGCACATTTCTGTTGTCCTAAGCTGCTCAGTTTGTGGCTTTGTCATCTGCTGCAGCAAAAAGCAAAAGGGAACCAACAGTCTTACGTCATTTATACCTAACTGTGACACTGGCTCTGAGGAGGAAGCATGCCAACTCTCTGCGCAGCCCTGCCCTAAAAACATCAGAGAGGCACAGTCGGCCAGACTCGTGGGCAGGAGAAAGGGAATGCAAGTCCCAGGAAGCCTGTGGGTTTGTCAGGAGAGACCCTGAGCCTGGGGAAGTGCTGTCAGGACCAGATGGGGTCCTGTGTATGCTGGACCAACCTCTTCCTGAGCCCCTTCTGCTCTGGAGTAACCAAGAACATTCCACAGATCTACATCCCAGGGAGTGGAGGTGGGTAGTTCAAAACAAGAGGAGAGCGCCAGCACCAGACAGAAATGGCATGGAAACACACCCCCAAAGCCTGTCTGCAGGGCCCTCGCTCAGCCCTGGGGGGGCCGTGCCGAGCAGCGAGTGGAACTTCTCCACACTGACAACACGCCGGAGTAGATGTTACTGCCCCGACATACAGCTGAGGAAACGGAGGCACAGGGAGATTGAGTGACGTGTCCAAGGGTACACAGCTGGGGCCCAACGTACGCAGCTGAGCACCTGGTAGAGCCACACAGCCCTGTGTCGAGGGCAGGACAGCTGTCCAGCTGGACAGCGTGTGGGCATCGGGCCAGACACCAGCACCAAGAGTGAACACCAAGGCCTGTCCTCACCCTCCGCAAGCTTCCAAACCAGCGGGAGCCAAGGCAAAGGGAACAAGAAAGCCCTGAGGGCTGCTGTGGCCTCTCAAAGCACAGGACAGTAAGCTGAGGTCACGAGGGAAGACGGGGAAAGAGTGTGCCAGGCGGAGGCGATGCCAACACTGAGAAGGGGTTCAGCGTGGTTGGGAAGCTCAAGAGAGACAGACAAGTCCCGGGACAGGCTGAAGTCTGGTCGGAAAGCCTGGCAACATGCAGAATCCACGCGCAGGGACGCATTCTGGGAGAAGCCAGCTTCAACCCCAGCCAAGGCCCCATTCACCACGGCCGCTGTCTGAACTACTGACCCATCTGTGGGCAGAGTAAGACAGCTGTTTTCTGTCACTGGGCAGCTTTGTTAGCAGGAATGGTGACTGCAAGACAGGTGTGGTACCAGAATGGTAGCAGTGACACAGAAACCGAGGAGAATGGAGGAAGCTGCAAGGGAAGCGAGGAAAAGGCCGCTGGGAGCCAGAGGAAGGAGCCCCTCATCATGTGAAGAGAGGAAAGGTGACAGCACTCGTGCCTGCAACAGAGACAACAGAAAACATCCCTGGCAGGTGTGATGGTCTAGTTCTCATGCCTATAATGAAACCAGAGGCGATGCCGTCGGCTCAGTGGGGTGGGACGGGACAGGCGCCTCTGTCCCACAGCCTTCCTGCTGCTTCCAGTGTGCACCCAGAGCTGGGACCACCAAGTCCAGTGCTGGGGGCAAGGAAAATGAGTAAGACACGGTCCCACCTATGAACATTCCAGTTTAACAACGTAACAGAGGAGTTGAAAACTACATGGAAAGCCACTCTTATAAACAGAAGAATTGAGTGAGGCAGCAAAAGTCAAAGGTGGGAGTCCTGCAGGAGAGAGCACAGAAGAACTGGGGAAAAAAGAAAAGATGTGCCTTGCCCAGGCCCCTTGATTAGGAAAGACAGGAGAGCCCCAGGGACAGGAGACTCATGCCCAACCAACACAGAAGGTGCAGAGAAGCAGACAGACAGACAGACATCAGCGAGCACACAGGAAGCCCCCTAGAGAGGCGGTGGGTGTCTTCACGGACACCCTGGCTCCCAGTGCCTGGTGGCTGGCCTGCCACACTGAGCCCCTTGCTAGCCACAGCATGGACACACAATCTGAACTCAAGAAAAGGAAAAACGTATGCTTACACCAGTGAAATCATCACGGCTACGCCAGAGCTCAGCCCCATCTCACCCAGCCTCGGAACTAAACCTCACTCTAAACCTAGCAATTCCTAAGCTAATCCTCATGACTACCTGAAGAAGAAACTGAGGCACAAAGAGGTTTACATTCCCAAGATAACTGAGAAGTGGGATAAATTGAAGAAGGTTCCAGCTCTACCAGGTCCCTCATATGACATTTCTGAAAACTCCAGGGACCCTCTGGGCTGGTGGGGAGGAAGCACTTCCCCGAATTCATCACTTACCCCAGTGCTGTTTGGCCCGGCTCACCAGGAAGGGCCTCATTTGGATGAGGCGGGTGGCATAAATGTGGGCATACTGCCGGCTGAAGCTGCGCTCCCCCAGCCGGAAGGGCTGCGAGGAGTTGGTGTACATGGACACAGGCACGCGGGCAAAGGTGGCATTGCTGGCTGACGGCGGGGAGAGCAGAGTATGGGCCCTCTGGGCAGCCTGCTCAGAGAACATGGCTGCGCTGGATGCGTCCAGACCTGGTGCTCACGCCGAGGAGGAGGCAGTCACTGTGAACACACAGACGTGTCCCTGCAACCCCTGCCCACTCCATGGCTTTCCTGGTGTGTCTCCACTGCACCCATGGGCACTGGGAGAGGAGGGGAGAGCTGCAGCTCTCCCCACACATGGTTCAGGATGGCACCTGGAAGTCAGCTGTGCTGGATATCAAAGTGTGCCTTGGAATCCTCATCCAGAAAGGAGAGCTAGGAAATGCTTCTCCCACCCAGAGCTCTCCAGACCTGCCCCAGGTATCCACGGCTGGCCTCGCATCTCCACCTAGACAACTAGCGGGCGTCCCAATTCTACCTGCCATCCACCCCCATCTTGCTCCCCCGCACCTGCCCCATCTCAGGGCATGAGGGCAGTCTCATTATCATATAAGTCTACCATAAAATAATAAGCCTATTTTAAACAAAACAAAATATTAATCAGTCACTCCTTTGCTCAAAAGGCCCTCCGTTTCAGTGACTAAAACTCCAAGTCTCTACTGACATCTGCCCCAGCTCTTCTCCCTCCACTGCCTACAGGTGCAGACTCGCTGGCTCCCCATACCCTGCTCTCCCTGTCTTTGCTAACGCTTCACCCTCTCCAACTGCAACCGTCCCTTGGCACTTCTATTTCTCCCATTTTACTGTTTACTGAGCCCCGACCCCGCCTCCCGGCGGCCGCCCAAACCGAACGCAGCCCCGACCCCGCCTCCCGTGGACGCCCAAACCGCACGGAGCCCCGACCCCGCCTCCCGTGGACGCCCAAACCGCACGGAGCCCCAACCCCGCCTCCCGGCAGCAGCCCGGGCCGCACCGAGCCGCGCTCTGAACCACGAGCCCGGTGCAAACCGTCGGACAGAGCACATGGGACGGCCTTCGGTCCCTCCTTTTTCGTGCATGGTTTCAGGGCAGCCGCTAGGTGCCCGTACCCTGCTTGTACCGCACGGCTCTGGGCCGGGGCGGAATCGGACTGACTTCCGGCCCAAACGAGCTGAGCGGGGCCGCAGCCCTGGAAGAAGTCCTGGCCCGCGCTCTAACTTCAGCTTGTCGAATGCAGCAGGGACCCTGAGAGAAGCCGCCCAGCCTCCGCCACGCGCGGACTCGGAACCCCGGCCCCGCCGCCGCCGCCGCCACGCGGACCGGGGGACGCGGGACCTCACTCACCAAGCCGCGCGCTGCCGACCACCTCCCGCCAATCCGCGCGCACCACCCCGCCCCTCTCCGCGTGCTGCCTCCAGCCAATCACCAAGCTGCCCGCTCCGTCTATCACCTCGGGGCCCGCCCACCTCCCTGGGCTCGCGCGCCCCGCCCCTGACGCCTCTACCAATCACCAACCCGCCCGTTCCGTCCATCACCGTGGGGCCTGCCAATCCGCGAGCGCCCCGCCTCTGGTCGCGCCCCGCGTTTCCCGGACTACGCGGGCCGATGGGTGCTGCGAGACCCGAGCATTCGCGTGTCCCGAGGCCTGTGCCTGAGGTCCGTGGGCGGAGAGCAGAGCTGGGGACTGCGGTGCGGGACAGAGGAGGAGCGCTTCGGGCTAGGGTTAGTGTTAGGGAAGCGGACAGGCCGTGGCCCAGCGTACACTGAACTCTCCTTCATCCTGCACCCGCCCTCGGCTGTCCCGGCGCCGCGCCCGCTGCGGGGTGCTCTCCCCCGCACGACACCGATGCCCGGAGCCAGGGCGCCCTGGCCGCGGAGCTCGCTCCCTCCTTCGCACGCGCAGCCGCGGGGCGGGTCGCACGCACTGAGCGTCATTCCCTGCGCGCCGCTTCCGGTGCCGGTCCGGTCTCCAGGACAACGGGGGTCGTGAGGGCGGGTGACACCCCAGAGCTCCGGCTGCAGGAGGTCCCTCACACTTGCTGCTGCATCGCATGCTGTCACAGCCTGGGGAAGGCGGCGGGGGCCCAGGGCCGGTGCCGTCGGTCGTGGGGGGTGGGGCGGGCTCCCGACGGTGGGGACGCGTTTGTGCAGCATCCGTGAAACGTTTGGAGAATTGTGCTCCTTGCTGCCCCGAGCTCGGGCGCAGACCTGCGGCCCACCGATGCCACGTGGAAGCTGGACCACGGCTGGCAATTGCTAAGTTCTTACTTTGCGACAGAAAACGAACCCCGATTTGTTCTCTCCACTTAGGGCTCTTTGGACGTGAAACCAAAGATGTTCTTAAATGTGTAGACACATAAAAGGCCTCAGGGAGCTGAAGGCTCGACAGAAGCTGCGCCTTTGGGAGTGGGCCCCTCAGAGCCCGATAGAGTGTCCCCGGAAAGCCAGGGCTGGGTGGTTGCGCCTGCGGTGCAGGGTAGGGGTCTTCTGTGATGTTCACTCGCGTGTTTTTATGTGCAGTTTTTTATTCTGGAAAAATACCGTTTCACCCGCTGTGAAGTGTCTAGTTCAGGGGCATTAAATATATTCACAGTGTTGTGCAGCCATCACCACCACCCATCTCTGGATCCGTTTCATTATCCCAAACTGAATCTCTGTCCCCGTAACACAGTAATCCCCCACTCCCTCACCCCATCTCCATTAATTCCAATTTGCTGTCTGTCTCTATGAATGAGCCTCTTCTAGGGTACCTCATACAAGTGGAATCATAAATATTTGTCTTTTTGTATCTGGCTTATCATGTATTTAAGGGGTACATCTTCAAGATACCTCCATATTGTAACGTGTCAGAATTTCCTTCTTTTTTATGGGCCAATAATACTTTGTGGGTACAAACCACCTTTTGTGCATCCATTCAGTTCGTCAATTGACATTTGGCTCGTTTTCATCTTGTGACTACCATGAATAATGCTGCTTACCTACAAGTGCAATTGCTGGAGCAAATGGTAATTCTATGTTTAATTTTTTTTTTTAAGAGAGAAACAAAGCATCAGTGAGGGAGGGGCAGAGAGAGAGGGAGACAAAGAATCTTAAAGCAGGCTTCAGGCTCCAAGCTATCAGCACAGAGCCCGACTCGGGGCCCAAACTCACAAGCTGTGAGATCATGACCTGAGCTGAAGTCGGTCGCTTAACCAACTGAACCACCCAGGCGCCCCTTCCATGTTTAGTTTTTTGAGGACCTCCCCCTACACACACACACAGTTTTCCACAGCTGTTGCACCACTGTGCATTCCCACCTACAGTACACAAGGTTTTTCAGTTTCTCCACATCCTGGCCAACACTTGTTCTTTTCTGGTTTTTTAACACGAACTCCTTTTTTTTTTTTTTTAATTTTTTAAATGTTTATCTTTTTTTAGAGACAGAGAGCGACAGAGCATGAGCCTTTTTTAGAGGCAGAGAGAGAGGGACACACAGAATCAGAAGCAGGCTCCAGGCTCTGAGCTGTCAGCACAGAGCCCGATGTGGGGCTTGAAGCCATGAACTGCGAATTCATGACCTGAGCCGAAGTTGGACGCCTAACCGGCTGAGCCACACAGGTGCCCCTCTGGTTTTTTGATGGTAGCCATCCTAATGGGTTTTAGGTTGAATGTCAGTGTGGTTTTTATTTGCATTTCCCTAATGATTAGTGACACTGTGTGTATGCACTCTGTTATTTTTTTTATAACCTGTGCCTTTGGTGTCATAGCCAAGAAGTCATTGCCAAATCCAGTGTCATGAAGCTTTCCCCCTATGGTTTCTTCTAAGAGTTTTATAGTTGTAGCTCTTAGGCTTACGTCTTTGATCTGTGTAGGATTAACTTTTATATATGATTTTAGGTAAGGGTTCAACTTCACTTTTTGCATGTACATATCCAGTTTTCCCAATGCCATGTGTTGAAAACACTGTCCTTTTCTCATTGAATGGTCTTGGCATCCTTGTCAAAAATCATTTGACCACGCATGCAAAGGTTTATTTCTGGGCGATTTCACTGGTCTATCTGTCTGTCTTTATGCCAGTACCACACTGTTTTGATTATTGTAGCTTTGTTGTAGGCTTTGAAATCAGAGAGTGTGAGTCCTCCCACTGTGTTCTTTTTCAGGATTGTTTGGCTATTTGGGGTCCCTTGAGATTCCATGTGGATCTCAGAAAGGGTTTTTCCATTTCTGCAAAAAATATCATTGGGGTTTTGATAGAGATTGCATTTAATCTGTAGATCACTTTGAGTAATACACTTTAACAATACGAAATCTTCTAATACATGAACATGGAATGTCTTTCCAGTTATGTCTTTAGTTTGTCTTGTTTTTTTTCAGCTAAGACAGCAGAAGAGATGATTTGTTGTACACATGTTATATACAGCCACAAGTGGAAACAGAGTTAGTCCTGAAAGTCACAGGTCCAGGGCAAAGGACTAAAAGGGACTGTTTTGGTATGAGCAAGGCTTGTGCTGTGTCATTGCAATCAGATGATGATGGATGTTCTAGAGCCATTGAATCAAGTTCTAGAAAGTAGGCATGCAGTCCAACAATTCGTACCAGCATCCCTGGCCTCTGGCTTTCCTTGTTTCTGCTCCTGCGGCTTCTGTGGGTGCACAAGCTAGTGGTTTACTTGGACCTCTGCCTCATCTATCTTTCTTTCTTTCTTTCTTTCTTTCTTTCTTTCTTTCTTTCTTTCTTTCTTTCTTAATGTTTATTTTTGAGATAGAGAGCAAGTGGGGGAGGGGCAGAGAGAGGGAGACACAGAATCCCAAGCAGGCTCCATGCTGTCAGTGCAGAGCCCGATGTGGGGCTCTAACCCACAAACCGTGAGGTCATGACCTGAGCTGAAGAAATCAAGAGTCAGATACCCAACTGATGGGGCTACCCAGGTACCCCTGCCTCATCTTTTACACTTAAGCCTGCACATTCGCTTCTTCCTCCACTTGGCTTTCATGATGCAGAGGTTTCCAAGAAGATGGTGCTAAGGCTAAGAGAGTATGTCCTTGGCTGTTTTCAGCAATGTATTTTAGTGTCCAGTGTACAAGTGTGTCACATTCTTGGTTATGCTAATTCCTAAGTGTTTTGTTCTTTTGATACTATGTAAATGGTTTTTATTTTTATCTTTTTTATTATTTTTTAAGTTTATTTGAGAGAGAAAGTTTGAATGGGGGGGGGGGGCAGAGAGGGAGGTGGAGAGAGAATCCCAAGCAGGCTCTGCACCGGCAGCATGGAGCCCCACATGGGGCTCAAACCCACAAACTGCGAGATCATGACCTGATCCAAAGTCGGACACTTAACCGACTGAGCCACTCAGGCACCACTTCTTCTTCTTGATTTTAGAGGAAAAGCTTTAAGTCGTTTATAATTGAGTTTGATTTTAGCTGTGGGTTTTTCGTATCTGTATTTTATTACCTAAGTTACTTTCCTTCTATTCTTAGCATTCCAGCATTCTCAGCATTCCAGATTTTAGCCATTGTTTTTTTAAATTTTTTTTTTCAACGTTTATTTATTTTTTGGGACAGAGAGAGACAGAGCATGAATGGGGGAGGGGCAGAGAGAGAGGGAGACACAGAATCGGAAACAGGCTCCAGGCTCTGAGCCGTCAGCCCAGAGCCCGACGTGGGGCTCGAACTCACGGACCGCCAGATCGTGACCTGGCTGAAGTCGGACGCTTAACCGACTGCGCCACCCAGGCGCCCCCAGATTTTAGCCATTTTAATAGGGGTGTAGTGGTATCATTGTTATAATTTGCATTTCCCTGATGAAACGTTGTGGAACATCTCACATGCTTATTTGCCATCAGTATATCTTTTCTGGTGAGGTGTCAAAATCTCTGGCCCATTTTTTTTTTAAGTGCCCATGCTAGGGGTTTAATGCTTTGTGGCCCCCTTTTGTAACTCTTAATAGTTTTATTTTTCATTATTTTTATTTATTTATTTTTTTCAATATATGAAGTTTATTGTCAAATTGGTTTCCATACAACACCCAGTGCTCATCCCAAAAGGTGCTCTCCTCAATACCCATCACCCACCCTCCCCACCCTCCCACCCCCCATCAACCCTCAGTTTGTTCTCAGCTTTTAAGACTCTCTTATGCTTTGGCTCTCTTCCACTCTAACCTCTTTTTTTTCCCCTTCCCCTCCCCCATGGGTTTCTGTTAAGTTTCTCAGGATCCACATAAGAGTGAAACCATATGGTATCTGTCTTTCTATGTATGGCTTATTTCACTTAGCATAACACTCTCCAGTTCCATCCATGTTGCTACAAAGGGCCATATTTCATTCTTTCTCATTGCCACATAGTACTCCATTGTGTATATAAACCAGAATTTCTTTATCCATTCATCAGTTGATGGACATTTAGGCTCTTTCCATAATGTGGTTATTGTTGAGAGTGCTGCTATAAACATTGGGGTACAAGTGTCCCTATGCATCAGTACTCCCGTATCCCTTGGGTAAATTCCTAGCAGTGCTATTGCTGGGTGATAGGGTAGGTCTATTTTTAATTTTTTGAGGAATCTCCACACTGCTTTCCAGGGCGGCTGCACCAATTTGCATTCCCACCAACAGTGCAAGAGGGTTCCCGTTTCTCCACATCCTCGCCAGCATCTATAGTCTCCTGATTTGTTCATTTTGGCCACTCTGACTGGCGTGAGGTGATATCTGAGTGTGGTTTTGATTTGTATTTCCCTGATGAGGAGCGACGTTGAGCATCTTTTCATGTGCCTGTTGGCCAACTGGATGTCTTCTTTAGAGAAGTGTCTATTCATGTTTTCTGCCTATTTCTTCACTGGGTTATTTGTTTTTCAGGTATGGAGTTTGGTGAGCTCTTTATAGATTTTGGATACTAGCCCTTTGTCTGATATGTCATTTGCAAATATCTTTTCCCATTCCATTGGTTGCCTTTTAGTTTTGTTGGTTGTTTCCTTTGCTGTGCAGAAGCTTTTTATCTTCATAAGGTCCCAGTAGTTCATTTTTGCTTTTAATTTCCTTGCCTTTGGGGATGTGTCAAGTAAGAAATTGCTACGCCTCTGGCCCATTTTTAAATTGGATTGTTTTCTTATTTTTAGTTTTAAAAATTCTTTGTATATTTTGGATAACAGCCTTTTATCAGATACCTTTTGCAAGTATTTTCTCCCATTATTGTGGCTTGTCTTTTCATTCTCTTGACAGTATCTGTCACAGAGCAGACTTTTTTTATTTTAATGGTCCCACTCAGACATGATGTATAATTCTTTTTATATGTTGCTGGATTCTGTTTGCTAGTGTTTCCTTGAAGAGTTTTGCATTCCTCTTTATAAGAGATATTTGTTGTTTTATTTTCTTGTGATGTCTTCGTATAGTTTTGGTATCAGGGTAATACTGGCCTCAAATGAGATGTGAAGTGTTCTCTTCCCTTTTATTTTTGGAAAAGTCTTTGAAGGATCGGTATTAAATTTCTTTGAATGTTTGGTAAAATTCAGTGGTGAAGCATTTGGCTTTTTATGGATTGTTTTTTGATTACTGATTCAGTCTCTACACTAGCTAATACGTCAGTTCAGACAATCCATTTCTTAAGTCAGTTTTGGTAATTCATGTCTTTCTAGGGATTTGTCCATTTCACCTAAATGACTAAAATTTTGGTGTACACTTTTTCATACTATTACTTTAAAATCTTGGGGCGCCTGGGTGGCGCAGTCGGTTGAGCGTCCGACTTCAGCCAGGTCACGATCTCGTGGTCCGTGAGTTCGAGCCCTGCGTTGGGCTCTGGGCTGATGGCTCAGAGCCTGGAGCCTGCTTCCGATTCTGTGCCTCCTTCTCTCTCTGCCCCTCCCCCGTTCATGCTGTGTCTCTCTCTGTCTCAAAAATAAATAAAACGTTTAAAAAAAATAAAAAAATAAAATCCTTTTTATTTTTGTACAGTTGGTAGTAGCGTCCTTACTTTCATTTCTGATTCTAGTAATTTAAGCCTCTTCCCTTTTGTTTTAGTTAATTTAGCTAAAAGTTTATCACTTTTGTTGATCTTTTGAAACAAACAGCATTGGTTTCATTGATTTTTCTCTATTTTTTTCTATTATCTATTTCATTAATTTCTGTTCTGATCTTCATTATTGTGATTCTTCTCCTTGCTTCAGGTTTATTTTGCTCTTCTTTTTCCATGATCTTAAATTGGAAGGTTAGCTTGTTGATTTGAGATTTTCTTTTTAATGTTGACATTTACAGCAGTAAATTTCTCTCTAAGGACTGCTTTGGCTGCATTGTGTATGTTTTGATATATTGTGAATTCCTTTTCTTTTAGCTTAAAATATTTTCTGATTTACTTCTTGCTTTCTTCTTTGACCCACTGGCTACACAGAAGAGTGTTGTTTAATTTCTATGTATTTATGAGCTTCTAAAATCTCTCCATTATTCACTTCTAATTTCATTTCATTATGATTAAAGTACATACTTTGTATTATTTTATCCCTTTAAATCAATTGATATTTCTTTTGTGATGTAGTATGTAGTATGCCCTATCCTGAAAAACATTCCCTGTGTATCCTGCAAGAATGCATATTTTGTTGTTTGTTGGCGTGTTCTGTAGGTGTCTATTTGGTCTGGTTGGTTTATAATGTTGGTTGATTCTATTCCCTTATTGATCTTCTGCTTAGTTTTTCTATCCATTCTTGAAAGTGGGTACTGAAGTCTCCACCTGTTATCATTGATTTGTCTATTTCTCTCTTTCTGTCAGTTTTTGCGTCATGCATTTTGGTGCTCTTTTATTAGATGCATGTATGTTTGCATTTGTTGTATCTTCCTGATTACCCTTTACCTCTAGTAACATTTTCTCTTTAAGGTCTGTTTTGTCTACCCTGCGTATAGTCACTGCAGGGTATTTTTTTCATCCTAATACTTTCAGTCTATTTGTGTCTTTGAACCCAAAGTATCTCCTATACAGAACATACAGTTGAATCATTTTTTTTTCAAATCCAGTCCGATAATCTGTTTTAAAAAGCAGATTGGGTGACTTATTCCATTCATATTCAATGTTATTGATATAGTTGTATTTACTTCTGCCATTTTACTTTTTACTATTGTCTGCATTGTGTCTTTTTCCTCTCTTCCTCCTTTACTGCTTTCTTTTGCACAGAGTGATGATTTTCTGAGATAGCACTGTAATTTCATTCATTTTTTCTAAACTATGTTTTTTATTGTGTTTTTTAGTGGTTGCTCTAGGGTTTACCCTATCCATCTTAACTATCAGAATCACATTCAGAGTTATACTAGCTTAATTCCAGTAATATGTAGAAACATTACTGGGGCACCTGGCTGAGTGACTTTTGATCTTGGGGTTTTGAGTTAGAGCCTCACACTGAGTGTGAAGATTACTTAAAAAATAAAATCTTGGGACACCTGGGTGGCTCAGTTGGTTAAGCCTCCGACTGGATTTCAGCTTAGGTCATGATCTCATGATTCAAGATCTCATGGTTCATGAGATCAAGCCCCACACTGGGTTCTGCACTGACAGTGCAGAGCCTGCTTGGGATTCTCCCTTTCCTCTATGCTCCAGACCCTGCTTGTGTTCTGTCACGCTCTCAAAATAAATAAACTTTAAAAAAAGGGCGGGGGGGGGGGCAACTGGGTGGCTGGGTCTGTTGAGCAACCAGCTTCGGCTCAGGTCATGATCTTGCAGTTCGTTAGTTCGAGCCCCGCGACAGCACTCTGCTGTCAGCGTGGCTCTCACTTCGGATCTTCTGTCCCCCTCTCTGTCTCTCTAAAATAAACCTTAACATTTTTTAAAATGGAAATTAAAAAATGAAACTGTCAGTTATTTTACCAGAAAACGGGAGGGGGGCGGTTTGGAGGGGGAGGAATAACATTATTGGAATCCAGGACAAGCAAGCTACAGCAAAACCATAGGCAACTCCAGAGAACAAAGCAGAGGTTCTTCCACAGAGAAAAGGGGGGCTGTTGTAAACTGAAAGTCCATTGGAGTAAACTGGGAGCTGGAAGTGTAGTGGCTTCCCATTGGCTGAGCGGTGGCTGTCTCTTATTGGCTGAGCTGTTGCTGGGGCAGGAGGAGCCCTTTCTTCCTCCTGCAGGGGTAGTAAAGTAGGAGCCACCACACCAGGGAGCGTGTCCCTGTTGAATCAGCACCAACAACGACAGCGAGTGGTGGTGTGAGAGCTTTCCTTCCTCGTATTCATCTCCACATTTTCCACTTTGGTCAAGATCTTTCTTTGAAAATATCCCTAATGGAGGGTCAGGGTTTCCTCAGTTCCGGGAAGAAGCTTCCCTAGTTGTCCTGGGCTGTATGGGAGGGACAGGGCGGAGACGGCTGACCACTTAGGCCCCACGTGAGCAACAAGAAAGGGTCAGGAGGGAGACCTCGCAGGTGCTTCCCATCCCAAGTCTACATTTTCTCTAGGTCTTGAGTGTCGGAGATCATCCTGAGGCACAAAGCCAACATCACTATTGGACACAGCATTTTTTTAAAAACAAAATATGAAACTTAATTATACAAAACAGAAGACGTAAGGCTACAACTCCAAAGTGTTTGATGGTTGTAAACCAGGACTCTATATCTGAAAGTAGCCAACTGAAATATTTACTGGCATTTATTCTGACTCAGGGGTGGAGGGTTGTCTCCACAAAGGGAAACCGGGGGGTCACTCATGCCTCCTGTTAAGTGACCAGGAAAGCAGAATAGTGGATACCATAAGAACACAATGAGAGAAAACCCAGGTGCCTTTGGGAAGATACGGGGCAGGAATAAACGTGAAGCAACAGCTAATAAACTTTTTGGAAAACAGCAAAACTTCAAAGATGTTTTAAAACAGTATTGGTATCGCAAAAGAACTGTTTAGAAACATACATTTTATCAATAATAGTCCATAAAGTTGTAAATTCAGAGACATGAATTTGGATAAGAATCCAGAGTCAGTTAACAGTTCAGATGAAAGAAAGACTTTTGTGAACTCTGAACCTTCTAATCCTTCAGAAAAAGCAAGAGAGAGATTAATTTTTTCAGGGTGATGATGAGGCTGTTTCCAAAAGATCATAATCATGGAAGAGGTATCCTCCTTTTGTAATAGTTTGGGAGTGCAGACAAGGGCATTTTCTTTCCATCAGAGAGAGAGAAGACGCAGAAGTGAGGAAAGGTACACAGGCCAGTCCAGGCATCTTGGGACAGAGTCTCGTCAGATGTCGTCCACGTGGATTCCAGACAATCTGCACTTTCAGGCCACCACATGTAGTGCAGGGCCAGTCCCGAGATTCCAAGAGTCTATTCCCGGGAGTGTGTCTACACAAAGTTGCTCAACAGATCCCGATAAGGGTCTTTCCAGGAGGGTTGAAGAGTCTGTCTGGAGGTGTCTCTTCCAACAGATGAAATCTCCAGGCTGCAAGGTGTGAGGCTTCCGGCATCGTCTCCCAGGAGTGCACCACGAGGGGTCTCCATAAAAAGCAAGACTATTTTAATTGAAGCAGCTAGGTCTTTGCGATATGAAAGTATATCACCTTTTACGTCAACTGTGTGTCAGAGGAGGCAGAGGCCAAGTGTACCGGATGTCCTGTGACAACCTCAGAGTGTGAGAATCTGTGAGCTCTGAGGGGGTGGATCCCAGATGTAGAGGACCAACAGCAATGCTTTAGGCCACGATATTTGGAAGGTCTTTACAAATTTTGCCAATTGAGTCTTAACAGTGCTGTTAGTGCATTTTATTAGCCCTGAGGATTGAGGACGTATGCACAACGGAAGTATTGTAAAACTAGTCAGACTGCAATGAACTCATCAAGGCGTCTGACTGGTAAAATGGGTTTCCTGCTAACCGTAAAGGGGGTTCCCTAGGTAGGGGGTTATCTTTGCTAATAAAACTTTGGCCACAGAACAGATGTTGGCCTGTCTACAAGAGAAAACTTTGGTCCAGTGAGAAGGCAAAGCAAAAATGACTAAAACATGTTTATATCCATGAGAAGGGAAAGCTGTATGAAATCCATTTGTAAGAACTGGTTTCTCTGGATTTATACTTTGGGGAGGTGGGACAAATGAGGTAGACACTTGTCATGGCCTTATTCAGACTTGCCCATCAGCATTGGTTCATGAGTGCTGTCATTTTGTCACTAGAACAATAGTTCAATGCATGTACAGTGGTAAGTAGGATTTTTAGCATTTCTGGGAGGGCTGGATTGTTATTTGGTCTAAACCAGAGTTTCCTCTCTCTCTCTTTTTAATTTTAGAAAGAGAGTGTGTGTGCACTATTGGGGGAGGGAAGGAGAGAGAGAGAGACAGAGAGAGAGAGAGAGAGAGAGACAGAGAGAGAGAGAGTCTTAAACAGGCTCCACGCCCAGCATGGAGCCCAACGCGGGGCTCAATCCCACAACACTGACACCATGACCTGAGCCGAAATCAAGAGTCAGACTCTCAACTGACTGAGCCACCCAGGCGCTCCCAGAGTTCTCTTTTTATGGATCCAAAAATTATTAGATTCCCAGTATTGTTTTTCCTTTTCTGGGGCCTGTTTTTGGGCATCTCTTGTCACTTTTTCCAAGTTACCATGTAAGAGAACATCTCTCTGCACTGTGACAGAGGCTTGGCCTGAGAGCAGTGTTTTTGGCAGAAATATCAGTGGGGTGGTTCACTTTAGCCTCCGGGGAGTTGAGCCAGAATGCCCAGGAACTTTAATGACAGAGCCAGCACAGCATGGAGTCTACTAAGCTTTGCATATTGGAGCCATTCATAATTTGATCCCGTTGGAGGTAAGGACACCTTGCTATTTTCATAATATTTCATATTTAATATTTAAATCATTAAAAATCTTCATTGGTTGGAGGAGTTTTCTATACATTGTCATGGGGATTCAGAAGGCAACCTGTCAGCACCAAGCAGTTGTGAAGGGCTTCATCCGGATCCAGATGTAGCCCTCATTTCAAGATCAGATGCTGCAAGTATCAAAACTGAGTTCGAGCAAACTTACAGTTTCCTTGGGGATTTTATGTCCCTTTAAGGCCAAAAATTTTTCTTTTTTAACTTTTTTAACTTTTTTAAATTTTTTATTTATTTTTGAGAGAGAGAGAGCAGGATTAGGGGAGAGGCAGAGAGAGAGAGGGACACACAGAATCCCAAGCAGGCTCCAGGCTCTGAGTTGTCAGCACAGAGCCCCACACGGGGCTCAAACTCATGAACCATGAGGTCATGACCTGAGCCGAAATCAAAAGTCGGACGCGACTGAGTCCCCCAGGTCCCCACAAGACTTAACTTTAGAGGGGGCAGGGAGGGACTAGGGAGAGATTCAGAGGAAAAGGGAGTCTTGGCAGAAAGAACAGAGCACAGTGGCCCCGGAGGCAGGGCTCTGGCACAAGGTGGCCACCACTAGCCTGCAGACAGAGAAGACAGGAGGGCAAAAAAGGTCTCAGAAGCCTTTCTGACTTCTTTCCATTCATTGTTTGCCTCAGTTACTTTATAAATAGTATTTTGCAAAGAGGCAAACATAGAATCCTGAAAATATTTAGAAGCCTCAAGGTGTCATCAATTAAAATAGGCATCCCACCAGGCTCCTGGACAGCTCCATCAGTCAAGCTCAGATCATGATCTCACAGTTTGTGGGTTCGAGCCCCACATCGGGCTCTGTGCTGACAGCTTGGAGCCTGCTTCTGATTCTGTGTCTCCCTCTCTATCTGCCCCCCCCCCAAAATAAACATTAAGAAAAATAGGCATCTCATTCAGCCTTTTTTTTTTTTTTTCGTTTAGAAGCTGTGGCTTTCTAATTTAACTTGGAGGAAAACAAGTTTAGAGAGATTGCAGGTTCCCCATAACTGAAATTCTAAATACTGAGCCCTGTCCATGGCAAGGCCTCTGCTTGCTGAGGCCCAGGTAGGGAGGGTCCCAGGGGCCGGGCAAGGCCAGCAGCAGGAGCCCAGGCTGTGGAGGCCTCTGTGCAGGAGGCGCAGAGGAGAGGAAGGTGAGGCTTGAAGGCCCAGACCCAGGGCACACAGCAGGTATGCTCCGGGCCAGGCAGCCAAGAACATCCATGCCCCAGAGCAGGGCCTGAGGCAGGGAACTGGGTCCCAATCACAAGTCACAGGAACCAGCTGGAGGCACCCAAGCACAGTGTGGGTGTCATCACATAGGCACAGGTCTGCGGATGAAGGGCAGGCAGGACACCCCCTTCCATCTGTCACCTGGCCTGCACTCCCCCCCAACCCCTACCTCTCTGTCCGCCGCAGACCTGCTGCCTCTGCTCTGTGTCCCTCTGGAGCAGTGGCCACCCCATTTCAGTCGCCAGTGGCCCAAGGCAGGGTCCCATCTCCCTAGAGGACCATAGCAAGGAGGGCCAGGATGGAACCTGGCGGGAACTGGAGGTGGTCCAGCCCAGTCGGCCATGGGAGGGGGCCACAGGGGCCTGCCCGAAGCCGGGGAGAGGGGTGCAGAGTGGGGGAGGAGGAAGAGGAAGCGGGGAGTCAGAAGGGGCCCTGCGAGAGGGGCAGTGGAGGTGATGCTGACGCAAAGCAGGGCAGGCGGGGCGACAGAGTTCTATTTCGGTGCTGTATGTGTCTGCATGTCAGCAGCACGTCCCTGTGGGGATGGTCCCCAGATGGTGAGAGGGCCGGCTGCAGGCAGGAGATCAGGGGGGTTCTGGACCCCTGGGGTGGGGGAGACGGTTACCGAAGGGCCGCTGTTTGTCCTCATCAGGACGGAGCATAAGACCTTGTGTCACTCTGCTGCCATATCACAAGCCGTCCGAGTCTTGCTGACTTAAAGCCACAATTTCTCATTTCTCATGGTGCCAGGCAGCTCGCCATCTCTTCCCGCCTGAGCTTGGACGTGGCCACTGGACTGGGGCTGGGGCCCAAGAGTTCAGCCTGAGGTGGGAGGATCCACGCTTCTCCTTCCCTGAGATTTTATCTCGGGCTTTGTCTTGGCCTGGTGGCCTCTGGCTTCCCTGAAGCCACCAGACTGCTAGAAGCCAACAAGCTGCCAGCCTGGACTCCCCTTGGAGAAACAGGCCGGGCCTTCTGATAGGAGTAGCCCCAAAGACAACTGGGCACACTGTATACCTTAACCACCATGCAGCCTCCCTGCCGCCTTGAGGCCACCAAGTTCCGTGGTCTTGCCACTGCCTTCTTTTGTGCTAGGAAATTGTCAGGTCGCCCAAATAGACAGCAAGAGAGGCTGACTGGGCACCAACAAGCCCATACCCCAGCCCATCCGCACGTCCCAGTCTGCACATTTAGTCAGGAAAATGAAATCAAGTGCTAGGTGGCGCCCGGCCCTGTGGATATGTCCAGTGGTCCCCAACTGAAACTAGTGTCGCAGGGACTTAGTCTAGGACTTAGATCAGTCCTCAGAAGAGGAGGCTGGGAGGGCATGGTGGGCACTGTCAGACGTCCTCATTTTCAACCCCTGGGTGTGTGTGGAGCCTGGAGACATCGGGGCTCACAGACCCAGCATGTGGGCAGGCTGTGCGGGGCCTCCCATGACCTGTTTCGCTCCTGGCGAGGGAGCCCCAGACCCACTGCCTCGATGGCCACTGCTCTGCTCTGGGCTCCGTCTGCACAAAGATCAAAGCAGGTCAAACCTGGCTCAGCCGCCTCCTGGCTCTGTGTGGTCTTGGATGGGTGGCTCAGCCATGTGCTGACTCAGTTTATCTGGAAGTGGGGATAGCGGTCAGACAGTACTGGTCGGGACCAGGTTCTGCTGTAAGGGTAAGAAAGTCCAAATATCAGGGCTGTAGTCACACCAGAGCTCACTCCTCTTTGTGTTGGATATGAAGGGGGGATCTGGGTTGTGTGGTGCCTCCAGGCATTGGGGACCCGGCTGAGTCCAGTGCAGGAGCCCTACAGTCCTGGGGGCCATGTCCAGCTGTGTTCCAGGGACGGAGGTGGAGGAGGGCACACATCTGTCTCTTGAGGACAAAACTGCTCCACGATACAGGTCTGACACCTGCTGGGTCACACCTCCCAGCAAGTGGTGAGCCTGAGAAGTGTGCTCTTTGCTCTGAGGCCAGAAGCTCACCGAGGCACGTGGCACACACTGGCAGCCTCTCCCGCACAGATGAGGAAAGCGCACCGCTGAGGAGGAGTGGGGCTGGTTCGAGGTTGCTCACATGCACAGGGAGGGAGGCTGCAGGCTGACTCCCGGGGGGCCTTCTCCAGTGCAGGGCCCCTGTGCCTCCACACCCCAGCCTTTCAGGCCTCGAGAGTCTAGAAGGCTCACGGCAGAGAAGAGGCCAGTGTACTTAGACCTATTATTTACTCGTCTCCTCACCTTACTAGACACGCCTGCTTTCAGAGCAAAGCACCAGCTCTGCAACACCCCCAGACCCTCCCGCCCAAACTGGAGAATGGAGAGGGTCCAGGCTTGAGGAGGGGTGAGGGGGGCTGGGGCGACCGTCCAGAAACCTAAGCACCGCCCACGCCCACGAAGCAGCTGCACACCCCGTCTTTATGGTGGTGGAAAGAACTTGTGAACCACTGCCAGCCAGCCAGAGCGGCCCCGGGTGGGAGGACGCGGGGCAGGGGACGGGGCCCAGGCTGGGGGGGGGGGGGCGCTGGAGGGACCCCAGGATAAAACGGGAAGCAAACAGGCCAGGCCCACACAGACGGAGCTGCGCCAGGTGGACACGGATGGAGATGCAGGTCCCCTGGGAAGGCAGGGAACCAGCCACAGGAGTCCCGAAAGAAGGACCGGGTCTCTTACTGACTCGGCACTCACCCAGAGCTCATCACAGCAGTCCCCTAAGAGATCCCGCAGGCAGGTCTTCTCCGTTCTCCACGGAAGCGGCTGAGCTCAGGGACCTGGCTTTGCCGATCACCTTCAACCACACTCCCGTCTTCCTTCCGAAGTGGGCTTGCTGCAGTCCCCGGCAGTGATGCTCCTGCCCTCCCGGGAAACTGGAGAGGGGGCTTCCCGTGTTGTGAAACTGGCAAGAGGCTTCTTAGCTTTCAAATAGATGGACGCAAAAAGAGGTCGAGGAAGAAGGTTCAAGTTTTCTTGCCTTCACAGGGTCCCTGCCTGCCACTACTCCGGCCCAGCGGGCCACACTGGCTCCAGGGCCCTCCTGAACAAGTGTTTGCCGGGGTCTCTTGAGATTCTGTGTTTCCAACCACCACCCCCCTCCCGTGAGGCCTGGGCTGCTGCGGGGATGCCAGGCTTCACATCTAGGGTCTGCAGGGTGTTGGGGGGAGACGGGGCAGTATTTCTCTGTGAACCCCTGGAGAAGGAGGAGGAAGGGGCCGGAGCTGAAGGAAGTTCCCCCAGAGTGGACACGGTCCCCGTGAGGACAAGAGGCTGGAAGCCTCCTTCATGGGCTCCAGCTGAGTGGGCTGTGGGTGAGGTGTGGGGAGGGGACCGCCAGGACCAGGGAGTCCAGGACATCTGCAGATGGGGCCCTGCCCCGGGAGGGCGGGTTAGGAAAGAACTGGGGCAGGTGGCTGCCGACCCTGAGTCCCTGGGGTGTGCATGTCCCATGTCCGTGTCCGGCGAGGTGGACTGCCTGGCAGAGGCAGGCAGGACTCACAGGCCCGGCCCACCCCTGATGCACCTGCTTTGCCCCACCAGACTCGGAACACCTTAGTGTGGGCTCTGCTCTCTGCAAACAAAACCCTCTCTCCTTTCTGCCACAACACGCAGATTCAGCTCTGCCGAAATGAAATGGGCTTCGTTTGGGCTCGGTTCGCAGAGAGCTCTGGCGTGACCCCTGTGTGCTGGGTCAGAACCCCAGCTCCTGAGAGACCACAGGCACATCACACAGCTGGCTCATCAGTATCCAGTGGAAAGGGGATGTTAGCCAAAGATGGTGCCATACACGTCATTTAAAATCTCCTTGTTGGGGCGTCTGGGTGGCTCAGTCGGTTAAGCGTCCGACTTCAGCTCAGGTCACGATCTCACGGTTTGTGGGTTTGAGCTCCGCGTCGGGCTCTGCACTGACAGCTCAGAGCCTGGAGCCTGCTTCAGGTTCTGTCTTTCTCTCTCTCTGCCCCTCCCCCACTTGTGCTCTGTCTCTCTCAAAAATAAACAAACAAATAAAACATTTAAAAAAATTTATAAAATCTCCTTGTAGCCACATTAAGGAAGTAAAAAGCAAAAGGTGAGATTGATTTTAGTAACATTTGTCTCCAACCCAATATATCAAAAATATTATCATTTCAATACGTAATCTATGTGCAAATCATTAATGAGATATTTTATGTTCTTTCTTGTACTCACTCTTCAGAACATGATCACATCTCAAGTCACACCGTGTTTTAAGTGCCCAACAGGCACAGGTGGCCGGGGCTACCATTTCGGGCAGTACCGTGTCTTTCGTGCGCCAGGTCTGTTCTCTGTCTCCGCTTCTGTGCCTTCCGCATCTCACACACACCCACTCTGCTGTCAGGTTACCCCAAGCTAGTTCGTGCAGGCCGTTTTGGTGCAGAAAGGACGAACCTTACTGGACAATGACACCGGGAGTGGGAGCAGAACCGTGGCTCGCACACAGAGATAAAACAAGCCTTGGTCAAAGGTTTTCTGTGCCCGTTCTTCCACGAGGAAGCCACCAGCACGTGACAGCCGGTTCAGAGGAAGAGCCAAGGAGCGGATGCTCGTACACCTGACCCTTGAACAGCGCAGGGCTGAGGGTGTGCCCCGCAGCCGGAAATCCGTGTATGACTTGTGACCCCCCCCCCAAAACTTAACCACTGACAGCCTACTGTTGACTGGAAGCCTGGCTGATAACATGAATAGTCGTGTAACACGTCTTTTGTGTGTCGCATGTATTATATGCTGTGTTCTTGCAGTCAAGTAAGCCTGAGAACGTAAAATGTTCAGAAAATCATAAACAAGTGGGTATGTGGGGCGGTCCTGTATTTGTCAGGGAAACTCCACGTGTAGGTGGACCTACACAGTTCGAACCCATGTTGTCCAGGGTTGAGGGTGCAGTTCACAGATGCTGGCAGGAACTTGCTATTTTATTTTATTTTTTATTAAATTTTTGAAAAAAAAATGTTTATCTATGTATTTTAGGAGGGGAGGGTGGGACAAAGAGAGGAGAATCCCAAGCAGGCTCCACACAGACAGCACAGAGCCTGACCTGGGGCTCAAAACCATGAAACCATGAGATCAGGACCTGAACCGCTATCAAGGGTCAGATGCTTAACCAACTGAGCCACCCAGGCGCTCCCAGAACTTGCTGTTTTAATAGGTGCAACGATGGCTTCTTCTGCAGAGGAGGAGGGGGGTCCTTTGTTCTTCCCCTGGGTCACGTGTTTCTCTGTGTCTAGGGATGGGAACCCTTGGCCTTGCTGTAGGTCATCTACACCTTACAGAAGACAACAAGGCCACAGGGGCCCTGCTGACCAGCACCTTTTTGAAGACACTGATGTTTTTGGTCCCTTGCGTCTTTTACAACTTTTCTCTGCAGAAGCTTGACTTCTGAAATTACCCCTTATCTTTTGAAATCAGTCTGCTGAACAAGCAGGACTCATGTGAGAATTATAACACCTGCTGGGCTGTGTCTCCCGCCATCCCTGCAGGCCTGCTCTCCTCATGAAGACGGCAGTTCCACGACTCCTGCCATCACTAATCAGCCATAGAAAGTGCTCTGCGGACTTTAAATCTCAGGTCTCAATGTCGTAATTGCAAGTGCAAGTCCCAAATAAAAATAAAAACTGAACACTTCTCCAGGGGAAAATGGCTCTTTCCTTCTGCTTGCTGCCTGCAGGGAGGGAGTGTGATCAGCTCCTCCCTCTTCCAGCACCCCAGCTGAGGGCTGCAGCCAGGCTTGCTGGAGGGGGCGGTTCAGTGCAAGCCCTTGCTTGGCCCTTCCTGTCCCCCTGCTGCCCTCCAGTTCCCAGATGGAGACATGACCCCCGTGCCCCCAGCCCGTTTTCTGCACATGAGGTGGGGACCAGACACTAACAATCCCTTCCAGAGAAAAACTCTCCCTCTCTCCAGCCGCCTGACCCCTCCCCGCCCATCCCCTCCCCCCGCCCTGCCCTGCCAGGAGACATGAAGCCCGTTCTGGCCCCTGCTTCCTGTTATGGAACCTCTGCATTTCCAAAGTGAAGTAAGTCTATTTCCAGATGGGTTCTCAGTGCCTTCCACACAGAGCCCAGCACACCCAGCACACATGCACACACACACACACACACACACACACATACATCCAGTACACTCACGCACACATGTGCACACACATACCCAGAGCACATGCATGCACGCACATGCACACACACGCCCAGCATACACGCAGCACACACAGAGCACACGCATACACAGGGAGGCCCACCTGAGCCAGCACACAGAGACAGGGTCTGCCCCACCAGCGGGACCCTCCCAGAACATGGCTGAGCGGCCTCAGGATGCTGAGTGCAGGGCCCACCGTGTGGCTGGTTCGGGACTGGGAAGCTGTGCCAAGCCCACAGGTTCCTCTCCTAGAGGTGTGGCCTATGTGTCCCCATCTGTGAACCGGGCAGATGATGGCTCATAGTCACAGAACTGCATGGGGCACCTGGAGGTGAGCTGGCAAAGTGCCTGCCTCATCTCACAGACCCCTCCTGCCTGCCCCCACCCCATCTGTCACAGAGAGGCCACCACAGCAGGTCTGATTGAAAACAGCATTTATTGTGGTGACCCTGGGGGCTGCTCCGCTCACTCCTCTTTCTCATCCCCATGGGTGATGATGTAGCACAGAGACTTGTAGTCGACGTCCCCCGCCAGGTCCATGGGCGTCAGGGCGAACATCTGCTCCACCTGGGGCGGCGGGGACTGGTGAGAGGCAGTCCATCCAGCAAAGCCTGGTGGGGGCCGACCCTTCACCCACCCTCCCCACTCCCAGGGCTGTACTTTGGCCCTACGTCTCTTCGGCTGGGAACCCCAAACTCTGAGTTAATGTTTTCTGTTACCTGACCGTGGGCAGACTAGGGACACAGGGGTGGAGGGTGGGGGCCCAGGGGGCCATGAGGATGCCTCCCCTCCCTTCCCCGTGCTGCTTGACACTGCACGGACAGAGGCTCTTCCAGATGCCAGTGCCGCTCTCTCGTGCCCGGGCCTTTACACGCACAGCTTCTCCGGCCCAGGACACTCCCATCTAACTCCATGCCTGTCACCCTTGGTAGAGACAGTCCCTCCTGCACGGAGCCCTGCTCTAGGCCCACGAGGGTGGGGGGTCCGCAAGGCCTCCCCCATGCCCTGCGGGGCGAGGACCGTGAAGGGGTCGGCAAGGGAGGGGTGTCCGAGGAACCAGGAATCCTCACCTCAGCCGGAGAGAACTTGTCTGCCTGGGTCAGGAGAAGCTGTTTGAACCTGGTGGGGGAGAGCCGACGGGTGGCCTGATGAGGGGGACGAGGCTCCTATGGCCCAGGTGGCCACCCCCAAGGCAGAGAGAGCCCCACAGTACAGGCGGGGGGTCACCCTCACCTGGGCCTCACCCCCTGTCATCCCATTGCTCACACTTACTCATCCTTGTTCACCACGCCCTTGCCACTGGGGTCAAACATGCGGAAGGCGTTCAGGATGGCTTCCTCGGGGTCTGTCCCTGGGAGCCGGAGGGAACAGGTGAGCACCCACACCCCCAGCCTCCCTAGCCCCACCAAGGAGGAACCCGGGGGGGGGGCGTCATGTCCCAGAAGAGGTAGGAGCATCCTCCCTGATACACAGCATCCCTTGGGGCTCAGGGATGCTGGGCGGGCCTTGCGGGCAGGCCTGGACGGGAGACTAGGATCTGGGACTTGGGAGTGGAGGCTGAAGGCACATTTCCCAATTCCAAGTCGGGAGCTGGGGTGAGCAGTGCCCATGGGTCTGGGGTGCAGAGGAGGACTCCATATCCTCTGGGTGGGCAAGGGCCGGCGGCGGGGTGGTCCAGCTGAGGTCTGGGCGGGGTTCAGGCAGACTCCAGGCCTGGCTCACCGTTGAGCTTCTCCCCGAAGAGCGTGAGGAAGACCGTGAAGTTGATGGGACCCTTCCCTTCCTGCAGCATGGCATCCAGTTCCTCTTCCGGGACGCTCACCTTCCCTGGGGGGGTGATAGCCACAGGGGTGGAGAGGGCCGGGGAGGGAGGTGCCCTGGAAGGAAGCTGGGCCCAGTGGGGGTGGGGCAGGGGAGGAGACAGAGGGGAGCAGAGGCAAGAGCAGTGGAGAGTGAGGGGCCTGTCCTTTCTCAGTGGGCGGTGGAATCCCGCTGACCCAGCAGCCCTGGTGAGAGCAGGCCCAGGGTGGGGAGAAGGGGGAGGTGCTCACCGAGCTGGGAGTAGGTCTCCCGAAGGTCTGACTTGCAGATGATGCCATCACGGTTCTGGTCAATGCAGCTGAAGGCCTGCGAGGTGGGGGGCAGAGTGTCTAGGCGGGAACAGCCCCCACCCAGGAACGGCCGGAGGCGGGAGGGTCCTGGATGGCGGGCATAGTAAGGACAGGGGCCAGGACAGGTTCCAGGCCACTGGGGATACACCACTTACCTCCTTGAATTCCTGGATCTGGGCTTGCTCGAACATGGAAAAGACGTTAGAAGAGCCTCGCTGGGCCTGCTTGGCAGCTGCGGCCTTGCCCCGGGTCCCTGCCTTCCTGCTGGCCTGCAACACGTGTGTGGGGAGAGGCCCCCATTTCCAGGTGCACCCCCAGAGCTCCCAGGAGAGCCCAGGCCAGGGCCCTCTTCCTGTCCCCAGACACCACCTCTCCAGGCCTAATGTGGGCTCCATGACACCACCACCCCCAAACCCCTCCTGCAGCCCAAGGACAGCACCTGGTAGTCTGCTGGCCTCTAGCGACCCTACCTGACACTCACCATCCTCTCTCTGTGGCCGCCTGGTTGCTGCAAGGGGCCCACAGCCCCTTTTATGCCTCAGCCTTATCACCTGGAGCACCAAATAAGGACAGGAGGAGAGGACAGGCCCAAATTTGGTAGCCCTGCCTGGGCTGGGGGAGGACAGGGCCCCAGGCAGATTCCAGCCACGTTCCTGGTGACCTTCAGGCCCCCTGATGTGTAACATCCGGGCATGTACCCATCAGCAGCAACGTGTCCCAAGGGCAGAGCTCACAGGCTCCTGGCTGTCACCACTGGATGCTGAATGAGGTGTCCCCACTGAAGGAGAAGTCTCCCCTGTTACCCTACTGCAGGTCCAGCCCAGAACCTGCCCAGGCCAGGAGGACAGGAGCGCTGGCCTGGGGCCTCTATTGGCTTGGGAAGAACAGTGTGTGGCTCTGAAGATGGTCTCTGGCCTGAGCCCAGGGACTCCCAGAGGTCTGGGTGAGGATGGCTGGTCCTGGCCTCTGGCTCGCTGACAAAGGGGCAGAAGGCAGCCCTGAGCTGGCTGTGGCCCCAAACAGCACCTGCATGTGATGCTCTTGGAGCATGGTGCCCTACCCGGACCAAGTACCCCCTTGGACCCCCATGACAGCGGTCACGAGCCCTTCATGTGAGGCTCCACTGTGGAGCCGGAGGCCCGTCACCCTCTTCTCTGCCAGAGTCGCAGCCTCACCGGCTGCTTCCGGGCCCAGGGCAGAGAGGGGCTGGGGGCTGGGGCCTGTCTAGAACACAAGTTGGGGGCGCACTGGCTGCCCGCCGCCTCTACCCCAGAACCTGGCTCTGCCCCTGGGGCGAGGGATGCAAAGAGGGCAGCTGCTGTGGCAGGGATCCGCGTCAGTCCGCCAGACCCAACGCCCCTTTCGTGTAACAGTAACTATTTTATAATTCCTCCCTGACTATAATGAAATTCATAAAATATATAACCTACCTGCAAAGAAAACTTAAAAAATCAACAGGATGCCCTGAACTACACTGTGAAGAACAATTAGGAGGTAGTTTACACCGACACGGGTCCAACATGCGACTGTGGGGAGAGGAGCAAGTGGTAGTGATGACAAAGTGACTGGGTGACGCTCCTGCAAATTCTCGTGCGTGACTCCAATTCAAGAGAACTGAAAGGGCCTGGGGCGTCTGGGGGGTTCAGTCGGTTATGCATCCAACTCTTGACTTTGGCTCAGGTCATGATCCCACATTTCCTCAGATCCAGCCCCGCTTCAGGCTCTGTGCTGACAGTGTGGAGCCTGCTTGGGATTCTCTTTCTCCCTCTCTCTCTCTCTCTCTCTGCCCCCCACTCACGTGGGTGTGCACATGCTCTCTCTCACACAATAAATAAACTTTTAAAAAAGCTTAAAAAAATAAGAGAACTCAAAGGCTCTGACCAGTCCCACACGAGACATCTGGGAACACAAGAGAACATCTGGACGGGGATGTGACAGCTCCCAACCACAGCTGCAGGCTGAGTTCAGAGTGAAATAATAGTCTTTCCAGATTTGCTGGTAGCTCCTGTCACTGAAAAGCAAGCATATGTTCTAATCCTGTAAATGCGTTTGTAGGTAACCGGGCTAAGGTGAGAGTCGGCAGTGTCAGGCCCTGGGCTCAGCTAACTCAAAACAGGCCTCACCCAGGAGCACTGCAGGCACCTCAGCAACCCCTTCCCCCCTCACCCCATCCCTGTCACAACCCACGTGGATCCAAGGGGACCCCTGCAGAGACCGACCGGAAGCAGGAGCAGCCCGGCCCACTTCACAGAGCAGTGCCCTGGCCCCTAACTCCTCGCAGCCCCTCCCTGGGGCTCTCAGACACCTCAGAGCTGCTGAGTGAGCAGATACAGTGGGTCCACACCCACGTCCCCACAGGCAGCCAGCCGGGGCAATGCAGCACCTACCCCCACCACCCGCCAATGCCACCTCATTTCTAACCCTTAGGTCTGTGTGTCACTGCACACTCCCCATCAAGGCCGGGGGGGGGGGGGTGAATTCCAAGACATACCTAGGCTTGCAAGTGTCTGTGTGCATGTGATCAGGTCTCCCTACTGTCCCACAGCCAGTATGCACAGACATCAGAGAACACTGGTCAAGGCCATGTTCTAAATTTTTACAACTTTTATTTAAAAAACCACACAGTCCCAGGTTGGGCATGAGAGGTTGGTGTGGCACATGGAGGTCTGGTGGGAAGAGGGAGGCCTGGGGTCCCTGGGTGCTGAGTGCTGCCCGAGGTTTCTCTCCAGGCCAGCCCCATGGGAGCTGAAGACTCCATCACAGAGGTGCTCCCAGGCCTGCCGGTGGGTGGGAGTGTGGGGGGCTCCTCTTCCTCCTGGGTCCCTCTGGGCAGGGGCTGTAGGGGCTCTGTGTCTTGCACCCCCTGTGAGGGTGCATCCCAAAACCACAAACCACTGGTGGATGGCAGTAGGACAGCATAAAGCCACCATCTCCAGGCCTCAGGGACAAGCTGCCTCCACTGTGGAACCGGTCCTGGAGCCCATCCTCTCCCACTTCCCAACCCCCACCAGGCAGGAAAACAGCCAGGCCGGGGTGGCTGGCAGTCTGGGACCCCTGTGGAACCCGGGTCTAGGTCCATCCAGGTCAGCAGGGCTGAATTCCCAGTGGGCTGAGTCCCCATGCCACCGCAGGGTCCAGAGCAGGGCCCACGGGAGGCTGACATGGCCAAAGGCGCCAAGAGGCAGGCAGTACAGAAATGCAGCAAAGTCCTGAGTGAGCAGCTCCCCTCTGTGTGGGTCCTTGATTCCAGCAGGATAGGTGGGGGGTTTGGGGGGGGGGGTGGTCTCCATTCCTGCTCATCTCAGCTCCCAACCCAGTCAGGGCTTTGGGCTGTCCCACCAACTGCCTCTGAGGCAAGAGGCCTGCCCTGGGCGCTGCAATTCCCCGTCCCCTCCTCCCCACGGGCCTTTCCGCATCTTCCAGGGTCACCACGGGGATGGAAGGCGAGGCGTCCAGGTCCTTACAACGAAGAGACCTCCTCACTGGGCCAGGCTGGGGGCTCCTGTGGGGAGCGAGTCCCCAGGAGCCCAGGTCCAGCGAGCCCTGCCTCCTCCTTGCCTCGTGGCCTCTGTCGTCACTGGCCCAGCATGCAGGCCTTCTTACAGGCCACCGCGGACACCAGGGCGGCGCCTCGGCCGCTGCCTTCCTCCGACTCGATGAAGGTGATCTCGCAGCTGGGCGTCAGCCTGCGCACGATGGCGTGGAACCTCTCCTTGAAGCTGAGCAGGGGAAGCAGGGCTGGCGCCCCCTGTCTTTGCACTCCCGAAACGCCGCCCCCCCCACCCCGCCTCTTCAGAGCAGCTCAGCTTCAGGGTGCACGCAGCACGCGGAGGGAATAAGCCTAGGGGACCCTCCCCCCTCCTCGTCTGGCAGACGAGGAGGTAACCCTTGGGTCCCGGGATAGCTCGTTTCCGCTTACGTCGCGCCCTCAGGATGCGCACCCAGGAGGGCTGCGGGGGCCCGACGGGAAGGGCAGATGTGCGCGCGCTCACCTGGGGTGCAGTTTGTACACAGAGCCGTCCACGCCCACGGTGATGCGCATCACGTCCTCGCTGCGGCTCTCGCGCATGCGGTTGATGACGCCCGCCAGCCCCGCGGCGCACATGTGCGCGGCGCGTGTGGACACGCTCTCGCAGGCGCGGCGCACGATGTCGCAGTCGGTGGCTGAGGGCCTCAGCCCCAGAGTGCTCAGGATGTTGTAGATCTGCTTGCGGTCGCCCGAGTCGCTGCGGGGCAGGGGCGGCCGGAGGGGAGGGCGTCGCAGGAGGGTCGCTCGGCCCGGGCCGGCCCGACCCTGACCCCGGCGGCGGCGGCCTCTACCCCTCCCCTGCCCACCTCACCCAGGCAAAGCGCTTGGGGCTCGGGCTCCGGAGAGGGGCGGGTCCGATTCCATCAGGGACCAGCAGTAAGCTGGTCACTGCGCCTCTCTCTAAGCCCAGGGTCTCCGCTCTAACCTTGACTACACAGGCGCGCCTCGAGGCTGTTGCGTGGATCAAGTGAGACGACGTCTACGGCGGTGCGGAGCCACAGAGGGGGCGCGTGGGTCGCATCAGCTGCCCAGGAGTGGGCTCCACTGCGCTCCTGCCCCCAGACCTCGCCCCCTGCGCCCCGCCCCGAGGCCCCTGCGCTCCTTGCGCCCCGCCCCTGGAATCCTGCCCCGAGCCCCCTGCGCCCCGCCCCCTGGAGCCCCGAGCCCCCTGCACCCCGCTCCCTGGATGCCGCCCCGAGCCCTTCGCGCCCCGCGCACCTCTCCACCTGCGACACGAAGCGCGTCTCGAAGGCGCCGCGCGTGCGCAGCTGCTCCGAGGCCTCCCCGCGGAAGAGCAGGTTCTCGTCCACGAGCTTCAGCAGCACGAGCCGCACCAGCTCGCCCATGTACTTGCCGCCGATGAGCTTCTCGTATCTGCACGGAGGGCGGCCGGGTCATCTCCCGCAGCCGGGGGCGGGGGGTGGGGGAGAGGGTGCGGTGCTCAGCTGCCCCAGGGAGGTCCCCACGCACAGCCACGAGGAGGGCCAGGTGGGGCATTTGACACTGCGTGCAAGCCCGGGTTCCTACCTACCTGTTCCCTCATTTATCAACCTGGGTTTGGGGCCTCTGCACCCTGCCCCTCGGTCCAGCCCCTCTGAGGCCCAGGCATCGTCCCACCCCCACCGCCGTGTGATGGGTGCTGTGCTCACCGCCCAGTACCGGTGCGGCTACAGAAACTCGGGCACGGAGGGACTGGTGACCCGCCTGGGGCCTCGGCCACCGCTCGCGGCCCTGGGCCCTGCGCCCTGGTGTGCGCAGAGCTGGCGCCTACGTGCTCCGCATTTGTGAGCCCGCGTATTTTCATCGGTAAGTACTGGGTACGACTGACAGAGCGGAGGTCATGAGGGCCAGAGACGAAGCTCAAGAATTAGGAGAGCAACGACTCAGGCTCTGTGCGGCCGGTTTAGAGCTGTCCAGGCTACACCGCAGCCTTCTGCGAAACCCTACTGTACATCCTGTGAACGTGAACAGAGGTCTACTCTGGGGAACTCTGGGCTGAACCCGTTGCTTGGGGGTCTCAGAGCCGCCCTATGCCGGTGGTCACCTGCCGGCCGGGGGAGAGCCTGGCTCATCCGCTCACAGCCGCTCTTTCTGCGGACTAACCCTTCACATCTCTACTGTTCCGGGTTCACAGGGTGCATGTGAGCCGAAGGAGAGAGGAGCCAGCTGGCGAAGGGATGGTCGGTTTGATTCCCCCCACCGCCCCCGAGTTGTTTAAAAACAAGCCCGTCATCTGCCTGCAGGGGCAGGACGAGGGGGAGGGGTAGTCCTTACAGCTGCTGCCCGGGGTTCAGGGAGTTCTCGTCCACCACGCGGTCGTACTCCAGCAGGAACTCGTCCAGCTCTCCGGAGTCCCCGAAGGCGCCCCACTCGGTGTTGACGCACATGCGGCCCTCGTCCCCTTCCACCAGCTCCACGTTGTGCATCTCCTCCATGTAGCAGGCATTGCAGCCTGTTCCTGTGGGGGGCGCGGGGTCAGCCCCTCCCCCCCAGAACCCGCCTCTCCACCCCCACCCTGCAGGAAGCCCCCTGTGGCCGGGTCTTCCGGGAGCCCTCCACACCCGCCACTGCATTGCACGCCTTAATGGAAAGGCGGCTCTCCCAAGCACTAGAAGACCTGGGTTTGCTGTGTGACATGGCACAAATGAGGCCACTTCTCTGGGCTTGTTCCCCTTCCTCAGGAAGGGATGGTGACACCTTCTCCTCCTATTACCCGGGGAATTGGGAGGACTCCATGAAATGTGTCCAAGCACTCTGCCACCTAGAGGTGTGTGGGGTTATGGTTTTATTCTGTTTGTGCACCAGCCTTGCTTTTTGGTATTTTCCCTGCATGTGCTTGAGCTTCTCTGGGCCCTGTTTTCAGGGGCACTCAGAGGTGAGTAAGGCACAGCCTGGGCCCCAGGGAGCAGCACGTGGGTTACTGCACATGGCGCTGGTTCTGGGATTTGTAATTTGCAGGGTCCCTTGCAGAGTGAAAAGGTGGTGTCCTTTGGTGATAAATTATCAAGTTGCAAAATGGTTTCTGAGGGTGACTGTATGGGCAGCACGCCCCTAAAGCCATCAGGGACATCATCTCAAATGCTAGTTGGTGGAGCTGCCCAGGAGGAATGGGGGCCCAGTGATGCAGGCCCTTCCAGTTTTTTGTAGGAAAAAACCCAAAAACCCAGACTTTGATGTGCATTATCCCGATTTTTGGACTCTGTTAATTATCATAAACATATTTGTTTTGGTTTGGTTTTTAGAGAGAGAGCATATGAGCAGGGGAGGGGCAGAGGGGGAGAGAGAGAAAGAGAAAGAGAATATGTCCCAAGCAGGCCCCATGCTTAGCTCAGAGCCTGACGCCTCTGGGATCAGAGTTGAGGTTCAAGCAACTGAGCCCCCCAGGCACCCCACAAACATGCGTTTAAGCCCTGAGCAGAGCGTTTGCAGGGTGGTTGTGAGCACAGGCCCCCTCTGCCGTCTGTGCTGGGCAGCAGCTGCAGGGCTCAGGCACCAAGCCGGGTGTCCTGGGGAACTGTGCCCCCACTCAGCTGCCCTGGGCAGCTCCGAAGGGGAGAGCCAGGACAGCGGGTTCCTGCAGCCTCTGTTCCGTTGGTGAACTCAGAGGCAGCTTGCCATCTGAAAGTCAAGAACGGAAGCAGAAGATGTGAGAAACAAAAAGAGGGACGAAGCGGTCAGGCTGAAGGTGAGGATGTGTGTATGGCTGGAAGTGGGTTCCTGGGGGCACAGACAAGCTGCAGGTCTGGCTCTGAAGGGCCCAGTGAAGCAAACAACTTTGCCACTGACTTTCTGGGGACCCAGAGCCTGGAGGCTGCAGGACACTCGAGTAGCCTGTGTGCCCAGTAGATAAGTAATCAAATGGGATTGATCCTCAGCAAACACTCCTGAGGCCTCAGGAACTTCTGGAAAGTCCTGAGGCCGGTGTGGAAGGCCCACTGGGCCAGAGCTGCCTCCACTCCCAGCACCGGCCTTCACTTCGGGGTGGGACAGGCTGGCTGCTCTGGGCCACAGGAAGACCGTCCAGGAAGGGATGACGTCACTTGTGCTAACCCTCGTCCACTTGGACAAATGTGTCCAGTTTGGTCGATTTGCCAGACAAGGTGGTGTGATTAAACCCTGATGAGCCCGACAGATGTATAGCTGCTGTGCCGTGCAGTGCTGTGCATCAGCAGTGAGCACTGGCTGCACCCAGGACACCCCTGCATCTCCCCGAGACCACCCCAGACCCTGTCACCTCTGGGGTTTCTGCCTGGCACAGGGGCCCTGCTCTGACCATCACTGACTGCTCAGTCCTCAGGCCTGGAGACCAAGGCCAGTAGGGGTGCAAAGCCTTGCTCTGTCTCTCGTGGAGGCCAAGGCCCCCAGACAGGGCAGGGCAGGGCATGGATCCTTACCCACAATCATGCCAACCTCACACCGGCGGTCTTCATAGTAGCAGGAGATCATCGTGGCCACAGTGTCATTCACCATCGCCACCACGTCCATTTCAAAGTCCTGCCAGGAGGCACAGAGGCAGCAGTGATGGGGCTGGTGTCCAGCCAGGTGAAGGATGCCCAGAAGGCCCTCCCTGGCATCCTGGCCTGAGGGGAGGGGGGGTCCCAGGTCAGTCATGGGGAGCCACCTCACCCCTCTCCGTTTGATGGCATCACGTAGGAGCCCCACGATGTTGTTCCCTTCTGCTCCTGAGGCCTTGAAGCCCTTGGTCCAATTGAGGAGGATGCCCTGAGGGAAGAGGTGAGGTCTTGTGGCTCCTGATGGACACTGGGGGCAGGGTGAGGGTCTCCCGCTGCACAGTGCAGGAAACAGGCTCCAAGCGGACCCATAAGTTTGAGAAGCATTCTCTATGAGTATTTCCTATTTCTGCAAGTCCGGGTTCCAGCCACTGTGACAGTGTTTATACTGTCAAGCCCAGAGGCATCCTCCCAGAGTAGGGATGAGGTCCTGAGGAGAGCAGCCCCATATGGAGCTGGGGTTCATGTCCCCCAGGACGCCCCCTCAGGCATGAGAAGGTACCATCTGGCCCTTGGTGTGCTGTGGGGAGGGGGCTTGGGAGACCAGCATGGGATGCCGTTCCTGCCGGAAGTACCGAGCTGGCTTGTCTCTGAGAGGCCATATGTGTGTGCAACATGTTTACACTTAATGTGTGCAACTTACATGTGTACACATGTAGTTGGTGTGTGTGTACCTGTTCAGGGCACACAGTTGATGGGTGTACGTATGTATGATGTACACATGTGTGTATGCACGTGTATAACCAACGTGTGTTGGTGTGTACGTGTAATTGACCTGCGTGTATATGTGCGTGTATGGTTGACACGTACATGTGTACATAGCGTCTATAATGCACGTGTGTGTATACTTCATGTGTGTGCACGTAGGGGAAGCCTCAGCCCATCGTGGTGCTGCACAGCTGTGCTGGTGTCTGGTAGTCTGTGTTTGAGCCCCAGCACCGCCTCCTGAGCCTGTCTCCTGATCTCTGATGGGTGATGGTGCTGCCGGCCTGTAGGGCGCTGGGGGACTAAGGCAGACAGCATCAGCCGTGTAACCGGTTCCCAAAGTCTCCCGAAAGGTAAGTGATGGAGCCACGGGTTGGACCAAGGCTCTTCCCCAAAGGGGGGCTGCACGTGAAGGCACGGCAGGGTTCATGGGGGCCCTCTGCCCCTGGCCCTGCACCTGCCCCACCTTGTCGATGTCCTCGTGCCTCACGGGGAAGGAGAAGGTGAAGCCCAAGGGCAGCTTCTTGTGCTTCATCTGGTGCTTGTCCAGGAAGTCGGAGATGCACTCAGAGATGTAGTCAAAGAGCTGGAGGACACACAGCAAGCTGGCCGTCAGCCATGGGAGAGCCGGCTGCGGGACCCCTGCTGCGGGACTCCTGCCCAAGGCCGTGCACTGTCAGCCTGTCCCTCCCGGCAGACCCAGTGACATCCAGCCGCAGACTCTGGACAGAGGCACAGCCCTGGCCATAATGCTGATTTCTGTCTCCACCACCCGCTGGCCTCCAGCCTGCCCGTGTGGGCCTGTCTGCAGCACTGGGTATTGCCCCCTGCTGGCAGCTGGGGCTGCAGGAGGCATCCGCACCATCCCTGCTGCCTTGTTTCACGTCCAGTCCCACAGCATGCAGGGGTGTGGTGAGGCCCAGGCTGCCACGGGATTCCTGCCTTGAAACCCTCTGCCTCTGCCCACCTCCCCCAAGGGCTCATTGTACTTCTGCACCCTCTCCTGAGTCCCCCCACCATGGGCAGACGTGATGACTGCAGTCACCCCACTTGATGTCCATGCTGGTGGAAGGTGATGGGGTGACACATAGGGAGACGGCAGAATGGGCTGTGTGCCCATTGGAAGGGCGTGTTCCCGCAGCTGCTGTCACATGTCTGGCCTTTCTGGAAAACTGGGCAGGAATGTGACCTGCTGGGGCCATGCCTGGTGGCCACTCAGCCCCCTCCCTGGGCCTGAGGCCGAGTAGCTCTCCTGCCAATAGGTGCCCCTGCCCCTGGTGGACAGGTAGGCCGTCCTGCCAGGACGAGGGAGTGCTGAGATCCCAGGCAGACTTGATCCCAGCCCCTGGCCCCCAGCTCCCCAGGCCCCTGACCCCTAGTCCCCTGGTCCCCATCCCCAGTCCTCTGGCCTCCCAGCCCCAGCGCCTTGGCCCCAGCCCCACGGGCCCCTGGCCCCTGATGCCCAGCCCCCACCCTGGCCCCCCAGCCCCCAGCCCCCCAGCCCCTGCCCCTCACTGCTCACCATCTCAGCAGTACCCGTCATGGCGTCCTCGGGGATGGAATACATCTGGTGCTTGGTCTTCACGCTCCACTGCCCCTCTTCGCCCTCCCCCACCTTCACCAGCATCACCCTGAAGTTGGTGCCGCCCAGGTCCAGGGAGAGGAAGTCCCCAACTTCTGCAGCCACAGGGAGAAGCACATCAGCCTCTGGGTGCCAGCCGGCAGGACCCCAAGACCAGGGAGGGAAGGAGAGGAGGGCAGGGTGGGGCTCAGAGGAGCTGGACAAGGGGCTGCTGGCGCCAGGCATCTGGGGATCCCTAGAGTCAAAGGTGAGCTAGGGAAGTCAGTGGGAGTCCCCTGCCTCAGACAAAGTCACGCCAAGCCCAGGGCCCAAGTGAAGGCCAAGTGAAGGGCCCAGACTCGGGATTGGGCTTGGGGATCCCCCCACTGACCACAGAGAACCGGTTTCTCGAGATGACAAAAACAGTTTTCCTGAGGTGGCGGCAGGGGGCAGTTATCCTTAAGATGCAGGGTTGGGCCAGTGGAGCCGTCCTGAGCCTCTGGGGACAGTCCGAGCTGTCAGCACGGACTCTGGCTGCCTCTGCCCCCTGGGACCCGGGACAGCCGCCTCCAGGTGAGGAGCTACCAGCTCCCCAGTGGGTCCCGCCCCTGCCTGTCCCAGGCCTCGGTACCAGAGCCTTCCGGGGTGGAGCGCACGTAGGTGGGCAGCATCTTCACGCTGGCCTCCTCGTGGGTCTCCAGCCGCAGGCCTCGCGCCATCTCCTTCTGCATCCGCCACATCACCTTCTTCAAGTCGGCCTCCTGCAGCTGGAAGTCCGCCAGGATCTGCTCTGCCTGCGGGGGTGGGGGTGAGAGCAGCTGGGGGGGGTGAGAGCAGCTGGGGGCGTGAGGGCAGCTGGAGGGGGTGAGGGCAGCTGGAGGGGGTGAGAGCAGCTGGGGGGGAGAGGGCAGCTGGGGGGCAGTGAGAGCAGCTGGGAGGGGTGAGAGCAGCTGGGGGGGAGAGTCAGTTGGGGTGTGAGAGCAGCTGGGGGTGAGGGCAGCTGGAGGGGTGAGGGCAGCTGGGGGGGAGAGAGCAGCTAGTGAGGAGAGGCAGTTGGGGGGGTGAGAGCAGCTGGGGGGGTGAGGACAGCTGGAGGGGTGAGGGCAGCTGGGGGGAGAGAGCAGCTGTGGGGGCAGGCGTAGCTGGGGGGAGAGAGCAGCTGGGGGGAGTGAGGGCAGCTGGGCGGGTGAGGGCAGCTGGGGGTGCAGGGGTCCCACACGCACCAAGGGCCTCCCTCGTCCTCTGGCCCTGGGTCCCAGATGAAAACAGCAGAGTTCCTAGAGCAGTCCCTCAACACGTGTGGCCTGAGGGATGCCGAAGGGTGGGGTGCAGACAGGGCAGCCCCCCTCGGTACTGCAGATGCCTGCCGTGGGGGGAGGAAAGTGCCGCCCAGGACAGTAAGTGGGACATGGCTGCAAGAGCCTGTTGGGAGCCTGTCTGGCGGCCAGCGGGCAGCTGGCCTTACCGCCAGAAAGCTCTGGTTGTCCTGCCTCTATGAATCCATGCCCAGGGACTGAGGGGAGCAGTGTGCACGGAGGCACAGGTGTAGCACATTCGAGGAAGGCAGTGCCTCCCCAGGCCCCAAGGACAGCCTGTGACGGGGCTAAGCCAAGCACAGCTATCCTGCGCCCTTTTGCTGGGGATCTGGTTGAGCGTCAAGCAGGTGGCCCAGTTCCAGCCAATGACAGGGAGAGAAGCCTGGCTTTAGCAGGACCGTCCCTTCCTGGAAGGTCAGTGCCCCTCCATTCTGTGAATGCAGGTTTATAAGGGTGTGATGACCGGCACCAGAGCAGCTGCCCTGTAGCAAGGTGGAGGCAAGGCTGAGGGAAGAGCTGTTGGCAGACCACCCACGGTGGGAAGAGAGGCAGGGCGGCCCCGCCTGAGGGGGTCGCGGATCTTGGCTGGCTCTGTACCCACCCACCTCCAGGCAGTGATGGGGGAGCGAACACTGATCACCGAAAGCCGCAGTTAAGGCAGGGCTTTCATTCCCTGCACCCGACAGCATTTCTGATGGACACAGACCTTTGCTTAGGGACCATGTCTCCTTTCGAGTGACATTCCCTTAGGACCCTTCGAGTCTCCATACTTAGAGTTTGAGCCCAAGGAATGTCACAAAGGGATGGGGCTGAATAAATTTTGTGACTAGACACAGAACCACACACCAGTGTTTGCAGGGCCATTTGCGGCTCCAGGCTGTCCCTGCCCAAGGCTGTCCCTCCAGGGCACAGCGCTAGACGCCCTCACCGCCCTCACCGCTCTCACCGTTTGGGAAGCGATCCAGGCGCGTTCACAGAGGCCTGGGGCTGCAGTCTCGCAAACATAAAGTGCCAGGAAGGAGTAGAAACATTAACATTTGCAGAATTCTGCCAACACGCCGTGCCTGGAGCTGAGTGCACCACATAAGCTGCCTCCCATCCCATCACAGTGTCACAGCACCACAGCGTCACAGCATCAGTGTCACAGTGTCACAGAGCACGGGGAGCAGCCACCAGCAGCTGCTCATCTTCCAGATGGAGCGAAGGCTCTAAGAACCTCAAGCGCAGGTGCGTCAGCCAGCTCGCTTCCTGGCCAGCGCCCGAGGCTGCACATGCAAGAGCTGAGGCCCTCAAGAGGCTGTTGGGCGGCTTCCCGACACAGAATTATCCCAGGGACCGACTGTAAGACATCGCAGACTCCGCGAAACAGAGGCAGACCCTGCGCAGGTCCAGCCTCAGGCCCTGCTGGGCCGCGTCCTGGCCCATTTGCTGTGACACCCTTCACACACACACTCGGCATGGCTGGAGCCCAGTACAGGAGAGGCTTTTCACCCTCTGTGTCCAGGCCCACCTGGCTCCCTGCCACTGACATTGGATGAAACCCCAGCTTGGCCGGCTGGCTTCTAGGTCCTCTAGAAAGACCCTTCTGTGGAACCCCGGAGATCACAGGAAGTCACACACCTGGTCAAAGAGCAACCTGGACTTACTAATGTTTCATTCCACCCAGCAACTTCTGTCCAAGATCCTGTTCTGCAACAGCATGGTGCTTGGCCGGCTGGGACTCTAGAAGACCCCATGTCACCCAGACCTTCCTGTCCCTGCCGTCCCTTCCCAGACACCACACAGCAAGGAGGGGACAGTGCACAGCAGGGAGGGGAGGGGACAGTGCACAGTAGAGGGGACAGTGCACAGCAGGGAGGGGAGGGGACAGTGCACAGTAGGGGGGACACTGCACAGCAGAGAGGGGAAGGGACACCACACAGCAGGGAGGGGACAGCACACAGTAGAGGGGGATACTGCACAGCAGGGAGAGGACAGAACACAGCAGGGGAGGGAGGGGACAATGCAAGGTAAGGAAGCCCCTTGTCTGAGGGGGAGTGAACCCGTGAGGTGATGTTTGTTCACTAGAACCTGATTCCATTCTGTAAATAAAGTTGCATCAATGTGGGTTTCATTTGTCCAGTGCAATATTCTCAAAAACTTAAATTTGCTGCCAACGTTTAAATACAGGCACTTTCCCAGGCAAATCTGGATTTCTGATGGCATTTCTGTAACTGTAGGTCTTGGGGCGGCCACTGCTTGGGCAGGTTGTGTGGTGTGGAGGCCCATGTCTGGCAATGTGGGGCATGCAGGGAACACGGGGTCACCTGCCCTCGCAGCATGCCCTGCCCAAGCTGGGCACTGCAGGGTCCAGCACTGTCCACACCGCAGGACCGTGGGGACCCATTCATTCTCCTGCCCACCCTGCTGTGTTCATTCCCTGTTCCTGGGGGTACAGGCTGGGGAGGGATGCTGGGAGGGTCTGTGGCAGTGGTCCAATACTCTGGCTGGCCGCAAGCTGACACTGGCCTCCAGCTGACCTTGCCTCTCACTGTGGGAGGTGCACACCCCTCAGACGCATCAGGGCCCGCAGATGCCACATGTTGTCAGCACCCAACCCTGACAGGAGGGGCTCTGACCTGCGCAGCCCCCTCCACCCTCAAGGCTGAGTGTCTGGGGGACATGGGTGGGGCTCAAGTCATGGGGTGGGAGTCTGCCTCACAGATTCCTTGGGAACATCCCAGACCAGGCCCTGCTCAGAGCTTCTGCAGTTCTCCCTTATCCTGCAAAATCACCCCAGGACCCAGGTACCGTAGGGGTCCCTGTTCTTACAAATGAGGAAACTTTCCCCAGCCCACGGCGCCAGCCGGGGGCCCATCTCCCCACCCCACTGGGCTGCTTCCTGCCCGATTTCAGGGCCCAGACCCCACTACAAAAGTCTCCTACGGGTGTCATGCTGCTGTCAGTCACACTGGCTTAAAAGACTTGCCTGGGAAAGTCATGGTGCTGCCTGAGAAGCTCCAGGAAGCTGCCTGCCCCTCCAGACCCAGCTTTGGGAGAACAAAGCTCACACAGAGCCTGTCCCCCTTTTCCCCACAACTACCACCCACCCCCTGCTTACGAGGAGGCCACAGGACACATCACTAGGGCTCATGTCTATACCCAAACATGGGGGGGGGGGGTCTCTTGCTGATTGTCTCCCCCACGTTCCAGGCAGTGTTTCTGGCGCCCTGGCCTGGGCTCTGCAGGAAGACAGACTGCCCAGTGCTCTCCGACTCGGGGGCATGTCCAACTGGTTCTTCTGGTCCTCATGGTAGGCCTGGGACTGGCACTGGGGATCCTTTTCCTCAGGAATATGTGGGCAACTGGCCCAGGGTTGCCCACTGTGTGTACAGCCACCGAGGTCCCACGAACACAGGGGCCAGGCTGCAGCTAGACACGTGGCAGGGCCCCCACTGCCCTCCAGAGCGATGGGACGGGCTCAGGGACCTCAGTCCCTGACTCTCAGGGGCCTACAGCAGTCTCAGCCTGCTGGCACAGGAGCAAGTACCCTAGAGACCCCTCCTGGCAAGTCTGCACCATGGGTGTCAGGATAGGCAGTGACAGGGCCAGTGACAGGCACAGCTGCCTCTTGGCCCAGATGCCTCCTTCCAGGGGCACAGCACCATCCGACGTCTGCTCTGCTGAACCTATTGCCCTGTGTGCCCCCAAGGAACCACCCTCGTGGCTCTGGGATGACCCTCACCAGATTCAAGGGCATCTGGGTCTGGCTCCTCATGGCATCCATTGCCATCTCTCCGAGGGGCCAAGAGGTAGGATTTTGGGGAGGTGGGGACACTCCTACCTGCTGAGGGGCAGGGAGGGCAGCAGCCCTAGAAATTGAGGTCCACCTGGGCAGGTGTGGGCCACCTTGCCAAAAAGCTGCCCTCGGCAGACTGCCCGGGGCTTCTGCACCTACTGGGCCCATCAGGCAGCTGCTGAAATATTCTGCCCACTGCCACCAGGTCGGTCAGGGCAGAGGGCAAAGGGGGCCTGCCTGGGGTCAGGGCTGACAACAGGCGCGGGGACAAGGCCGTGGGGCGATGTCCACGACCTCTGCACAGTGGTGTGGGGATTAGCTGCCCAGTGATTCTGGGGAGGGGACAGGACTAGTCCATGTGGCCTCCAGTCCTCGGATGTGCCAGGGCTGGTGGTCAGCACGCTGGGGGGCAGGAAACCGCAGTGGAGAGCCCCCACACATGGAGGGGCAGGGAAGAGCCTGGCCGGCACAGGCCAGAGGGGGGGACAGAGGATCCCTGGCAGACTTTCATCTGAAGAGGGGTCCGACCTGTGTTTCCTACGCTCCGGGGGCGGGGGTGGGGGTGGGGTGGGGGTAGGGCTGTGCTGCGCCCGGGTAGGCGGGAGAGAAGGTGGGGACCAGACCCTCTCCTGGCCTAGGCAGACCCCCCAGAGAGCTGGATGCTCAAGGCTCCCCTCCCCTCCTCTGGGGGTGGGGTGCGGGCGTGTCCCTTCGGCCAATCAGCCGCAGGATTGGTCCGTGGGAGTGCGCAAGACCTCATTCGGGCCAATGAGAGCGGAGCCAGGGGACGGGGGCGGGGCGGGAGAAGAAGTGGGGTGAGCGGTGGAGGAGCCGGGTGGTAGGTGGGAGGTAGGGGGCGGGGAGGTAGGTGGGAGGTAGGGGGCGGGGAGGTAGGTGGGAGGTAGGGGGCGGGGAGGTAGGTGGGAGGTAGGGGGCGGGAGGTAGGTGGGAGGTAGGGGGCGGGGAGGTAGGTGGGAGGTAGGGGGCGGGGAGGTAGGTGGGAGGTAGGGGGCGGGGAGGTGGGGGGACCGTCTGCCGGATGGAGGGCCCAGGGCCATCCCCCCCAGGTGACAAATACTTGTTTCCTTCCGGGCTTGTAAACCGTAAACTGCCTCCAAACTGTCAAAACTTGCCTCTAAAGGTCAGGAGGTCATTCTTGGGTTTTGGGCCTGCAATGTCCAGGATGGAACTCCCGCTGGATGCTGGATGGTGCACAGCGCCCCCCGCCCGCGGAGTGAACTTGTCAAGCCCCGTGGTACCTGCCAGGCCATGCTAAAATTAGCAGGGGCTCCTGAGTGATTAGGGTTAGGGATGGTGGGTGGATAGAATGCCAGGCTCTCCCGCCAATGGCCAGTGCGGTCACCCAGAAGAAAACCTTGACGAGATCAATCCCTTTCCTAAAATAGAGCGAAAGCGCCTTCACTACACCCAAGTGTGATGGGTCACTGACCCACCAGTCCCTGGCTCTGAGCCACTGTTTTTTCTGTGTGTGCGAGGCAGTGGCACTCGTTCCAGGTTTGGATGGGGCAGGGCTTCTGGACCAGCTGCCCTTCTCCTGTGCACAGCACCTGGGAAGAGGCTCCGGGTCCTCTGGCTCTCTCCTCCTGGAGGCAGGGGTGGACAAGGCCTCCACCTTTCTAGTCTGTCGGACTTGCACTGCCCTCTCTAGCTTGCACTCTGACCAGCGTGCATCCTTCCCCAGAGCCCGTTCCTGGGGCCACCTCCTTGCATTCTGGGTGTCCAGTGTGGCAGGAAGAAGGTCCCAACGTCCCCACACCAGTCAGTCCTGCAGAGCCAGACTCCCAGCCCTCCTATGCACCACCAGTTGCCCCATGTCACTGCTTCCTCTTTAGATGCGGAGGTGACACCAAATGGCTCAGTACTGGACTCCACATGAGGGTCTGACCTGTCCAGAGAAGAAGGTCCTGGAAAGGCTGGACCTCAGAGACAATGGCTTATGAGGGACATACTTAGAGCCTTTGGTGTCTCAAGGGTGGTCCTAAAGAGGAGTGGATAAACATAGTTTCTGCTTAAGGGTTCTTAAAAACAACAACAGTGCAGAGCTGCCCGACAGTGGGCTCCCCCCCTTAATGGGGAGAGGCAGCAGGACATGTGACAGAACAGGGTCACAGGAAACCATTCTCATCCCTTGATCACTCAGAAAGCGGAGCAACAGCACTATTTCATTTTCTTCTTAATTTAGCTCTAGGAAATAATCTGACATGTTTAGTGGTAGAGGTTCTAGGATCAAAAGTGGCACACACAAACAAAAAGTGGCACGTGACCTACATATCCAAGTACAGGGAACCAGTTCAATCAGTTACGCTACATTCACGAGTCACGGAAGATGGTAGGACTGATCTGCCTTTGCTGGCGTGGAAAGATGCCCGTGACATCTAAAGAGAATGTGCTGGCTCCGAGAGGGCCTCCAACCAGCCCTCCTCTGTCATTTGCCCCCTGTGCGGTCCCCACTGATGCTGAGTAGGCCTAGCCTGTGTAAGTACGAGGATATTGCAGAAATGGCAGTGTGACTTTTGAGGCGAGGCCGTCAGAGACATGGTGGCTTCCACCTCGCTCTCTCTCTTGGATTCTTCACCCTTCACAGGCTTGGCCAGTGCCAGCCTGGGAGGACAGGCAGGTCCTAAGGGGAGGTCTCCTGAGAAGAACTGAGTCCAGGCTCTGAAGGATGGAGGTTCACAGTTAAATTGTTCAACTTGGCTGACCCTGTATCCCCATGGGATAGAAAACAGGGCCAGAGCACCCAGCACGAGGGGCACCTGTGCGGGGTCTCTCTGCACTGATGCAACGGGGCCTGGAGGTCAGCACAGTGTTGCAAGTGTTTGCTTACCGCGGGGTAGACTGGCTGTGCCCTCGTGTGAGGGCCGGCCCGGGCCCAGGGGAGGGAGGGTGTCAGGCACAGAGTGAGGCGGAGTTGAGCCTAGATGCCGCAGAACATAAGGGGTCATGACACCGAGCCCCCAGAGGCCTCCACACACTGCCTGCTGTCCCACATGCTTTATGTGGACCACAAATGACCTGTGAACTCAGGGCTGGCAATTTTTACGTGGAGAAACCGAGGCCCATGGGAAAGGTCCCCAGGTCAGCCTGACCCCAGGTGAGCTGGAAGGTCAGTCAAGGCCAAGCACACACCAGGGGTCAGGAAATAGCCTCTGGAGCTGCTTCCAGGCTGGAAATGTTCAGAGACCTCAGCTTCAGCTGGCAGGTGAAGCGTCACAGCCTCCGAGGTCTGCAGTGCCCAGGGTTTGCTTCTGACAGCAGGTGGGGCTGGGGCAGGAGGCCTGGGCAGAAAGGGGCAGAGAGTGAGGGAGAGGAAGGGTTCTGCACATTGGTAGGCAGAGTGATGGATCCTCCAGGACCCCTTGTGGGGGAGGCAGGGTAGTGCTGGGGTAGAACAGGACTGTGAGGACTGACTGCCTGAAGACTGACAGCCATTCTCTGCCTGTAGGACTTGGGCAAGTCACTTAATTTCCTGAGCTTCAGTTTCCCTATCAGTAAAGTGGAGATAACAATTTCCTTCCCTCACAGCGCTGTTGACAGGACAGGACAGTGCAGATAAGATTCTTGGCTATCCACGCTATTCGATAACTTGTAGCTATTTTTGCTACCAGAGGTTGCTTTAGCCCCCGGGTCAGAGTTTAGAACACAGGCCATCCCATACTCTAGGTCTATGTGGGTCTAAAGCCAATCTTCTGTCCCTGTGCCTGCCGATTATTTTGTAGTGTTCTAAGGAGACAGGCAGGGAGCACAGTCTTTTTGATACCCGCCTTGCCCTAAATCAACGAGGCTTATCATCTGAAAAGAGAATGATTGGGGGACGCCACAAATAATGGTGGAGAGAAAGAGAGAGAGAGAGAGAGAGAGGAACCATTGGCTCAGTTGTGATCGTGTGCCATTTGGCGTCACGTACAACTTGTATTGCAAGACATCACTCGTTTTTCTTTTTTTGAAAAAAAAATTTTTTTAACGTTTATTTATTTTCGAGACAGAGAGAGACAGAGCATGAATGGGGGGAGGGTCAGAGAGAGAGGGAGACACAGAATCGGAAGCAGGCTCCAGGCTCCGAGCTGTCAGCACAGAGCCCGACGCGGGGCTCGAACTTGTGAACCACGAGATCATGACCCAAGCCGAAGCCGGACACTCAACCGACTGAGCCACCCAGGCGCCCCTCATTTTCAAATTAAAATTGTTAGAAATGTTTGCTCATCTTGCAGAACCCTCGCAGAATAAGTTACTCGCAATCCAAGATTCTGCTGTATTTTGGAACTGGGGAGTCTGATCAGACAGTTACAGCAGCCAGGGGAGTGCTAGAGAAGGGAGAGGTTGCTGATGGCTTGTGAGTGAGCAGCGTGCACAAACCAGCCGCCACACCTGATCCCTGTCATGGCATGGGGACAGAGCCCGTGTCCTGAGAGCAGCTGGCTGACTGAGGCTGTGTGTGTACTTTGCTTACTCTGGGTTTCTTGAGGGCCTAGTGTACACCTTGTCTTTGTTTCAGCTCCAGCCCCAGCAGCTTCCCTGGCCACATGTAGCAGAGGACTTAGAGAGATACACAACGCCAGTTCAATGTTTTTGCTTTTGTTTTTGTTTTTTGTGTGTTTGTTTGTTTTTAAATCCAGATATTTAAGGAATTCTCTGTCAGGTCAGGTTTCTCTGATGCAGAAACATCAGAACGGAAACTTCTCCAGTGACCACATACAAATACAGACTTTGAAAAACATTAAAAAATAAATACAGACTTTGCAGAAAATAGTTTGGAAAAATCACTATACAAATGGACAACTGCAGTCCTCAACAAGCAAGAAAACCAATCCTTATGGGGGAGAATCTAGTGTCCAGAGCTGCCATACTATACTACTCAAATGCCAAGGTCTCGGGGCACCTGGGGGGCTCAGTTGGTTAAGCTTCTGACTTCGGCTCAGGTCATGATCTCACAGTCTGTGAGTTCGAGCCCCGCGTCGGGCTCTGTGCTAACAGCTCGGAACCTGGAGACTGTCAGGATCCTGTGTCTCCCTCTTTCTCTGTCCCTCCCCTGCTTACACCCTCTCTCTCTCTCTCTCCCTCTCTCTCTCTTTCAAAAATAAGTAAACATTTAAAAAAACTTAATGCCAAGTTCTCAACAACAACAAAATTACAAAGAATACAAAGAAACAGAAAAATACGGTGCATTCATAGGAGAAAAAGAATTAATAGACATTATCCCTGAGGAAACATTGAAATTACCAAAGACATTCAATTAAACACATTCAATGAGCTAAAGGAAACCACAGACAAAGAGCTAATGGGAATTAAGAAAATGATGTATGAATGAGAATGACAATAAGAAGTAGAAGTTATATAAAAGAACCACACAAATTCTGGAGCTGAAAAGTACAATAGCTGAAATGAAAAACATAAAATGCTAGAGGGGTTCAACAGCAGATGTGAGCAGGCAGAAGACAGAGTCAGTGACCCCGAAGGGAAGACAGAGGCTATCCAGTGTGCTCAACAGAAAGGGAAAAGAGTGACAGAAAATGAACAGAACCCGAGGAAACTTCAGGGTGCCATGAAACACATCAGCATGAGTATTGCAGGAGTCCCAGAAGGTGATGAGAGACGGAAAGGGGCAGAAAAAGTATTTGGAAAAAACATGGGGAAACAACTTCCCAGACATAATGAAATACATGAATATACACATTCAAGAAGGCTCAAACCATAAAATTCTTCTTTTTTTTAATTTTTTTTTAACGTTTATTTATTTTTGAGACAGAGAGACAGAGCATGAGCGGGGGAGGGGCAGAGAGAGAGGGAGACACAGAATCAGAAGCAGGCTCCAGGCTCTGAGCCATCAGCCCAGAGCCCGACACGGGGCTCGAACTCACAGACCACAAGATCGTGACCTGAGCTGAAGTCAGACGCTTAACCGACTGAGCCACCCAGGCGCCCCTCAAACCATAAAATTCTTAGAGGAAAACGTATGTGCAAATCATGACCTTGTGTTTGGCAATGATTTTTCTTAAATATGACCCCCAAAATAGGTAAATTTGACTTTATCAGAGTTGAAATCTTGTACATGAAAGCCCGCTGTCAGGACAGTGAGATGACACCCACGGGATCTGTCTGATGAGGGTCTGATATGCAGGTTTTAGTACAAAGAACTCTCACAACTCAGCGACAAAGAGACAAACGACCCAGTTGAAAAACGGGCAAAGGATGTGAACAGACACTTCTCCAGAGAAGACAGACCAGTGGACAGAAAGCACACGAGAAAATGCTCAACGTCAGTAACATTTAGGAAACACAGACCAAACCACAGTGAGATGCCACGTGAAGCCTTCGCGGGCAGCTAGATTACACATCAAAAGGACGTGTGGCTGGGGTTGTGGAGAGAGTGAGACCACACACACTGCTGGCGGCTGTGTGAACTGGTTCAGCTGCTGTGGAAAACCCCGGCCCCCCAGCGATTGCGGGCCTGGGTACACTCCCCGCAGAACCCAAACGAGGGACTCAGACACCTATGCGTCAGTATCTGTCACCATGCTATTACCACGGCCGGAAGGCAAACAAGCAAACAGAACACGCGGGCACACACACTGTTCAGTCATGAGACGCGATCCGGTCCTGACACGCGCCCAATGGTGGCGCCCAAAGGCTGCGCTCAGTGACCTAAGCCAGACCCAAGGACACATGGTAGGTGACCCCGCTGACGTTAGATACGGCACATTCACAGTGACGGTAAGCAGATCGTGGCTCCCAGGGGAATGTGGGAGGAGGGATGAGGTCTTCCTGACTTTCTCGCTGGGACAACGGAAGGGTTTTGGAAGAAATGGTGACAGTTCCACAATATCAAGAATGCAATCAGTGCCACGGAGTTGTACATGTAAAAAGTGGTTCAAGTAGTGAATTTTATGTTTTACCACAATAAAAAAGGAGAGAATTGGGGGTGCCTGGCTGGCTCAGTCGGTAGAGCACGTGACTCTTGATCTCAGGGTGGAGAGCTCAAGCCCCATGTTGGACGTGGAACCTACTTGGAAAGAGAGAGAGACTGACGGCCACGCTGCTTATTTTACAGTAAAATCATGTCTCTTCCTTCCCCAGACGGGTCAGCACTCAAGCATGCACTCTGCAGTCGCCTCGCACTGGGGGTGTGAGCAGGGCAGGGAAGTCAGCGTCTTCTGGACCCCCTGGATTGGACATAAGCCTGAAGTGTGTTTTGAGAGGGGCCCTTCAGTTGTCTGGTTAACAAAGAGCCTCGGCCCTATGGCGAAGACTCATTTGATGGTAAGGCCCTGTCACCATGACCTTAGATGCTACTAAGCCACCAGGGGGAGGGTTAGGGTTAGGGGTTAGGGGCTAGGGTTAGAGTTAGGGTTAGGGGTTAGGGTTACAGCTGAGGTTAGGGTTAGGGTTAGGGTTATGGAGGAAGGAAGAAAGTAGATGTGAAAACCATGACTGAGAGACAGCCCGGTTACTGTTACTGTCTGTGAGCCTGCGGGTGGTACGTCTACGTAGTTTTTGAAGAATTGTTTTGTGAAAGCTTGATGCGTGTGGCCTGAAAATTCCATTGCTCTCTCAAGCCACAGAATAACCCGTGGGCCTTAACCTTTGTCATAGAGAAGTAGGGTGTGAAGGGGTTTTTTTCTTGGAATGTTGGCTCACAGACGGATCCCCCCAAGTGTGAGGCTTGTGCCAATGGTTTTTCTCCACAGGGAGCAACCTGAGTCCCTGGAGACACGTGTCCCCACCTGCCCATCTTCTGTATTCTCTATCTTTCCCTCTTTCAATGTGGATGTTTGCTGAAGACACCTGCATGTGCTCCCCTCACCCAGAAGTGTGGAAGAACACAAGCTTCCATGGCTCCCAGATCACCGGTTCAACCTCAGTGGTGCGTGTACGCAGTGGAGATGCCCACACTGGCCCCTGCTATGGAGGCTGCGCGTGATTTGGTGTCATTGCCTTTATAGGCGATGAGTGTGCATCCCATGATGAAGAACATAGGCATTCGTGGACATGCTGTGGCCGGGTGTGTGGACCGTGGAAGAGACTGCCAGGTATGGGCCACAATGCACCATGGTAACAGCACCAGGCATGTGGCTGGCCTGCGTTCTATATTCCTAGCCTCCCTGGCAGTGACTCGTATCTGTGAAATTTGAGCAGAAATGATCTGTCCATTTGTGGGTCAGGCTTTTCAGAAGTGAATGGTGCTTCCAGGGTCTTTCTAAACTTTATGTGGGCTACTCGGGCAGGGAGATGAGGAAGAGGTCCCAGTGGCTGGCTAACACCTGCACCTGGTTATTAGGGGAGTAAGAGATACAAGTCCACGGAGTTGACATATTTCCTGTTTTGGTGAATTGGCTACAGCAATTAAGCGTGGCCTAATTAATACCCAGAATGATAGCATCAGTAACAAAAACAGAGATCAGAAAGGGCCTTGAATCGCTTTGTAGTTACCATTATCAAGTACCTAATTTGTGCTCTGTCTGAGGTTACGGAAGTGACTCATGTTCAGTTCTGTAGCTGCGAACAATCTGGCAGAAGAAATAAGCAAATAACCAGCTCAAGCTGACGCTGGCAGAGCACGGCGTCTTTCGGGGGTGTGGAGGGGACTGACGGGGCTCTGGACGGGGCCTCTCATGTCTCCTTCCTACAGCCCTTGTGTGTGGGTGGAAAATGGCAGGTAGAGAGTGACATTCCCTGCACAGGGGCCAGCAGACAATTCCAGAAGCATTTGGAGAAACACAGACACTCACAGTGGCTTGAACTTAACACACACCCAGCAAGTGGGGCTGTTGTAAATGGCACTTGGGCTGAACAGGAAGTTTGAGTTTGGTTACTGACCCTTTATAAATGAATAACCATGAGCGTTCTGAACACAAAACGTATGGCTAATAGCCAAAGCAGTGCTCAAAGGGACATTTCATACCCTTACAAAAGTCAGTGAGCTAAGCATGCGCCTCAGGATGCTAAAAACCTTAACATGCAGAAAACAAAGTAAGCCTAAAGAAAATTAAAATTAAAAATTCAATAATGGTAAAAGCAGAAATGACTGATACAGAAAACACAAAAACAAAACCAACAGTAAAGTTGATCCGCAAACCCCAAACCCTTGGAAAAGGACAATAAAATAGCAAAGTCTTGGTAATCTGATCAAGGATAAACTAAAGGCATCCACAGGCAACTTTAGACATGAGAAAGGGAACTTGAAAAGTTTTCTGACTTATAGGTAAGGCTTCCTTCAGGGGCGCCTGGGGGGCTCGGTCAGTTAAGCATCTGGCTCTTGATTTTGGCTCAAGTCACAATCCCAAGGTCATGGGATTGAGCCCCACATCAGGCTGTGTGCTGACAGCACGGAGCCTGCTTGGGATTTTCTCTGTCTCTCTCTCTCTGCTCCTTCTCTGCTTGCACACTCTCTCTCAAAATAAATAAATAAACTTAAAAAAAAAAAAAAGAAACAAAAGGCAAAACCAAAGACCAATGGTGTCCAGGGCCTGGGAGAGGGAGGGGGTGCTGACAGCCAGGAGCAGGGGCCAAGGGAACTATTTGGGAGACAGAATCTCTGGACGGTATTCTCATGGTGATGCCGGTTACCTGTGTTCATTTGACAAAAGTCATCAGACTGCACACTTAAAAAGGTAAATTTTACAGCCTGCATATCATCTCCAAGAGCAGCAGATGAGGCTAGGGGAACAGGGGTGCAGCCAGAGGAGGGGAGATACAGGGCTCTAGAGACAGCCTGCCTGCCTGCCTGCACGGCAGGGCTCTCCCCGGGAGGGCCTGGGACCTGCGCTTCATGGTCCCAGCTTCCCCAGGGCTCAGGCAAGCACACGTCCTCGTGGGTTTGTCTGTGTGCCTGTGAAGCCGGCGATGCTCCCCGCCCAGACCTGCGCAGAGGCAGCCCAGCGTTCCGCAGGACTGTTGTCGCCTGGACGACAGCTGAGTCTCCCTGCCCTGGCCAGCTCTGCCCGAGTCAGAGCCGTCCTCGTCCCCGGGGGGCGAGGAGGCCCTGGGTCACTAGGCACGGCTCCTGCCATGTCCCGCTCCTCTTTCTCCGGCTCACAGCCACACGTCGCTTGACAGCATCGCTATGAGAAGCCGCTGAAAGGACAGCGAGACCCCATCCATCCTGGGCCCCAACACCAGGGAACACCCCAGCCCTTCACAGGTTCGCACGGCTCAGCAGCTACCCCACAGTCAGAGGCCAGAGTGGCCTGGGAGCCATCTCTGTAACCGGGTCATGGGCCCTGGCTCGGGCCAGAAGGGTGGGCCTCTCCTGGGCCATGAGTGGGGCTGCCCACGCTCCCAGGGGTGGGGGCTCACGCTCTTTCCGGCCACCACCACCCAGCCCCCTTCTTCGTGTCCAGGGAGCCTCTGTTTCGCCCAAGGGCCCGCTGGCAATGCACCCGGTGCTGGGGGACGGACCAGCCTTCTGTTACACACCCTCCTTTGTGAGATGTCCAGAGGTGTGCAGAGAGAGGCCTCGGGGGACGATACACGGGCAGAAGTCCTGCCCTTCTTGTTTTTGGAGCATCTCTGGGCATGTTGGACTGAGGCGCTGTGGCTTGCAGGCCAAGATAGTCAGTGGAGCTGACCCAGAGCCTGGCGTCTGGCCAGCACTGTGCTGGGCTGCGAACCACCTACTCCAGGCTGTTCGTTATATGAGATTCTGAACCCTGCAGACAAGTTCAGTGTTGGCTGGTGCGGCCTGAAGGACTCTCAGTGTTTACACCGGCCGCATGTGGGAAGCAAGGCGTGGGGCTCAAACCCGTAGTTACTTTCAACACGGCAGGCTCAAGAAAGGCCCAGGGAGTCGAGGCAGGAGCTGGACTGGACTCCCTTCCAGGTTATGGCTTTCTGGGAAAACTGACCTGAGCAGAGAGGGTGAGCAGATCGACCTTCCTGAGACCTGACCCTCTGACCTGCCTGGGCCATGTCTGAGAGCCCGTGGCTGTGTCTGGGGCTCCCCACACACTGCCCCCTCGCTCTGGCCCTGCCAGCTGCAGACATGGGGGGTGGGGTGCACTATGTCTGGAAGGATCAAGGGAAACGCTGTCTTCGCCCCTCTGACTTGCTCCGGGAGTAACTGCTCCACTGGCCAAACTTGGGAGGACGCCGCTCCCCACGGAGTGTCCTGATTACGGTGCTTGAATTGCACTCGTGACCTGTGCAGCAGCCTTGGAAACGTGTTGGGGACCTGACTCCCAACATGAGGAGCCTACACCACTTGTTTTAATTGGAAAAAAGGATGCCCACCTGAAAACTCCATCTAAATCTCCAAATGTCACTAAAACTCTGTCTGTGTAACAGTCCACCTAGGAGTTCTGCACAGTAGCAAGCATGTAAAGCACGAAGTACCTACTTCCTTAACCCTCAGCTCTCAACTGTGGATGTTTGTGTGGAGCTGCTGCAGACCTGTCCTGTCTGTAATACACTGTGTGGGGCCTGCCGAGATCCCCATCCATCTGTGAAGTCACCCCACCCGGAAATACCGGCGACATCGCGCACGCCTAGGACCGGCAGACTGGGGACATTTATTCACATTTCGTTAGTGGTTTATCTGAAATTCAAATTTAACTGGGCGTTCTGAACTTTCGTCTGCTAAGCCTGGCTGCCCTCGCCTCCACATGCCGGACCCCGGCCAGCGGTGGTCTGCTACAGGGGTACCGCATCTGTCCCTCCGGAGGGATGATGGAGGAACTCATGACGCTGTTCACGCTCCAGAGCTCCTAGCGGGATCAGACCTGAATCTGCGTCCACCCAGTCTTACCCTCTGAGCGTGCTCTCAGAAGCTTCATCGAAGGCCCCCACCCACCCCTGCTGCCCAAGGGAGCCACCACCCACGTGGTCTGGGACCAAGGCTCTGGGGGAGGGGTCAGTGCACCTGAGTGGCCACTGAGAGGTGGTACGATCACCAAACAGAAGAAGCGGCTGGCTCGGGGCTCTGGATTTAAAAGGAAGCATCAGAGGAAGAGGTTGCCAGGCAGCATTGGTCCCCTGCAGCCAAAGGTGGGCGGAGCTGGAGGGCAGGTGCTGCACACACTGTAGGGCCCAGAAGAGGCTGCAGGGTGCAGCCAGGTGCCGGCAGGTGGCGGCATCTTCTGATTCGCATGGTGCTGATACTCCGTGGCTCATCTCAGGTGTGTCAACGTGGCATCGAGCAAGGAGTTGAGGAGAGGGACACGTGACTGGTCTTCTCAGCGTGTGGTTAGATGGTGTGAGGATTGCCAGGAGCCCTCTGGGCTCACAGAACAGCTTTGTTGTAGAAGGAGACTCTCTCACGTGAAGACCAAGCAGAAGTCTCAAAGAGAAAGGCGAGCCCTCATCAGAAACTGCTTTAGCCTCGCCTCCTGGCCACACCGAGGGCCACATGTCAGGGTGGCCCAGCTGGGGAGGCGGTGAACCCACCAAGGAGAGGAGGGGAAGGAAATATGCCCGAGGAGCTGTGAGCCCCGCTGACACGTACCGGCAGGTGCAGGGTCAAGGGAGGCACACTGCACAGGAGGAGAGAGAGACTGTGCTGACACGGGTGTTCTCAGTGGTGCAGGACTTAGCACCCTGGCAAGGGTCACGAGAGACGGCTCAGTACGTTGCTGAGGGTAGTTCTTGGAAGTTTGAGAAAAGCAATACTCACTTTAAGTGCTTGAGTTTATATTGAAGATTGTGGAGGAAGTGGTCAGAAGAGGAGAAATGGGTCCATCACCACTGTTCTGCTCCATGAGATTAAAAACCCACATGCTGGCCATGCTCTTGGGAGGGCAGGGAGGACAGTCTATTTGCCAAGGCAGTAGGAGACATGCTGGTGCGGGGACGCCAGCCGAGAGGCTCACTGGGAGCTGTCCTCCCTCGACCAGGGCTGGATGCCCAGCCAGTGGCAGTGGGGGGTGACAGATCCCTTAATGGCAGAGACCAGAAGTAAAATGCACATAATCACCGTGCTGGGCCACAAGGTCAGACTCACTGCCCGGGGGCTTAGTCTACAGGGCTCTGAGGAGAAAGCTAACAGGGTGTTGTATCCTTAGGGTCAAGAAAGGATGAGCACAAGGCTGAGGTCGGCCACCCCGGTGGAGAGTCCCAACAGAAAGGCATAGCTTCCAAACCTGGGCAAGTGAGTTCCCAGGTCCAGAACTCGCCGACTGAAGGGGAACTGAGTGCCCATGAGGAAGGAGCCTGTGACGCCACAGCAGGTGCACGTGATAGGGATCCGTGGCTATTTGCCAGCGTATGTCAGAGGTGCTGTAGGCTCGGTTCCAGAGCACCGCGATAAAGTGAGCCAGACAAGCGTTTTGGTTTCCTAGTGTGCACAAAAGTCGTGTTGAAACTACACTGTGGTCTATTCTGCGTGCATCAGCATTATGTCTTACAAAACAGCGTTCACACCTTAATTTAAAAGCACTTTATCACTAAAATGTGCTAACCATCCTCCGAGCTTCCGGTGAGTCGTCATCTTTTTGCTGGTGGGGAGTCTGCCCGAGGCTGGCGGCTGCCGACAGATCAGGGTGGTGGCAGCTGAAGGCCGGGGTGGCCGTGACTACTGCTCAGAATAAGACAACAGGGAAGTTCGCTGCACTGATAGTCTCTTCCTTTCACCAAAGTTTTCTCTTTGGTGTGTGGTGCCGTTTGACAGCGTTTTACCCACAGAACTTCTTTCAAAACTGCTCAGACCCTGCCGCAGCCCCCTCCACGAAGTCCACATGATATCCTGGGTCCTCTGTGTCGTTCCCACAATTGTCAGGGCATCTCCACCAGGAATGGACCCCACGTCCAGTAACCACGAGATGCAGCAGTTCAGGTCCACCCTCAGGCTCCACTTCTGATGCCGGTTCTCCTGCTGCTCCTGCCACCCTGCAGTGACTTCCTCCCCGAAGCCCTGAACCCCTCAGAGCCCTCCCTCAGGCTGCAATCAACTCCTTCCACACTCCTGTTCATGCTGAGGTTTTGACCTCTTGCCACAAATCACGGAAGTTCCTAATGGCATCCAGAACGGTGAATCTTTTCCAGAGGCTTTCAGTTGACTTTGCCCAGATCCATCAGAGGGATCACCACCGATGGCAGCTGTGGCCACACGAAATGTACTTCCAAACGATAAGACTCGAAAGTGGAAATGACTCCTTGAACCCGGGCTGAGGAATGGATGCCGTGTCAGGGCATGGAAACATCCATGAGCGCTCCTGGGTGACCAGACACATCGTCAGTGAATGGCAATATTTTGAAAGGAATCTTTTTTCTCTGGGCCATTGTGGGCTCAACAGTGGGCTTAAAATCATCTGGTAAACCATGTTGTGAGCAGATGTGCTGGCTTTTTTTTTTTCTTATTACATTTCTTTATTTTTGAGAGACAGAGACTGAGCACAAGTGGGGGGTGGCAGAGAGAGGAGGAGACAGAACCTGAAGCAGGCTCCAGGCTCTGAGCTGTCAGCATAGAGCCTGACGTGGGGCTCGAACTCACCAACTGTGAGATCATGACCTGAGCCAAAGTTGGACACTTAACAACTGAGCCACCCAGGCACCCCATGTGCTGTCTTATCCAGGCTTCAGGCAGAGCAGAGTTAACATAATTCCCAAGGGCACTGGGATCTTCAGAGCAGTCACTGAGCACTGGCTTCAGCTTTGAGTCACCAGCCGTTAGCCCCTCACAGGGGTCAGTCTGTCCTTTGAAGCCAGGTACTGACTTCTCTCTGGCTATGAAAGTCCACGATGGCACCTTCCAGAAGGAGGCTGCTCCATCTACACGGAGATTCTGTGGGTCAGTGGAGCCATCTTCGAGAATTCTCTTGGCCAGACCTCCTGGATGACGGGTGGCAGCTTCTACGTCAGCACCTGCTGCCTCGCCCTGCACTCGGATGTCGTGGAGACACCTTCTCCCCTTAATCCCACCAGCCAGCCTCTGCTGGCTCCAGACTTTTCTTCTGCAGCTCCCCCACCCTCGGCCTTCACAGAATCGAAGAGTCAGGGCCTTGCTCTGGATTGTGCTTTGGCTGAAGGGTATATGTTGTGGCCGGTCTGATCTTCTCTCCAGACCTTTCAAACTGTCAAGACTGTTTCACCCTCTTATGGTCCGTGTGTTCACTGGAGTAGCACTTGCGATGTCCTTCAAGAACTCTTCCTTTGTGTTCTCAGTTTGGCTAATGTTTGGTGCAGGAGGCCCAGCTTTCGGACTGTCTCAGCTCTCAACATGCCTTTCTCGCTGGGATGAGTCCTTTCTAGCTTTTTTAAAAGTTTATTTATTTATTTTAAGAGAGAGAGTATGTGAGCACATGCCAGCAGGGCAGGGGCAGAGAGAGGAGACAGAGAATCCCCAGCAGGCTCATCACTGTCAGCACAGAGCCTGACACAGGGCTCAAACTCATGAACCGTGAGATCATGACCTGAGCCGAGATCAAGAGCCAGATGCTTAGCCAGATGCTTAGCCTGAGCCACCAGGTGCCCCGCTAGCTTTTGATTTAAAGTGAGAGATATGTGACTCTTCCTTGAGCAAGCAGAGGCCCTTGTAGGGTTGTTAATTGGCCTGACTTCAATACTGTTGTGTCTCAGGGAACAGGGAGCCCCGAGGAGAGGGAGAGAGACACTAGTCAGTGGAGTGGTCAGAACACATTTAGTGGTCAGGTTTGCCTTCTTGCATGGGCGTGGTTCATGGCACCCCAAAGCAATGACGATACTAACATCAAAGATCACTGAACACAGATCACCACAACAATTACAACAAAAGAGTTTGAAATATGAGAATTACCAGAATGGGAACAGGGACATGAAGTGAGCAAATGCTGTTGGAAAAATAGTGCCAGGAGACTTACTCAACACAGAACTGCCACAAACCTTCACTCTGTAAAGAACACAATTATCTGTGAAGTTTAACAAAGCAAGGTGTGCCTGTTCTTTTTTTTTTTTTAATTTTTTTTTCAACGTTTATTTATTTTTGGGACAGAGAGAGACAGAGCATGAACAGAGGAGGGGCAGAGAGAGAGGGAGACACAGAATCGGAAACAGGCTCCAGGCTCTGAGCCATCAGCCCAGAGCCTGACGCGGGGCTCAAACTCACGGACCGCGAGATCGTGACCTGGCTGAAGTCGGACGCTTAACTGACTGCGCCACCCAGGCGCCCCTGGGTGTGCCTGTTCTTAAAGACACTGGGTAAGAGTGATACTGGGATATTTTGATGACTATTTCATGGCAGTTGACACTGATATCTAGGGTCCCAAAGTGCTATCATGTCTCCCCCATTAGCCTAGGAGCACATTGGGGTGAGGTGGCCTCTGTCCAACTCACACAGGATCTGCTGGTTCCCCAGCCACCCAGTGCTCCCTTCCCTGGATCCTGAATGTAGAGTTGGAATAGATTTACATAGCTGCTGCCAGAACCCACACAGTGGTTCCTTGGCCTACAGAAGAAGCACATTTGTAACAGGGAAGGCCAGGTGCAAGCCTCTGAATGCACACACACTCACACACGTGCACACACACACACACACACTTTCACACACACACTTGCGCACGGACCCATGCACACTAACCCACACACTGGCACATATGCACAATCCCACACAAGCACACACATGTGTGCACACACTTGCACATTAATGCACACTCATGCATGTGCACGCGCATGCATGCACACGCACGTGCACACTCTCACAATGCACTCCTGCATGCACACTCATGCGTGGAACATGCACACTCATGCATACACTGGCACACGTACACTCCCACACACCACACGCTTACACACACATGCACACACACACACACACACACACCTGCCAGCCAAAAGAAAAGCATCAATACTGAGAAGAATGACAGAAATCGTTGTCGTTCTTAGAGACATGGAGGTTCAGGGTGGTGGGTCACATCTATCACTGTTAAATTCTACAGTCTGGTCCCCATAAGGACTGGTGGGACTGGGGCAGAGGACGGCGACCCACACACACTCAGAGGGGAGCCTGGTTGCAGCTGGTATGCTGGAAGCAGGACTCCTGGGGCCGAGCAGTGCCGTTCACAGCAAGCAGCTACCAGCCTGGCAAACGTGCTGTTAGGGCCTGTGCCCCCCACCCCCCGGGGCTCATATACTGAAGCTGTCCCCCAACGATGTTGGGAGGTGAGTAGGGTTAGGTGGTCACGAAGCTGGGCCCCGTGAAGCGGTGGGAGCTCGTGTTCTCCCCACCAGCACCGCGAGGTGGCCAGGACCCGGCCCTGCTGGTGCCTCCATGTCAGACCCCCAGCCTTTGGAACTGACGGGAAGGAGTGTCTACAGTATTTCGTTATGGCAGCCTGAGCGGACTAGGACATCTGGTTTTTCAATACCCCTCAGGAAGGAAGAGCAGGAGCAGCGAGCCTACTTTCACAGTCTTGCCCCAAAGTGATGTGAATTCTCCCCTCTCGACCACAGTTCAGCACCACGAGGCCCAGGCTGTCTGGACACTCCACGGAACCGACGCATGGCATTGTGACAGTGGGCAGGACGCCAGGCAGGACGCACCGAGAGCAGGAAGGGGTAAGAACTACAGTGTCCCATGGGGTGCCTGGGTGGCTCAGTAGGTTGGGCATCCGACTTTGGTTCAGGCCATGATCTCACAGTCCGTGAGTTGGAGCCCTGCGTCGGGCTCTGTGCTGATAGCTCAGAGCCTGGAGCCTGTTTCAGATTCTGTGTCTCCCTCTTTCTCTCTCCTCCCCCACTAATGCTCTGCCTCTCTCTTCTCAAAAGTAAATAAACGTTAAAAAATTTTTTTTGAATAAGAAAAAAAAAAAAGAACTACGGTGTCCTGGTGAGACACACGCTCTCTGGGAAAGATCCAGGGACCTGCCACGTCAGTGAAGTGTGTGGGGGCCTGGTGTTCTGGGACAAGCCAGGACAATCACTTTAAAGTAAGTGACAAGTGGTCGTGCCTTCTTTGTCACGGGACAAGGTACATGTTTGATAGAGGCCGCTCTGGATTTTGGAGGCAGCATATCGTGCACTTAGCAATACTGTTCCACCGTATCAATCAGATAAAACAGAAGGCTGACAGTTCAAGTGGAGCCAGAGAAGGAAAGGGCTCTGTGTCTGGTCTGGACCCTGACGCCACTTGACCTGGCAGGCTTGACTCAGATGTTACACATGCAGAATGTGCTAGACCCTGAGGGGAGCGTCACAGACCAGAGCCCTGGGCTGTGGACCAAGCCCCTGCCGCCCGCCGCTGAGGACCAGACACCACGTGAAGAGCAGCTCCTGGTGTGCCAGAGGGCCCTGGTAGAGATGGAGCATCCGACTGTGGGACACCGGGTGCCCATGTGGCCAGAACTGCCTATCAGGAGCTCAGGGCCATCGGACCCACTGAGTCACTAGAGCAGGCCGGGCCAGCAGCAGTCTGTCATTAGATGGAATCAGGCCTGCGCGGGCCCAGAGGGCACGGGTCAGCTGCAGGAACAGGTGGTCCACACCCTCCCGTCACCTCCCACTCTTGCACGGATGCCCCTATGCCTCTCCCTCTGCTCACACACATATGGCCTCACAGCAGGGACTGGAGGAGCTCAGAAACCCACCCCACATGTGGTTCACGGACAGGTCGGTTTGGTGTGTTAGTGCGTTTGTGTGTGAGTGGCAGCGGGACCACTCAGGGGTGGCCCCGAAAGACAGGGGTGAGGGGAGCCCTCTCACTGGTCAGCGATTTGGATAAAGCACCCGTTTATTCACCTTATGTGGAGAGAGGCGGCCCGAGGGAAAGACGTACGTAGGCCCACAGGCAGGGGTGAGTAGTGGCCCAAAGGAGCAGGACCGAGGGCTGAGCGCCACGAATGGTGTGGGAAGGAGGGACACAGACATGTCTGCAGGCACAGGCACGTGTGTGGGGTCTAACGGCTGCTACCGAGGAGGCGGCTCCCAGGATCAGCTCGGTGTGGACACGATGTCCGCTCACAAGGGAGCCTGGAGGCGGAGACAGACGGCGTGTGTCCCCCGCACAGCTCAGGGAGGTGGTGAGTACCATTTATGGTCTCAACCGACGTGGGGGCTGTAGTGCTCACTAGGCATCCACCTGCCGACTCCCCAGCATCCTGTACTGGGATGGAGTGGGCTTGAAATGAGGGGCTCCATCTGAGCCACATAAGGGTCCGAAGGTCGTGCACTGCATTGGTGCCTCCCCCTGGCACCCCCCACGCCCCACTGCTGTGAGTGATGGAAATGTCCAGATTATCCAAGGACTCACCCCAGGGGTACTAAAGGCTGGCCCCTTTCCCTCCGTGGCCCCCAGGGGTCAGGCTGCAGCTTCGGGCCAGCTGAGCCCATGTCACTGCCTGGCTCCGCCCGGCTCCTGCTCTGTGTCTCACTTCCACGCAGGCTCCGTGGACGGCACGCCTGTCTAAGCCGCCGTCCCCAGAACCCCCATCTCAGCCTCTGAGTCTGGAAACAGACACAAAGTGCTATTCCTTCATTCGGCACCCGGCCTGGCATCAGTGACTCACAGCCAGGCCGATGGCAAATGAGGGATGACACCCTGACACCCTCTTGGGAGAAGGACGGACACAGGACACCCTGAGCCAGGACCCAGCCCATGTGTTATACTTGATTTCCATCCTGGTAGTGAATTCTGGACAAACAATCCTGCAAGTTGCCAGAGTGAGTACCGAGACAGTGACACATAGCAGGAGACCACCGCATGCCAGAGACACGGGGTCCCCGGGTCAGGGCCTGGACAGCAGAGACCGCTGCGGTCCCCTGCACCTCGGCCCCAGCTGTCCGCCACCGTAGAGGGCCTGGTTCACGCCATCCCTGTTTATCCGTGCTTGTGCAAGGGGACTCTGGAGCCGATACGGGCTCCCAGAGGGGAAGCCTCGTTTCCTTTTTCTTTCTTTGCTGTTATAGCACTTTAAACACCTTTTGCAATAGAGATTTTCAAGTTTCAAACGTGCACAAAGGTAGAGAGAGTAGTGTAATGAGCCCCACGTGTACCCATCACCCACTGTCAACAGCGGCAGCATTCGGTGGTCACGTATTTTTACACGGGTTTTAAACTACATTCTCCCACAGGTAGGGTGTGGGAAGGCCAGACTGGCCTGTTTACCTGGCTCCCCCACCAGGGTGTGAACACCCTGCAAGGACACAGGCCACAGCTTTTGTGTTTGCTGCCACATTCCCCGGACCACAGGGAATGACCTCTGCAGGTGACACTCAAGCCACTGCTGAGCGCCCTGGCATCCGGGGGAGGAAGCAGACAGCTCTCCTTGGGGCTGGGGGCTCCAACGCTATGGCCTCTCTCTAGGTGCTCTTCCTAATTCCATGGCCTGGCTGTTAGGTTGATGACACCAGTCCTGACGCCTGCCCTGAGCCCCTAACCACAGCACCAACTAGCTCCTTTGCAACCTTGTTTAGGGGCTGGCAGACATCTCGCTTTGCTCTGTGCTAGACTGGCTTCTCTGCACTCGGCCTGCATTCTAACCCCTGCTCCCCTGGACACCAGGGCCAGAAGGCTGAGAACTACATTCCTCAGACTCTCTGTCAGCCAGGCTTCTCCTGGTGACCGGCCACCATGGGCCACAGTCCTGGATATTTGGGAGGTCTGTGGCAGTTGGCCCTCCAGCTTTGACAGACAGGAGTGCTTGCAGGCCTGGATGCATGACCCAGCCTCATGAGTGTGAAGGCCACAGTGGCAGCAGAAGCTTCTGGGCCCTGGGATGGTAACACGGGGACGACGGCGGCCCCTGGCTCTGCTCCTTCTCCACCCTTCCAACGCTTTCTGCACTCAATTCCCCAAAACTAAACCTTTCTGCTTAGGATTCCCAGCGTGGGCTCAGTTTCTCCCGAACACCAATACCTCTGTCCTGAGCCATCATCTTCTCTCAACTTGATCATGGCAAAACCCCTGGCTGTTCTATTTCCATCCTTGCCCCATAAAATCTCTTTTCCACTTGACACCTAGAGTCATCTTTGAGATGTACAAATTGAGTAATGTAACTACCTGATCAAACACCTCATAGGATCCAGGCTAGGAGACCAGGAGTCTGGAGACCCAGGAGATCAGGATAAGAGGAGACCCAGGAGGCCAGGAAACCCAGGAGACCCAGGACCAGGACACAGGAGACCAGGAGACTCAGGAGACCAGGAAACTCAGGAGACCAGGAGAGCAGAAGACCAGGACACCAGGAGACCCAAGACACCAGGACACCAGGAGACCTAGGAGATCAGGAGACCCAGGAGATCAGGACACCAGGAAACTCAGGAGAACGGGATACCAGGAGACCACGACACCAGGACACCAGGAGACCCAAGACACCAGGACACCAGGAGACCTAGGAGATCAGGAGACCCAGGAGATCAGGACACCAGGAAACTCAGGAGAATGGGATACCAGGAGACCACGACACCAGGACACCAGGACACTAGGAGACTCAGGAGACCAGAAGACCAGGACACTGGGAGACCCAGCAGGCCTGGGAGCACAGGGGGAGGAACTAGCTGGAACTAATGTGGGGAGGGCTCTCTTTCCTCTCTGGTTGTAAGCAGACAAGCCCAGGGAGGCCAAGAGGCACAGCAGCTTGTCTGTCCGCTCTGAGGCCAAGAGCTCACCTCCCTCAGGGGAGGGTGGCTGTGATGACCAGCAGCTGGCCAGAGGGGTGGACAGGGCGGAGGGCTCCATCCGGCAGGGCCTGGGAGGTACCAGGGCACTACGAGGGGCCAGAGGTAAGGAGGAGCTTGGCCACTGAGCATCCTATGGAGGTAGAGACACGAATAGGGCCATGGAGACGTAGGAGGTCGAACCAGGGATGGGAGAGCTGGAAAGTTCAGGGTCAGATCACCCAGCTACGGGCTCTGCCACAGCTTCCCTGGGACATGGGTCAGTGGTCACCTCCTCTTGTTCTCGACTTGGGCAGGTCATGGGTTCCTGTCCTAGCCCGTGGGCACACACCACAGACCCAGGAGACCATGGAGAACCCGGAGCCTGAGCTGACGGTGGGGTCCGGGGAAAGCTGATGATGTTTGCATTTCTCTTGGGGAGGAGGAGTAGGAATTTAAAATATACAGACAAGTGTACAGAGGAATATAAGGAAACCCTTCCAGGGGGTGGGGCCCAGGCCTGGAACAGGTGTTAGGAGGGGAGTCTGGGGTGAGTCTCCTGACTATTGGTCTTCTGAAGTCTGCTAGTTTCCTAAAAAGATCAAGTTTGTCTGGGTGTCTGTTGAGTGAGGCTGACGCCCAGCTATGTGGACCCAGAGGCCATTTGCAAAGCTCCCCATTGGCACACGGACCCTATGGTGCCCAGGGGTTTCAGGGAAAGGGTGGGTGTGGAAAGGTGGTGGCCACCCCTGCCTGGGGAAGCACCCTGCCTTATTGTTCTGGGACTGCAGGGGCTCACTCCATGCCCTAGGCCTGCCACCCTGCTGGCCCCTAAGGATGCGTGAGGTGGGACTGTGAGGGAGCAAGGGGGGCAGCGGGGGGGGGGGCTCCCAGGAACGGAGGCTGCTTGGGCCTCACCACACAGGAGGTTGGATTCCAGATGATGCGGCTGAGGGTTTAGCACACTCCGCATGGGGCAGAACCGGAAGCTGGTTATTGGGAACCCGAGTCCTGCCTGCTGACATTTGCTCACATTGTTGTTACAGTTTCTAAGTAATTAACAGGGGGTGCCTCAGTCAGTGGTTGACTATGGGATTGTATGTGTGTGTGTGTGTGTGTGTGTGTGTGTGTGTGTGTGTCGGGGTCATTAGGGGAACATCCAGCATTTCTTTGTAGCCAACTGAAGTCCCCGCCAGTAGTGGGCCTCCTGTGCCCCATGTTAACAAGCATCCATCATTCATTTTTATTAACTTTTTATTTGCAACTTCATGCACTTGTGTTTTTCACGCTGTGCTCAGGAACACCATGCCTGAAGGTAAGCGTGGGGGCCGCATGGGCCAGAGACGGGGAGAGGGCTGGTGCCCCCCCAGGCACACCTGCCCTAATGTACGTGGTGAGACTGGCTTCTCACCCCGTGCTCCGTGAAGGGGCCGGGGGCCCAGCAGCTTGTGCGACGCTGCTCCAGGCCATCCGGAGGGGAGGGGGGCAGGAGGCCGGGGGTCACGTGCTGGGTCCTCTCTGAGCTTGTCTGTGGGTAAATTATGTCATTCATGGGCAGGGGCGACAGGACACAGGATGGGGATCCTGTGTCCCCTGGAAAAGACTGTGTCATGGGGTGGTTTCGATTCCTTCCCTCATCTCTCCGCTTGCAAGCGCACTGTGGAAGCAGGACTATTCCGGAAAGTACTATTCTGGAAAGGCTATGCACCCAAAGCCCTGCTCAGACAAGCTAGCCCCCATGAGTCAACCACTTTACCTAGCACTCTACAGAGCGGGGGCCTGAAGCCCGGAGGGGTTTTAAGTGGGGAAGGACACCCTGTATGGCATGGGAAGACCAGGTTTGAGATAGAGGCCAGGCCCCCGGAGCCCGGAGCCCCCTCAGCAGAAAGGCAGGGCTGGGAGGAGGAGGCCATTGTTGGGTGTGGAGACGGGGTCCTTCACTTCCACGTGCCCAGGTCAGCTCCGCCCTTCGGAGCAGCAAAGGGGGTTTAACTGTCACCCACCCTTCTCCTGCCCTGGGACAAAGCACAGGCCTGCTGTGTCCCTATAGGCAGGAAGCACATAAACCCAGTTCTGTTGCCACTGACCCATGGGGCAGTCAGTGACCTGTCTGGGAGGGCCGCAGCACAGCTGGACACATGCACCCTTCCCTTCTCGGACAGCGGTGTCAAGAGCAACTGCGTCTACAAAGACTGCACCTCCTACAGGGGCTCCTGGCTCCCCAAGTCCCCATCTGATTTACCTCTGGCCACACCTTGGAGAAGTCTCCACACCCACCCTATGTAGCTGTGCTGCTATTGTCCCCTTAGGCAGACCCGGTGGGCAAGGCCCAGAGCCTCCAGGGAGCCTCTGCGGGCTCTGTCCTTGCTGGGGCCACCTCTGGGCCACCACTTAAGAGGGAATAGTTGCCCACAGCCACACCTCCAAGATCCACCCTGTGTGACCTCAGCAACACACCTAGCCTGCGTCTGCAGAGCCCCAGTTAGGGGCAGAACCAGCTGGGAGAACCATCTCTCGACCACGGGGGACTAGCCAGCAGACCCGGCCCGGCAGTGACCTGGGAGCAAGGACCCATCGTTGGGGTTCTTCCCTCTTGCTAACCCAGTGACACTCCTCCTGCCTGTGGCTGAGCTCCAGTCAGGGGAAACCAACATGGTGCCACCCCGGCTGGCCCGGCAGGTGCAGCCCAGTGCCGGGGCAGCCAAGGGACAGAGTGGGGCTGAGCGAGATGCACAGAGAATGAGTATGTGGATGAGAAGGGTTGGTGCTCAAGAGAAGGTCCAGGAGGACTTCGGGGGGGGGGGGGGTTTCTCTGAGGAGTGTGGGGGCCCAGGTGAGGGTTCCTCCATCACAGTGCCACACACAGGGCCCCTCCTCTACTTTCCTGCTGCAGGAGGCTCTCTCTCAGGTCTCTGTGCCTCCAGTGCCCTTCACCAAAGCGCTGCCCTCTGGTGTCAGTGTGCAGCTGGGCTGTGGGCACCACAAAATTCCCTGGAAAGTTCCCACTGCTGGTGGGACCCCCAGCACAGCACCCAGCCCAGTGCCTGAGCCCACGGCCGCCCGCGCGAGGAACCTGCTCACGGGCCCGGGCCTGAGCACACCAGCCCCATCCCTGTCCTTGGGGCTCCTCAGGACTCCCTGGAATCAACAGCTAGAGAAGGAGGAGCCAGAGTGGCTTCCTCAGATGTCAGAGAGAAACCTGGGCCAGGAGCTCAACTCTTGGAGAAAGGAGAGCCTGGGCCCCCAAGAAATAAAACATGAACATTTTACCAAAGGTGAAAAAGAAGATCTGAGTCGGGGGGAGGGGGGAAGGCATCCAAATTCTAGTGCAAAAGGCTCACGTTTCCCCAAGGCAAAGCACTGCCAGTGTCTTTCATGAAGCTGAGTCCTGAGTCTCTTGAAAAGGCAAGGCAGGCGGAGCCATGTGAAACAAGAGTGGCCACACAGAGAGTTTCCTCGGAGCAGAAGCAAACGGAAAAGTGGGTCCTTGTCAGGCAGGTGGAATTGCTGGGAGTTCAGTGCCATCAGGGCTTATCCAGATACCAACAGGGAGAAGCCAGCAGCTACTGGCTGAGAGGGACCTGCTTTCAAGCAGGCGTACCCCCAGCCCCCACACTGGCTCTCAGGGGCCTCCTACCCACAGGGAACCTTGTCCCCCTGCCCAGGGTCTTGTCACCTCCACACACTGGCCCCTCGCCCGGCACACCTGCTTGGGGGTCACCTGGAGCTTTCTGTCCTGAGTGTCTGGTCTGTCTGCAGCCTCCAAGAGGCCCGGGGCGGGGTGGGGGTGGGGGCGGGCATCTCCTCGGCTCCTGCTGGAGACGCAGAGACGCGGGGCAAGAGGGCCAGAGTGGGGCAGCCTCGCTCGTCCTACTTCTGAGCTCTCAGAGGGGCAAGGCGCCCTGGCAGCTGGAGGGCCCGAATTCAGGGAGCTCAGCTCTACAGATTATCAGGAACTTTCGATTCGAATATGGAAATTCCTACCCCCAGAGTGAGGGTGTGAGCAGGCTGGCCTTTCAGAGGTGATTAGGGCTGGATGGGGTCCTGAGGGTGGGGCCCCATGACACAGAGCTCTCTGGGTCTCCAGCACGTGGGTGGCCGTGGAGGAAGACGCCCTCCCCAGGACCCGGCCCTGCTGGTGCCCTGATCTGGGACCGGAGTCCCCAGAACAGTGAGAAACCCCTCAGTGTGTGGCATCTTGTTATGGATGCCCCAACTAAGACGCCCGAAAAGTGCTCCCCGAAGCCACCACGCAGAGCTACCTGCATGTGCTGTGGAGAGCCCCTCCTTCCTGCCAATGGGCTGCCCATGGAGTGTGTGGGATCAGGTTCCCAGGGCCCACTGGCAGGCCACAGAAGTGGTGGCCGCCAAGAAATGGAGCGAAAGGCATGCGTCTGCCATGATGGTGCTCCAGGCGGCCACGGGCCGGGGGGGGGGGGGGGGGGGGGGCGGTGACACCTGCGGGCACAGAGCCACAGTGGGAGCTCCAGAAACTGGTTCCCGGGCTGGCATGTGTGCAGGGAAGCCACTGGCAATGGTACTGAGGCCACACACTCATGCAGATTATAGAGGGATGATAATAGAGAAGTTTCAAAAGGTCAACACAGGCGAGCGGACTGCTTATGAGCAGAAAGCTCCCCTCCCGGGAGCCTGAGCGCGGCACAGCCCCAGCTGGACTGCTGGGGACACCACAGTGCGGCTCACTGCTTCAGGACAGGTGTGGGCTTGGGTGGGGGGAGGGGGGGCACTTCCAAGGGGCCTGACAGCAAAACCTCAGACCCTTAAGAAAACCCCAAAGCCAGCCTGCCCCCTCCCACCCCACAAGAGCTGGGTCTTCCACCAAGACACGTGGAGGGGCCATGGACCTCGCAGCCCCTGCCCCCTGCCCTATCCCTGGCACCCGGCTAACTGAACCCACAAGAACACGGGGACAGGTGAGGAGTCACGATACACAAGCCATCTTTACAATGTTGGTATTTTGTTCTTTACACCTTTTTGCGTTAACTTAGATTCTTTAGAATTTGCATGAAAATATTAGTTACTTTGACGAGCCATGTTTTTGGTGCCCCTCTGCACTCAGCCTGGAGCTCTGGCGTCAGCCCTGGCTCCTGCTCAGGGACCAGCAGCCCCTCATGTGGGGAGAACTGTGTCCCCTGGCTTAGACAGGCAGGGCCAGGACTGGCCCCTGAGTCTGAGGACAGACGGGCTCCCTGCAGGTCTCAGAGTGGGCCCCGGGCCCCAGGCCCCGTATCTCTGCTTGTGCAGAAAACACCACCTCCCATCTCTGCAGGCAGCCCCCCAGCTCCGCTCTGGGCAGGATTTCTCATCCAAGCTCCTGCCAGAACCCCAGTGGACAGGCTGGGTTAGGGCCTCCGCCTGCCGCACTGCCTGTGGCTGCAGGCGCCCTGGCTCAGCTGGTTGTTTTTCTCCTATCGTCGTCAGCCCTGCCAGGAGCAAAACCTGCCTATGTTTGTGCTGACCTCGTCACGTCACAGAACTGAAGACATGTGAGGAGGAGGCCGTGCCAGATCGCCTGCCTCCCGGCCTCCCCCACCCCCCACAGCCCCCCTTGCAGCCTGACCCCCGACTCGGGGCTGCAGGCACGCTCCCCCGCCCTGGCACAAGCTCTCTCTCCTCGCGCGTGGCCTGGGCACGGGGCTGGCTTCAAGGACATCTGCATTTCTCTTCGTTTTGGAAAAAGTAACTGTTCCCTGCGCCTGGCCAGGAGCAACAGTGCTCCTTCTGGAGGGATTCCCGTGAAGAAGCGGGGTGTCCAGGGCCTGTCTCAGAGCCTGCTGAGTGCTGGCTCTGCCCACTGAGTCCCCAGACTCCACCGGGGCTCTAAAGTCCCCGGACCCACCCCCCTCCAGACCTCTTGGCAGTCTAACTTGCGAGTCACAGGGCTGGAGCCTGATGCAGCGGGAGGGGCCTGGTCTGCTGGGAGGACCAGGCAGACGGTGCCCTGGGCTCCCTCAGGGGTGGGGCGGGCAAGGCTTGCCTGTGCCGGTCACAACCAACACTTCCCAAGAGCCGACCGAAGGGGTGCATTACCTTTTCCTTCTTGGTGGCCTCCATCCTGGCTCTGTCGTCCAGCATGTGTGCAGGGGCCAGCCCGTGGGAGCTGGGACCCCCCGGTGCCCCCCAACACCTTCCGGAGCAGAAATACCCCCAGGCCTCTGCCTGCTGGGGAAGAATCCGAAGGGAGGATGCGGGCCACCTTTCAGCGGGTTCTGGCTCAAGGATCAGGCACAGAGTTTCCTCCTTCTCATTGCTGTGCAGCCTTCCCCTCGGGGCTGCAGCCCGGAGCCTTCCCTGTAGAGGCCCGCCAGGCCATTGCGGGAGGTGATGCCAGCACCGGGCAGCTTCCTCTGCAGGCCGTGCTGAGCTGAGGTGCCCTCCAGACACGCTTGGCAGCGGGGCGCTCCCCTCGTGTGGCCGGAGGACAGCCCTCCAGCAATTAGGCTCTAGGTGACCGTGTCCCCCTCACACCCCAACCTGCTTTCGGCCCGTACTTCCTGCTCCACCAGGTGTGGAGTGGGGAGTCCCCCCACGGGGCCTTCTGTGCTCCCCGAGAGGGCCCGCACTGCCATGGCAACCAGGAGCAGCTCTCGCCCTCGGCCTCCGCTGGGCTGACAGTCCTGTCATTAGACCTGCCATGCAGAAAACTGGGGCCGATGGCAACAGGCCTCCATCCCCATCACCATGGTGACGGCCCAGCCACACTTGGCCACCTGTGCAGTTCCCAGGGCAGGCTCAAGGGGTCTTCTAAGCCCACATCCTAAGGAGCAGAGGGGACGGACGGGGAGCAGTCAGCGTGGCCATCGGCACTGCCACCCGCCCGGCCACGGAGCTCTGTGACCGCTTCCCCTGCCTACGGTGAAATGGCCTGAGCGGCAGGCCCAGCCACAAGGAGGCCACGGACCCTGGGCGCTCAGCTGGGATGCACGCACCCCCACCCCCACCCCCACCACAGGAGTCAGCCCTGGGATGGGAGCAGGAGGCCAGAGCGCTGGAGCTGCCCCTGCTGCTGGCTCAGGGCGCTCACCTAACCACCAGGGCCAACTGTGCAACACCAGGGACACCCAGCTGGCATTTCTGGCCTCAGCCTCCGAGGTCTGGTGTGTTTTACACTCGCAGTGTTCCTCAGTTAGGACTGGCACACTTCCAGGACTCACGTGGCCAGTGGCTATGGGGTGTGACAGTGGGAACAGAGCAAAGAGGGGCCAGGACCCAGCCCTGGGCCGCTGGCACTGGAGTCCAGCAAAGGGAGCGAGGAGGAGTGGCCAGTGGTACTCTCCAGATGGGTGTGTGGCTGTAACGATTTAAACCAGCGCCTCTCCGTCATCATCTGGGCAGTTTCGGTTTTTCCCGATGTGGGTGTTTGTACTGCACCAGGGTCAACACATGCACATACTTCTTCAGGGTGGTTCCGGGAGGCTGAACTGCTAGGTCCAATGCTGTGCGCACTTTACATTTGGGTACATGAGACAGCACTGCCCCCCAATGGCCTCACCAATCCCTTAACCCTTCCACAGTCATTAGGAGTTTGGCTACACACTGGCCCATCCTTGAGATGATAAACCTCGATAATTTTGTGCTGATCTGTTATCTCCTTGTCATTTAAACTGCCAAGTTTAATGTCTTATTAGTGGTTATTTGCCTTATTTTTTTGTCTTATTAGCGGTTATATGCATTTCTTTCTCTAAGGATGATTTGTTTATATTTTTAAACTATTTTGTTATCGAATTATCTTTTACCTTTCAATTTCTATAAAGGATTTTTATGTTCTATCTGTAATACCTACTAATCCTTTGTTAGATGTTCTGTGCTATCTCCCACAATGTATTGCTAGGTTTAGACTTGGTCAATGGTGTCTTCTGTTACACAGAAGTGTTTCCTTTTTATGAATTTCAGTCTTTGCTTTCTTGTTCTGAGGTCCATGTCTTGTTAAAAAAGACAAGGCGGGGCGCCTGGGTGGCTCAGTCAGTTGAGCGTCCGACTTCAGCTCAGGTCATGATCTTGAGGTTCGTGGGTTCGAGCCCCACATCGGGCTCTGCGCTGACTGCTCAGAGACTGGATCTTGCTTCGGATTCTATGTCTCCCTCTCTCTCTGCCCCTCCCATGCTTGCACTCTGTCTCCCCGAAATAAATGAACACTGTGGGAGATGTAGGAGAAAAACATTGAAGGAAGAGACTTCAAAAGGGAAAGGCTGGAGCTCGGAAGTTCTTTAGCCATTAAATAGCATTGTCCAGGGCGGGATTCTCCTTCAGCCCAGCCCTGCCTGGAGTCAGAAAGAACAATTATCTAGAAATTCAACCTTGAAAAGCAAAACCATTAAGTTGATTACTACACTTGCTTAGCTGACTTTATGCACGTAGTCTTTAGCAATTTCCCTAATAAAAGAGGCTTCATTCTCAGTCGGGGCCTCCTTCTGAGGACCTTCACTTAACTCCATTTTGCTTGCGGACTCTTCTTTTGCGATCCTGGCCACATCCCTCCAACATCTGGCACAGCGGGCAGGGTATAGCTTGGCAAAGTCTTTGAGACTACTTTCAGTTTTACAGTCTCGAGGGACCAAAGCGGAGCGGTAGGACAGGTAAGTCCCGGCTTTGGGATAGTGAAGTATGGGAAACTCCCAGTCTCATGATCATGAAGCTTCCTCTAAATTACTTTGTACTTTATTACAAAGTTCAGGAGTAGAAGTAAAAAGGCGAACTTCTGATGAGCTCTGGTACCTGGTTAAAAAACATTGCTATCAGTTTACCCCTTCTGGAAAAAAATCTTTTAAACCTTAAACAATGGAGATTGACTATAAAAACGCTTAGACGCGCTCATCAAAATGGAGACATCATTTCCTTAAAAGTCTGGTCTTTATGCTCCTTAATTGAGATGGCTTTACAGACTTCACAGTCTGACTCAGAACAAGATGCAAGTTCACCTAAATTAAAAACTCATCAAGAAGGAGACAAGTCAGATTTTACATCCGACAGTTTTGAGGACCAGCCTCCTGCTGAGGGAATCAAGACTATAGCACCTGAGGAAAATACTTTGCCAGAATGGCCTCTGCCGCCACCCACAAATGATAATTTGGAGGCTACTGTCCCCCCTTATAATAAAGTATACCCTCCCCCTCCTTTACCTGAGGATACAAGAATTCCTACTCATATTAAACTAAAAACTGCCTGTCTGTCCAGTTACTTTCAATCTTTTTTCTAATAACCGGCCCCACATATTAGTTCCTTCCAAGGAGCACGAGGGCCCTATCATTACACCTCTGATGCGAGGGTTGATGAAGGCTAAAGAGGAAGGAGATTTAGAATTGATACAACCGGCATCAGAAATATTTCTGGTTCCTCTGAACGCTTTCCCACCAAAATGCATAATATCCTAATGGAGGCTATAATGCTGAATATTCTCAGATCCCCATAAAAATCCTGACAGATCTTAAAATGGCTCGTGCCCAGTATGGCACTGACTCTCCTTATAGGCAGGCCTTACTTTCAGTGTTTGCTGACACCGAACGCTTGATCCCTAAAGATTGGGAAATGTTGGCTAGAACTGTTTTATCCTGTGCTGAATATTTACAATTTATGACTTGGTGGGAAGATCAAGCTAAGATTCAAGGGGAAGGAAACCTTCACGATAATATTCCTATCGACAAAGAACAACTTTTCGGGCAAGGAGAATATTCTCAACTAAGAGATCAATGTGGTATGAGCGATCAAGGGATACTACAACAAGTACAAAATTGTTGTAAGATGGCCCGGCCACGTATAGCCACTCCAGGCGAGGTTACCCCCTCATTTGTAGATGTTAAACAGGGAAATACTGAGCCTTATGCTGACTTTGTAGCAAGATTAAGAGATCTTTTGGCTAAAACAATTCCTCAAGAGGGCCTAAGGGATTTGTTGCTTCCCATTGTGGCCTACGATAATGTTAATTCTGAATGCCAACAAGCTCTTCGTCCTGTAAGAGTGGCTGCTGGGTCCATAGCTGACTATGTGAACACATGTGCTGATATTGGTACCCCACTTTACAATATGAACCTCTTTGCCACCGCTATAAATGGGACAGGCCCTTTTAAACCTAGTATCAAATGCTTTGGTGGTGGAAAAATTGGCCCTATGAAAAAAGACTGTCGAAAAATGAAGGACAAATTTAAAAATGACAGGCATAATGATAATACCAGTACTAATAATCTACCCAAATCAATACCTCCCACTGCTTTATGCCCTCGTTGTAAAAAAGGATATCATCGGGCCAATCGGTGCCGTTCCAAATATCACAAAGATGGGCATCCTCTTCCATCTCCTGATATTGATCAAAATCAGGAAAACTTCTCCCCGGGCCTAGCTCAGGGCCCAACAAACAAAATGAGCCTTTATCAGCAATGTGTCTCAACATCGTACCCGACAGTTTGTGGCTTTACTGGTAACTGCTGTACTTGGGATTGTAGCTATTACAGCTACAGCAGCAACAGCCGGTTTTGCACTGCATCAGACTGTACAAACCACCCACTTTGTACAAAACTGGCGTCAAGATTCAGAAAGGCTGTGAAACAGCCAACGGCTGATTGATAGCCGAATAGAGAGCCAATTATCTCACTTGCAACAAGCTGTTCTTTTTCTAGATCAATTGATTAGTTTACAACAACAGGTAAATCTTCAACGTGATTGGAACATAACCACCTTTTGTGTCACCCCCCACGTATATAATCAGTCTAAGATATCATGGGACCTGATGCGTCGACACCTTCTTACTCAAGGCAACACCTCTGCTGATATAGCTCATTTGCAAAAGTACATCTATGAAACATTCAAAAATAAACTTGAGATGATTTCTGGTGCTCCTTCTCTGAGATAACTAATCGAATCTTGGAATTGAATCCAACGCATTATATAAAACCCTTAAGCTTTTATGCGATTGGTATTTTTATATTAATCTTTGTCTTACTACTTTGCATATACCTAGTCTGGAGAAGAGGACAGCAAGGAAGCCGAGACTATGCCTCACGAGCCTCCTGTCTTTGCCCTCCAGCTTCACCAAAGGAAAGAAAAAGGGGGAGATGTGGGAAGTGCGGGAGAGAAGCATCAAAGGAAAGGGCTTCAAAAGTGAATGGCTGGAGAAGGTGCAAGGCCTTAGGACATGTTTACACAGCTGAACACGGCTGAGGCTCTGAGGCTGCCTAGAGACCTTAACGTTGTCTAGATGGATCCTCCTTCACACCTGACCCTTCCTAGTGTTATAGAAACCAATTAACTCGAAATTCAACCTTGAAGAGCAAAACCATTAAGTTGATTACTACACTTGCTTAGCTGACTTTATGCACGCAGTCTTTAGCAATTATCCTAATAAAAGAGGCTTCAGTCTGGAGCCCAGGCCTCATTCCAACTCCTGTATGAGAACCTTCACTTAATTGCATTTTGCTTGCAGACTCTTCTTTTGCGACTCCGGCCAGACTCCTTCCAACAAAACATTAAAAAAAATTTTTTTTTAAGAGCGTTTCCCCAAAGCTTTATCAAAAGATGTTCACGGCATCATTACTTAGGATAGGAAAAGGAAAGGGGAGAGGGAGGGAGAGGGGGAGGGGAGGGGAGGGAAGAAAATTGCTACAAACAGCTTAAGTGTTCAGGAAAGGTACCAATTCAGTAGATTATGATACAGCTGTGAAGTAATCTACAAAGTAGTTTTTAAAAACTGTGTGCATAAAGTGTTTGTAACATTGCAAATGCTTGGAATAAGGTTAAATGAGAAATATCCTCAGTAAACTTGTATCTTAAGCAGGACCTAAATCACCTTGGCTAAGCCCTGGAGTGCAGGCCATTCCTACTGTTCTCTTCCGTGGGTCCCTTATCCAGTGACCTTTCCAGCTGACCACAGCAGGGCTATGGGCAGAAAGCTGCCCAGGGAAAGCCAGTTTATCTACAGAATGGCCAGCAGGGAAGACAGTGATGAACTGAATCATGCAGAACTTTCCTTGGCGGAATTGAGGAGCAGAGAGAAAAGAGCAGTTGGACACAGGGGAGAGGTTAAAAGGGCGTTGAGTCCCCAATGCCATGAAGCGGTGCATCAGTTGTCTATCGTGGTATAACACACCATCCCCAAACTTGGTGTCTTAAAACAGCAATAAAAATTTACCTTGTTCACACACGAAAAAAGAAAAATGTTTCCATCCAAAATTGGAAAAATGTTTTCTCACATTTCCTACTAATATTTTTCCTTTTCTTTTTTTTTTTTTTTTCATGTTTAGTGCTTTGTTCCTTCTGGAATTTATGCATGGTGTGAGGTAGGTGTCTAGTATCTGTCGGGTAGGCGATCGTTTTCCCACTGATCCGTAATGTTGATGGCACCCCGCTCGCACACTCTGTCATATTTCTCTTCTGTAAGGGAATGGCTTGGCTCTGGCCACCGTGCAGGTGCACCCCTAGGCCACGAGGCCACATGTGGAACCACAGCTAACCTGAGCCTGGCAGATAGACTTTGTGCTCCTCCGGAACTGAGGACGGACAAGTGAGGACCTGCTCAGAGGCCCCTCCCCGCTCTCTTCTCCATCTGCCTGGGAGGTGGTCAGGAGGGTTTCCCCCAGTCCCTGGTTCTGAGACGTGAGGCTTTCTGCCCATGTCCCTCAGGTGTGGCTGCTGTCTAGCTAGCATGGCCCGCAGGGGAGACGCCATGACTTGAGGTGCAGACACCTGTTCCCTTTAGTTTGGATGTTGTCCTTTCTAGTGCACAGGACAAGAATGGGGAGTGGCATCTTGGGGTGCTTTTTTCTGTGCCAGTAACAAATTGTCTGAATGTAAAAGTGGCTCTGGGGACCCTGCCTGATGTGGCCTCAGCTCTGTCAGTCCGTCCACCTGGCAATCCCTCTGTGGTCTGTGGTCACAACATCCCGGCAGAGGAAGGGTTAAGTCTCTGGTGCTGGTTGCCCTTGGGCAGAGAGCAACCTTTTGTCCTTACCTGACCTGTTTGTCTAGAACAGAAACAGTGTTGCGGTTTCCTACGCCTTGCAGGCATTTTGAATACTTCTTGAGAAATGAAGTGGGGAGTTGGCTAATTAATATATGATCCAAGCCAGGCACACCAGTGTGACCCTAGGACCCGCCCAAAAGAAACAATTGATAGAAGCCTACACTCGGACGTTTCTGGGACCTCAGGCTCCTGGCGCCCACTCCTCCCTGAGAGAGTACTCCCGGGTGGCCACTCCTCCCCGGCGCCCAATCCTCCCCTGAGAGAATCCTCCCCGGCGCCCGCTCCTTCCCAGGAGAGTCCTCCCAGGAGCATACTCCTCCCTGAGAGAATCCTCCCTGGGAGAGTCCTACCTGGCGCACTATCCTCCCCAAGAAAGTCCTCCCCGCGGGCAATCCTCCCGGAAGAGTCCTCCCAGGCACCCGCTCCTCCCCAGTTTCCCTTTTGCTGCCCCCAGACCTCTATCCTCCCGTCTCACTCGCCCTAACACAGATCATCATGCTCCCCTCACGAGGCTTTCCTGGCTGCTGTAACTTTAATCTCTTGACGTCCGGTAGGGCAAGTATCCCTTTGCCCTACATTTCACAGCCCTTTCAAATTGAGCACAAACCTTCGAATCTACTCATGCTACATCATAAAACAATGCGCTGAGTTTGTGGATCCAGGGACTCATTTTAGAGAGGAGACATCTCTGTCCCCAAGGGGAGGCTCCTCGTTCGGAAACACAGCGGGCTCCAGGTCCACTCTGTGCCCTTCAGGAGGTTGTTTTCCTCATCAGATCTCACCCATTTCCTGCTAGATTTATTGCAAAAGAAAAGCGATGTATTTATAAGGGTAATTATTTCACTACTACCGGTTAAAGCGTGTGCTATGCACAAAGCACTGCTGTGTTCAGTGTGCCATCTGGGGAGCCGACCTGGGGACAGCAGGCAGGGCTGACATCATTGCCACTTTCAAATGAAGTCACTGAGGCTGGGGAGGTTGAGGGATGGGGTGCAAAGGGGCAGGACCTGCCCGCTTGTTCGCGGGCTCCTGCTGCTCTCTGTCACACGCACGCGCACACGCACACAGACACGCACACGCATTTCTCTCCCAAGCTCAACCGTAAGTTTGCTTAGAAACTGCTCTGGGGTCTCGGACTTTCTACAAACCCCAGGCCGTCTCCTGAGGGTCTCAGTCATGGGCTTTGTTCTGATTGGACGGCCTACCCCTGGAAGGCCTGCACTGATTGGCTGAGGCCTGGGTCACATGGCCATCTGTAAGCCAATTGCTGAGGAAACACGGATGGACTTGTATTGATTGGTTGGGCGCCCACGTGTCACAGTGGAAGGGCTGGGGGGCGGTTCAGAGGGGGCTGGGGGGTGCTCAGCGTGGGGGGAGGGCTGAGAGGCAGTCAGAGGGGGACTCAGGGGGAGGAGTTGCTCCCTGGGGGTGGGGGGCTGGGGGACACGCTAATGGGGGCTCAGGGGAGGGGGTGCTCAACGGGGGGGGGGGGGCGGGGAGAGCTTGTGGGAGCACTCAGAGGGTTGCTCAGGAAGGAGGCGAGCTGAGGGGCTCAAGGGTGCCCAGCGGGAGCAGGGAGGGTGGTTAGCAGTGGGGGCAGCGGGGGGAGCCAAGAGCCAGGTCTGGTGAGGAGGGCTGGGCCTAGTAGTCAGGAGGGGCTCAGGGGGACTGTGGGACAGGGCTTGGGGTCTTGGTGCACCACCCAAAAGGGGGTTCTAGGAGCTCAGTGAGGGACTCACATTGGGCCTCTGGAGGGCTAAATGGAATGGGGCTTCAGTGGGGGCCGGGGCTAGAGGGTGGGGTTCAGGAGGGACTCAGCGGGGGAGGTGGGCCGGGATAGGGTCTCAGGGGCCCCTCAGGAGGTTGGGGTCAGCATCAACCTCACCCCAGCTTTCAGATTCTACCTCATGACGTTTCCTTTGTGATGACTCCCATTCTGCTTTTTGCACTTGGGAGTCCTGCAGACCAGGCTGCTGTGGGGCCCACACTCCCCTCTTGCAGGGCTCCCCCTCCACCTCTCCTTATTACAGATTTTCTTCTACATTCCACACAGGGAGGCCTCACGGTGGTCAGGGCGCCATCCTCAGGAGGTCAAGCCCCTAGCCTAAATGGCCATGTGTCCAGCGTGGGCTACACACCCATTCCTGGCCCCTGAGCTGGGGAGGGGTGTCTCCAGGTACAAATAGAGCTCCTGGGAAGCCCCTGCAAGGGGGGCAGTTCTAAGGGTGCCTGTCCCCCTCTTGATACAGAGGGGGCACCTTTCACGTGGGTTAGTCTCCCACTTAGAAGAGTAAAAAGGAGGGGGACAGTGGGCTTGCATCTGCTGTCTCTCAAGTGCTACTGGCTCAAAATGGTCGTCAGTTGGCACATTTAGGAGTGACACACCCTGAAGGCCATAGGCGGCCTGATCACACCTGTGGCCCCTTGAGGGCTCCTTTCCTGTGTGGGCTGCAGAGGCTCATCTTACATGCACAGTGAAGACAGCCTGGACAAGGCGGTCCGGAGGCCAAGGCTGCTGCCTGGCCAGGATCATGCGCCTGGCTGGCTTTTATCCAGCTTCGTGGGGGTTCCACTGTGCAGCTAAACCGGGTAACTTATGGGAAGGTGGGTGGGCACCTGCCTGCCCAGCAGGAACTCAGGCCCTGGCCTCTTGCCATGGGCACATTGCTCCAGTTCTGTTTGCAGGGAGCTCTTCCTCTAGGGCCCAGTGCATGAGGGAGAGTCTGGACTTCAGAGAGCTTTACTCCCTGCAGGTGCTCAGGGACATCAGCATCCCTTCCCTGTATCTATCCCCGAGGTTTTAGATTTACAGAGCAGTACAAAGAATTCCTGGATACCTTCATCCTGACTCCTTAAATTTACCTTGTGTGCTTTACCCTTCATACATATACATATATATATATATATATATATATATATATACACTAAACCTTTCAAGACTAAAGTGCAGACATGATGTCCCTTTACCCTAAGGACTTGTGTGTATTTCCCCCAAACCAAGAATTCTCTTACACAACCACAATGATCAAAATCAGGGAATTAAAACAGATACAATAGTATCCTCCAATCTAATGACCTCACTCAGATTTCAGCCTGGCAAATCTCTGCATCCTACAGTCTGCAGGATGCCTTGAACCCATGATAGTCACTCCTGTTTGTCATAAGTGATAACAATACACATAACCATCAAGGTTGTCACTCGTTAAACATCTGTGGCTAGAGTTTGGCATATAAACCTTGCCATTCCCAGCAACATACCTATGGAAAGGGATATGTTCCCAGTTTTACAAATGAAAACAAGAGAGAGACTCAGAGAGGTTAAGGGTTTGGTGGCAGAGCCGGGCTGAATCCAAGTTGGGTGACAGCTGGGGTTGACGCAGTGGAAGGTGGGCTTGCTTTTCAGTGAGACAGATGATGAGGTTGGGGGGCTTGGGAGCCAGGCTTCCTGGGGGGAGAGGGGCTGGGCTGTGTTTGTTGTGTGTTTAGTGTTGACATGTGCCTAGAGATTTCCTTAACCCAAGTCATTCTGTGTCTGCAAGGCGATAGTAACGTCTTCCTCTGTTTCATGAGGATAGAACAAGGGAGTGCGCGGAGAGCACTTGGTATGAGGCCAGCTGTGGGACACCTGCTGTTATGTGTCAAGTGAATACATGTAAGCCTGTGCCAACCAAGAACTGTCCTCCTGGTCCTTTTGAACAACTTTCAGCGTCAAAGAAAAGGGGAGCCAGGGTTTTCTTCAGAAACAGCTGTCACTGTGCCCCCTAGAGGACCACAGTGTCAGCACAGCATCTTGAGACTGTCGTGTGCCCGCATCAGCGGGTGACTGGCCTGGTGTTGGCCAATGTCTGTCCTTGGCATTTTGTACCCAGACGGGGGGATGGGGAAGAGCCCCTTCCACGATCTGCATAGGGAAGAGAGCCAGTGAGGAAAATGCTGAGTGAGGGGCAGGTGGTGAGACCTTCCTTTAGACACAGAGACAGCCTTCTCCACTGCTTGCCAGGGCACATTTGCCAATGGCTGGAGACATTTGGGGTTGCCAAGTGATGGGTGGAGTGCTACCGATCTCTAGTGGGTCTGAGGCCTGACATGCTACCTACGCTGCACAGGATGGCCCCTGACACCTAGGAAAAGCCCCCAGCATCCAACCACAATATGAATACTGCTGAGCATGTGTAGAGTGATGCTGTCGCTTTGTCACAAGTGCCGTCTCTGTCCCATCATCTCAGACCCAGCTGCTTGTAGCGTAGCGATGATGTAAGTTTGCCATCAGCTTCCAAAGACCAAGGGCCTTTTAGGTGGCCTGCAAGATGCTGATTACAAAATACCATTTAATAAACAAGAAACTGGCCAATGTGGCACCCTCGTGGAACCGCGCCTCACCCATCCCCACCCATCCACAAAGCATTATGTCGACAACTCAAGCAAAACGAGGTCTTCTAAGTCACTGCACCACACTGCTCCCTAAGTGTGGGGCGGATTTTCTGCTGTTTTGACGTTTCCTCTCTGTCAACGGTCTGCGGCCTATATCAGTGCCCAGACAGAGAGTGGGCAGGCCCGAGGAGCACGTAGCCCTGCAGGTTTGTGGTGACGGGTCCTGTGTGACCAGGGGCAGGAGGAAAACGTGGCAAGGACGTGTTCAGAACCAATCCTCTGAAATGAGAGGCGTGCCTTCACATCCCTGCAGGAGCCTCGAGAAGAAAAGTTTCCTGCCCTTCACTCGAAAGGAGGTTCGATTTACACACTGACAGGAAGGCAGTCCTCCCGTAAATCACAGTCCTTTCTAGGGTCCACAGAGCACTGGCTGCGGGTGCCGTTCCCAGGAGCTGCCCAGGAAGGCTCAGCACAGTCTGGGAGGGAGGGAGAGAGGGCCTGTGTATGGGAGGACTCAGGACACCCAGGACTGAAAGGACAAGCTGGAGGGGGCACGACACTTCATGACAGAAGGGGAGGCCCACGAGGGACAGGGCGGTCCGGGAGGGGACGGGGCACGCCCACAGGGAGAGGGCAGGACACCCCCACAGGGAAAGGGTGGCCCTACACAGGCCGGAGGGGGCGGGGCAGAAGTTCTGCGCTTGCGCCTGGCCCGCACCGCCTGCCTGCACCCTCATCCCTCAGCCTTCGTGTTTCCGTCCGTGCTTATCTGCATCCGGGGCACGAAATCCCTCCGCCGGGACCGGGGCGGTGGCACCCGACCGGAACCGGAAGCGAACCCTGCGCCAGGCGGGGAAGCCGGCGTCGGACCCGTCAGCAGCCGGCGGCGGTCGTCGGGGGCGGCGGCCGCGCTGCTCGGTGCGAGCCCGTCCCGCGGCCGGGCGGGCGGTCTGAGGGCGCGGCGCCATGAAGCTGTACAGCCTCAGCGTCCTGTACAAAGGCGAGCCCAAGGCGGTGCTGCTCAAAGCCGCGTACGACGTGTCCTCCTTCAGCTTCTTCCAGAGGTCCAGGTGAGCGGCCCGGGCAGGGAGGCCAAGGGGGCGGAGTGGGGGGGGGGGAGGCCTGGGGGGCGGGGAGAGGGGTGGGGGAGGACGGGGGGTGGGGGGAGGCCCGGAGGGCGGGGGTGGGCGGCGGGCCCCGGCCTCCTTAGGAGGAGCGCGACGATGGCCTCTTCCTCGGTCTGGGGACTGTGCCTTCGAGGAATCATCTTCGTTTCGCTGGATAAAAGACTTATGCTATTCTAGAACATTATTCCCGTACTCGCTGTTTTACATATTCTTGTCGTTATAAAATTATCAGGGGCCTTGGAAAAAGTGCAGATTCCCAGGTTCACACCCAGACGTCCCCAACTAGAGGGTTGGGGCCCAGAGGTCTGTATTCCAACCTAGGCAGCTTGGGCGCCACACCTTGGGAGCCGCTTAGGCTATCTGATGGGCTTTCCCAGCGACTCCGTGGGAAGGTTATTGGTATAATCTGCGTACTCCGTTTTACCAACGGAGTCACTGAGGCCACGAGAAACCAGCCAGGACTCACTGTGTGCTGCTTCCAGTGGAGCCCTGATGGGGCCAAAGGGTCTGCGCTGAGGATTTGGAAGGAAGCGTGGGATGTGTAGGCCTATAGGCTTCTCCTGTTTCTGGACGCTTTAGTAGCAGGAAACTGTGTTGAAGACACAGCAGACACTTGCAGCCCATCGTGGGCCGGCTGGGTGACTCAGGCACAGAAGGGGAAGGACCCTCCAGGGTCCATGTCTGTGGCCACACGGTCCCCGGGGCTAGTGGACACTGTTGTCTGGACTCAGAATTCAACAGTTCCTATTCCTGATGAGAGGGCTTTGCTGGCAGAATCTAAAACCGTTTCTGTTGTTTTGTAAAATGTTCGGCTTGTTTTGGGTCCTTAGTGAAGCACCTTCTTGATACTCGGTTTCCTTTACCGTGGTCTCCATTCTCTCCTTGTCTGTGATGTTCGGTGCCGGCTTCGCCAAGTGGTTCCTTTTCTTTCTCCCGGCCCTTGTCTACGGAGGGTACTCAGAGATTTCATTGTGGGACTGTGACCTCACTGGTGAGGGCTCCCGGACCGGTTTCTGGTGGCGAGCACAGCTGCGGCACTCTAGGCACATCCTCTTAAGGCAGTGGATGATCTAGTTTTTTCCCATCCTTCCTGCCTCACGATGACCAGACCCCAGGTTGTGAAACCTTCAGATGGTTCCCCTGTTTTTCTGCCTCTGTGTGCAGACTTTTGCGAGAGTGTAACTTCTCTGTCTAGTGACAGTCCTGCTATGAGCTCTGTCTCTGGTTGGTTTTATTGCAAGGACTTCCTTGTTTGGAGACGTCTTTTCTGTGGGATTGTTTCCATCCTATCACTCTCTCAGGGTGATGGAGCAATTGCTGCTGTGCGCCAGGCATGGTGCTGTGCACTCGTGTGACCATCATAGCGAATCTGGATTTCCTACTTGAGGCACAGTGCCGCAGGTAACTTGCTTGGAGGTCACACATCTCGCACATGGTGGAGCTGGGGTCCCAGCTGAGGACGTCCACCGCAGGGTCGGAGATCCTCACGCCACATGGCCCCCTGCATGGCAGTCCCAGTCACAGGCTTCCTGTTGGCCCCTGTCCCTCTGGCTGCACTGTTGTCACCTGTGATTCTTCCATTCCGGCCACATCTCTCTGTTCGACGGCCCTGGTACAAATCATTTCCTGGTCTCAGCCAAGCCGTTGTCTCCGAGTAGCCTGGATGACGTACCTCGGATGAGCCAGCGCACCCTAGGCCGGGTTCTGTGCCCTCGGCCACATCCACGGCGTGTGTGCATCCTGCCTCAGTGTCTGGCGTGTGCGGCAGCCCACCTGGTTGCGTGTCTGCTGCCTCCTGCTTCTCCCTGTGTCCGAGGGCCTCTGCTGACCACAGCGTCAGCATCCTGGAAGCCTGCAGTAGGTGCCCCAGAGGTCTGGAAGTGGGTCGTCTGGCGCACTAGGAGCAGCAGGTGTGGTGTGAACGGTCGGGGCAATTAGTAACAAAACCACGTTTATCGCTTGTAGCCGAGGCCCGGAAGGCAACGAGTGAAGTCAAGAAACACTAGCTCCTTAGTGTCCAAGCTCGGAGGTCACCTTCCGTTGTGCCGGTGACAAGGTGACAGGAGTAGGTAATCTGTGTTATGTTTCTTAGTGTTCAGGAGTTCATGACCTTCACGAGTCAGCTGATCGTGGAGCGCTCGGCCAAGGGCAGCAGAGCTTCAGTCAAAGAACAAGGTAAGAGGACTGCCCCCTCCCTGGTGTGCACCCCATCACGCCTCAGGCAGCTCATGGCTCTCTGCACACTGCCGGCCTGCCCCTCTTCCCTCCTCTTCCTTCTGCTTGCACACGATGCTGAGCCCACTGCTGCCATCTGAGCCGCCCAAGTCAGTGTGCCCCTGTAGCTCACACCTGCTTCAGGTGAGGGTCTGACTCTTGGAGCTGTACACGGCCTTCCTGAATCCTTCTCTTTCCCTCCAGAGCTGGACACATCTCAAAAAAGGATTTGCAACCAGCCCTGTTGAGGTAATACCGTGTCCTGTGCTCCTTAGGTTTTGGACCAGGAATCCGAAAACTCATCCTGTTTTTCTCTCGGCCAGTATTTTTACTTGTTCACAATTCAGGTTTCCCATGAGAGTCTTCAGGCTCTTATCGTAGAGGCATATGTTGTACAGACCGATAAGGAAAGACAGACGTGTCGTATAGACACATCACGTGAACCTCACTGGGCGGAGACGCCCGTCGCACAGTGCTGCCCTGGTCTTGTGACCTGGAGGCCCGGTCACCATCCTGATGGTGCATCTGTTCTGCATGAGATCCTGGTACCCTTCACGACGCAGGAGTGAAATTGGATCGTGAACATGGAAATAGTCTGGTTTCCTCAGGCCATGTCTGCCTTCCCAGGTTTCTTAGAGATGTTCCATCTGCACTGGTCCAGCGTCTCCAGTTCTGCGGATGCATGCATTTCGGTTCACGTTTGAACCTTTCTTATATGGGAGTGCAGACAAAGCCTGGAGAGTGTCGGTGATGGTCCTGTCCCCCACCC